>NC_046295.1:10776901-11401901 GCF_004115265.2 Rhinolophus ferrumequinum | reverse complement strand
CATCAAAACAGACAGTTTGCCAATTATAATGTGTGGACCATTATAGCATTGTTGAATTTTGAAGATTTATTTGATTGTAGCAACATTCACAGTGGTTGATGTGAATTAGCTGTGGGTTGTATTTCTGTAACCTACCTCTTCTCCCCCTTCATTCTTCTGTATATCATCTAATATCAACTTTTTTGGCCATTGTATTTGTTTTATCTGAAACAGAGGCGTTAGTTCTTTCTTGAAAGATTTTACTACTATTCTGACTACAAAGAATGAGGTAAACATAGAAATTTTAGTTATTTTTCAAGCACTACCCAAAAATTAACCTCCTCATTGCATCTTTCTAGGCCATAACTAATTTCATCTTTGCCACACTCATATTTCACATTTTCTCTAGCATGTCATTTTAACATTATGAAGGTTTTTTTGGTGAGTTATTAGGAAAATGTATGGCTTCATTAAACTGAGCTGCAGGGGCACTAGAGACTATGCTTCACTTGAATTAACTGTGCAACCAGTGTTCTCTATAAGACATCACCATGATGACTCTGAATTGATTGCTGTATTACAATGAATTGACCACTGAAAGTCTGATGAATGAGGTACAACATAGTAGACTCTTACTGCCCCATTATATCTAACAAGTAAGATTTTATATTTTCTATGTTGTACCACCCTAACAATTAACTCTTTCTGGTTAAATATCAAAATGTTCCTTTTTTTTTTCATTTTTTCAGCCAGTTTTTAAAAAGAAATATATTTAAACTGTCCAAATACAAAGTGTAGATCAGCTAATTTGAATATATTTGTTAATTCCTGCCCCTGCTTTATTCGTGTTTCCTTTGTGTAAGTGTTGGAATGAAGGCAGGAAGCAAAACAAATCTGGTGAGTTTAGAATAATAATCAGGTTAATATATTATATGATTCATGTTTGTTACTGAGAAATGAAATGTGGATCTAAAGATAAATGATCAATTATTAGAGCCTTATAAATCATGAAGAAACAACATATAAGAATATCTAAGTTAAATAACAATTTGTTTAGAGATGGACATTTAAAATACATACCTTTAATTTTGATGAGGTGGAAATTCTTTTACTACTTCAATATGCCTTAATTTAAAAAATATTATAGTGAAATATATGCTCAATTTAGAAACTTTATAAAATACTGCACAGTGTAACACTCACTCAAAATCACCATAAGACCAATCCTTAATGATATCACCACAAATAACACCATTAACAAATTAGTGGTATTTTAAAATGTTTTCAGCTCTGACTCTGTAATGGGGGCTGAACATGGACTTTGGAAACTATTCAGCTCCTATACTTATTGGGCAAGTCATTTAACCACTAAATATTTAAAACTGAGTTTCTATTGGTAAAATGGAAAGGATAAATATAATGTGTGCAAATCAACGAGCCAATATGCATGAAGTTTAGCTATTGTTGCCATGTAGAGAAGATGGTGATAGTAATGAAGATGATGATAATGGTGAATCCTATCCCCAAAGTAGCAAAGTTGGAAAAATACAGAGGGTGCCAAAAAACGGTATACACATTTCAAGAAAGGAAAAACTATTAAAATTGTAATACTCAATATATATCAATAACAAAAGATGAATACCAGTCACGTTTGACTTCTGCAATGACAAGAGGTGCTCAAAGTGGTTACCATCAGCATCCAGACACTTCTGATTACGGTGAAATACTGCTTGAGCAACGCTGACCAAAACGTCTACTTGTATACATATTTTTGGCATATATATATATATATATATATATATATATATATATATATATATACACACACAATGAAATATTACTTGACCATAAGAAAAGATGAAATACTGCCATTTGCAACAACATGAATGGATCTTGAAATCTGCTAATCAAAATAAGTCAGACAGAAATAATCAAGAACCACATGACTTCACTCACATGTGGGATATAAAACTGAAAGCAACAAATGAATAAAAAACCCCGAAATCTCATAGACACAGACAACAGTTTCGTGATTACCAGAGGGGGAGGGGGGAGGGAGGTGGAAGAAGAAGGTAAAGGGGATTACATCTATGGTGATAAAAGGAGAACACTTGGAGTGGTGAACACACAATGCAATATATAGATGATATACTATAAAATTGTACACTTGAAACCTATATAATTTTAATAACCAATGTCATCCCAATAAATTTAATGAAATATATGTAATATGAATCTTTGTGGAAGTAGAATTAAATATGAAGCCATCTGACATCAGGTCATTCGCTTTTTAGGAATGTACATTTAAGAAACTATTGTGCATAGTTATAGTTATTATTGCTATTCATCTATGTTTCAAAAAGTGTCTTTAATGTAAAGGGGTTAAGATGATTTTTTTCACAGCAGATAAATTGCACTGCCTACTTAAAAAACAACAAAAAAAAATAAAATAAATTCCTATTCTTATACAAATCATGCAGTCTTTTCACAGCTGGTGCCCTATTAACCCAGGGGACTCACCTCCCATTCATGTTTCAGAGCATCACCAATTCTAGCAGTGATGCTAAACTGCTTACCTTTCTGCTAAGGCATTGTGTTTCCTCATACCTCCAAATTAGGCATAAGCATTTCTCTGTAACTAGAATGCAACCTTCCTTCTACAGGCTGCTTACCAAAGAAAGCATCTTTCCATACTAATCTTATTTTGGCAGCTTCATTTGCTGCCCAGGCTGAATTGTACACTCTTTCCTTTGTGTTTTATTAGTATCCCATCATAGTTGTATAATGACTCCGTCTTACTGTACTATAATTACCTGATAGTCAGCTAGGAGAGACTACTGCCTTTATCTTAATGTTTTTTCTACCTTAGAAGGCACCTGTACTTACTATGCAACCTTAATATTTTTGTGTGATCCTTGATACTATCAGCTTTATTTTTTTTATTATTTCTTAGAGAGACTTAAGGTTATGTATATATAACATTTTTTACATATCTTTTTTCATCTGCTAAATTGGGCTCAGGAGGGGCACAATTTATGATCCCTAGGGAAGTTTGGGATCCTATATTCCTGCACTGCATTTCAAGATTGAATTTCAAAGCAATTATAGTACTCTATGATTCCAAAGGTGAGTATATTCTGAAATTGTTAATGTTAAAACTCTTTAAGTTCTAAACTGTCCCCATGCCATAGCTTTTATGACAGAAAGTTGTAAGTGTGTGATTGTTAGTTTTATGGGTCAACAAGGCTAACCTATAGTGTCCAACTATTTAATTAAACACTAATCTAGGTGCTGCTATGAAATTATCTTGTAGCTGTGATTAGCATCACCAATCAGTTGATTTTAAGTAGGCTACCCTCCATAAAGCAGGTGGTCCTCACCCAATCAGTTGAAAGTCATTTAGAGCCAAAACTAAGGTTTACCAAAGAAGAAATTCTGCCTCAAGACTATAGGCTCAAGTACTAACCTTCTTTCATATCCTGAGTTCTTAGCCTGTATGCCCACCCTGTAGATTTTGAACTTGGCTACAATTTCACTAAATAGTCACGCACCTTTGGAGTCACAGAGTCCTCTAACTGCTTTGAAACTCAATCTTGAAATGCAGTACAGGAATATAGGCTCACATAAATCAATTCCAGAGAACTCTGACTGATACACAATAAAAAGTTATAAAGAATACAACAGAAACAAACAAAAAATAAACAGGAAACATAATAAATATGAATGAAATGTTAATCTTACCAGTTTTTTCAGGACAAAAAAATATAAAAGGTAATGTTCTGATAATAGCACTAGTAAACATTGAAAATATAGACTGACTTATATAGTGCATAATACATACATTCTGCATAACACATATAGAAAATACGAATGCGATGTCAGATAACAATGACAACCATTCACATCAAGCATGAAAAAAGTCAAAAAAACGTAAAGCAAATATAACATTTCTCAGTGTTAAACCTTGCAGTGTTTCAGCTGCTAGATGTAATTTCTGGTAATAATTTAAAGCGTAGTATTATGTTTACGTTTACATGTTATAAAGTAAAATTTCCAAATGAGATCCAGAGGAACAAACATCATTTTATGCTCTTAAATCAGGTATATTAACAATATAGCATTCAGTATATTTAAAGTGTTTATTAGGACTTCCTTTTATCATACACCTCCTGGTTTGTTCTCTGAAATTGAGAGAGAAAGGGAGAAAAAAGAGAACGTGGGAAAGAGGAGGAGAATGAAGAGAATAGAAATAGATTTTGCTTTCATGACTAGAGAGACTATTTCCAACACCTATGTGTCTACGATAATACATCATGTATTCATCAATAAGCATACATTTTACCCCAGCCACTTTTGATAGTGTGTATTTCTCTATTTTTAAAATTCACATTATATTTTCAAAACTGTAATGTATTTCTATGAGTACTTCTGACAGACTCCGGACTGTTACACAATTATTTGCACATGACTGATGACTTTCACGCAAATGCAAAGCCCCATAGATTCTAGAACAAATCCTGGCCAAGGAGTGAAGTGTATCAGAATTCTTAGCCTCATGGAAAGTTTATTCTGGATATGGAATGGGGAATACTTGTGTGGAGCCCTGAGCCTACCCATGAGCCCGGTCATCAGCCTGCCATATTGTCCCAAACCAGAAAATGAGGTTTCCGCTAAGTGTTTTCCATGTACAATTTCAGTTTTTTGCTAGATAAAAATTCCTGCCTGAATCTCAGTCCCCTGGAATAGTGTCCTTGGTAGGTAATACATTACCTTCTAAGCTAAACATTTTCTCTAGGAAAGTGTATTTTCTCCCCATTTTCCAAATTAACCGACCTTTTCCGTGCATTCCATGGATGAATTTTCTAAAATCACTGGGTAGCTAACTCCATTCTTCTAGGTCTGAGAAACTAACAATTGAGCCCAAACGATTCTATCCAGTATCATCTTTCTCATTCATCACAAGAGCTGGTTACTGAGGCCCGAAACATGCCTGAAGCCTAAATCCAACTGATTAATAAAAATGTGCTTTCAATTAATACTGAATGCACAGGTTCTTTCAAGATTGTAAGCATAATGGAAACTATATTATTAAGTTAAAACTATACAGAAAATGATAACTTCAAGAAAAGCCTCCTTTTCCTCTAAAATGGGTGACTGTATTATTTAAAAAACTAACTAGACTATTTCTCTTCAAGGTTAATATTTATTGAATATAGGCTTAAATAACTGCATCATTTATATCACTAGTTAATAAAAGCTGGATAATAAAATATCAACCATATATGGAAAATATCCTGCAAAAATGATTTCCTGTTTAAAACACAATAAAATCCCATTGTTCTTACAAGAACTTACAAGTGAGAAAACAGAATATTCAATATGGAAGAATATATAGCCAGCTTCAAAGAAATGTGGGTGGTATTGATTTATTTTTGTTTTTGTTTTGTTTTTTACATAAAACTGGTGGTTTATACACAGCAGAAATTCTTTTATATTTATTTCCTAAATAGTTTTTTCTCATTTTTCCAATTTCTGTCTGTGGAAGTTACCGTGCAAATATTCATGATTTTCTAAAAAAGCCACTTTATTTTACAAATGCAGTGACAGAGATTATACTTTATTGAAGAGTGTCTCATTAGAACCTTTGTGCCATTTATCCTTGATGTATTTCCTACCTTGGCATGAGAAGTCAACATTTATGGCCACATGGAAATTAGTCAACCATTCTGCACGATTTAGGTGTTTATTAATATGTATAATGAATATAAATAAATAACCTTTGCTAGGCAAGAAATATTATACATCTATCTCTATGGTGAACAGCAGTGAATAATTTATATTTTTTCATAGATTTCACTGTCAATTTATCATTTTATGATTCAATTGGACTTGTCATTATTATAAAATAGTACACTGTGTTAAGAATGTAGCTTTTATATTACTAGAAAATTATCAATGTGTTAATATCTATGATGATTTTTGGTGACATACATGTATTTTCATTTTAAGAACTTTTCATAGTGTTTTACCTAAGTAGATTCTCAACCATCCATGATTCAGTATAGCTTCAGGAGAATTTAAAACTCAAGACATGTACTATTTAGGTAATATTCCAAAGCATGAGTCCATAGTCAGCTTAATTTAGGTGACCAAATTTTAAAGAGCACCATGGGGGAGAAGAGAAGGTTAGGTAATACTATTGGAAGAAGACCTAATGGTCTGTACAGTAGGTCTGGCAACAACATAGCACTTTAGCATGTGTTGATTTTTACAGCCTTGAAAATATTTTACCAGTGACACTTTACAATAATTTCATCTACATATGCTTTGCAGCACTGGGAAAGTGGGAGAGGCAGAAAACTGACATGGTCCTGTCATCACATTAATTATAAGCTAGTGGTATATACAAACCACGAACACATTAACAAACAAATTATAAATTATGTATTGAAATGTGTTTTCTAGACACCCCACAGGAAGCATTCTCTTTTTCCTCATGGAATTCTATAAAGGGGTATGACAAGTGTAGAATGTAGAGTCCTATTTAGTGTGTCTCTTGTACTAATCAGGACATTGGTTGGTTACTTCAACAGAGGCTAAGTGGAAATCTGAGCTAAGACAGTCCAGAAAAGTAAGACAACATGGTAGTTTAAGGTGCCTCAAAGGTCGAGGATCCTTCTCTCTTGACTACAGATTGTCTAGCACATAGAAGATACTCAATAAACATTTTGAGTGAATGAATAAAAGAATGAACGACATTATCCACGTTTTACTTTTCCCTTCCCCCAAACAAACCATCTCTCCTACACACACACACACACACACACACACACACACACAATGGTGGAATAGGACAGACCTTAACTTAAACAACGCCTACCAAGCTCTGCAAGTGATACAATATAATAACCTGATGATGCCATGTTTTATTTTACCCAATTCTTCGTTAGGTGAATAGCTGTATGTTCTGAAACTTCCAGTTACTGAGAGTTTCTGTTTTCCAAGAATACCCTGTGGGATGGAATTCATGTTGTGGATTCTTATCTCACATGTATCTTCTTGTTAAGGAATATGCTTCCAAAAGAAAAATGTTTTAGAAAATTCCATTTATTAGGATCAAGGATTCATAATCTGTTTTTCTTCAGATATGAGCAGGGAAGTATGGAAATAATAGGAATTGGTCAGTTTTTTTTAATATCATTTCCGAATGACTAGACTAATTATAATGTTTTAATTTTTATAGACTTCCTTTAAAAATAGACATGATACCCCACACTAAAGTGGCCTTCTTGTTATCATACATACAAATTATGTTTACACTTCTTATGTGAAGTGTAATAACACTGTTCACTTATGTCAACTTAAATAACACTTTTTTTTTTTTTTTTTAGTGTTAAGGTAAGATTCCTGCAGACAAGTCAAAAGGTGTAAAACAGAAAATATTTTATGAAATGTAAACATTTTATTAAATCAAAGACCTTAATCTCCAACAAACTGAAGGAAAGAGATTTTATGCAAATTCCATGCTTCTGGTTTCCTCAAAAATGAGGAGTCAATCAATTTCTCTTGATGAATTCTGGATTTAGCTACAGAAGACCTACCATTTATATTTCTAATGTGACTTTGGATGAAGTCCATTATCAGTAGTTTAGTAAATAAAGAGAATCTCTATGGATTCAGGACATGTTCAAGAAGACACTCAATGATGTTCATGAAATTAAAAGAAAATTATGAATATAATAATTACCAAAATAATTCAAGAGTTATTCTGAATTCTGAAGAAAATTCTGAAGAAAAATTCTGAAGTAATTCTGAAAGAATTTCTTCTTTCTGAAGAAAAATACTCAGGTTTAATTTGTACTACAGTCATCAGGTTATAGAAAAGTGCAAATTTTGAAGTAATACTTTCAGTAGTCACCAATTATTTTCAGAGACTTTTGACATTTTAAATTAGTATATTAAAATTATAATTTTTAAATCTTTTATTCATGTATTGATACTTTAAATCAGTGGGTCTCAGTGAGGGCCAATTTTGTTTTCCTCTCTCCCCTACAACCCCCACAAGAGACATTTGTCTATGTCTTAGTTATATTTTGACATGACTAGAGAGTTCTTACTGACATCTAGTGGGTAGAGGTCAAGGATGCAACTGAACGTGCTATAAGGAAGAAGACAACACTCCACAATAAAAGATTACCTACCCAAAATATCAATAGTGCAGAGACTGTCATTCAATAAAGTTGTGAAAAACATATTAAAATTTCACTATTAGCATTGAGTAATTCCACACCTTGGCATTCAGAGCTGAATATGGAGGTCATTCACGACAAAGTAAAACATTAAAAGCTAAGTAAAAAATAAGATTATTAAAAGGAAACAACAGTATGATTAATAGCAGAATTCTTATCAGAAACTCAGATGCCAGGTAAAATATTCAAAATATACACAAAAACAAAAATAAAAAATTGTTTACCTCAATTTCTATGCCCAGAAAAATAAAACAAAACATTTCAGATACAAAATTGTTAAGGGAGGTCACCACTTACTTTCCTCATTGAAAGAGTTAAAATGCCCTTACGCAAAAAGAATAAACTTAGAGGAATGTTAGAAACAATATCCCAGGAAGAAACTAATAAATAAGTATAAACTGAATCAACAATTGATACTAAAATTAATAAAACATAATATCAAATACAATGGGATATTATCCAGCCATGAAAAAGAAGACAATCCTGCAGTTTGAGACAACATGGATGGATCTTGACAGTTATGTGCTAAGTGAAACAAGTCAGACAGAGAAAGACAAATAATGCATGATATCATTTGTATGTAGAATGCAAAAAAAGCTGAACTTAAGGAAACGGAGCGGAAAGGTGGTTACAGGAGACCAAGGAATGAGACACGGGAAAATGTTGGTAAAAGGCCACAAACATGCAGTTAGAAAACGAGTAAGTTCCAGAGATCTAGTAATCAGCATTGTGGTTACAATTAACATTACAGTACTATATACTTCAAAGTTGTTAAGAGACTAGATCTTAAATATTCTGACCAAAAAAATAATATTAATGATATGATGTGTTGGAGGTGTTAGCTAACGCTACAGTGATAATCATCATGCAATACATAAATGTAAGAAATCAACACATTGTACACCTTAAACTACAAAATATTATATGTCAATTATATTTCTAAAATGAATAAACCAAAAGACATATAATAATACTTTAAATAATTTATAAAGCATTATTGAATATTAATATATGCTATTAAACCACACATTGATATATTATCTCAGTCAAGCCTTTAAAAATTTCGGTGAATTGAATAAGGTTATTCCGTATTTATACATACAATATTTTACCTGAAAATGTTTAAAAAACATTTAATGGTCTTATGTTGCATACTGTTTTGATAGTTATTAACCTTGCAATATATTAGCAACTATCAAAACAGCATGCAACATAAGATCATGTGACTATAATGCATGTGTGTGCAGGGGCATTTTAATGTTATACACTTCATATTGTATTATCTAGAAAATAGCTATAGTATCTGGAACTGTTACATTATTCGGGAAATTTCTTATGACCAACTCAATTTCTTAAAAATAAAATCTTCATTAAAAAAAACCAAAAAACTAAAAATGTCCTTTTATTCTACAAGAACTATTTGGAAGACTCCTAGAATGACTGTGTGAATAACTTGACAAATCCTCTGTTACCAAAAAAAAAATAGTGTAATTTGACAAAATTGTCAAGAATAACCATTTAAATCACCTGTGCTAAAGACATTGTACAACAGACAAAAAGCAATTTTAGAAGTAGTTATTCAAGAAAATCTACTCATCTTAGTGAAGAGTTGCTGCCATTTTATTCAGGAATAACACCCATCCCAATTCACTCCACCCCCAGCTCCATGGTCCAGCCTAAGGTGCTGACATTATTTGGAGCTGACCCATGGAAAACCCTTGCCCAAGAATGTTGTAAAAAATAATAAACATCTTAGTGTCAAATGATTCATGTAAGCTAAAATCTTGAGGTAACTAGATCATACAAACTTTGAATTTGGAGGCCACTGAGAAATTTAACAAGGAGGTAAGATAAAAGAGAGAGCAAAATACCATCATATTAAGATGATACATACCTAGTAGTGCAGAACCCGTGTAAATGTGCAAGGCCAAACACTATGAGGAGTAAGTAAAGAGGAAATGTGTGAGCTACTAGTCCCTGAATGAAAGTGGAACAGAATTCTGAATTTCCTAGACCACAACCAAGTGGAATTTATGCCTGGAATGCAAGTCTTGTTTAACATCAGGAAATCAATTAATATAACACTCTACATCAAGAGAATAAAGAACAAAAACTCGAGAATCATCTCAATGGCAGAAAAATCTGATGAAATCCAATACCTATTTGTAATAAAAATTCTCAGTCAACTGGGAATAGAAATATGAAAATGTAACATATAATATATGTAAAACCTAGAGTCAACATGATATTTAGAGGTGAGAGACTAAATCCCGTATTACTAAAATTAAGAAAAAGGTAAAAATGCTCACTCTCACAACTTTTATTCAGCATTGTACTGGAGGATGCAGGCAGTGCAATAAAGTAAGGAAAAATTAAAAAGTGGAACCTAAATTGAAAAACAATAAAAACTGACTTCATTCCTAGATTACCTGATTTTACAGAAGTGTACCAAGGAGAGCTATCCATTCTATGGTGGTGGGGGCAGGGCTTCTGAACATAAAACATTTTTCTAGAGGAAATGACACCTGAGCTTGATATTAAACTCTGAGTAATATTTATCCAGGCTAAGAAGTTTTTCAAAGAAAATGCATTCAACAAAAGAGGAAACTGAGAACATGTTATATATGAGAACTCCCAAGTTCTAAACATTTCCAAAGTGAACAGTGTTAGGTAAGAATAACTAGAAATACCAACAGAAGTCAAATAAAAGATTGATATCTGCATCTATATTTATGGAAGCTATTACAATTTTCTAAAATCGGGGAGGAGGTGTCATTTGCATTAGAAAAAATTCACTCCGGTGATTTTAGAGGATAGATTTCAGAGAGACATCCTCAATAAAACAGAGAAAATTTGTGTGGGTGACACAAAATTCCAGACAAGCAATATAGGGACTTGAATTATAACTACTAATAGAGATGGAGAGGTAGAGATATTTCCTCAGACATGTAGAATGTAAAATCATCTGAGTTTTATGGTTTGGATGTGTGAGGAGAAAAAACGAAAAACTCAAGAGAGACTGACTGAATTTCAAGCGTGGTTAACAAAGTCAAGTTTGTCTCACTAAAAAAGCAAACAGTGGTTTAGAAAAGAATGGAGGAAGATAATATATACCACTTGAGATATATTATGCCTGTCAATCAAAGTATAAAAGTATAATAGAGAGGTGGATATATAGGTTTAAAATATTCATAAATACCTACACAAATGCTGTTCTGGAAATAAAGTTCTACGGAGGTTAACAGCCAATATTAACCTTATGCACCAATATTAAGCCAATATTAATACAGCCAATATTAATACAGCCAATATTAAGCCAATATGCATATAATATATGCACATTATATGCATACATGTGCATATAAATAATACCCGGAAATGAAATCAGAAGTGAGAGAAACAAACCCAGATAGAAAATACTAGAAGTAATTATATATATAAGGGCAGGCAGTAGTGCATAAACAGGGGCCAATGCATGACGAGGAAAATGAGACGCATAAGGAGATGAAATGTTTAGATATGAGTATATAAGGGGCATCAGAATACAGAATTTTAAGAGGGTAGGAATGGTCAATTATCCTACACGGCAAAGAATATATTAAACTCACTCAATATGACATAAGAAAGTCTACTGCTCAACTTAGTAACCAGCATTTAAACAGAATAATGAGAGAAGCTACACGACAGTAATTTTTAGACTGAGAATCAAGAGGAATTGTTTAAAATAAACTACAAGTACGAGTGGTTTAATAATTAATCACAATTCAAAATCAGCCATGGATAATCCAAGGAGCAACCACTGGGCAAATAATCAAGAGATTTCATAGCTACCGTTTCCCCGAAAATAAGACCTCACCGGACAATCAGCTCTAATGCGTCTTTTGGAACAAAAATTAATATAAAAAGTAGTACTATATAAGGCCCGGTCTTACAATATATACTATATAAGACTTAGTCTTATAATATATTATACTACATAAGACCTGGTCTTATAGTAAAGTAAGACTGAGTCTTATATTAATTTTTCCTCCAAAAGACGCATTAGAGCTGATTGTCCGGCTAGGTCTTATTTTCAGGCAAACACAGTAGCTGGGACATGTTTCTTGTGGATTTATTTTTTTCCCCCTCGAGAACCAGTTACTCTTGTTCTAACTGATGCCGTTGTGTTGTTGCTATTAATGGAGGGGGGAAAGCATTGTACATGATGAAATAAAGACTCCACAAACAGAGAAATATTTCAACTGCCAGGTATCAATGAATATGAATCATATAAATCGGTGAAGATCTAATGTTTATCAAATATTTCTGATAACTGTTAATTTTATTATAAATATTTCTTGTTAGTCACAGATATTAACTCCAAAATAAATGAGGCACACTCAATTTGAGTTCCATCCACTTTTATACAAAAAATATTTCAATGAAAAAATTATATTCTAAGAAAAAATGACTCAGAACTGCTAACAATGATCTTAAATAAGAAGATACACTGCTTATATCTCATTGAATTTGATATGATTTTAATCGCAAAGGCAGCGTTTTTGGTAGTTATCACGGAACTCGTTTCTCTTATATTTTGATGACTTTCTATATTCTTTTTCTGAGTGTTTGAACTTTGACAAATACAAACATAAAATCCACAGAAAAGTGTAATTTTTGGATTAAGATGAGGTTAATTATTTAGATTAAGATAAGATTAATTTGAAATTTTTCTTAGGTGACAAAAATGAATTGTCAATATACACATACATGCGCAGATATTAAGGTAATAAAAGATCCTCTTTGCAAAGAAAACAATTGTTTAACAGTAATTATTTAAAGCAGTCTAAATTATAGGTTAGAGTTTTCTTTGATTTGTTCATGCATAAGATAAATAAATGTAATGAATGTAAAGTATAATACATTGGAATTTGGATTATTATGATCCTGTTAATGACATATTGGTTAACTTTGGATGAAATACCTACTTCATGAAAAGCTGTCACTTCTTTCTGTGTGTTGACACTTGATAGAGTAGAAGGAAAAACAAAAATTGCTACCAAAAACAAGTGTTTATTTCATGTTCCCAAATAGTGTAAATTTTTTGTAAAACCACAATGATAAAAATAAGAATTGCATCACTCCAACCCAACATGAATAATCGCAGTGACTTCCCAAAAGAAAAAGAAAATTCATCTATAGGAGATTATTGGCTAATATCCTTTATATTGTCTTATAATATACTGGAGAATATATGATAATATCCTGAATTTTCCAGGAGACTCTTTTCACTCTAAAATCTATATTATTTTGTAAACTTTTACTCCAGGAAATAGTGAAGAATCATCATTAGGTGGAAAGAGGAAAAAGACGATAAAGGATTCCTGAGGGGTGACAAAAAGATACTGTTTTTTTTTTTTAATCAATAATCTCCCTATTGAAGGTACCAACGATCAAAAGTACCAAAAAACAATGCAGTACGTGGTCTTTGGGTTATTTTCCTATTAACAACTCTTAGAAAATGTTTCCTTTTATTTGCATGTCTAAACTATTATGCCTCTATCTAATCGATGGGATGATAACTTTCCTACAGATTTGCTAGGTCTCAATGCAAGGATGCCTAAACTACGTGTAATTGTAGGAGGCCAGTTAAATATTATTTAATTATTTTAACTGTGCAAAGTTGACTGCATATCACAAACTCCTCTTTACAGAACACGTATGTAGCCTGGCATTTCCTTAGGATCTCAGTATGTTCAGTCGTGACTTTGGAGTGGCCATGTTGTAATAGCTGGAAGGTAATTAGTTGGAGTAAAGAATAAGCTTCTGCAACAAAGAAATCACAGAAAACATTGGCCAAAAACTAAAAACGTATTTCTTTTTGTCTCACATCATCCAAAGGAAGCAGAAGTAGATTATGAGTCTAGCAACATAATTTTGCCTCTTCAATATGCACTTTTATCTCTGTATCCAAGACCTATTGCAATTCCAAGTCAAATAACGAAGAAAAGGGAAATGTAGGGCAGGGAGTTGATTTCTTTTTAATGTTACATTTAAAGCAATAATACATATGAAAATAATGGTGTACAACCTAGCATAATTTCAAAATTAATTTCTTTTATTTTTTCCCTTCCAAAAACTATGATCCAATTTTCAGAAAAGCTGCACTTGTTCTGCTGATGTTGAGAAGAGAAAATATTTTTTCTGCTTCCTGATTAGTCTGTCCTTATTGCTTCAAACTCATCCTTCAATCACTAGTGGAACTCACAAAATAAATACCCACTTTCTCTTCCTCTCTGGGGTGAGGGGATACAGACTTCTTTATCCTCAAGTCCACAGTCTGGTTTCTGTCTGACCTTTGCCTCTCTCCCACCACCACTGTCTAGGGTC
This sequence comes from Rhinolophus ferrumequinum, assembly GCF_004115265.2. NCBI lineage: Eukaryota > Metazoa > Chordata > Mammalia > Chiroptera > Rhinolophidae > Rhinolophus > Rhinolophus ferrumequinum. Next base: position 11,387,304 of record NC_046295.1, on the reverse strand, counting down.
TAGGGACTTTTTAAATTGTCCCACCCTATCTAAGCTGGACAACTTCTGCCTGCAAGGTGCCCCAGGCCCCTATCCTTGCTGGCATTATCCTTTAAAGCAACTTAGAGGAGGACGAGCTTCAAAACCAAGTTCAAATTTAGAATTATAGAACTCCTCTGTAATTCTGAATAGAAATATGATAGTATGTGCCCAGGAGTCTCCAGGTTCCCTTCTTTCCTTATGTCAGGCTCCTGCCACAGAATTCAAGGCCTCCTCCACACCTGCTCAAGTAACCATTACTTAGTTATCCCTCAGTATAAATTTGCACTCATTAGCTCCGCTCCAGTCTACTCACTGATAAGATGGTGCAGGGGAAAAATGTGCTGCACAAGCACCAAATGCAAGCTGGAGGTCTTTGGGGGGGTGGGGAGGATTTTCTAATAGTTTACCAGGAGATTTGTCAAAAGGCAAGGCCAGTCCCTCTGACCCCAGACTCCTCTGCTGCAGAAGAAATCCAGAGAGGGGACCTCTCAATAATGGAGCTACAGCAGGACCCCTCCTACTTGTCTAGGGTCAGTGCTGATCCTATGAGAGTAAAAAAAAAAAAAAAATTCACTTAACCAGACTGGAAAAGGGGTAAAGACTTCAAGTGTATATGTAGGCTTGGTTTGGAAAGAGGAGTAAATCTGAGGTAACCCATCTCTTTTCTGTAAAGTTCTAACTGCTCAGGATCCATATTCCAGTCTCAGTGGCAATTAGTCTTCCAGCTACAACCTGCCGTCCCCACAAGAACATTGTTTTAACCATATGATTTCACTGATATGTGGGCTATAAAACTGCAGGCAACAACGGAACAAGACAACCAAACAAAGAAACAAAAACTGATATACACAGACAATAGTTTAGGGGTTACCAGATGGTAAGAGGGGAGGGGGATCGTAGATGAGGGTAAAGGGGGTCAAATATATATGGTGATGGAAGGAGAACTGACTCTGGGTGGTGAACACACAATGTGATATGTAGATAATGTATTATAGAATTGTACAGATGATACCTATGTAACTTTACTAACCACTGTCACCCCAATAAACTTTAATTTAAAAAAAGATTAAAAAAAAAAGAATATTGTTCTACATATTTGAATAACTGAGTGTTCAAAAGTCTGTTTTCTTTTTCAGTCGTTTTTATGCAGTTGTTATATCTTAGTTTTACTTTACCGTCTATTCAAATTGGCTTACTTTAATATATTCTTTCTGACTCTGATTCTCACTGTGTTTTTTTCTACCCACGTGCTTTCATGTAGGGTCAGTTTTTCTTTTAAAAATCTCCATTAACACATAGTAACAAGTGTTAATCATCAAAAATTTGAAATAAGGAACAAAATATATGGAAAGAGGAAAAAGTATGGAAATATGGCAAGAGGGATTGGGTTTCCTCCAATTCCTATGACTATTTCTAACCACTGATACTTACCAGTGGGGACACCATAACGCCAAGACAATAGTTTCTCAAATTAACAGGAAGTATACTCTATTTAAAAACAAAAGTTCTGTGAATATTTAGAACAAAATCACAAATCTCTATCTTTTGTTCTCCTTGATTTACTCATATATTGTTTTTATGTTTGAATGCTTTAATAAATTTTAACGACCTTAGTGTCAGATACTGCATCTTATTTACCTATACGCTTAACAAAGTGACTGGTGCACAGTACATGGACCAGGCTAATTATTTGGTATTAAGCTATGTGTTTATTTTTTTTTTCAATTTATGTTATCCATCCTCCTCGACAACAATATTAAAGCAGAAGTACATAAGCACTAGCTTTAAGAAAAGGATGACCAATCAATTTTCTGAAAATTGTTAGCAAAACAAAATCTTGCAAGCCATATAATATTTCAATTGTTAGAACCAGTTGCTTAAGAAGTATAGGGGAGACTATGAACCTTTTAGGCCTTCAAAAAGGAATATGTAAGTAGCTGGAAGGACTGGAAGAAAAAAAGGACCTTGAAAAATTTACAAGAGGACAATGGAGAATTTTCTGAACTAGATGTTATCTAGAAACAGAGATTAAAAGTAGTCACTGCCACAGGGACAGGGGAAGACCTGCCATGAAATACAAGATGACTTAAATCTGAGTGGAGTCCAGCAAGCTAAGAATACAACCATGGGTTGAGCCTGTATGTATGCTACCTTGCAGACCTCCTGGCAACCCAAATATCACCTTGCAGGACGAAAATAAATTGTAGAGAGAAGTGAATGTTGATTTATTTAATAGGGTTACTAGAAAGAGTTAGTGTAAACTAGAATTACCTAAAATTATCTAAATTTACCATGAATTAGCAAAATGAATCCATGAGCCAAGTTAGTTTCAGTTAAAGGAAATCAGGATTACATATGTTCACGCATGAAATTTATGTTTTTATAAATTTATCAACAACTACAAGAACAATAGTTTCTTACAAACAAGTTTGACTCAGGGTTTGATCTCCTGTATCGGATACACTTAATCTTCTAAATGCATGTTTTGTTTTGATTCCTTCTTTTGCAGACCTAGGCTCCAACCTTCTTTCCTAACATCGAACTGCTATCCAGTAGAGCCATGGGTTAGAGCCCCTTTACCTATTTGCCAACCTGCTGTTATGATTTCTTGCCAGTTTTCCTTGCAGTTCTGTGGCAGTAAGACAGATCCAGCAGCAAATAATAGAAGCCTAATGAACAGAGGCATAACTGACATACATAAGTAGTTTATCACTTAATATTACCAAGAAACTAGGCTTTTTTCACATTTTAACTGGGACCGTACATAGCTCTTGATTTTTTAATCATTAGGGTTTACACCTCATGATCCCAAGACAGCTGTTGTAACTCTAGACAACTTATCTATTACAAGGCATAAATAAAGCAAAAGGAATGGTGCCAGTGAGGAATTCTCCAGCATCAGTCTCTGTTCGAGTTTGGCAAAGGCTATTCATGAACTTTTCTATTAAACTTCCCTTTATGCTTTATTGGTTAAAAGTAGGTTGAATAATGATCTGTAACTCTCAGGGATGTCAAGAAAAAAAATACGTATCTTTATTACATTAGTTTTGAACAAAACCAGAGTTCAATAAGCTTGGACAGCAACAAAGATGCAGTTCTCTTGATTGTGATGAATTCTAAACATTATGTCTCTTGTTTTTCCAACAGAAAGTTATATCCATTTTCTTCATTCTAAAAGTCTGCAATTTCAAATAATATTCCAAATGAATTGTACAATATCTTTGGTGTTTATGCATGCTGAGAAATGATTCTTATCTTTTCAGAATTTAATATGCTAGCCTAAGGAAAATGACTATATGAAGCAAATTGGAATAAGATTTTCTTCCTCCCAAACCGCCACCATTTGTTTCGGAAGTAAATTCTACCAGATCATAACACTTATCAACACAATACCTCTGATTTCTAGAAGTGCATTAAAACTTTAACATTTAAATGCATATGACATGATTTAGATGGTGTCTGCAATTTCAATGAGTTCTGTTGTCTGAAATATTTTCATTGACGATACCAAAGACACACTCATTTCTTTTGCACTGAGAAAATTCTGTACAATTCTGGAAATACTTATAATTTTGCATATTGTTTTAAATATCAAGCTAAGAAGTATTTTTGTTTCACTGTCTCAAAAAAATCGGTGTCATAAAATTATCTAACACAACATATGCAGGATGTATTGATTTAAATGTGTGAAAAATTAGATTGTACGTGTTCATTAAGTGCCATATTGTAAAATACAGTAAAGTGTTACCATTTTTACTTACATATTTAGAATATAGATAACATATCACTTTAACTTTTAAAAAATCAATTACTTTTTACAAAGTTTTGCTGAGAAAGCAAAAAAAAAAAAAAAAGATAATCAGATAGTAAGCGGTCCAAAGATAATCTTTAGCACTTCATAATTTTTTCTTAGGTCAGCCCATATCCAGAAATATGTGGAGAAAAGATTAAGAAACTTAGATTATATCATGGAGAATTTATAGTCTGGTTTATTGTTATGGAATTTTTAAAAGGAACAACTTTTAAATGGATCATTGTATAAATACAGGCAATTACTTTAGAGTCCAAATCATTATAATGGTAGGTGTGTTGTAAAGCTCAAATGCCACCATCTGGAATTCAGTTAGTTAATATTTGGCTCCTCAAAGCTTTTCATTTATTTTCTTAATGTCTACAGTTTCCATTCCCTAGCCAAATTATATCAGTAACAGTACTTTGTTTTATGCTAAGTGTTTCATACCTATATGTTTAGTTTTGGTCCCAGATCCCTAAGTAATTGCCTTAGTTCACAAACACTATTTTGCAGGAATGTTTTAAAAGCTTGTGAAATATTACCAGCTTCCACATACCACTTCTATTATAAATTGTCTTACCTTTTATATACCTTCCTGAGTTCTTATCTTGCCATCTTTTATTCAGTCTCCGCAATTTCTAACAATACTGGAAAGCCAACTCATTGGATTGGCCTGCCTAGACTTTGATTAGGCTTCTGGTCCCCAAGTTAATCAGACAAAAATAGATCCATTTCACCAGTTAAATCATCCAGTATATTCAAGGAATTCTTCCTTTATCCCCCAAATTATATTATCCATTATCTCCAGTCTTCTAGAATGATATAGAAAAATAAGGGACTATTAAAATTAAAGTTTGTTAAACTAACTGCCCGCTAGTCCATGCCCTGGTCATACCAACTGTCCACAGAGAAATTAGTATCTGGCCCTTGATGATTTCCATTCTTCCCGAGTTTTGAATCTTCTAACCTATTCAGCCCATACATTCTAAAATACTTCAAAATAATTATTGATTATATCCACCGCCATCAGGTTGGGTAGACATTTTTCCTTCAGTTCTTAACATCCAAACTACTCTACAATCAAGAAACTGGACACTTAGTTTTCTGAAGACAATATTACTGGTAAACTAATCTTAAACCATTCCATCTTCCTCTTTACCCCTAGCACTACTGCCAAACTCCAGAGGACCCAATCTTGGATTCACTTTTCTTAACTAAAAGATATAAAAGCTAGTGAGAATGGAGGTTCACCCCAATTGGAGACCCTAAACTGAGGTTTTCTCTTGAGATCCCCAGAATCATATCGTGCCACGAGGTAGACTCTTCCCCTGAACCTTGGGCCAAGCAGATGACAGCACAAAGTTTTAATTTCTCAAGATATTACAACAGACCCCCTCAGATTCCCTTACCTACTTCCTATCCTCACCTCTTTTAATGTCTTTTGATATATCCCTCTTCCCAAAGTCATTGTAACTGTAATTTTCCATAAGAAACCTTCCTTACATTATCTTATCTCCTCCCCTTCCCTCTTCTTTTCCCTTTCTCCTTCTCCTCAGGGAAGGTGCTCTCTCAATGATAGCCCCCACTCCAGGCCCTCTAAGGACCCCTGAATCCATGACATTTCTTCAGTCAACTCATAACACAATGTCGTAATACTATTTCTGATTGCTGATTATGGACTCCCATTGCTATTTGGAAGCATCCATTTCCCCAAAATTCCTAAACCTGTCTCTGATTTAAGGGCACCCTTTGTATTACTATTATGGGTCTTTAGCTTTCCTCTGTAGATTTCAAAAAGAAATATTCTTCAATACATTTCAAAAGAGAAATCTATACTCCCACCTTAACAGAACCTAGGTCCTTTCATGGGTCTAAGCAGTTGCAATTACAATTAATTTACTAATTTACCTACACTGCTGTGACAGGGGACAATATTATACATTCCTTGCCTTGTTATATATATGTGATAGACTCAGATGATCCTGAGCATAATTTTACCCGGCATGTTTGGAACTGTCTGCCCTGCAAACAAAAACCCACAAATTCTTCCACTCCCAACTGGATGACACAATGTTCCCACAAAAGAGCTCATACAAAATCCAAAGTACAAATCTATGGGCAATTATTTTCATGAATGCTATATAGCCCCTACTAAGACACTATTTGTGGCCACTATGCCTCTAGTGTCTGCCTAATTGGCCTGGATCCTGCTATCTAAGTAATGTAATCAGGTCTTATCCAATCTTTATAAAGACTGACTTCTTTTCTTTACTTTATTGCCTCTGATTTAAGTTTTTCAGGCACTGGACCACCTAAAAAGTCAAAACAAAAAACAAACAAAAAAAACGTTAAACCTATAAACACAGTTGAAAAATCCTAGTTCCATAAGGAATATATTTCTTGCTTTTTTCAACGAGGTTCTCAAGAAACTTTAGAACAAGAGTCTAAAAGATTGAGAGTAAACCTACAAGACTTGACTACCTCAGCGGTTCATGTATGGGCAACTTCTATGACTGCGGCCCTGGGAAATAACCAGGACTATAAATGATTTTATTGAAACCATCAACATTATTAACAGAGAGCTAAGGAACTCTAGTGAGAGATTCTCTAAAATGGTATAGCACTGGACATGATTGTGGCTTCCCATGGGGACATGTACAGTGGTCAGAAATTGACTACTGTATATACGTCCCCTGAAACTTCTCTTATGTCTATGTTATCACCAAAAATACTTGTACTGCAAACCAGAAAATTCATTAGATCTCCACTGCTGCCTTCACTCTACCATCTAAGGACTGTTAAAGTCCAATGCCCAAGAATATTCTCGACCGGAATATTCAAACCTCAAATTTTGGCTTTATTCCTTTATTCAACCTTCAACAATTGTTTCAACCTTTCATTGCCAACAACAACATGAAGGCAAGCCCAACCCTGAAATCTACTTTGCAATTCTTAACTTCACAATGATTCTGATTCTATCCCTAACAGTGTTTAAGAACAGCTTTTAGTTGTTTTAAACATAAGGGGTGGGAGGCTACCAAATGTTCACAATTACCCATTGCCTTGACTCAGCCAAATTTTAGTCAGGCTTCTCTCCTTCCTAAAGCCCCTGAACTTTGAATCACACCCAATATTAAATAAGCATTAAGGGGCAGGGCATTCCCTCATCCATTCATTCCCAAGAATGAATGGATTACTGAAACATGTAGCATCCTGTGTTGCCACCTGCTCCCTCCACCACCTATCCTGCCTCCACACAGAGTTCCTGCTAGTTCTACATCCCCTACACACACACACACACACACACACACACACACACACACACACACACACACACACCAAAAAAAAAAAAAGCCTTTTCCTGTTGATTTTGAGAAACTTGCAGATCCTGAGATCGGAGCATTCTCCCTATTGCAATACTCTTCTTGAATAACATTTCTCTTTACCTAAGTCTGGAATTACTTTTAAATGACACCAGTAAGCATGAAAGAGGACCAGCATCTCGGGTTGATTTCAGCCTTTTAAGGAACTGATCAGAGAACTTAGCTAAGCCATGCTTGGACTCCGGACACATGGAAATATGAGATGATAAATGTGTGTTGTTTTAATCCACTAAGCATGTAGTAAGTTGTTACTCAGCAACAAAACACCAATAAAAGTAAAAATATACAATGTGAACTTGGGTCTCAATATAGATTACAACTTAAGCCAATTTTTTAAATAGAAAAACTACCTTAAGCACTTAATAAAGTCCATGTAATTGCTTTCTTCTATATTTTACTTGAGGTTAACCACAAAATTCTTTATTCTTATTTACTGTAACTAATATAATGGTCTATACTAATTCAAATCAATTTTGCATTAAAGTTTAAATATTTACTTATAATATTTAAAATAAATTATTCTAAAAGATGCCTTGAGAGAGGTGGTATTTCATGATCAAAACATTTCCCATTCACAAATTTAAGAAAATATTATAATATTTATTTAAGATTGATATTACACATTTTATTTGGATACAGAGACATTTCCTATAATACATTACATCTCCCAATGAAAATCATTCTGTTAGTTGACCAATAATGTTCAATTAAAGTAAATATTAGCAGACATGATTTCCATTTTGTTTTCATTAGTAGAGCAGATTGGAAAAAAGATAAAGGACTTGATGGAAAGGATAACGTTCATTCGAAGATGTGAAGACTTAATACAAAACTGGTTCTGACATTCAATAGAGTAAAATTTTTGTGAGATAATAAAGCTAAATTTGGGAGATTTAATTTTGACCTGATAATAAGCAGGTGCTTATTTATACCAATTGTACAGTAGTTCTGATAGATCTTTACCATGATGATTTATGGAGGTTTATTTAAACTCTCCAGATATTCCTAAAGAGATTTTTTTAAATTATAATTTTAGGAAAAAGATATGACTAGTAATCTACCATGCTCGGTAATATTTGAATCACAAGTCATTTTTATAGGTATTCTGTGACTTACTGAACTAATAAAGAATCCTGGATTCCCTTGGTCTATCATAGGTTGTGTTTATGACATTTAAGACATAGTCATCTAATGGGACACAGCCAATATCTTCAAGCAAGCAGAGGGCACCTCAAAGAAAGCACAATAAACTAATATTATAAAAATAGTAATATTTTTTTCAACTGCATCCAAGAGAGAGAGGACTGAGAATGTGAATATTTCATCATACTCTGCTGTGTTTGCTTAAGAAATTTAAGAATAGTAGAGACTGTCTTATCTTATTTTATTTTTTTTAATTAAAATTTATTTGGGTAACATTGATTAGTAAAGTCACATAGGTTTCAAGTGCACAGTTCTGTAACACATCATCTATATATCATGTGGTGTGTTCACTACCCAGAGTCAGTTCTCCTTCTATCACCATATATTTGATCCCATTTACCCTCATCTGCCACCTCCCTACACATTTTATTAAGGCAACAAATACCCATTCTTTATCCCAGTGCTGTGGATTAAATTCGTAGATTGATAATAAGAAAACTGTTGTTGGGCCCCAGAGCATGGTTCAACATACACAAATCCATCAACGTGACACACCACGTAAATAAGATAAAAATCACATATCAATAGATGCAGAAAAAGCATTTGACGAGATACAACATCCATTTATGATTAAAACACTTAGTAAAATGGGTACTGATAATAAAGGCCATGTATAACAAACCCTCAGCTAACATCATACTTAATCGTGAAAAACTGAAAGCTTTTCCTCTAAGACTAGCAACAAGACAAGGATGTCTCCTTGTTCCCAATTTTATTCAACATATTATTGGAAGTCCTAGCCAGAGCAACTAGGAAAGAGAAAGAAACAAAAGGCATCCAAATTGGGAATTAAGAAGTTAAACCGTCACTCTTTGCAGATGACGTGATTATTTATACAGAAAACCCTAAAGACTCCACCAAAAAAATTATTAGAAACAATAAACGAATACAGTAAAGTTGCAGGATACAAAATCAATGTACAAAAATCCACAGTGTTCCTACATACTAACAATGAAATTTCAGAGAAAGAAATGAAACAATTCCTTTTGCAATTGCAGCAAAAAGAATAAAATACCTAGGAATAAACCTAACAAATGAAGTGAAGGACCTATACACTGAAAACTACAAGAAATTACTAAAATAAATTGAAGACACAAAGAAATGGAAAGATATTCCGTGTTTATGGATTGGAAGAATCAACATAGTTAAAATGTCCATATTACCCAAAGCAATATATAGATTTGATGTAATCCTCATCAAGTCTCAATGGCATTTTTTAAAGAAATAGAAGAAAAAAATTATCAGATTTATATGGAACCACAAAAGACCCCAAATAGCCAAAGCAATCCTGAGACAAAAAAAAAAGAAAAAGAACAGTCAGAGATATCACACTCCCTGACTTCAATTTATGCATAAAGTGACAATAATCAATACTGCATGGAATTGTCAGAAAAACAAACATACACAGATCAACGGAGTAGAATTGAGAACCCAAAAATAAATCCACACATATAACAGAAGATAATTTTTGACAATGGAGCCAAAAACATACAATGGAGAAAAGAAAGCCTCTTCAATAAAAGCTGCTGGAAAAAACGGAAAGGCACGTGCAAAAGAATGAAACTAGACTGCTATGTGTCACCATATATCAAAATTAACTCAAAATGGATCAAAAACATAAATATAAGACCTGAAACAATAAATAGCAAAGAAAGCATAGGTACAAACTTTTGGACCTTGTGTTTAGAGAGCATTTTTATGAATTTGACCTCAAAGGCAAGAGAAGTAAAAGCAAAAATTAATGAATGGGCCTATCTCTAACTAAACAGCTTCTGTACAGCAAAAGAAATCAGCCTAAATCCATCAGTGATATAGTTTTCTTTTGTTCATTTCTACATCCATTATTTAAATATATGGTGATGGAAGGACAACTGACTCTGGATGTTGAACAAAAAATACAGTATACAGATGATGCATTATAGAATTTTACACTTGAAATGTATATAATATTACTAACGATGTCACCCCAATAAATTTAATAAAAATAATGAGAAAGATAATCCAGTATAAATTGTCTCTATTTTTGGGAGGTACTTAAAATTATCAGAATTTTGAGTGGAAAATTAGAGATTTCCCCCCACTGATATTTTACACATAATTGTAATTTATGTCACCTACAATTTTCCAGTTCATAACTAATGTCAAATAATTACTAAGTGCTTTCTTAAAAATATGAAATATTCCAGAATAAAAAAATATATATGTTTGTATTAAAAAAAAAAAAGTCAACAAAACAAAGAGGCAATTGACCTATTGGGAGAACATATTTGCAAACTACAACTCCAATAAGGGGCTAATATCCAAATATATATAGACCTCATACAACTCGACAACAACAACAACAAAAAGAAATCCAATTAAAAAATAGGCAGAGGACCTGGTCAGACACTTCTCCCAAGAAGACAAGCAAACAGTCAACAGATATATGAAAAAATGCTCAACTTCACTAGCTACTAGGAAATGCAAATGAAAACCACAATGAGATACCACCTCACACCTATTAAAATGGTTATTATCAACAAGACAAGTAATATATAGTGCTAGAGAGGATGTAGAGAAAAAGGAACCCTCATACACTGCCATTGGGAATGCAGATTGGTGCTGCCCCTATGGAAAACAGTATGGCAGTTCCTCGAAACATTAAGAATAGAATTACCATATAACCCAGCAATCCCTTTTCTGGTATCTACCCCAAACATCTGAAAACATTTATCCGTAAAGATATATGCACTCCGATGTTCACTGCAGTATTATTTATGGAAACAACCAAAGTATCCTTCAATAGATGATTGGATAAAGAAGACCTGGTACATATATACAATGGAATATTACTCAGCCATAAGAAAAAATGAAATACTGCTATTTGCACCAACATGAAGATTATTGAGATTATTATGCTAAGCGAAAATAAGTCCAACAGAAAAAGTTGAGAACCATATGATTTCACTCATATGTGGGACATAAAACTGAAAGCAACAGGAGAACAAGACAAGCAAATCAGCAAAAAGTCATAGATACAGGCAACAGTATAGTGTTACCAGAGGGTAGGAGGGGAGGTAGAAGAGGGTAAAAGGGATCAGATATGGTGGTGATACATGGTGATAGAAGGAGAACTGACTCTGGGTGGTGAACACACAATGCAATGTATAGATGATATATTATAGAATTGTATACTTGAAACCCATATAATTTTACGAACTAATGTCACCCCAATAAATCTAATAAAATAATAAAAGAAATTAAAAGATAAGGAAAACTTGTTAATTGTGCTGCAACACATAAAAAGCAAAGTTGACACAAAAAGGATTATCAACTTATATAACTACATACAGAGTTTTTAAAACACGCCCAGCATAAAACTTTAAAGGGAGATAATATATTGTAACGTCTTGGGTAACAAATATGTTCATTAAGTTGTAAATGGTGCATAAATTTAACTAAATGTCTGGGAACTTGGTCATATAGAAAGCAAAAGAAGAGCTAAAAATCTTGTAATTCATTTATAATATTTTGAAATTATTTAATATAAATAATACAAAAGAATATTTTTTCAGAATATCATAAGCAAAAACTAAAAGAATAGCTGCTTAAAGTAATGTCTTCTTTCCCAAATCATGAGAAATAAGATATCAAATAAATTTAGGCAAATTAATGGATGTAGTTCTTGTCACTGATAGCTTAAAAGAAACAGGATTCATGACATAAAATATAATTTTGATAATTTTATATTTCAACATGATAGTGTTACATTATATAATATGTAGAAATACCAGTGTATCTATACCTTAGTATCAAAGCTGGATCTCATTTGGAGACAGCAGTGCAACAATAAAAAAAAATAGATATTTATTAAATGTTTATCAGGTAATATTACAGGCACTTTAAACACATTTTCGTCTTTAATGTTCAAAACAACCTTGTGAGGCAGGTACTATTATTACTTCTATTTTAAAATGGAGCAACTAAGGCTCAAAAAGATTAAGATTAATTTACCTAAGATTTATAACCAGATGTGGAAGTCTCCACCTATTCTTCCTATCAGAACTCACAAATACCAGCTAAGACTAGGTCACTGAAGTAAAATAAAGAAACTTCTCTTCACTGGTCCTTTTCTTTCTGCTCTCTCATTATCATTTATTCTATGCTATGACAGGTGTCAATCAACATTAAAACAGACAGAGATGTGAGAGACATTCTTACTTTCATTAAAACTCATTACCGTGTACTTCTCAGAGAATGTGTAGTTTTAGCTTTTTTCTCTAATTACGTTATGAGGGTGCACTGTTTTTAAAGTAATCTGTGACCACCAACAATATATGGGAGAGTTATTGGACAGAGGTTATGAGAGCTACACAATTTCTAAAGCAACGCATTAGAAATTCTGATAGCACAGTGCTCCTCCTTTTTGCTGCCTCCTCCTTTTGCTCTGTAGCCATTTGTGTCCCTCCTCTGACCTCAGACTCCCAGCTACTGCAAAAGATGATAAGGCTGCTATGGTGTAATAAGGGTTCATAAACATAGGTCCCGGGATTTCTGCTGCCTCAAGCCATCTAAGAGCCAGGATATAAAACATGGATGCACAAAGTTATCACCTCATTGACAGAGATCTGTGAGAGGGATTGTGGGAAACGTTACTCAGGCAATGGAATATCAGAAAATAGCCAAGTGGCGTCTTTTTCCAGACACTTGCAAGTTGTCTCAAAACTACTTTACTCAGTCACCTAATCACCATATTTTAAACACTTTCCTCCTTGATGATCTAATATCAATTTATTTATGAAATTGGCATGTGAAGTAGTCTATTATGTATATTAAAATCTTACAAACAAATGCAACTTAAGAAGGATGAAATAAAAAAAAATAAAAATAACTTACTTCAGAACCCCAACACATTGATTTGTTTATGCTAAGATGTGCGTGCAAAGCACTTTGAAGACTACAACTCCTGAAGTCTCAGGGATCTCCCTGACTTTTTTTTCAACTCCTTTTTAAACTCTCTTGCTTTATTCTGGTATATACTACTCATTTCCTTTCTGCTTTATCCCAAATGGATTCTATTTCTTTACATTAACTGTGGATTGTCCACTTGGCTTTACCTTCAGTTTCGTGTTATTTATGGGATTATTTTGGATTCATGTTTTTGTTCAGATGAACCTACTAGGAAGGGCTCTGGGCTCTGAAGTCGGCTTTACCTTCAGTTTCATGTTATTTATGGGATTATTTTGGATTCATGTTTTTGTTCAGATGACCTACTAGAAAGGGCTCTGGGCTCTGAAATCATAAGCATGACGTTATCAAACCATAGTGTGAAAATAATGTCGATGTAAATTGATAATGGTTCATTCGTTATGTAATTCTTTCTATAACATTTGAGGGGCTATGGTGGGCCAGACAATATTCCAGTTAATGAGGTAGTAAGAAAGAAAAACAAAACAAAAAAACAAAAAACTAGCAAAATCTATACTTTTATAGAGCTTGCATCCTGTTGCCTCTTGTTGGTGATAGAGAGAAAAAACCTATGCCAAGTGGCAGTAGGTTGTATGAAAGTAAAGACAGTTTTGTATGGTTGCTTAGGGCACATATTTTGAAACCTGCCCACCCTTCCCTCACTAGCTGTGTGACACTGGACACATTACCAAGTCTCTGTGTGTTTGTTTTGTAATTTATAAATAACAAACAATAATATCCCAATGGTGTTGTATTAAATAAGTTAATATATGTGAAACACTTACAACAGTGTTTTATGGGTTAGCTATCTTGCAATACGTGTTAGCTATAATCATAAAGAAAGGGAATAGAAAACATAAAGGAGAATATGTGATACTTTGGGAAATGCTATTTTACATATGATGGTCATGGAAAATCCTTAGGACAGTGAGAGGATACTGTACTTAATCACAAATATTAACACTATATCATTATATTGACATATTCTATATGTAGGATCATGCTTATCCCCCAGGTTTGTAAGAGTAGTAATGTCTCCCCAGGTTAGTCTTAAAATTTGACTTCCAGTTTGAACAGTACATTGTGGACTCATCCTGTTTATACATAAGGGAGAACATACACCATCTGAAAATACAAAGCTACGTGACTATGTAGGATGTATAGAAGTTATACTTGTTGGGTTTTGTGTTAATAGATAAAATATATGCATTAAATTGCCACTCAAAATAGCAAAACATATCTATATTGTTTAATACTTTAGATAAACTTGAATATTTTCATTTTTTTTTAAAAGCATGAAGCATTTTAATAAACTCTTACTACATCTACTGAAGGAGAAAGAACATTATATGTGTCTTCCCTGAAAGAAATTTATCATCTGACAGCATCTATTAGCTATCATCTAATATCTAACAAGAAAACAGACATATCTTATTAAGGCACAATGAACAGAGTTATAGAAAATGTAAGTAGAGAAAGAGAGCTGATTTTGAACATGCACAGAATAAGAACACGGGCAGTTTACTGTGGACAAGACTTAAACCTATCCCAACATCAAAGTGTATGCTATAAAATCCTTCCCTGATTTAGGTCACAGAGTGGATTTCATGACAATAAGTTCAATACATATGTGAGTAGTCTTCAGAAATTGCTGCTTAAGCTGTATGTTTTTCTGGGTATAACGATCCCAAAATTGAGTATAGTATCAGTCTCTACTCTTTTTTTTTTTTTTTTTTTTTTGCTCTTCTAATGCCTCTAATAACCTTTCAGACCTTGACAAGGACCATTAAGAGTGGGAGGCTTAATCACTTCTGCCCAAAGTAATATACCTTTTCCTCTTTTCCTGCATGAGAAAGACTAATCAAACTGTCATTCAGCATTGTATTAATTTTGGATATGTGATGTCTTCAGAGATGTTTACTTTGGAATCCAGTTCACTATCACAAGCCCTAAAAAAAGAACAATTTCTAATTTAACACAACTTCAGTTTGTTGTACTACAATATATCCATGTCTTCACAAACCCATAATTTTGCCCAAATTATACGAAAGATTTTTAAAACATATATTCTTGTTTAAATCTTTTAAATATTTCATATTGAAAAATATCACATCACATGAGTCAATAATCAAAGAACAGAAGGTTAGAAATTCTCACCCACATCATTCATGAAACTTCTGTTTTACAGCGTGCCTTACCTTACTAAGGTAGTGAGCCGGAACCCAGAATTCAGGACTCCCGGTTCAGTGCTGCTTTCCATGATTCCAATTCAGGCTGATGACTTTTCTTCCCAAACATGGGAAGGAACAAAACAGTGCTTTTTGTTGGTTTCTTGGAACCAAACAGCTTACTTGTGGCCGGTTTGAAACAAAACCCAGCCACAGCAGAACTCTGGAGCCGATCTGCGTTGGGAGAAACAGGCAGAATTTATAACCTCTGGGTGACGCAAAGGAAGCTGGGAAATCCATCAGGCAACTCAGCATCAGGCAACTGAGTCCCGCCAGAGGGAGGCAAACCTGGCCTGAGGGGCCAGAGGAGGCAAACCTATTAAAGGCAGCAGCTGAGCTGGCTATTCTAATAATAATTCTAATAATAATCTAAGAAGTGGTGGGGGGGAACTAGATGGAGGAGATTGAGATGAAAGAGGTCAACCCATTGTCTTCCAGGACTCCGGCAAGATCTCCAGTTTGCTACTCAATGTGGGAAGATATAATTAGATTGGCGGATTCTCCTCAGCAGATGTATGCAATCAATCAGGAACAGTTACTGCAATTGGAGTATTTGGCCAAACAAATACTTCTGAAGCACAATAAATAGCAGGCCAAGGATGCTGAGCAATTAGATGTCATAGCAAGGGAAATTGAGAGAAAAATCAAAAGGTTTGCTGATGACAAGGCATTGTAACAGGGGATTCTGTCTTTCTAAAATAATTGATGCCTAAAAACCCATGTTGATTACCTCCAGAAGTAGCTGGAGGAATTGAAACTTTTTTTTTAAGGGAGAAGGAAGCAGGGGAAATGTGACAGGCAGAAATCAGAGCACATTTTCTCATTTCTGACAAAGCATCATGACCTACAGGGAAACAAAAAATAAAAACCACCACCTACTACTGGACAAATAAATCCTCCTTTTTACATAGTACTCCTTAAAGAAGATGAAAGGACATCCAAGGGAATGAGATATCTGCAAAAACCATAGTGAAATTTTTGAAGATTAAATAGAAGATTTGGAAGAAAGTCCTTATCAGAAAAAGGAAAAAGATTTTCCAGTTCAAGATTGGGTTGCCCAATGAGATTGCTGAGTTCCAGAAGACAACTGGTTCTCTACTGTAAGTGAGAGTATAATAATGACAGTAACAAGAGAGCTAAAAACAACAGCAATAACCTGAAAACTGGGTACATTTTACATGTCAAACATAGGGTGATAGAAAAGGATTCTGGTAAATTCTACTGGTGATATAACATGGCCCTTTTTTAATACACTCAAACTGACTTTTGTGTCTAGTGAAAATTCTGAAAACAGCATTCACTACGCTTCCTAAAGAAAGGTAAGTATACCATCAAAAGGACATAAGGATATCAGAAGGCAAAATACACTAAACCAAGTCACCATCATGACAGTGTTTCCAAGGAAACAGTAAAGCTAATGTGCATAACAGAACGCCATAGAAATCTGCTGACTTCAACAGTATTACATCTTAAAGTCATTGAAAAAAAATTCTGAGTCAGGTCAATAAGAGCATTCTAGATTATTGAATTAAAATTATGTAAGAAAAATTACAGGATTATCCCAACAATATATAACTACCTTCAAAATAAACCCAAATTTTCATTTGTTGAGTAACCAAAGATGATTGATAAAAGTTCACTTTTAGACAATCAGTAGGTATATATACGCTGAAACATTAATTATAATATGTAATACTACATGTGGGGACAGAGCCAAGAGTGCAGTTTCCAGGCTTTCATCCTCGCGTGGAAAGGTGCTCACTCTGGTAGTAAATGGCCATAAACTGTGATTGGATGGCCATCAGCTGTGGCTAGTTGGCCGTCAGCTGTAACCAGTGAGCCATTGGTTACTAGTATAACTACCATGGCTACGCTAGCAGAAAATGGGGGGCTAGCAAGAAGATGGTGGCTGGGCTGGCAAGCGCGGATTGCAGTTGGCAGGAGAGGTCAGTTGGTAGAGAAGTGGACTGCAGGTTGCAGATAGTGTGGCTCCTGCTTCCTGTGTCTCCAACCCAGCCGCCATCGAGAATATAGTGGTATGACTCCCCTGTCTATGGCTCCGTGGGTGTTCCTTTTTGGCCTCACCATATCCTGCGTTCCTATATGGGGAGAGGAAGCTGAGACCCCACATGACACCCTGCATGACACTACACAAATGCCAAGTGCTCACTCACTGACTCTTTTCAAGCCTTGTGCAAGTTCTTTACATGCACGATCTCACTGAATCCTTATAATACTGACAGAAAAAATAAAGGACAAAAGAATGATACCATAAATATGTTATATGATCTAGGAGTGCAAAGGTAGCAACTCAAATGCCTTTAGAGGTCACAAAATGAACATAAAAGAATTAAGTATGTGAAGATAGCGGGGAGAAGTGGGTAGCTAACTGGATTTAACATATTCAAATTCAGTTGTTTTAACAAATTTTGAAAAATAAAAATATATTTTAGATTCAGTCAGTTTTGGCTTTTTAGACAGAAAATTAACAATTCCTCAAATAGGTCAGAATATGTATGCTTTAAAACATTTTAATATATTCTTAACATTGAAACAGTTCATCTTAAATCACTCAATTTAACACACTCCTACCTATAAATTGTAGTGTGGGCTACCTATCATGTGGAGCGCAGACCAATTTGATTTGTGAATGTTTCTCAAATATTTTTAGAGTATTTATTTCATATTATTTATTATGCATACTTATATGTTGACCTAATTTTACTATTTAACCTATAAGGTACTTGAGAGCCGAAGTCACTTCTTTTTTGTCTGTGTATCTCTTTCATTACTTACTACTATAATTTTCACCTAAAGTAGTCATGATTTCCAAGAAATATTTTGGAAAAATGGAGAGAGGTATTTTTAGTTATCACAATCATTACAGATACTTAGGTAGTGGCTCTAACTGAGGGAGGACAATCTTCCTAGATATAGTTCAATGCATGGATCACTTATATGTGTAATCAAGAATTGTCCTACATCCTCTCTGACCTTCCAGTGTCCCTCCAGAAAATCATTTAGGTGAAAAAAAAAAATACTGTAAGTTTTGGATGTAACACAAAATCCCTTTTACATTTTTGCCACTGATATAATAATATAAACTGAACTTTCATAAATGTATTTATTGTGCAATTCAAGGTGATGTTGAATTTGTTTTATTTTACACTTACTAGAGATGGTTGTTCTAGCTTAAAGTCTACACCTTTAAGAAAATCTGCAAAGTCCCTTTTGACATGTAACAACACATTCAGAGCTTCCAAGGATTAGAGCCTGGACATCTTTGGTGGGCCCACAAATGAGTAGGCCCTCAGATTGATAGCTGATCCTAAACTCAGGCCTTTGTGTATTTACCCTTTGTTTTCTTACTTATTCTCTGCCACATAAAATAAACAGCTGAATGTTTGCAGCTAAGAATTGGGCAAATGTGCTAGAATTTCCCTTACCAAAATTTGAATATGTCTTGTTCTTTCTTAAGTGTACAACCTAATATTTCCATCATGGTCAGTGTCTTCAACACCTTTACAATTACTCTGTTCTTTCTAAGATGATTACTAACTAAAATTGATACTTATATGTTGATATGTCATGAATACAACTCAAAATTATTTTTGCCCTTTAGAATCCTAGACTCATACACACAAATTTTAGAGACATAATTATTTCATTTAGTAAAAACAATATGTTTTTCAAAGAAAGTCTAATGTTCAAAAGAAAAATACGTCTTGGATCTGGAATGCTCTTTAAGCAATATAATTGTATTTTCCATCAACAAAGTAAATATAAAAATAACACAAAGCTATAGACAGAAAAGTTACCCTAATAAGTCATTATTCCAGAGATTGTTGAATATTTTCAATAGGAATCTTCAATTAATGTTTATTTTTGCAGTAAAATTATTATAATGAACAAGGCAAAGCAATGAAGCAATGCAAATGAAGTTAGATTTTTTTAAAAAGCTTAATAACTAAATTATTTCTGAGTGTTTAAATATGATTTATATTACTTGGAAATTATGCTTTTATTATTTTAATGTAATCTATTAGCCATAGAGCTTCTTTCAAACTGGCAATATTCCAATATAATATCAAGTCCATGTATGTCTTCATTTTTCAAAGATTGAGAAAACCCAGTTTTTAAAACTTTTGGATTTTAATTTGTATTCTGTCATGTTTTAATTTAAGTTTTAAGAATGATAATTGTTTCTTGAATAAAATTTCCTTTCTAATAGTAATTATAATGGTATTAATTTAAAAATAATTAATATTTGGTGGTTCCCTGCAATGCACCAAGCCATGAATTCAATGTTTTATGGGAGCAATTACTTTTAATCACTACAACAATTCTATGAGGCAAATAATTTATAATTACTATTTTATTAATAGGGAAATTTGGGCTGATAAGGGTTAATAGAAATACAAGGTTTTGGAGTTGATAAATGGAAGACCCAGGTCTATTTGAAAGCAAACAGTGTTTGTTCTTCACTTATAAGCAATAATATCTTAAAATATATATCTGCCTATCTCTAAGAATGTAAAGGGAACAGTAATGTACTGACTAAACCTGTAACGAACTAAAAAATGTAATCGGAAGAGTCAGTTATGATTCTTATGAAGTTCCCTGGCCCGATTGGCAAAGCTCAGTACGAGTGTAGAAGGTTGCCCTGAGGTGTTCATGAGTGTCTAGCACAAGTTCATTGTCATCACTGGATTCTGCTGTTGATCATATTTGGAATTGCTCCAGGCAATCATCTGGAATCAACCTTACTGAGAAATATACTTTCATATTACTATGTAGTAGAAGGCAACTGCTGTTACTCACTGAAAAATAGCTCCCACAACTTTTATTTTTAAGTGATTACATTTAAATAGTTCTGAAATAGTTCTGTTATTTTTGTGGGAAAGAGTTCCCCTTGCCCTCCCTGGAAACCTGTCCTGTGGCTGACAACATTGAAGAACCGATATATATGTGTGTGTGTGTGTGTATATTATAAATATATATATATATATATATATATATATATATATATATATATATATATATATATATATATATATATATATTATAGCTTCCGTGTAGAAGTTGCATGTGTCATGTGAATTAAAGGAACTATATAAATAGCATTGTTCCATATAATATTAAAGTGAACCACAAGACTGAAGTGAGTTTTAACAAAGTAATATTTACAAAAAGGAAAGCGGACTGTCCTGATTCTATGTTTTATATTAGTATTAAAATACAGCTTTATGAGGAAGCCAAAAGGGAAAAGAAAAATGCAAGTTTTCCTTATTTATTTTGTGCCCAGTATATTCTTTTCTTCTTTGAAAAGTTGGTTATGTTTTATATGTTGCAATTCCAACATCATAATGATTTAGATCCAGGTCAGATGATAAATGATTATAGAAAATGCCAACAGTCTATAGATTATTAAAACAACAGCAACAAAAACAACTTATTTTACTCCTTTGTTAGATTATAAAATAATTATACTTAAATTCACTCATATATTATGAGTTTTTGAAGTCAGTATATATGTACTGTGTGTATTATCTATTATTATTTCAAATGAAAAAGCCCACAGTCAC
The DNA here is from genome assembly GCF_004115265.2 of Rhinolophus ferrumequinum. Taxonomy (NCBI): domain Eukaryota; kingdom Metazoa; phylum Chordata; class Mammalia; order Chiroptera; family Rhinolophidae; genus Rhinolophus; species Rhinolophus ferrumequinum. The sequence goes on along the minus strand of NC_046295.1, from coordinate 11,366,144 downwards.
AATCCTGGCTCCAACCTACTTTCCTTTCATTTCATTGGCTATTTCTGATTTGAAGACAACATAATGCCTTACTAATTTTATGGTCAATAAAACTTCCAAAACATAGATTTTTAAACTTGTAATATTAATGTTATATATTAATGTTAAAACGTCAATGTAATTGTCATCTCCCCAGAACTCTTATCCTGAATTTCCATTGAGAGGTCCTAAAATGATCTTGAAATCAGCATTCTACAAGTAATTTTTAATTTCCCCTCCAACCAGTTCCAAACTTGATTCCCATAGTTCTGTTAATTGAACCACCATTCTCCAATTTTCCCAGGCTGAAAATGTGTTACTGTCAATGATTAGTCCATAGCTTTTTTTCCTGATAGCTAAGTAGCCAATAGATCTTGCTAATTGTGAGTTCCTTCAAAATACCACTTGGAGTCATGTCATTCTTTCTATTTCTTCTGCCATCAACAACCTCTATGCTACTTCAATCTCTTACCAGCATAGCTCTCAACTTACTCTCCTTTTAAAAATTCACACACACACACACACACACACACACACACACACACATATCTAATCCATCTATCATCTATCTATCTATCTATCTACTATCTATGTTTATAAAATAATTAGAATTGAAATATAATTATATTAAGGCCGTAAGTATATAATTTAATAGCTCTAACTTTTGGAAAATTAGTTAAATCCCTGAAACTCATTTTTCTCATCTAGTAAAAGGCAGTAACATTACCTTAACCCAAAAAGCTAATAAGAAGATTAAATAAAATATTTTAGTCTTATGGAAATATAACCATAATTGGAAATATTATATTTTCTCCTTTTATTTGTTTTCAGTCTCCCCTTTCTTCAATCAACCACTCATTCATTTATTTATCTTTTCATAAAATAATCATTCATTTGAGAGGCATTGAAGCAGGTCCTGGATGCAGATTTATTTCATGTGATATAGAGTTACACTAGTAAGTCTTTTATTCCTCACAACAGGTTAAAGTCAGTTTAATTCCAGAGCCACAAGCATGTAATTACTGTTTCTCCCTCTCAGATTTGGTCCCTCACCTCAAGAGCTTACATCATACTAGGATAATATACATCTGTTAGTACTGCAATGTTTAAAATATTATTACAGAGTATTCACAATATTTTTTCAGTACATACTGTATACCATGTTTCCCTTAAAATAAGACCTAGCCAATCAGCTCTAATGCGTCTTTTTTTTATAGCAAAAATTAATATAAAACCCGGTCTTATTTTACTATAATATAAGACCCGGCCTTATAAAATATAAGACCTGGTCTTATATGAGTCTTATATAAGACCGGGTCTTATATTAATTTTTGCTCCAAAAGATGCATTAGAGCTAATTGTCCAGCTAGGTCTTATTTTCAGGGAAACATGGTAGTATCTAAGTTACAAAAAAATGTTAGGGACAGACTTTAAAGGTGGCGACACCAGAGCTGATAATCAATAGACAAGCATAAATTGGCTAAACAAGTAAGGGGTTGGTGGACGCAGAAAGATAAAAGCATATGTAAGGATACAGATATAGAAAACAGTATGAAATACACAAGCTTTCAGTTATAGAATGAAGCTATAACTATTAAGGGAGAATTTTATCATTGTGAGATTATTTGGAGTCTAATTATGAAGACTGTATAGATCATTTTAAGTGTGTGTGCAGGAAAAAGAATTATTTCTAATTTCATGAGACTGTGATTTGCATGAAGGATGTTTACTTAGAGTTCTCTGGCAACAACAGCTATGAGGGAGTGAGAGAGTTGACCAGTTACTGAGTGTGGGCTGTCTCTGGGGAGAGCATTTAACTTTGGGTCAGGCTGAAGGGCAATTCCAGGGGATGAACTCATCTGTGAACTATAAACACATAACCTTTTCAACAGCTGAGAGAAGTACCTCAGTCCTTAAATGGGATCTGCATAGAAAAATACAGCATCTACAAAATCCCACCCATTGCCCCTTTCGGATCCATTTGCTGCACATAACAAAGTCATACATCTGAGACAACTCTTCCAAGATCCAGGTTGCTCTTTTTTTGGGTAAACTTAGAAAAGGGAGGCTAGCTAGGAGGATACATTGGGGTTCCTGCACCCGCGTCAGGTCTTGGTGCCTCAGTTGACACCAGTCATCTCCTTCCATTATTCTAGATCATCTTCATTATAAATTCCCTTCACCCTAAGTCAATACCTATGCTAGATTATATAAACTAGCTGATTTTACTGGTGGTGTGACTCAAACACAGACACAGATCCTCAGAACTGTCACCATGCCATTCTAAGTCTATAACTGCAGCTTTGTCCATGTAATGTCCAAGTTGAATAGGTAAGTAACAAGACCCACCCCCTGTGGATTACGTTGGTCCTAAACATATTATTCCTTGCTCATATTGTATAACAGCATTTGTACCTCTTTCTAATGATCAGTTACTATACTGGTCATTTATAATTTACTGTAGCCAGGAGATGGTGACTCCCTTCTGTGACTGCTTTTCTCTTGCCACAAGGAACCTGAATTACCACTATTAAAATGAAAAGGAATCCTACAGGGTCCCCTGGTAAAAGTGTTTCTTCTCTAAAACCTAGACCTATAGTTAGAAATTCTAGATTTGTATGAAGTGAAGTACAAATTCCCAAGCATGAATGGGAATGATGGTAAGCAAGGTGCCTCATATTTTCTTCTCTTGGTTCTTGGACCCAGGCATTTTACTCACTGAAGTCAATGAAAAACATAATTTTATTGTGTTAGGTTGTATACTACCTCCTAGAGGATGATGCCCAATTCTCACAAGGTATTACCTGACAAGCTGACACCTCAGCTGCCCCTTAAAAGGACTCTTCTGTATCATTATCATTCTGTTAGCTTCTGGATGGTATGTTTTATTCTAGGACCTGTGCATTCAGTGGTCATTCATCCATTCTGCACTTCCTTTGTTGAATGTTTTTCTCTTGATCCAAAGCAATGTTATGTGTAATATAATGTCAGTAGATCAAAAACACTCTGAAGTCCATATACACTGGTACAGGCTGAAGTCTTGTTTTGCTTTTTACCTTATTCTTTATTTACAAGATTGAAATACATCATGAGGTTGGTCTAAACACCTAGACTAAATGCTGGCTTTCTAAATTATATGTGAAAATCTCATTATGTCATTAAATCTATGTTTTTCAACCACAAGTATTTGAAACATTATTGCATGTGTTGTTTTACACATTTTACATAATATTAATGTGTTTTGATTTGATATAACAGTAAGAAGTATGTTTGAATTTCTTTGGAAGAAAAAATAAGGACACAACCATTATGGAAATTATAAATATTTGTAGAAATTCATTGAAGATAATGAGTCTTTTAGGAAGAAAAAATGAATTAGAAGAGAAATGGCATTTTCTCTATTTCTCTTCTGCATTTATTAAAATGGCAGAAATTATCACTTGCCGACCATGAGTAACACACCAAAATTAAATCATTTTCACAAGATATACTCTTGTTAATACCTTTTACTTTCCCAGCACATATCAGCATTAAGTTAATTTGATGGAGAATATGATATTTTAAGTCGTCCGAAATTCCTGGGAAAAGTAAAGGAGAAGGGACGTAGGTGACTAAGAAGTTGGAAATAGGTTGAGGAAAGTATTATATATGAGAGCCACATTTTCAAGTAAGTTGAATGTCAGCATAACTTTTATCTTGTTTTAAACTAAACACATGTAAGGCTTCTTCGTTGGTGACCAGAATTATGTTATGGAAATATTAGTCTGAAAGAAATGTAGGGAGTAAAGTCTGGAAAACAATTCATATGTAAGTACAAAATTCTTTCCTACTTTGGGAAGCTGATAAAACAGGCTTTATATCCTTTAGAAATATTATCTGATAGCATATCTGTGATTTTCTCATCATGATGCAGCCTTTGTATCACAATGCCTCTCATCGCCTTCCACCTTTTATTCCAGCCCTCATAGCAGTAATTCACAGGTTTGGCATGATGGCACCTCACCCATCATCACAGCTGAATTGTCCTAGAGCTTTTCTGATTCAAAGACCTAGGATGTATAGAACAATCCATCTGATACTTAGACAAGTGCAACCTAAGGGTTCAGGGAAGTTAGCTCTGCTGTGGGCCAACTATTGTCTTTGGATGGAAGATCTGTTACATCATTTGGGCAGAAAATTCTAAGCTGCATTCAACATTGCTGCACACCAGGTTCTGAAAGGGTCAAGCCTTATCTGCCCACGATTGTGAAGAATTCTAGGACAATTGTTTTCCCTCTTCTATATTTTTGCCTTCAATCCCTCACTCTTGTTTCCTAGGATCACTTCCGTACGAACTACTTGAATGCATTTATCTAAGTGCCAGCTTTTGTGGTGGTGGTTGGGGAGGCATCAAGCGAAGACATTACTTAAATATGAAATTTATAAATTACTTAGGATGCATCCTAGACCAATATTTTCGAGACAAAAAGATTGCCAAAATAATATATGATCATTCAAGAATCAAATTATATCTATGATGGTGTTTCTACAGTTTAACTGATGCTTACATTATATATGGTATGGAAAATTTTATCTTCCTCGTTAAAATGTCACATATTTTCAATCTTTAATTACAAATAGTAATTTACTACAATATTCAGAAATTACTGTTCTTTAGTAGAATACAACTAAAGCTGGTATTTTAATTCCATAGTATTATTACTCAACTGTTTCATAGAATAAAGGAAAAACCCTGATTATAGAGATTTGAAGGAAAAGTTCTGACATCAGAATGAGGGCAATACTCATAGCAGACAAAAAAGTTGGTTACTGTGGAAGAGGCTTAGCAAAGTTCTCATAAACTATTGTGAGATGCATAGTATACAACCTTCATCAAATGGTTTATCTGGTATATTTCTATGACTTTTGTTGCTTCTTAATCTTTCCTCTAGGATCCAAGGCATAATGTTAAATATATCTCCAAACTTCAAACAACATAATCTTGAGAGAACATTTAAGAAAAACCTGTAAAGGCAATTTAGATAAATATGTAGATTTAGTGAAAACTTAGCAAATTGGTTGGGATTTAGCAGGGGTGCTTTTCCTTTTACTCAATAATCAGCAGTCATTTACTTGAGGCCAAACTCAGTGGCTTCTGTCTCTGTTAAATATGAAAGGCTACTGTTGTACTTATTTTAAATTCTGGTTTATGTACCGTAGAATTTTTTTTAAAGACCTAAAGAAAACCATTGTCATATTTGTTAAAACTGCATTACTATTGCTATTGCTGTTTTGTGTTTTAGAGTACTTTAAGGCTTGCAAAGCATATTTACATAAAATATTTTAACCTCACAATTTCAAAATGTATTATGATAAGTAAATAATATTAATGTATGATTAGACAAAACAACTTATAATTCTGATAGGTAACAAGAAAATCAGGTTTAGAAATAATATTGTTAACTTTCTAAGTTTTCATAGATCTACAATATGGTAAAATACTTGGGAGAAGGAGCAGTTGTCTTTGAGGCAAAATCAATACTTAGGAATTATCACCAGGCAGCCTATGAACAACTTTGAAATGTACTCTTATTCACTTCTCCCTTAATTACAGATAAAATTGGAAGCCACTGCAGATGGTAAGGTTAGACTCTTACCAGTAAACAATTATCCAGGTCGACAGGGAAACAGAGTCATCATATAATTACAGCTCTCTAATTCACCTTTTAATGGCGCCTTCCAAAAACAGACGTTAGAAGTGTGAAAGGCTTGCCTATGTGTTATGATTCAATGAAGCAAATTTTTCAGCAAGGACTTTTTATATACTCACTTTTTTGTATTGTTTCCAAAAGAAATATGTACTCAAATTTCTTTAAAAACCAATCCATTGCAATACTAGAAATTTTCTAGTTGAGGTCCAAGAGAAAAGATACCACATTCTCAAATTCAAGTTTAATTTGAATAACCAGCAGGAAGAGAAATTTTCACAAAAATGCATGAAGCAGAGGATAGGGAGATCACTGGAATGGATTAATTCTATATTCATGTTTGAAACATGGTTTACTAAGAGAGAAAAAAACACACTGCAATATCTTTAACAGGCGTTGCTTTTTAAAATGTGAACAATCTCTAATAATGTTCAATCACATAAAATTAGGATAGGAGAAGGAAAAGATATTCTCACTTAATTTATGGTTAAAAGTACAATTTCTTTCCATCATATGTATATGCCACTTTTATCTTTTATATAGTTCCTAAAAATATTACTCCAAAAGTGACTGTTATAAAAAGTAGGGAACTTAAATTATATTATCTGTGTTTTAGTCTATGCCCTGATAATTAGTACTTACATTAATGGTCAAATTATTTAGCTTTCCTAACTCTTATATTTCTCCCTGTATAGGGATAATTCTAATAGTGCACTTTATTTATAGATTTATTTTGTTTCCATATCAGAAAACTTATTTTAAAATAGTTTCAAAATAATTAGCAATGTGAAAATATCATGTTCATGTTTAATATGAAAAGTCCTAACATAGTTATTTAAGTAGGTATGCTCCTTTAGTCCACAATCCATGTTACACTTTAGGCATGTTGGGTCTCTTCGCTGAAATAAGAAAACTTTTAAGCATTTAGATAGGTCTACTTACATCTGTCACTTAACCCTTGATTTCAATAAAAAATACGAATTATAATAGTTTTCCTTCATGAAAACATTTACTTTGCCCCCTCAAAATTATGTTATGATAGATGCTTTTATATTAAGCCATGAATTAGAATATTTAAATATCAAGAATATTAATTTTAACTAATGCTATATTAGTTTATCATTTTTTATTAGTCAACTACAATGGGCTAAGACTTACTAAGCTAAAATGAAAGTGTCCATAATATAAACACGAAGTGTACTGCACATCTAATTCATCTAAAATGTAAGGGGTCTAAACTCAGGACAAAATAAAAGGAACTGAGAAGATGTGGGTCTGGGGTTATGTGGGTTTTTATTATAGGAGCTTTGCAACTACCTAGCCGAGCAAATTTTGACACATTACAGTATCTCTTTGGATCTTTTTCTTCCATGTGATCAATCTGTGCCTTTCTGTCTTAAAAGACATTTTTCTGTCAGTATTCTTGTTCATTTTATTCTTATATTTGGTAGCATTTTTCGTCTATATATAAGATTTCGTTTCCAAAACTAGCCACATCATATGGTTGCTACATTTTTGATGACATAAGTTTTAGGGGGAAAAATGGAAATGTATCAATAATAAATTTTAAAGGAAAAATAACTTGCATTTTTTTATCGTTTGAATTGTTTGCTGAGTGTGATGTCATGAAATGCTACAAAGATGGGTACTTAATTTATACGAAGAATAATATTTTTTTAAACAAAAATGGTTTACTGTGTGGTAAATAAAAGGGCGTGCCAACTACGAAACTAAAAAATAAACATCAAATGTGAAGAAATATTTTAAATAGCAAGACAAATAGTTCCATTTTTAAAAATTTAAAAATACATTTCTTATTTCTGAGTGCTATAATGAACACACATATCTAAAATTGACTAAACGTAGAGTAATAATGTATCCACACATACACACACACACACACACACACACACACACACACGTATGAACCCCTTTGAATTTGGAGAACTGGGAGAAAAAGGAGAGGATATTACTACAGTAGTCTTTTGGAGACCACAAGGTGGAATAAAGAGGTCTATAAACAAGTTAGCATGGCCAATTAAGCAGAAACCAAAGCAGCACCAAGGAAAGAGAGAACCACCCCATTTAATAATAAAATAATTCCCCAAAGCTCAGTCATTCCAGAAATAAATATGGGGAGGGGGGTGGAACTAAGATTAGAGAAAACTATCAACAAAATAGTCCAAGACAACTTTCCAAATTTGAAAGCAAAATGTTACCAGAGGCAAAGGACCCCCTTTGTGCCTAGAACATTGATTAAATAGAACTACTTGATTATCATTTCAGAATACTAGAGATAGAAAAAAAAAGACATCAGAGAGAAGTTTTAGGACTTTCTCAGGGAACCTAGTGGTAAAGAATACATGTATAGGAGTTGTGAATGATTTTAACTTTGGAAATCTCATTAACAACATTAGAAGCTAGCAGTCATTGGAACAACCCTTTCCAAATTCTGAAGAAGCCTATTTTCTATCCTAAAATTCTATATCCAGACAGATATCCAATCAAGTGTCTGTGTAAATTAAAGGAATTATGAAATATTCAAGTTCCAAAAAATTGACTGTCCACATAGAGCCTTTCTTAAGAGACAACTAGAAATTAGTCCCCATTGAATTGAGAAGGCAAACCAAGATCAACAAATACATGAGACACAGAAACCCAAATCTAACACAGGAGAGGGGCAAAAGTATATCCCCAGGATGGTGGTAAATACATATCCTGTAAATCATATATACAAAGTAAGAATACTAATTTGGAGCAGGTTAAAATGCACAAGGTAGAAAAAAACAAACAGGTAAACAATCACCATACAAACCTCTGACGTGATGGAACTAAAGTTAGTGTCAGTGTTTTAAACATTATTCTGTTATTTATGAAAAAAGTTCAAATCTGTGGGGAAAATCTGTAAGTTCAGTTTAAAGAGTCTGTGAATCATAAACATATCCATTAAGCAACTGGATTCTAAGGTAGTGCTAATGAGAGGGAGATGAATTAGGGAGTAGATATAAAGTCATAAGCAGGTGAGCCCATGAAATAATCCAAAGAGATTATATAGATTAATCCTAAAATTTGGCTACAATGGAATCCTGAGAAATACCAATATTTAAATTGCAGTTAAAAACAAAACAAACAAACAAAAACAACAACAAAAAACACATCAGCGTTCAGATAGGTAGAACACAACCCACAATAAAATATCATTACGGAAGTCCTTGGAAAATCTGTTTTGAAGGTGAATGACCAATAATATCAGGCACTTAAAACTGTTATAGGCTTGGTAAGATTAATATCAGATGAACAATGGGCATGGAAAATAAGTCTTAGTGCATGTTGATACATAAATTTGGGCAGTGACTAATGATAACTATTTTAGTAAGAATCCAGGAAACCACTGTGACTGAGATTTAGTCAATGTCTGTAGTTCCAGAAAGGAAGGCTCTCTAGAAACCGCAGCACTGAGGCTGCTCAGCTTCCATAAACGTGTTGTAGTCCTGGAGTTGATTTGAGAGAAAAGAGAGTGGAATCCTGAGGAACTAGGAATCAATTCTATGTTCCAAATTCCAGAGTATTCCTGATACTGGATGGTATTTACATAGTGCTTACCATGTTTCAGGCCCTCCTCTAACTGTTAAATACTTAACTAAGATGTACATTTGTGAAAATTACTATGGAAAATAGAAAATAGTTTTTAATCATCATCCTCAATTTACATTTGAAGGAGCTGAGGAGTAGAGAAGTTCATAACTTGCGTTAGGCCTCAAAGTGCTGGAACTACTTCGACTGTAGCCCATTTGACCCAGAAATTGGGCCCCTAATCCTCATGTTCACAGCCTGTTTTTTCACTTTTGTATAACAAACCACATGCATTTGCTGACTAAAAGAACGCAAACATGGTGGATGGGGATCAGTGTAGGAGTTCACATCAGTGCTGGTGGAGCTTTCTTTTATCTCCGTTTCCTTCTCTCAAGTATTCCTAGGGTAATGGTCAAACTTAATCAACCCTGTTACATAAATAATCATCTTCAGCTCCCCTAATGATAAACCTTCTGATTATTTTATAAATGCTATAATCAAATAGGAGGTTACTACAAATCCACCAGCTCAAAACATAGGAATTTATGTTTTAAATTACTGGTCATATGAAGTAAACTGCTTCCAAACAATTAAGCAACTTTGATTTATGGGAATAGAAAAAAAATCAAGCATGTCTAAAAGGAGAACATAAATATTAAAAATAAAAGAATAATGAACCTTCCAAAAGCTTAGGTTCAGTTTAATTTCCAAAATAAATCATGGCTGAAGAAAAAAAGTTAATAGGCTATAATTTAAAAACATCTGTGAAATTGATAGTAGAACATTAGGGTTTATTAGATTCACTTAGCATTATAAAATTAACACCAGTAAACAGGCATCATAATTTGATAGATAAATAGAATAAATAAATGATGGACGGATGGATGGATGGATGGAAGGATGGATGGATGAAGAGAGAGAGAGAGAAATAGATAATGACATAGAAACAAAAGTAGCAGATGTTTATTATTACTATATCTCTGTATCAGTTTGCTAAGCTTCCTTAGCCAAGTACTACAACTTAAATGGCTTACATAATGGAAGCATATTGTCAAACAGTTCTGGAAGCTAGAAGACTGATATCAAAGAGTGAATGTGCACCAGTGTTAAAAAGAAGATAGTCTTCAACACCAAATTCTGATAACAGTTACTTCTGGGAAAAGATACGAGGGTGGGGTAAAAAACAAAACAAAAAGGAACACCTAAGGTAACCTAGGTTTTTAGTAATAGCTGAATTATTGATAGGTAAGACAGCCATTTAAAATACCTCCTTCAAAACTAACACAGTAGTTTTAAAATTATACTGAGGAGCCCCGTTCCCTTTGTTCCCACTTTAATGTTTGTTCTCAGGAAGTTCATCAATCTCTCTAAATTGGATCCTTCTCTTAAACCGAATAATAGTATCTTCCTTCTGTATTGTTTAAAGGATTTAATTGTTTAATATTTGTAAAGCACTTGGAATTGTGGCTCATATGGTATAAGTATTTTAGGAATATGTGCCACATAAAAATACATGATTATATTTTTAAATAAAATAAGTGATAGGGAAACACCATTCACCAAGAATGATAATTAATTTGATTGTTTGTGACTGAGTTCAACAGGATGAGAAGAAATGTGGTGAGAGAAAACAGCAAGAAAATATTTTACATTTACACAATGCATGTACTTTTAGATAGAAATGTCCAATTTGGGATTTTTAGCGACAAGGGGGAATGTGTCTACAAAACTCAGTCATTTTTTTATTTTAACTACAAGGGTGTAAGCTGTTCAAAGCAGGAGAGATGCCTCATTTTTTTGTTGACCCTCCCTCAGACAGTGCTCTGAAATCTCTGCATCAGGACAGTTAACCATCATAATGCTCTTATTAATAAGCCCCAAGCCCAATATTTGATCTAATCAGTTATTCAACTGCAGACTCAGTGAAGGTGAGGGACTAAATGGTCACCTCTACCCAACCCCAAGAACACATTAGAATGAATGGAGTAGGGAATCCAGCTAATTTTATGCACCTTATTCCACCATGTTCCTAACGGGCACCTATGCCATACCCCACTCTCAGCTTTCTAAAGTTAACTTCTAAATAAACACTTTATTTTCAGGTGCGTATATGTGTGCAGGGATTGGGTTCCTATGCAATAGCCCCACTTGTCCCTTTGTTCTTCATACCTATTCCTGAGCCATGATTTGCCTACTCATATGGCTTGGTTTTTGGACCATCAGCAATTAGCCATCTAATGCTAAATTAATTTAGGATAGCTTGAGGGACGGCTCTTGGCCTTGGAATTTGCAGGGCAGGGAAAACGGACACTGGCTGAAAGGAACTGAGGATGTTGATGTGAAAATGAATGGTCCAAACAACTAAGCAAATAGTTTTAAAGACAGCAAAGCATGTTAGAGCCCAGTGAAAATTTAAAGTCTGAAGGTCTGTAAGGTCTGAGGTCTCTAAGAAATCAAACAGCAGTGAGAATGGAAAGAGCAAAGGGATGACAAGATGGATTGCTGTAATCAAATATTGGAATATTGAATTTTCATATAAAGTATTAATGATTTGTTCATTAACAATGATGTAATGATTTGTTCATTAACAACGGTGTAATATTTATTTAGTAACAGGTGTTAAGCCTTGTTCTAGACAAAGACTTGAATATAAAATACAAAATTGCTGATTTCCCTAACTTTATATTCTATTAGAGGGAGATAGAAATAAAATAATGTATTTAGACTATGTTGTTGGAAAAAAAGAAAGCAGTGATAGGTGCAGGGAGTATCAAGAGAGGTTATTAATTTTAAATAGGATGTTTAGGAAAGGCTTAATGGAAGATACCGTGGAGTAAAACATCTAAAAATACTAGGGAATAAACCCAACAGATATCTTGAGAAAGAGCATTCCAGAGAGAGGGAACAGCAAGTGCCAAGGCTGAGGTCAGATAGCGTGCCTGGCAAGTGTGAGCAAACTGGCCTCTGTATCCGCTGAAAATGAAAAATGTATTTTAATAGGTCTATCAGGGCAATGCTATATTGTTTATCGGTTTGGAAAAGAGAATGGCAAACAAAACACAACTTAAAATATATATAAAACAAAATTATTCTAAAAATAAAATAACAGTAACTTGTCCCAAGATTGTTTGACATTCTCATTCAGTAAATGAGACCTGGTTATGAGCCTCTGGTCAAAGAACAGGCTAAGGATGATGTGGCCTTCCTCCTTGTAGTGACATAAAGCAAGTAGCTGAAGAATGCCGTATGGACGCCTGAAGAAAATTGCAGATGGAAATCACATAGGGTTTAAAAAATCTTCCTTTTTCCTGTTTTAATCATGACTCAGACTGATGTGCAAAAATTTTTTTTTTTTTACTTCATTGCTTTTTATGGTCAAATAATATTCCAGTATATGGATGTATCACATTTTATTTATCCACTCGTTAGTTGAAGGACATTTGGGTTGTTTCCATTCTTTGGCTTTTAGGAATAATACGGATACAGACATTCATGTACAAGTCCTTGTATAAGCATAAGTTTTCATTTCTCTTGGGTATATACCTCAGAGTAGAATTACTCAGTCATGTTGTAGAGCCATGTTTAAACATTTGAGGAACTGCCAGACTCCTTCCTCAAGTGGCTGAACCATTTTACATTCCTGAGTAGTTTTTTAAAAATTGTGTTTAACCTAGTTTTTCATAAACATAGTGTCATGCAGGGTGTCCTGCGGAGTCTCTGGTCCTGCTTCCCACATAGGAACGCAGGACATGGTGAAGCCAAAAAGGAACACCCACGGAGCCATACATAGTGGAGTCACACCACTATAGTCTCGCTGGAGGCTGGGTTGGAGACACAGGAGGCAGGAGCTACACGATCCGCAACCTGCCGTCCACTTTTCTCTGCCAACCAACCCCACTTGCTAGCTGCAATCCGCGGTTCCAACTGCAATCCGCTCTTGCTAGCTCAGCCACCACCTTCTTGCTAGCCCCCATTTGCTGCTAGTGTAGCCAGGGCAGTTACATTAGTGGCCAATAGCTCACTGGTTACAGCTGACGGCCAACTAGCCACAGCTGATGGCCATCCAATCACAGTTGATGGCCATTTATTACCTGAGCCAGCACCTTTCCACGTGAGGCCGAGAGCCTGGAAACTGCACTCCTGGCTCTGTCCCCACACATAGTTTAATATGTAACATTTTTATTAAATTTATTGGGGTAACATTGGTTAATTACACAGGTTTTAAGTGATTTGGGGAACCCTACAACACTCCTCCCGCTGCTGACTCCCAGTCACCGACTTGTACACAAACTAGACTCTGACCTCCTTTGGGGGAACTCATTTCAGATACATCCTAGGTCCATGCAGAGGCATAATTGTTCTAGCAATAAACACTTTATCTTTGTAACTTCTAACCCATCATCTATGTGACCATTTAAATTAAAACATTCTTCACACCCCCAGACCTTTATTCATAAGCTGTTTGTCCATGTGGCAGGGGGGCAGTGATGAAAATCAATCAGGAACCTTAGGTCTACCTCTCTTTCCCTCAGTCATTGGTCCCTAAGGCACACATTTTTTACATCCAAGGTTCTAAAGAATCCTGGTTCTAATGATCTAGCAAACAGAGGATGCAATGGAAAATGTTCTCCTCTGTTCATATCCTAAAGATCTGAATATAACTTCTCTCCCTATTCACTCTTGCTAGAGGAGGTAGTAAAAAGGTAAAGGAGCCAGGCAGAACATACCCATTGCACTGACCCTAATCATCTCTCCTTGAATTAGGGGCTTTACCTTTTATCTTAATGATTAAAGATTCTATAAATATGATATGCAGAGACAGGATCACTACAAGATTGACAGATGTATCTTCATCTCTAGTAAAAAAGTTCCCATTATCTTTCAAACCAATGTAATAGCAGGAGATAAATACAGCAGGTGCAGATAACACACACACACACACACATACACATACACACACACACACACCTGTGAAAAGGTAGTCCTGACAGTTGTTGGTACAAGGAGTACAGCACTCCATAAAGAATGTATAAAATAGTCATTTGTGGAAGAGTTAATAAATGAGATAAATAATTAAACTTTACATGATAATAAATGACGTGTATTTTTATAATACATTTTAGCAAATGCATCTCATTTTAATAGCCATATTGGACAATAGCTACTATAATTGACCCTTAAGTTGTTTGGTTTGCATGCAGAATTGTAAAGAATTGAGAACACATGATTGAAAATCTTTCCATAATAATTAAAACTGTTAAATATTTAAATGAGTAACCAGAGTTAGATAACATTGTGTGTCCTCTTAGGTTTGGACAATAAAAAATATATAAATGTAAAAACGAGCTTACCAAAATTATGTCTGTATCACATGCTAACATTAAATGAATATTTTTAAAAAAATGCAAAAATAAAATTGAAAACCCTAGAGTATATGATAGCATTATATACAATCTAGCAGAGAAGACATGTTAACTAATAATCTGCAATATAAGACAGAAAGTATTATCTTAAAATTATAAGGAAAGTTACATGTGAACAGAGGAAGAAACACACGACTGCTTGTTTCTTAAGTTATAAGTATGATTCAGATATTTGTCTTTGTATGATTTTAGAAATATGACTTCATGTACAATATTTTCATATACTATATCATAAAACTAATTATCACATAGCCTTTTCCCTCCAACTATAAATTTATCCTTGCATAGCATTTGGGGTCATTAAAAAGCAAATAAAATTTACAAATTCAAACTTTATTATAGAAAAATACTAACTTCCAATTTTATCAGATTTTCACATTTGAAACCTATGTAACTTTATTAACCATTGTCACGCCAATAAACTTTAATTTTTTAAAAAAAGATTTTCCATACTTGATATTTCTTACCATGGTTAGCAAACAGTCTAATGGTGTTTACTGTGCTGTTAGTTTCTAATTGCCACCCACTCACATTTCTTTTTTTTTCTTCTTTTTCTCTCAAATAAGAAAAATTGGTTCCAGGAGCACAGAATTATGTGTGATTTTTAAAATTATGATAATACCATGAGACCATATAAGTAAAATATATGTATATAAAAATTCATGTAAATATCACTTTTCAAATACTGCATACTACAGAAGTGTTTCCTAATTTACACAAAAATATAAAAGCAAACTGTTTTCAATTATACTACCAATCTCATTTATGAAGTAAGGATTGTGAAAAAGATTCCTGAGTTTGTGTTAAAGGAGGAAACAAATCTGAAGAAAAGTTCCATATCCAGTAATTTACCCACAAAAAAGACTCTATGACTTTATTTTTTAAAAGGACCAAGCTTTTTGATAACTTACGGCTATCTGGTAAAAGCCTATTCTATCCCCACCCTCTATGCTTTCTTATCAGTTTCAGAGAATTCTAGGGGTGTTCGCAGAAACTAAAATGCATTTTTATTAGTAATCTTTCTTCTCAAATACCAATTACTTAGCGTTTTATGTTTAAGCCAAGAAAATGCCTTAATTCTCTAATTTTCTCCTATTGATTGTTATCCTAATTAGACTCTTTCAAATCAGGTAGTTCTTTTTTTTTTCTTTGTTGGATTTCCATTCCCTGATTTTCAAACACAAAAAATAGAACTTTAGTTAATTTTGACTCTGAATGAAGATTTCCTTGTTAGTACCTTGATACCATTGTAGTGAACAAACTACTGAGCATAATACATGTTTAAACTCCTGTAACCACCACTGGTTTAAAAATAGCCGTGAATATAATGACAAACCTTGACCTACGATAATTTTAACTTTCCCTTTAGAATACAGATTGTTTCTACTGGAAAACTATGTTCACAATTTTAACTCGTCCTTTACTCAAATGTAAATCCTACTGTTTTGATAGTGATACTTTTATTGACGAATTTACTATTTTCATAAAGACAATATTTCAGAAAAGGAGAGAAATTATGTACGACAACTACAATAACCACAAAAATCAATGCCACTTCTGAAAATGTGTCATCCACATGACAGACTTTAAGAAATCTCTATAAGATATTATGAAGTTAATGCTGAATTAAAGCTAGAATTAATAAAACACATAACTAGAGACACAGTTTTTAATATCTGCATGAAAAAATGAATAAAATATTAGTACATAGATCACACCCATAGCATAAACACAGTATGTCACTCAGATGTATTCTCCACTCCTCAGCCTTCTTTTTGCCCCAGAAGTTTCCCAATTTGAATTATATCAAAGGAGATAACGGACAGCTTCTGTATTATTTTAACTTCCTTGCTGCAAAATAGCCTTCAAGTAACCAAATCAGATTGTTCAATGCTGATTGGCTGACTATTTTTTGTTTTTAAGTCCAGATGAGGTAACAGATCAATTGCTACCATCGATCATCCCCATACACTCACCGCCTCATAAATAGCTTTTAAAAAAATCAACCCTCCTTGAGTTATCCTATGTTGAATTTTCTGAATGTTTTACATTGAAACACTGACTCACATTCTTGACGAGACTGACAGATTATAAACCCAAAGACCTCATTTTGTAGGTGAAGTGACTGGATCTCAGCAATGTTAAATATCTCAAGGACTGGACACAATGTTAATTATTGATAAATGTTCAACTTTTAGTCTATTTTTTGCTTCCTTCTAATTTAGTATTATTTCTTAACGTTCACTATGTGTCAGGAGAGCATAATTGGTATAAGCATATGGATCCCCCACGTCTCCCCTACAGAATAGCCTGCAGGGCAATCAGCGCGAAGCAGAATATCAGGGTAATGTTACACCAACCTCATAAAGAAACTTGGGAGAGGCAGTACTTAGGACACTTACAGAACTACATTTAAGTGAAAGAAAGTCTGAAAATTAGTAATATAAGCATGTAACATGATATTAGAAGACACACTGCAGTAGAAGAGAAGACAAGGAAGGAAATTGTAATGGTAAGAGAACAAAAGGAACTGAATGCTTAAGGAGCAACAGAACTAATAAATAAATAAATAAATAAATACAAAAGAAAATTAATGGAGTTCTTTTTCTGAAAAATTAATTAGAAAATTTCAAAAATTACCAAATTACCAAAGCATTGATTTTTATAGGATAATGGGTTTTCTAAATAATAAGGCAATATAATGGATATATTCTTGTAAAATTCTTGTAAATTTTGGTGTTGAAATTAGAAATATTATATAAAAACATAATTCTATAATCAAAAACAATACTTGTACAATTATATGTAGGTAAATAATTGCAATTATGACGATTATCATTGTCCAAGGAAACACAGTGGACCTTTATTAAAAAGAGAAAAAAAAACTATAAGAAACAGATGAGAAGAGAATGATGATGTAATTGTAAAATTTATTTATGCTTTGGAAATATTGTAATGGAAGATCTACTCTTGAAGGAGACTGTAATACATAATCACAGACGTAGAAGAGTGAGAAAGTTCCAGCATGATGGAAGAAAGTAGACTGAAATGTCAACTAAGTTGGATGTTCAACATTGGCTAATAGTACTATAGTGTTAGCAAAAAGTAACAGAATAAAGATAGTTTCAATAATTTTTTAAAAATAGAAATAAGTAAACGTCCCTTAGAGAAAAATGCAAACTATTTGTTTTTCACATACATGATGCTTTAAAAAATCCATTTTACTAGTTATTCTTGTGTATTTTTCCACAAACAATGTTTATATTGCCCAAAACGTACAACTATTTTATTGTCTGAGGAAAAAGAGAAGGAATGTAGGTTTTGTTCAATTGGAATATCAGAAAGCTCAGATCAAAATAACTGATCTTAAAGATTAATGAAATTTCTACATTAATGTTCGTTTTTCATGGTGAGCATTGCATAAAAGTGTTAAAGTTAAAAAATAATTCTTTGCCTTGATATTTTTCACAACGTATTTCATTACTTTTTGTATACTAATATCTTAGAATTGATGAAAAATTAATTCTGAAGTGAAATACTTAGGTCATACAGGTGATCAGTTTATTACTTTCTTTCCTAAACCACTCACCCTGCTTAGTGTATTCACATATTATTTTTCAATCAACTCTTGCAATGATTCATCATTGAATCCCAGAGCCATAGAAACGTATTTCTGTGTCCCAAAGCAATAATGAAATTCTAAAACTAATTTTTCTCTCGTTTCTCCTTGGGTAAAAATATTCTATTTGTAAAAATGCAGTTGTCAAAATTCATATTCAACTTGCATTGATATGTTGCTAAATCTTAAATGGAAAAAACAAAGTTAAAATATAAACTTGAAAAGATATAATTTCTTATGAAATACACACATAAAAAGGTTTTCTAAGAAATTTGAAATCAATTATCAAGGGTTTCTTATGATGTTCCTGCCTTTTAATGTGGCAGATGCTATTTTTTTCTTTGTTTAATTTTGAAGGCAGGTTTAAAACAAACTTGGTTGTTAAACCATTATACTACATTTAAATTCTCCATATAACCACACTGATGTTTTTGAACTCATTGTTAAAAATATTGTACCTCACTACTGCTAACACAAATAGTTGAGTAAGTTATGAAACAAAAGTATACTCAGGGGGTATTTTGTACATTATCTAATTTAATCTCAAAACTTAATGAAGTTTATTATGATCCTAGTTTTAAAAATGAATAAACCTGGAGTCAAAATGTATTAGAATAATTGTCAACAACACACAATTAGTTAATATTGGAAACACAACTTGAAATCAGGTCTTCATGACATCAGAATTCAGTGTTTTCTGGTATATCTTATCGCACCATAAAGACCATTTGTTGTACACAGGAGTATACTTGATTAGACAGCAAACTTACAGTTTTTAATTACTTTTTTCTCTGAACCAATGAAGTCAGTAGGCAAAAGGAATGAGTCTCATTTTAAGTAACAGTGTACAGTTTGCAGACTTTTTTCACAATCATTGTGAAAAACTCACTGAATTTTGGTTTTCTAGCCCAATTTACAAATAAGATTGCATAAACAGACATTAGCTGAATTGCTTCAAGTTTCACAGCTAGAGATTTTTATATAATGTGGACTTAGACAGTATATCCCTCCTAAAACAAAACAAAATAAAACTCTAATTAGAACAACACAAAGAAAGAAAGCCTTACTTCCTTAACTCAACCTCTGCTACCCTCCTCACACCCCCCAAAACTTGAAATGATGAAATGAGCAAAGAAATACAACTGTATAGTAAAAAACAAAACACTTGCATTCGTTTAGAAAACTAAGAGCGCCACAAATTTTGAGGAATGTCTACATTCAATGGGATCAAATTAAAGGAAATCACTGTAGGCCAGTTCTCACAATCACTTCTGAGAAAGAAGTTTAGTGACTTGTTATGGATTTTAAGGAATAGAGATAATGCACCAATTACTTTCTAATTTGGAGACAGTAGGAATTTAGGCCATTTTCATTTATAAGACATATAAAGAAAAGTATGGAGTAGGCTTTACTGTTACAGAATGGGAACATCAACGTCGAATTTTTCAAACTTAAATGTTTACTAGTGATTTTCAGTAACATATGATATCTTAGCACAAAATAGAATAATGGAGAAGACCACTAATCCTCAGATGTTTTATTCATGTACGGTTAGTGCCATCTTTTCCTTACAATAGCTCCCTCTGTCCATTTATAGACCGGTATGGTAGACAAAGCGACTTGAGACTGTGTTTATTAAGACACGCAAGATAAAGGACAGAAAAGAAAGATAAAGCACCACTTATCTACTTTTTCCTCTACCCCCACCCTCCCCCATATCCCTTTCTAGCTTCAAGTATTCATAACTGAGTGGAAACTGCTTAGAGGATTCCAGTGACTAATGATGAACACTTTTCTACAGTAGTATATCATTAATTTGTAATTCACTACTCCGCATACAGCAGATGAAAGCTAAAATGTTACTTCACCACTATGCTCTGACGTCTTATTGACCAGGATTAAATATTACTTTGCACCCGCAATTCCCAGTATAATATTGTCCGCCAAGCAGTTATGCAATGTATGTGAACTGAATGAATGTTGAAAATTAGATAAAGTCTTTCTCTGTAAATTGAGTAAAGATGTTTGTAGACCAAATCTTTTAAAATAGTTCAGAAAATAAATTGTTAAATTAAAAACAAGTAATTTCTCTAAAAAAGCTTTGCAATATTCTAACAGTATTACTATCTGTTACTTAAGTCCAAATGTAGGGATTTAAAATGTTTCAATTGAATAAAACTAAATGTTTCACAAGCTTTTTTATATTCTAAATGCCTTTTCCATATTAGTGAAGTAGGTATTTTCTACTGTGTTTGTCCAGATATAACTTCAAAAGGTGGACATATAAATGTTGTAACTTCCTGGGAATGATCTGATTGAACAAAAAACTTGAATTAAACAATAAAGGAGAAACACAACGTTATTGTTTAAAAAAAGTTATACAGGAAAGAAGTTTGCATACATATGCCTATCATTTTTTTATTACTGTTAAGAATCAGAACAGTTGTATTAAAGTGTGCTTTTACAGAATACATGTTTTTCCCACATATTATTTTACAGAATATGTGTTCTTCCCCAAAGCAAAGGATGTGGGATAGACCCACACAGATCTGGAAGGTGATGACTGTATTATATAACTACGCTGAACCTAAATGTTCTCTAAATTATTTCAAGGCAATGCAGTCATATCTGACTTTTTATTATGACTAGTCATCTTTCAATTAATTTGAACATTACCTAACCCATTTGCTAACCTCCTTCTATCTCTAAGACTGATTATGGCTGACATTCTCAGCAGTCAAAACATCTTGCAAATGACTTCCTAGCCTGGAGAGCCCAAGCAGAATGATGTTCACTTCACTGCTTGCCTAGCTTGTCTCCCATCTAGCCACTGAAGCATTTATAAGAACACTTTTATTAAATTTGTTCCAACATGTGTTCAATTAGATGAAATCTTCTTAAATATTGCACTAAATGTGAATTGGGAAAATGCTAAATCGCCTCGGTATTTGTTAAGTATATTCTCAAAGGTAGTGAAGCTATATTCTATCATTGTATTCAAGCAATAAAGAATGTTCTTTTAGTCTGCTTATGTTTATACATTTTCTTTTCCACATATATTAAAATCTATTAAATAAACTGAATATAAAGTGGTAGCCCTGGGTGAAATGTCGTACTTTATTTTCTATGTGTTAATTTTATGGAAGAGTAGAAAAATATGCTTCCTCATGTAATATAAAGAATGCTGTGGAGATGACAACTAAAAGTCAACTTAGAGACATTATTTTCCTTATTTAATAAATAGAAAATTAAATTGCTCCTACTTGTTTTTTCAAATAGAAAATATATTTAGTAGCATGTCTTTATTCTTTGGAAAACAGAGTGGAAATTTCAAATAACACATTATATAGATTATATTAAAAATATGTACTGTAGATAAAATATATTTGCTTTTCTTAGATGAAATAGTACCAATTGCAACAACATGGATGCATCTTGAGATTATTATGTTGCGCGAAATAAATCAGACAGAAAAAATCGAGAACCATATGATTTCACTGATATATGGAATATAAAACTGAAAACAACAAAAGAACAAGACAAAAAAATGAAGAAACAAAAACTCATAGACACAGACAATAGTTTAGTGGTTACCAGAGGGTAAGGGGGAAGGGTGTTGGTAGATGAGGGTAAAGGGGATCCAACATACGGTGATGAAAAAAGAACTGACTCTGGGTGGTGAACACACAATGTGATATACAGATGTATTACGGAATTGTACATCTGAAATCTGTGTAACTATACTAACAATTGTCACCCCAATAAACTTTAATTAAATATATATATAAATATATATATAAATATAAATATATAATCTAATATTAATGTCTAATATTAAAATATATATATATTTTTTTTAATATTAGACAGTATTTAATGACTGTCCTTTAGAAGCTATTTAGTTTGAGTAGTAAAATATCTGGAATTTCTAAAATAGTAAAATAAAATAAAAACCTAAAACATATGTCTATTAAATTCACAATGCCTGTATATTGGGTGAAGGGGGAAATGCCCACGATTTATGTATTTATTTTTGGTTTCTTAAGCTGATTATTGTCACTCTTCTAATCTCACTGTGCACATGGATGCATCTAAATAATATATAGTGTTAGGTGTACTTTTTAATGAGACATATTTCAACATTATCATTCCTTGCCACCCTAATATTGGATATTTATTATGTATTCTTTCACTTATGATGATCTCGATTGCTGATCTATGAGTCAAAATTAAAACTGTGAATGCATATTTGTGGAAATTTTAAAAAGTCATGTGCAAATTTTGGTTATGCATTTTGGAGGAAGAATATGAGAGCTTCCATTGCATTCTTTAGAGTCTGTGACTAACAGAAGAATCAATCTTGTAAGTATATTGTGATTGATACTTAAATCATGTTCATTTAAAATGTATTCTACACACTTTTTAGGTCAGATATCATTTTATTCCATATATTTAAAAACTCTCTAATTTACTATCATGTTTCCTGTTTGCTTTTTATTAATTTGGTTTATCTTTATTCCAATTTAATGTAAACTAGTTTTGAAACAGTTTGTAAAAGACTAAACTGAATTCGGTGAGGTCAGAGGATTAATAAATTAAGGATTTAAAGAAGAGAAATAACAAATGTCTTATACATTATTAAAGTGGTCTCGAGTTTAGCTCTGAGGTTCCTAGAAACTAAAGTGAAAAAGCATGATTAAGAAGTTAAGATAAAATCATACTATCTTAAGTTAGGAAATTATCTTCTATGGTTTTCCCTAAGCAGTTTTAAAACAATTCAAGTGTAAGGATTTTCATCTCCAGCTTCCCCTTGCCCTGACTCTATGTAACTTGTCCCCCTCCAATCTCATTGTGAAAAAGGATCCTGGTAAAAATAGCAAAGTAAACCATTTTGAGGGTGATAAGGAGGGAGAGAGGAAGTTATTCTGCATGTGAAAGCATGAAAGATTGATTGTAACAAGGAGGAAGGAGAACCCTAACACGTGAGAGATGTTTGAGGAGAGCCACATGTGCAAGGAGCGCAGCCACATTTATACCAGTGACGATGAGATACTTTAAAGAAAGTTTTCCTCTGTACTTTGCAATGCACTTGCCACCTGCTGAAGGGAGCCAGCTTCCTGAGAACCCTTAGGCCTTTTAGAGCTACACTTTGAGGTGAAGTGTGTGAAGTGAAACAAGGTAGCCAGTAGACTGGTGTGGTTCTAATGCTGTAGTGGCCTCCCTAAGCAGATCCAAATCAAAGCCTGTAAATGACTCGAGATTATAAAACTGAAACCTAAGGACAGCCAATCGCAAGCAGCCAACTAGGATTTAAACTATAATCAATCAATAATTACCTTGCTTTTTGCTTCCATCTTCTCCTTATGAAAGTCTCTCCCTGAGCTCCTATAGGTGGAGACCCCTAACCACTTCTGGTTTGGTGCTGCCTATTTCCAATTAATTTTTGGTCAAATAAACTTAAATTTTTTAATTTGGCTATATCAAAAAAAAAAAAAAAAAAGATCGGCTATATCAAACTACCTTAAACTCAGACTTGAGTTTATAGGAAGAGAATACTTGGGTTAAAAGAAAACCTGTTAATCTAAAATGCTTTGTTATTCAGCCTGGCCAACTTTCTTTCCCAATGTCATCTTGAGCTTTTTTTGAAAAAAGAGTCAATGTTTCCTCTATTCAAATGTATGCCTCTGGGCAATTTTTAATAAAATGAGCAATGAATCGACAGCAGAAGAAATTTGAGGCCAGCTAATGACAGGTCAAATAATAAGCTCTGGATAATCTAAACTGGCTTACATAAAGACCTCGCTTACTTCATAACTGTTATGTATTAGCATATGTGTACTTAACTCTTGTATATGCTAGCACATATTCAAAGTAGATGCTTTTCATTTTTTTAAGTCACTTATTTTTTAAAATAACAAAATAATGAAGAAGCTAAAAAAAGGATTTTAAATATTTTCTTGTATTTTCTTTCAATATTTTTCTAAGTATCTATACTTGGTAATATTTCTAGGTACATGTTTGTAGCCTTAAAATATAACATATATGCAATTTCTCAAGTTATTACAAATTTAATCAGTGTAATATGAAATACTGTGTATTATTTTATACCATTATAGAATACCAGCCTAAACTGTTTTTTGGTTGATTGGATCTTAGCCGGATATAAAAACAACTAATTTTACTACTTATTTTATTGAATGCAGAAGTTGTTAAATATTGTTTCATTTACATATCAGCTAATAGGTCTTTTGTATAAATTGAAAATATTAACATTGATGGAAATGAGATTTTTAAATATTGGCAGCAAGTCTCCTGAAATTGACATTGTGAATAGTTAA
Organism: Rhinolophus ferrumequinum; assembly: GCF_004115265.2. Lineage (NCBI taxonomy): Eukaryota > Metazoa > Chordata > Mammalia > Chiroptera > Rhinolophidae > Rhinolophus > Rhinolophus ferrumequinum. The sequence goes on along the minus strand of NC_046295.1, from coordinate 11,341,486 downwards.
CAATTTATCCTGTTGGCAAAGTAGATATTTAATTTTTGTTGTTCTTAGGTAATGTTTCATAGATCAATATTATATGCTTCATAATCACCTTATTAAAGCCTTTTAGTAAATATGAATAAAGATGTTTATTTACATAATTATGATTCTATAAAAACACCCAACATTTTTAAGCACTTACTTTTAATTTAGAACATTGATTTCCTTTTTTTAACTTGTAAACTTGTAAAAAATGTTAACTTGCAAACATTAAAGGAACAGAACTACCTGAAATGAAAAAAATCTTATGTGATATGTCTTTTGCGCACCTTACATCAGCAGTGTAACAATCTGGACATTTCTACTTATTGGTTTTCCTTATTAATACCTGTATTGATTGAAGATAAAAACCTCCTGCTATATATGGTTAACTCACTGTCCTCTGAGTGATTTTTCCAACATTTATAATTTTTGTTGTGAAATTATGTATAAAATCTAATTGAAAAAGAAATTGGGGCAATTACGTAATTTCTATATTTTAGAGCACACAATTCAACACTCATTTCACTTCGACAGTGTCTATGGTAGTTCCAGTTTGGAATAAATAATTAACATTTGTAAATATTGATATTACACAAAGAATTACATTGTGAAATAAGTGTCACAAGAATTAGATATAAAATTTAGATCAAGTTTTACTACTAGATTTAAGAACATATTTTACAGGCACATACAAAACAGAAAGTAGTCTAGGACCACTACTAACACATCTCCCTACATATTTACTTGCATCAGGATGTGCTCTGGCTCTGGTTAAAATATAAGATTTCTAAGTGATATATATATTGGCATTATTTACTTAAAGAATGTTATTTCTGTCATGAAAATCTTCATTTTATTTTCAGACTGTTATACATCTTACATGATATGTTGCAGACTCATGTGCCATAAATCTGTAGATTCAGATTTATTTACCCTAAGCAATTCAGACAAACTAGGTACCTCCTCCTAAAGTATTTCATAGTTAAAGAGAGTTTGTCAGGGACCTTCCATTAGCATATTTTTACAGGACATGTGATCTGATCTATCTTTTCCCTTTATTTTCTAGAGAGTCTCCCGGAAACAGAGAGAGAGGAGAGAGAGAGAGAGAGACAGAGAATTGATTAAGTGTCGGCTGCTAACCTTTTCCTTTACAAAGAATTAACCACATTAGATTAATTCTTAAAACATCTCTATAAAATTTAGCATTTTTGAAATTATCGTAATCATTTATTTAAAACTTGGCAAATTGAGGCTCGGGGAGTTTTAGAGATTCATTCAAGGACAAAACTGAAATTGAGATAACTGAACTCAGGCATATATAATTGAGCAAATGTGCAAACACTTAGCACTTTAGACAAAATGAACTTCAGAAAATATCTATGTTCTAGAGTACTGAATGTTTTGCTCTGGGCTCTTGAACACCTGATTTGTCCCCTTTAGCTGGGCTCAACAACAAGAAGAGATAAAGTGGATAAAAGTAAACATGGGAAATGAGGAAAAGTGTATACAAGTTCTTATTTCAGGTCATTTTATTAATTGTGAAATTAAAAATAGTATATAGGTAGTTTTCAAGAATTAGCTTTACTGTCCTGAACTTTTAAAAACATAGAGTATTACTAAATTTATTGAAAGTTATACTTTTAACATGACATTATATTTTTATCAAAATCTCTTGAAATATATCTTTTTGAGTTGTTACATATTTTTTAATTTCTTTATACTACTTTTCTAAACCATTTTAATTTCAGTTAAATGTATTAGTCTCATACACTTATTATAGATAGTTTCAAACCATTTCATTATGGAAGTGTTATACAACCAGTGATCAAATCTCAGTTTATTTATAAAATATGATTATATTTCAGCCTTATTGATTTGAATAGGTAGTCATAAAAATCAAAATCCTCTTATATCTTCTGCAAATAAACTCACAATATTTTCTCAAGGTCATGTGCATCATACCTAATACCAATCAGTAATATCCCCAGTGCACCAAACATTAAGCAACAAGCCTAGTGCCATATGGAAAGTTTACACTTTGTGGGTCCAGAACAGCATGAGAAGATTTGTTGCATTTTGTTTTATTTTCCAATCTCTGTTAAATTCATAAAAATATATTCATCAAAAGTACAAAGAATTAATAAAAGCACATTCTGCACTTCATAAAAGAGTTAGATTTAGTTTTTTACATTCCATCCGTAAGGACAAGAGACTTGGACATAAGAATTTGGTTTAGACAATGGAATATTAAGGGAATCACATGTGTCACCTTGGGCAGAACTCTCAAGAACTGTTATTTTTCTCTCTTTAGTTTGGGTCCCTGATTGAAAATGTGGAGCAGAGCGAAGGCCAAATCTTAATAGATCTGGAGCTTGAGTGAATCTTCATTGTTTCAAGACACTGAGATTTATCTGTGAATATTAACTTTGAGATGTGCCTAGTGTTAGAGGTCATGATAAGAAGCCTCCATTGCTAAGGCTGATGAAACTCTTCTAACGGTGATGATGCCATAAGGTCCCCACTGAACAGCAGAAATCTCTACCAAGTAATTTTCTACTACTGTATCATTAACTGATGGTTTCCGGTTGCTACCCAAATTTGCTTTTCACATTCCCGATGTTTTGTGTATTCTATGCCTGGAATTTTGTTAAATATGTACCAACTGAGAGGTTTTGTGTGTGTGTGTGTGTGTGTGTGTGTGTGTGTGTGTGTGTGTTTAATCCTCACACAATCCTATGAACTATGTATGCTGCATCTATTAAACACATTTTATAGATGAGAATACTGACTGCTAATTTCCCTTTAATCTTACTTTCCTCTGTCGCAATACTCTTCACACCTATACTGTCATTGAAATATCCTGGGTTTTTTTTTTTTTTCCTGCCAGACAGATCCTGCCAATGCTAGGTGTTCAATTAATTGATGTATGAATCAATGGCCTGGGAATGCAGTTAAATAAAATAACCAAACATGCTCATAAGTTTAAATGGTGCACAAAAGTTTTGAAACTAGGTAGGACTCAATCCACTTTATCTATTGCCTTTGATGCCATCTTTGTATGAGCACTATATAATGACATGCTTACCATGCTTTCATGCTTTTGCTGTATCATGTCCAACTAAGCAGAAACCTCAGACAGAATGGGCAAGCTCTCCTCTAGCTTTCATATGGAAAAAAATGATAAATATACACGTTGTTAGTAACTTAAGGCAACATGATGACTATCCATCACTATACTTCCTTATAGAAAAATACTTGAACCCAGATAAGTTGCTTTTGAAGGAAAATTTCAGACATATATGGACTGCTTGGTTTGTGAAAATAGAGTATTCAACTTATTCTGAAAGCAAACTAAAAGGAAGAGCATACATTTTGTTTTTCTTTGTGTAATGTTCCACCCATTATCATGGCTACTACGAGGGAAGACTACAAGCTAAGGGGTTGAATTCAGGGTATCAGCTTTTTGTGTGAATCTCTGATTTTTAACTGTCCGTAAGCTTTTTTATAATCACAATTCACAGGTTTTGAATGAGTAATTAGCACTTATGTTGTGACTTGTGCTTGCAAATTATGACCTACGATTTCAGGTTTTTAATAGTTATATCACTAGTAAAGACTCTACATGAGGTCTAATCATATTTACCTTCATTTCAAATCTCAATCACAACTGTATAACATGTATTAATAGAGAGAAATATAACATATATCATCTATACTGTATTAGAAATTTATTTTTACTTATAGGGAGATTAACAAGGGATAAGAAAAAGACAATCAGACTCTGGAATCTGATATCGGGGTGTTTTTTCCTAAAGCCATTTAAGGACATATACATTCAATTTACAGGTATGACACATCTGACATGTTATTGTACTATAAGCTTCATTAAGTTTGGATTTGATTAATTGGTTCTCTCGAGTTTCTCCAACAGAGAGTATATAGCATATACATAATAAATATTTGTTGAAAGAATGATCAAAATGGGTGTCTACTTAAGAAAGTTATTTTTGTAGATATTAATTATAGATATTAACCTGTAGATTTGTATAGGTCGCCCTGTACAAAGAAGGGAGAAAAACGTCTTCAAAACAGTGGATTAAAAAATATTGAAAAATAAAGGTGGAAAGATATGTGTAAAATTCAAGAAGTACCATGCTCTGTTATGCATTTAGAACTTGAGGTGGAGACAGAAAGATGAGGCTGAAGAGACAGCATGTAAATGTCCTATTTAAGTGAATGTCAGGCGTAGGGTCTGAAGCGAAGTATCAGGGTGAGGAGTCATACTGGTTACTCAGCAACAAATAGTGCAAAATGCAGGGGAGGACACTGAAAAGTCCAAAGATTCAAAGCGAGAGTCAGATTGGGTGTGAGGGCAAGACTTCAGATTAGAAACGATGATGATATAGATAGAACAGTCCAGGAAAGACTGAGGAAAGCTTACTGCAAATGGCAGAAATAGTATGGCAGATTTCAGAATCTGCTATTGGCTGTGAAGTCAGTAAAAGGCAACAATCAAGAGTTAGATCATGAACTATCTTGTGGCCAAGCTATGGAATTTGAACTTTATTTGGAGGACTATGGGGAGCTCTTGAAGGATTTTTAGCTGGTGAATGACATGATTAGTTTTGTGTTTTATAAAGGTCATTCTGGCAGCTGTGCAGAGAGTGTAATTGAGAATAGCAATAAACTTGGAGACCAAAATTTAGACTTTCCTAGAATAACTAAATTAAACTTCCTTTAATGAATGAGAACGCTATTACCCAACATGCTGGTCAATAAATAAAACCTAATAAATAAAAAACAAGAATTTCTACTACAGAAATCAAATCAACAAGACTCTTAAATATAAGCAATTTCATTGTGCATTTAAAACCAGTAATGCATATAATAAACTTGTTTTCTCTTTGTCTTACCATAACTCTAGCTCTGATTTACAATTTGTTTCAGAGTGGATGCAAAATATCATGAAAGGTAGTTAAAATGCTTGTAAGGAATTTGTTCCACAGATGTCAGATGTTCAAGCTCCTTGTACCATACATATGAGGTGTGATCAAAAACTACAATGAAAGTTTAAATTTAAAAAAAAATTATCACAGTAAAAGACATATTGCCATTAATCCTCCTCAAAATATTCCAACGCGCTTCAAACACACTTATCCCATCCTTCTTGCCACTTTCTGAAACAGTTCTGGAAGTCCTCTTTAGTGAGTGTCTTTAGTTGCTCTGTCATGGCTGCCTTGATGTCCTGAATCATTTTGACTTTGGGGAAAAACCAGAAGTCGCATGGTGCCAGATCCGGTGAATAAGATGGATGAGGGCACGACGTAATGTTATTATTTGACAAATCGCCATACCAGAAATGATGTGTGACATGGAGCACTGCCATGATGGAGGACGATTTATGGCACACTTTAAAACACACCTTCTCTCAACTGTAGCACACACCTGACTGACTGCACAGAACATGTTGAAACTTGTCACACGCTGTTACTAAGGTTCAATGAGCCGCTTCCCTTACTGAAGATCCCTGCTTTTCCATTGGGTGGTATTCGGCAGCTGTAGTCACCGTGTTTTTTTATCACACCTCACCTTGTATGTCTCCAACCTATGCTTAATTAAGGACTTCAAAGTGACAAAATCTCCAAAACCTCCATGGATAGACCATACCTTCTTAAATCTTAAATCAGTCTCCTTATATTAACAGAAATATGCCATTTGTTTTCCTTTACCCATTATTTCAGTACTTATGCTGAGGGTTAAAGAAAATGCTACTATAGAAATGAATCTGCTGATGATTTCTTGAAAAGAGATGACATATTTATTCGCCTTTCAAATAATACCTGTTCTTCAGTTGCCCTTAAGTGACTTGTATATTTAAATATTTCAGCAATAATTCTCAGTCACACTGAATAATGCTAATAGAGGGAATGACTAAATTAAGTGGCAAAAAGTCTTTCTGGTCTCTGGCTGGCAAATAGGAACATTTTCTTAAGAAATTTACAGTAGAGAAACAAGGTCCACACTGATGTCAACAAATCTTAACTAGAAATATATTATATTCACGTCTCCCTCGAACATTTAAAGAAATGTGATATTGTACATGTCCCACTTGGACAAGAAACTGGTATAATCTAGTATTCTTGGACTTTCTTATGTAAAAAATAGTACTATAAATCGTACTGCTTAAGGTTAATATTTTATTATTTTTTTAAATTTCTGTTTCTAAACAAAACAACAAAAAAGTTCCAGCCTCGTTCACGAAAATAGTTCCGTTTTTCTTATGCTTAACTAACCTGCATGTAAAATGAATCTAGGTTGAAAGCACATGAGATGAATCTAGCATTACAAACCAAGATGATATATTATATATGGATGCAACAATTTTACCTCTTATTTTTATCTGTCTTTCAATGATTAGCCACTTCCTTGCATGCTGTGGAAAGAAGAATAGCCCTCATGTTCACAGTTAAGAATTAGAATTACAACCATACCTTTTCCCAAGAATCAATATGTGAATTTGTTAGGGGTGTTGTTAAAGATCCAGTGAGTCCTTGGATGAATGTGCTGTTAAATAAGGCCACAGCTTGCTAATTTGTACCGCCTCTGGCAGAAAAAGCAATAGTCCACTTTGAAAAATTTCTAAAAAAGCTCACATTTACGAAACTCAATTCACTTTTCAATATAAATCTGGAGTAAATTGAAACTATCTCATTTTAAAATCCAATTTGAGTAGTTTTGCTTCCTTTCTCCAAAAAAAGAGCTTTCAATATATTATTCCATTAAGTGATAAAAGTGATTGTTGTGTAATAAAACAATTGAAACTTAATGAAAAACTATGAACAACGTCTCTAATACAACAACATATTTTGTTTCCAATGGTGTTCTTGTAATATAATGATGAACATAATTGAATAAGGAATTTAATAAACAAAAACTTACAAATAAAGAAGTGTCATTTTAGATCTTCAATTAAATAGAGTATATTCATAATAAAGTAACAAAATACTCATCCATTTTACTCTTGGAAATGGAGTTCCAAATAAGTGCATCCTATTTTAGGACAAATATTTGAACTGAAAGTTTAAAATTGTGAACTCTGTGAAGTCACTTGTGTGGATAAATAGGAAAGAATACCAAATTTAATTCCAAATTTTAGGACCTATGATGGAATATGCTGAAATTTTCTTCTTGATTTTTCCTCAACATACATCATAGAAATAGTCTTCAAAGACTCATCCTACTCTTCTAGACCCTATATTATTGTGAATAAAGAAACAATAAAACAATGGGAACTTTTTTTTTAATTTTAGTAGATAACTATATAGTTGTAAAATGATAAGCCACAATATAACAAGAATGCATAATGCTGTAAGTAAGACACCCTTAGTTGTCCCTCTTGGACCACACGGGTGATCTTGCACTATAGAAAGTCAAAGACTTTCACAAATGTTCAGACATAGACAGATTGACATCAGAAATTTTCACTCTAAATAGTGGGCAATGCGGAGAGTCCAGTCCTCTTACTTGGTCGTGCTAAGTATGGATGGATTTTACAGACCCTATTTAATCATTCTTCTTTAAAAGAGACTACCTCATACAGGCCTTCCAGCTATCTGTAGAATGGACTGCAAAAGTGATGTTATTATTTCTACAACTACTAAGGGATAATTATGAATGTTGCCTGGAGGTATACAGCCTTCCTACTTCTCTTTCACTGTTCAGATTTTTTTAGAATTTCACCATTCTTTTTTTCAAAATATCACAAACAGCACATCATAGATGATATAGTGTCTTGAGGCAGGATAAGTAGCCTAGGGAGTTCAGTACCCCCTGCAGGATAGAAGGTGAGGCAACTCACTGGTTACACAAGTTACTGTATCCAGCATCTGCAGCTGGAGGAGAACAAGAACCAGTTTTATCCAGCAAGGTTAATCCTCTGACCAGGACCTGACCTTTAGCCAAGTATAATGTCATTATAATCTCATTTACACTGTGGTTACTACGACTCCCATCATACATCTGATGCCATGATAATTCTGAAGAAGCCAAATAAAGAAGAAAGATCAGGAAAGTGAGGATCCCACCTACGAGGAGGAAACGAATGGCCCACGTCAATGGGACATCATCAATTTCAGCCTCCAGATATAAATACCGCTGTTCAGGCGTTCCTCTGGGCCACTCGCTCTCTGAATTCTCCCACACTTCCCTCTCAACTGTGTACTTTCATTTCAATAAACTTCTTGTGCTTTCTTGCATCTGTCTGACTCTTGAATTCATTTTTGTGCTGAGACGATAACCTGGTCACCACTGCTCCCAGGTGAAACCCCTCTTGGACATCCCCATGAGCAAGGTGGTTTCCTCATGGGGGTCTCTTGTGTAAAATAAAATATATCTCGGTTTTATGCAGCCAATCATGCTGTACAAAAGTGCTTTACCAAGTATTTCTACATGCCATCCTCACAGAAGCCCAGAAAGATGGGCAAATATCTGAGTCCACATATTTGCCACCTAAAGAAATGAAGAACTCTTTTACTTCAAAATTAAGGCAATATTTAAAATTCTTTCTGATGCAATTTTCTATAATCTAAGCCTCAAATATTTCCAGGTCTATCTCTAGAGCTTGCCCAACGTGATTACCCATTGTCAGTGTCTAATAATAGTAGGTCTACCTGTCTTGCCTCATCCCAGCAACAAGGAAAAACTAAACTATAATTGAATATGCAGCTATATAAATTTTTCCATCAAGTCCCGATAAGAGGGAGGGAAAAACAGAAGAAACTCCTCTGACCATAGGGAAGACTGAGAAATAAGGAATATATGAGCCCGATGACAGAAGACAGAGGATGAAAAACATCTGTGTCTGCGTCAAAAAGATATATTGCTGTGGCAAACCTATGATTTTGTTTTAAATGTTTGTTATTTGGATATTATGCTTATTAGTGATTCAAATGAAAAAGCATAGTTGCTAATCCTGAACTAAGATTAGACTGGTATGCTTGAAAATGGGTCCGAAAATTTAGAGTGCAAGTAGGGCTTAGATCTTGAAATTTGCTATTTAGCTTCTGTTTGCAGCTCTTCCTGCCACCAGCTGGCTTACAGTAGTGCCTTTTATGTCCCAAATAAGCAAGGTTATTTGGTTGAATAAAATTCAACCAGACTTCATTGAACTACCATCTGCGTATGACTATGAAATACAGAGACAGGTGAGGTTTCCTGAACACTAGCTTTAGGCAACTTTGGCAAATAAGAGAATAAAGGAAGAGGATATATTCTGCCTAGAAACCTAGGGAGTAATAGAAATGCATCTATCGGAAATAGTTTATAGAATGCCTTTGCCATTGAATGGTCAAGGTAACCTTGGACTTTCTTCCAGTTCAGCAGTTTCTGGCTCTTCAGCAAAACACAAGAGAAGTAGGAATCAGACTTAAGAACGCTGAGCCAACATTCAATGAGGCTTCCCCTGAAATCTCTCTGGAGAAACCCCACCTGTCCATGTCTGACTGGCCCTGAAAGCTTGTTATATCTCCGCCTTCCCTATTTACCACATGCATTGGACATTTTCCTCAAAGTCATGGCCGGATACTGTCTGTGCTAAGGTGTGATGCATACACCACTACTATATAACAGTTAGTCTGGATTACTTTTTTGAAATAGTTCCTGATGCATATGCCAACATTCATGTCGAACTTGCAATATTTTTTGATATTCCTGTAATGTAAAGAGACTTCCCTGAAGCCAATATTTCTATAATGTTCCCAAGTTCCTCTGGTTCCCTCAGGGATATGAGCCATAAAGCTTAGAAGGCGGTGCACAAGGGTTGAGCCTGCTGGCCACCAGTCCCAGACTGTGCACTCTGCCAGCTAGCTTACACAAGGCCAGCTGGCAGAGAGAGATGTGGGGACAGATGCATCTTATAAATGGACATCTGTGGGAAGACTGCACTCCAGGCCTGCCAGGCTGGCATGGGATCAAAGAGGCCATTCTTCTTACTCGATGATGGAAAGTACAACCTAACCAAAGATCTGATACCCAGTTGGCAGAGAAAAGACACAGTATACCAAAGCCTGAGATATTAAATGGATCAAAGTTGCAATCACTTAACTCCATGACTTTAACAGGAAAAAAAATGTTATTAGAATAGTGATTCTGCTTTGCCTTCCCTTTATCTATAGGTTTAAAGCAATAATGAGGTGCAGAAAATAATACCACTTTTATTGTTTTGTGTAGTGCCCCAAAAGGCAAACATTATATGTGTGTATTAACATATATTGCATGTGTGTACATATAGGTATGAGTCTTTGTCTATAAATGAATATACGTCTGGTCAGACAATTAAGTTCGTGAACTTTTCCACTGTGTAAGTGCACGGTGGAAGGTTTGGGTACTTAATTGTCCGACTATGCATAATAATATATGCATATGAACACATACACACATTTATGTATGTAAATACATAAATGTGTGTGTGTGTGTGTGTGTGTGTGTGTGTGTGTGTGTGGAGAGAGAAACTATATATTCCTAAAATTTCAAAGAGAAAATCTTAGCTTGTTTATATTCTTAAGTTTTAACAATGCCTAGGTAGTAATTGATTGAACACATGGGCTAGAACTCTCAGAAGTCTCTCTCTATAAGAGATTGATTATATTTCTGTGAGAGATTAGTCTTAGCAGAACAAGTTGTCAAGAAGACAACTAGGCCCCGTAGTCCAGTGTTTCCACAGGATACTGGCTCTATAATATGCTGAGGTAATACAAACACACACACTCATAGCGTCCTGTGATAAAATAAGTGTGAAATGCAGTGGATTAAACAAAGGAATTCTGATGTCCTTACTGCAGCATTTCACAAAGGTTTTACAAGCACGTGTGTGTGTGTGTGTGTGTGTGTGTGTGTGTGGTGTGTGTGTGTAATGAATACCCATATGAGGCTGTTATATGCCATATTCCCCATAATTTTTCTGATCCAAAATATGTCAAAGAACATTTAGCAAATGCTGCCCTGATCAATAGTCTTATTAAATATCATATTACATATGATATTTAAGAATTAAACATGTCTCTTGATTCAATCTTGTAAGAACTCATGTCTGAGTACAGACTGTAAGAGGAAGCAGTGAGGGAAGAACAGGAGCAGGTACTGAAATGTTCATAGAACTGTGTGACACTGCAGAATAAGGAGCACTACTAACACTGGCCCTATTTTGCTAGGTTTTCAGTACTTCCCTACGGAACACAGCTCCACCCCAGGACGATGAAGACACTGGAGAACACTACCACCTTATAGCACCTAGAAAACTCCAGCACAGCAGTGGAATGGGTAGTGACAGCTGGCAGCATACCGCAGCCCTGGCATCTGTGCCCACCAAACACATGGACACTCAGGATGGTGCAGCTGGAACCCGGCCAGACCGCTGGGTCCTCATCAGGAGACTCCCTGAACTAAAAAATGAAGGCTCAATGGTGCCTGGCTGGTGTGATGGTGGGTAGGAACACAGCGCCTTGTAAGATGAACCGTGTTCTGAAAAGCACTTAGAAGTCTTCTCTGTAGCCAGTGAAACGGTGAACCTTCCTGGCTGAGGTTGGTGACACCTGGCAGAGGTAACGCTATCACTACGGGGTCAATGACCAAAGGAGGTGGTGCGGCCTGTCAACACAGCGGCCTTCAGGTGCAGCAGCAACAGACCACAGCAGATGTTGTAAGCGCAGCCAGGTAGGTGCCCAGCAAAGTGGGTATCGCTCAAGTGGATAACATGTTTCACTTGTGGGAGGATACACGTTGTCTCTGTGTGCCTTTGAACTGCTTTGGGCTATCTGTTGGCGGGACGGATTTAACTCAGCAAATAGGACTGTAATTTTATAAATCAAACTCTAAGGAACTTTTTTTTTCCAGTGAGACTGCATTTTTATAATATAATATTAATAATTCGACTGATATGAAAACTGTTGAGTATAATAAAAAGGTTATAAAAAATATATGGCCTATTAATATAGAAAATGGATTGATATAGAAGTCTGAACAACTGAAAAATAAATGTGGATAAAGTTAAATTAATAAAATTCTATCTGAAAGATGAGCATTCATTATGCATATAAAGAGGGATAGTCCTTTAGAGAAATAATATTTGACAATAACATAGTATATGAAAGCTGCCTTATTTTAAAAATGTGGTCAGATTTTCAAGAGCTTCAGTGTTTGGCTACACTGAAATATATTTGGAACAGGAAAGTAAGCATTGTTCATGCATTCAAGAAACACTGCAAACATTAATTTAGAGCTTACTATATCTGAAGCTATCTGCTTTTCCCTAGGGAGAAAAGTTGAACAATACATAGTCCATGCATGGCAGAACCTCAAAGAATAGCAGAGCTGTCAAATTGGGAGAGGGAGAAGGAAGCATAAACAAGCCACAGTGATGTATTCCAGCAGGTTCCATGGTAGATATATGTACAGATTACTCTGAGAATACAGAAGGAGGAAATAATCTCACCAAGGGTATGAGGACAGATATCAGGGAAAGGTGACATTAATGCTGAGTCCTGAAAGGTAATTAGAAATCTTGCCAGCAGAGACTGTGAATATAAAGTAGGCCAAGCAGTGGGAACATTGCATAAAAGGCATAATTTGTCAAAGGGCACAAGACATTCAGGGAATCCTAAATAGATAAATATGAGCAGAACATAGTCTGTGTCCAAAAGGGACAGAGGGAGGAGCAGTGGACATTACACTATAGTAATTGAGAAGTAAGATAAAATTAAAGTTATATTTTACGTGCTTAAAGGATTACTGTAAAATGCCAGGTAAGAAATGATGAAAGGTAGTAGAGATGTGTGGAGGAGATAGCATCCAGATATATCGATAAGGTAGACTCTTTACATGATAAGGCTGATTAATGGTTTAGGGGCAATGAAGAGGGAGCGACAATGACGCCCAAGTTTTACCGGATCCCGGAATAACTTCCTTAAGAAAGTGTAATGTCTTAGGAAGAACACATTTGAAAGAGAAATACGAGTTCAGTTTTGGACATAATAAATTTGATATTTGTTGATTCATTGCCCTTGGTTGCACTCTCTAATTGAGAATGTATGCAAATTGAAAATTGAGATCTGTAATTCAGGAGGGTTGTGAGCACTAGGAAATAGGAAAATCGATTTTGAAATCATCTGAATCTGCACATACTTGTATATATAGTCATTGAAGATTTAGGGAGAGATGAGAGTATCCGGGGAAAGCGTGACGTGAGGAAGTGTGTTTGCATCATTTTGACTCTTTCTCCTCCTTTTTCATGCTGCCACCTTGCCAGGTGTGTTTGCATTACCCTGCCCTTGTCTTCATGGCCATGTACTCCTCTGTGCAGTGATGGGTTTAGGGAAAAGAATGTGATTAATTTTAAATCAATGAGAATGAAGAAGAATCTGTGTTTGGGTGAGACAGAAAGGATTAACACTAGTTATTGCAAAGTTTTCTTGACTACAGAGACAGAAAGGAAGAGATGAAGGTTAAATAAGATCTTTTCAATTCTTCCCAAGAAATAAGTTACATAAGTTTATTTCAGGAACATATATCTGATCAGTAGTTTCAGTATTCTTTAAGTTAAGTATTCTTTAACATAATTGTGTGTGTGTGTATGTGTTGTCAGTATATCTGTAAGGAGGCAGAGATTTATGCCCCATAACTCGTTCTTTTATTCAGAAATTATTATAATACTCAGGCTATATCCTTTACACCAGGCATGAGGTAGATGTCTGTCATACAAAAAAATGAATAAACCTATTCTGTTTTCTGCCCTCATAAATCATAATCCATTAAGAAGAAAAATGCATGTTTAAATAATTATATCATGGAATCATGGAATCATTGGAAAAATAAGGGATAAGGGGAATCATACACCAGGTGTTTTACACATAACGTCTCATCTAATTCTTTAATATATATTTTATAGAGGTCAAACTCAAAACTTGCAAATGTGGATCAATTTTCCCTAGCTGAATCAGCCACTGAATAGCTACTTTAAATTAAATTTGAGGATTCTCTCTCATTGAAAGAAAATAATTTAAATTATTCAAAAAGATGCTAAAGGCATTGTTTACATGATACATGTGAAGGAGACCTGCATACCAGGTACTCTCCCAGTAGAAGCAGGGTTGGACTTTTATAGGATGAGAAGACCGAGTTAGCTGCCGTGGTGATATGGCTCAGGTAGCAGTTTTCATGAACTGCTGGGAACATGTGGTTCAAATGTTGGGATACTGGATGTTATTTTAGATTTTCATTCCACTTGTGAAGGAAAAGTTTCAAAACATAAGAAGCAGGGGGAAAGCAATGAAAAAAACAGAAAAAGAACCAAGGATCAAAGGCAAGGGCAACTGGAGACTTTCTATCACGTCTGTTTTAATACTTTTGCAGTTTGATACCCAAATCTCTTTTCTATGACACTTCTCAGACTCACTGCCCTGATATTAGCAATTGGCTTATAGAATTTACAGTGGGAACACAGAAGCAGCAAAAATAAATAAATAAATAAATAAATAAATAAATAAATAAATAAATAAATAAATAAATAAATACCTGCATGAGGAAGAAGGTTCAGGTTTTATAGAGGAGATGACAAGGATTTACGAGTATAGAAATAAGTAGTAGTTTAGACCAAGCAGAAGTGTAGGAACATCACCAGCGTGGTGTCTTGGGAAACGAGTCCTGGAATCACAAGCAAAAAACAAAACAAAACAAAACACACAAAAAAACAGAGGGTTGACTGAGAGAAATTGAGCACAGAACTATAACTTGGAGTCACTAAAATACAACATGACAGGAATGAAGACTAGAAGCATGGTTGGGAATTTTCTGATTACAGTCAGGTCTAATATGTGACTTAAAATCCATTGCTCTTAAATCCAGGCAAGTAGCAAAGCGATCCATTCTGGGGGAAATCTGAAAGCAGGGGCAAGGTTGAGCTAGAGATATTAGAGAGACGAAAAATAAGCACATGGTCTCCCATGTTCAGTGAGAGGTTTACTCATATAAATTACTCTGATGCTTGAAAAGCATTTGAATCTCGTGATAACAAACATAGATTCTTGAGCCCTGGACAGATTCTGGAGGCAAATTGCCTTAGGATGGGCGTTTACATGCTACATGATATAAGGGAAGTTATTTAAATGTAAGGAAATTGCATAGCTATCTCATAAAATTGTTATGAAGTTTCACTGATCTAATATACTTAAAATTCTGAAAATACACTTGGGCTATTAATACTTGTTATCTTTTATTAACTTATCAAAGCGACCATATTTGCCTGAGAGCAGTGATTTTAAAAGTGTATCTCCCAGACTAGGAGCAATGGCATCCCCAGGGGAACAGTTAGAAATGGAAATACTTGGGCCCTACCAGAGATCTATTGGAATCAAAACCTACAGGGTGGAGAGGGCAGCAATTTGATTTTTAACATGACTTCTTGGTGACTCAATAAACCCTAATGTTTGAGAACCACTCCCTTAGAACACTTTAAAGTTCCAGCAAGGCTTATTCCTAGGGGAAAGGAGAACCATTTTTTGTTTGTTTGTTTGTTTGTTTTATTTTTTTAAGCAAGTTTTAAGCAGGAGAGTGACAAGACTAATTACGTCATATTATGACCGCAATATTGGCCATATGAAAATATACACAAAGATGTATGTTTCTTTCTGTCTGGTGATTTGTTCCTTTGAATTAAGCAGTGCCTGCTACAGATGTCCACTTTTTCAAAGGCAAATGGTTCTGGAGTAAATAACATTGTCAGGCAAACTGTAAGACAAATCCAACGTAACAAGAATGTTACAATTTACAAAGTAATTTCTCACAATAACTCTAAGATTTACACAGGGGAAGCATTATTATTACCTCTATTTTAAAATGAGAAAATGAGACCTAGGAATTTAAAATGATTTGGTTAGAATGATTTCCCTGTCCTCAGACTCTAATCTCATGTTTGTATTATTTTTATTTATGCAATAAAATAATACAGTACTTAACTATGTATAGGCACCATTTATTCTTAATAATTATTAAGACATTTCCCACTACTTTAATTTCTTAGTATTACTTGAAGAATAAGTTTACCCTCCTTTCCAGAGACAAACTGAAGTTCTGGGGATGGATGACAAGGAATCTGGGTTCAATTAATTTAAACAGACATGGATTAATTATGTACTTTGTGTCAGGCACAGTACTAGACACCGGGGACACAAAGACTAGACAGTGTTTTCCCTCAAAGAGCTTATATTTTGATACAGGATTTTACATTTTAATGGTAAATAACTCAGGAAATGGAATAGAAACCATTACTGGAGATGAAGAAGTCAGTTACTTCTAATTTTCTTATGTTCCCTTGATGTTATCATAGATGACGTTTGGATAATGTCCACCAATGTTGCTATAGTTTGTGAGCATTAAGTTGACCACAGGACCTGAGATATTCGGTTAACATACCAACAATATGTGACCTAGTAGGTAAAATAGGTCCTTAATTCCATATTACAGTGTTTCATCCAAAGTTCACTGGAAGTGTAATTTTAGTCCCTTTCAGTAATTTTAGGTGCTATGATTGGATAGATTCCATGTTCTTTGGGGTCATCGAAGAGCTTGATTCTTTCAAGTTCCTTTAAGTCCAGCTTTTCTTCTAGCCACTGCCTTCTTGTCTCTCACTATGCTCTGCACGCATGCAAGTGACTTTGAGGAAAAAATGTTGTCAATTTCTAGTTTTTATTTTGTGCATCATTCTATTGTTATTTAGACAGTGAATAGATGCTATTAGATGCTGTTTTATGCTACATAGACATTCAACTTTCATTTGCTTAGTTGCATGTATTCATTATTTTTTCACTCCTCACATTAGATATGCCTGTCCCATGATTGTCATCTATCAGTGGTCAATCTAATCTGCTCAAATTGTTGAGTTATTTATTTGGTCAAAAAAAAATTTTAAGTGTACCAGGTGTCACTTCAAAAACCAAAGAAATGATTGCCAATTCTAGCCTATATGGTAGATTGGAAAAAAAAAAATCCTGTCATTTCAAACACAGCAGAATTCTCCACAGCAACTCCATGTGCTTAGAAACTGGAATAATATTTCTAAATGTTGAAGAGAAATAATTATAGAACTAGAATTCTATGCCAAGGTAAACTGACAATCCAAAAATTTTAAAACACTTTCAGACTAACAAGAACAGTTCTGCACTCAGAGATTCTTGCTAAAGGAACTAATAAAAAATATTATTAGAAGTTAAGAAGTGAGAAAAAAGTAGTGAGTTACAAGGACCAATGGTGGGTAATAAAATTGACAAATATTGAGGAATGGAAATTAATATTGGCTGTAAAAATAAATGATTAGAGTCTAGGGATTAAAACTAAAGACTTACTAACAAATGACATGAAGTAAGGTGATCAGATTTAAAGTCCTTATGAAAATGTAGCAAAACAAAAGTAAATTTGATTAAATCATGCATTTAAAAACATTTTTAAGCATACTACTTTTAGAAAATAAATAAAATAAATGACTTCCAAACCAATATAAGAAATAAAAGGCTAAAAAGGAAACAGTTGAACACAACAAAACAATATTTATTTAATAAACATTATATATTTACTTGATAACAAGTACATGTTTTAATAAATAAAGGAAGGTAGAAAGGATAGTAATAGTCAATATTATTTATATGTATATATTTGTATATTAAATATACAAAGATGGACTTGCAGGACAAGTTTTATGAGAGTCATTATTTGGGAACCTATGATAGGGGTAAGCGTAGGGAGGGAAACATTTAAATTTTACATGTAATATTCTCTATTTAAATAACATTTGAAAGAAATAAAATGTTAAAACACTAATTTTGAGTAATCAGTATTCTATAATTCATTAAATAGTTCTCTGTACTTTACTAAATTTTTCATTTATGCTGCTAACAAAACTCTGGTACATTTTATTTTTTGATCAAAGAGAGTTAAGTTTATACATGATAAAATATTCATATTGTTATATCTAAATTTTAACCCTATATAAATGTGTTTTAAATAATTTATTTCTAATTATACCATCATTTTATGGCAACGATAGTAAGAAATTTCCCTGGACCTGGGAAAAGCCTGAACTATCGATGGCTTCATTTTAATCTCAGAATTCCTGGAGTATAGACATAGATCTATATTCCTAGGAGAAAAATTTGTTTGCATAATCAAGTATGAATGTTCTTATTGTCCTTAAGAAAAAGTACTCTTGAAAGACGTATTTTGCCTCCTTTTGCTAAGTATTGTTTAGCACATTAAAGAGTTCAAACCATGTGGAAATTTTTATTTTGGGAGAATACACTTCCAGTATGGTGAATATTGACTATTCCATATTTACCAGTAAGTCAGTGATGTAACAATGTTTCCTTTAAAAACGGAGAAATGAACAAAATCTGGGTGCATTAGCAAGAAAAATGGAAGGGGGATACCTAGGGATACAAAATAATTAGCACTTGTTATAAATAAGGTGACCATGTAATTTATTATACAATGCAAAACACAATTGCCCGTGAAAGAAAATGCTTACTAGCAAGGTTACAAGAAAACAGGCATAAACCAAGAGTTTTACGTGCAAACCCTAGAGTAAGTTTTTTTCTTACTCCACCCATTTTCTAGATGGTGCCCTTCAATGATAGCAAAAGCGTTGAGGGAGAGATCATGTTATCATCAATGACAGAAAATGCAGAAATATTTTAAATTACAATATAATTTGTTGGTATAGAAGTCTTCCAGTTATTTTATTTTATGTATTATTGAAAAATATTATACACAATACATAAAATGTATTATAGAAAAATCAAATATATGGTGATGGAAGGAGAACTGACTGGGTGGTGAACACACAATGTGATATATAGATGATGTATTACAGAATTGTACACTTGAAACCTATGTAACTTTACTAACAATCATCAGCCCAATAAACTTTAACAAAAACAAACAAACAAACAAAAACACACATATTTTAATTGTCCAGGAAATGTAAATGAGTGCAAAGGTAGATTAGGGTCTAGAATTGGGGCAGGGGCTAGGGGCTTCAAACAGGTTTAGATTAGAAGGGCCAACAGGAATTCTATATTTGGATCTTCACTTTGCTTTGAGCTTCCTAGCACCAACATATAAGAGAACACAAATAAGACATAGTCAGTTTTACAGTTTGTGTAGCACTGAAGAAAACAAACATTGATATGGACATGTGCATATACCTGTATATATGTACATGTGGAAATGTATGTATATATATATATATATATATATATATTTTCCCCCTGGGGGCTACACAATAAGAGATATCTATATACACACTCCCTAGAATACATTCACACACATGCATATTTAATAGAAACAAATCTTTTCATAGACTGATTTCTAAGATAGAAGTTTAAATGAGAATTTCCATTTAGAGGCACTGGAAGAATTAGTGGACAATGTTATCTATCTGTTTTTGTCTTTGTTTTCTAAAGCTGTTTCACATACTGTCAATCATGCATGTAAATATGGATTCATTCATTCACTCACTTGCTTAGTTCTCAGCTGTTCATTGACTGCCTGCAGGGCTGAGTTAGCATGCGAAGTACTTAGATACCGCAGTGACCACATTAGATCTGTTTGTTATATTTATGGAGTTAATCTTATTTGCAAATTAATTATATAATCACACATATTAAAATAATTAAAATTAAAACATGTAGTGACATAGGGAGATATACATTCATGTATGTATATATTTGTATCTGCATAGATCTGTATCTATATAGCTTTGTATATTTATGTTTATCTGTCTCTATTTGTCTCTCTTTATATATATTACAGATAGATAAGATATAAATAGGTATTAGCATGTTGCCTCAGAAATATGATAATGGGTATGTATATATAAAGATATCTATATGTCTATATCTATATAAGCCTCATAAAATCCATATTACTTTTTCAATGGACAGGGACTCCACAATAAATTATACTTTAAGGAAATGATATTCAAATATATGCTATGTCTTTTCATCGTAAAAATATGAGATCAAAATAAAAACTGATACTTAAATCAATGCTAAAATAGAAGCCAATGCTAAAATGCTCATTTGTTCCCTGTAATCTACTTTATGTTTTCACTTTTATCCCTTATTCACCCTTGAACAGATGTATTATTCCCTATGACATAATGTACACTCAGAATGCAAAGATTCTTTTCTCCTAGTAGCTCTAAATATTGTTCCCAAGTACAGATTAGATACCTAAAAATCTGCATTAGTAAGTTGAAGTCAATGATTGTTAGTAAAGTTGAATGAGTGAAAAGTAACCCTTAACAATCCACTAAGAACATATGGAGCTCATATACAGAATCTATAGGAAAAAAGTCCAAATCATGATAATTTCATTCACGTATAGACAATGATACATAGACCACCTTTACGTCAGCCAGCATGCAAGGTAAAATGAAATTTAATATGTAATTAGATATGGAAATGAATACAAAGGAGAAAAACATGAAAGAGGATGGGTGTTAGAGTTCAAAATGACTACAAAGATATGGCTTATTTCTTTTAGGTAAACTGCCCTCATCTTTCACTTCCCCCGAAATTACCACTCAAAATTATTCTAAATCCTACCTATTTTCAAATCATATATATGGTTGTCATTTCTTGATTTCTTTTATACGCATATATACCATATATATACATACATACATATACTAGGGGTGCCAAAAAAATGTGTACAAGTGGACACTTTGATCAACGTTGCTCAAGCAGTAGTTCACCATAATGAGAAGTGTCTGGACGCTGATGGTAACCACCTTGAGCACCGCTTGTAACTGCAGATGTCAAACGTGACTTGTATTCATCTTTTGTTATCGGTATATATTAAGTATTGCAATTTTAATACAGTTTTCCTTTCTTAAAATGTGTATACATTTTTCTGGCACTATACCTATATCTATATACATATCCATATCTTTATCTATATCTATATCTCTCTCTATATATATTTTTATATAATTCAATTTCATACCCCCTTTTATTTTCCTTAAAAATGTTATTATAACTCATTAGCCTTTTCCTAGTCTTATCTATGTTAGCCTTGTTTTTCACATCTCTGAATAAGCAAAATGCTGGTTTTCTCTTTCTCTGCAATTTGATATTTTTGTTGTTGCTGTCAGCTTTTCATTCCAGTCTATCACAACCAAGATATTCACTTATTCTGAAATCCAATCACATTAATATTCTTTATCTCATTGCTCAGTGCCTCCTAAGGACAAACATGCCGTAAAACAGCATCTATAAATCAAATTTAAGTGTTCTGCAGAGGTAATGGGGATTGTAAAAATGTCATGCTTTGGCAGTGGTTGAGTGGAGAATGACCCATTATCATATTAAAGTGATAAAAATCTATGTGATAAAACACATAAAGATAGTAATATTTCTGCTTTTCAGTAACCCAGCAGATTTAGATCAAAGTTATAGCATCAGATTGAGTCCCAATACTTTAAAAATAAATTGAATTTTCAAAGAATTTAGGGAATTTAAACATATTTATTTCCTCAGTTTGTGATTTAGAGGAAAGCCAAATAACCTACAGCATATTAATATGTACTATATTGGGGAGGACATGTTTGTGATTTAAAAAAAAAAAGAAAAGTTTCACAATTTATATATTGCTGAGTAAGTTACCAGGGACTGGGGAAAAAATATTTGGAAATGTTAAAAGAGTTACCTTCAGACAACATGGTGTCATCCAGAATAAACTACTTTCATATTTAAAAAAGCATGTACTTGTCCATATTGATATCTGACTCAGATGGCTCAGTCATCATATCATGGTGACTTCTGTTTGAATTGGTAGCACATAAAGAAATCAGACTTATTAATTATAACCAGCTAGAAAATTTTTTCAGAACTTGAAAATATCACAAATATTATTACAGAACAAATGTGAATATTCACAAATTTCTCATGTTAATACAGAATAGATTTATAGAGCCTCCGAAAACAAACAAACAAAACAAAAACCACAATTTTTCCAGCCTTAAGTAATTTCATCCAATAATGGGATATTGCATCCCTCAGTGTCTCATTGGTTGGATCCTTAGTTCAACCAAATTATAGCAATTACATTGCTGACCTCACAAGCTCTGAATAAAAAAAAAAAAAATCATTGAGAGTATCTAATTGCATGGCATACCTACAACCCCATTATGAAATCAATATGAAATTAGAATGTGTGTACACAGAAACAGGGAAAATGGTAGCTTTCTTTCCCAAATATCTAATTAGTTATGAATTATAGCTTATTGCTAAGTAGACAAAATAAGGAATGTACTTTCTCAATAAATAGAAATTTGATATTATGCTCTAACAATATGTAAAAACACTATTTCAACAAAAATGGTTCACATATGACCTTAGCCAAATATTACCTTTCAGATGAAAAGTTGAACTGAATGATGTATTAACTACTCACATAAATTTTGAAATATGGAGAAACTCTTGTTTGCTTTTTGCATGAGTGGGCATGAATAAAACATACTCTTTATGGAAACTACTGCAATTGCAACATATCAGTTTTTTTGGTTGAATACTTCAGAAACAACTTTGTTTTTAAATAATACAGACCTGGCCTAAAAATAATCATTAAATGAAACATAAGCTATTTACTTTGTTAAACCTAATTTACTCAGAAAGGGCAAATTCCAGAAAGATGTATGACTTTTAAAGAGAAGATTATGACTTTTAAAGAGAAGATACAAGATAGCTTTTCTTATTAATTTAAGTTTCTCCATATTTGGACACAATCCTCTATGGTTCTCTTGCATTTATGCACATCTTGCAAATAGAGGCACTGACAACTTTTCTTTCACATTCTTTTTAAGAATGATTGAATAGTGAAAACCTGGATGATAGAAATAGAGTCTGTTTGTTTTATTCATTTGTTGCTTTTAGTTTTATATCTCACATATAAGTGAAGTCATAGAGTTCTTGAGTTTTTCTGTCAAACTTATTTCCCTTAGCATGATAATCTCGAGACAACAGCTTAGTGGTTACCAGAGGGTAAGGGGGAAAAAGGGTGATAGAAGAGGATAAAGGGGGGTCAAATCTATGGTGATGGAAGGTGAACTGTCTCTGGGTGGTGAGCACACAATGTGATACATAGATGGTGTATCATAGAATTTTACACTTGAAACCTATGTAATTTTACTAAACAGTTTCACACCAATAAAAAATAAGTAATAAATAAAAAGATACTTTTCAGACCAAAGGATAGATTCATTTTCTGTTCATATCTCTCTCCAGGATAAACATCTGGCAGGTTTGTTTGAAATCCATTACGGAAAGTCCACAAGCTTATGCTTCTTCAGCTGTGATGCAAATCCATCATGTGCAGAATATCCACACAGGCTCATCTGAGTCTCTCCAGTGGGACTTTGGAGACACAAAGAACCATGAACACGGAGCTCATGCTGCTTGCTATGCAATGAGCAAGAAAATCTTTGTCTCTGACCCGAGAGTCTCATGTTACTTGCCAGCATTCATGAAACTATATCAAGTTAACATGTTAGCTTATAAGTAAGATAAATTCTCAAACCCTTTGTAGTTCTTGAAAGTACCCAAATAAAATTTCCTAAAATACTGTGGTTCTTAAATGACAGCAAATTAGACAGTTTGGCTGACGACCACACAATATAACAACAAATGTATTTTAAATATTGCATATAAGCAGTTATAATGTATACAAAGCCTGCTACAGTTTACAATGTAAATATGAAGTTTTGAAATTTAGTAAAAAATCAGTGCCCATGTCATACTAAAAATAAAAATGTATTTAGCTGAATGACAAACTTATTGAGAGTTGCCTAATTACCTAAATTACTACATCAGAGCCAGGCTTCAACAGTTCTTGGGTGCTAAAAGAACAAGTAATCTGAAGAATTATCTTGTTTTGGAAGGCTATGTAGAAAAACAGTGTATTTATTTTAGCCTTTTATTGGTGGAAATTTTACAGACTGCATATGCTAAGGCAGAACCTGTTACTAATTCATGGGTAGGAATATCCTCAGTGTGTGTGCTAGGAAATAATTGATAGTTTATGCTTTCGTCCTTTCAAATACCCTTAACCTATAATGATTATCAAGAGGCACTGTTGCAAAGAACTATCACAGTGGGTCTTACCATTTTCTGTCTTTGATAATTTGCTGAAGCTGTATGACCTTCTATTATGGACTGAATTGTATGTTGAAGTCCTAACTTCCACTACCTCTGAATGTGACTGTATTTGGACATGAGATCTTTAAAAAGGTTAAATAAGTCTTAAGGGAGAATCCAAATCCAGTTTAACTGGACTCCTTAAAAGAAAAGGAGATTACAACATCGATATGGATGGGAGAAAACCATGTGAAGAAAAAAAGAAGAGGATGGCTACCTACAAGCCAAAGAGGGTACTCAAAAGAAACCAACCCTGCCGACACCTTGATCTCAGACTTTTAACCTCTAGAACTGTGATAAAATAAATCTTTCTTCTTTAAGCCACACAGTCAGTGCTGCTTTGTTATGGCAATGCTAGCAAATTAATACACCTTCCTCATTCGTGAACTCATCCTAGAAAAAGTGCTACATACCTCACTGCGGAATATCACTACAGTCACCTTCGAGGTACTCCCCTTGGGAAGTTATGCACTGACGCCAGCGCCTAGTCCACCCTTCAAAGCAATTTTGAAACTCTTTCTGGAATAGCTATCAGAGCTCTCATCATATTAACTTTTATGTCCTAAATGTCATCAAAATATCTTTCTTTCAATATTTCCTTTATCTTTGGGTAAAGAAAGAAGTCATTGGGGGCCAGATCAGGTGAGTAGGAAGGGTGTTCCAATACAGTTATTTGTTTCCTGGCTAAAAAATCCCTCACAGACAGTGCCGTGAGAGCTGGTGCATTGTCGTAATGCAAGAGCCATGAATTATTGGCAGTAAGTGCAGGTCGTCTAACTTTTTCATGCAGCCTTTTCAGCACTTCCAAATGGTCAACTGGTTAACTGTTTGTCCAGTTGGTACAAATTCATAATGAATAATCCTTCTGATACAAAACAAAAGGTCAACAAGATCATTGCAACAAGTTTGTGAACTTAATCGTCAGAACTTGTACCTAAATTCTGGCATCTATAAATAAATAATACTATATATCTTTTAACATTTCTGGGAAATTTAAATAAGGCAATATATTCTAAGCATCTACTATATAGCTCACAGAAAATGAATGCTCAATGAAATCACAGAACCTTTATCTCTCCTGTAAGAATTTGAACAGCATTCTATACCCAAGGAGAAAATTCTAAAGATAAGTAACGTGTGTTCTGCTGACTTCATCTACTGACATTATACTAAAGGAAAGCATAATATATCTGGAATGATTAAAAATATTGTAAATATCTGATACTGTGATTTACACACCAAAGGAGTTGAAGAATGTTTTGGATGTCGTACTTTAGGAAAGAAATATGGGTGTCTATGGGTACTCTGAAACTACAAATATAAGAATATTTAGAACATAATACAAATCAGGATTATAAGAAAATTTTAAAGTGCAGAGTAATGAATTTGATTTTTAAAAGGTCCGAATGTAAGTACGTAAATACTGAAATGAATAATTATTAGACTATTCAAAGTGATTGTCCATATTCCTATAAAGAGGCGCTGGAAACTTACAGAAATTGGGAATTTAATATTTAGAGGTAGTGTTGGTTAAAGTTTGTAAAAAATCAGGCTATCAGAGAAAGGGAGTTTAAAAAACAAAATTCATGTAGTTTACAAGTACAATTGGAAGATGCGAGGACATGGTAGCAGTCATACAACAAAAAAGCAAAATGAAATATGACACAATGCAACAGAATACAGAAATAGACTCTAAACAGAGCAGAGAATACTCAAGAATCTCTAAGCTTCTAAATATAACTGTAGTTCCCAGAGACTACGTAGAGGATTAGGGAAGCATCTCATGATTATCGTCTGTAACCCTGTGATAGAAAACATTGTCATTGTTTATTTGTGTTCTATCTCATATTCTATTTATGGGATGGTGGGGGAGAGACTGATGCCAGGAATTACTGTTTTGCTGAGCACCTCATAGGGTTTGTACAGGCAGATTTGGGAATGGAAGTTAAATTTCTCCATGATAGACCTGGTGTCACTTGATATCAAGGTTTCAGGAGAACGGGAAGCTTTCTTACATAAAGCTGGGGGAGTAGATTTTGAGTTCCTGAAAAAGGGAAGGAGGTTAATAAAAATGGAGGCATAAAGAGCAGAGAGAAGTGAAATCCAACGAAGGTCTGAATAGTCAGTTATGTTATCAGTACCTCTCTTTACTCTCCCAAGTTATAAGTATATTAGAATAAAACTCACACAATGGTTTTCTTTTTTTTTAATTAGATTTATTGGGGTGACAACGGTTACTAAAATTACATAGGTTTCAAGTGTACAGTTCTATAATACTTCATCTACATATCACATTATGTGTTCACCACCCAGAGTCACTTCTCCTTCCATCACATGGACATCTGTAAAGCAGCTAACTATGCACAGTGTGATGAATTCTGAAGAAAAGAAAACCTCAGAATACAATGACACCAGGCACCATCCCCATAGGAAAATAAACACCAGAAATCTCAAAAAGGCAGGAAGAGGTTCACACATTTATGAGCTGCGGAACTGGATGGTGTCTGTGCCAATCATAGGTGGATTCTCCAAGGTGACACCAACGGACCACTTACTGATAGTTAAATTACAATTGAAAGGGTAGCAGAAAGCAAAAGGGTAAGTGGGATGAGGTGGTATCATGGGAATGGTTGTCTATACTTTAAATACTAATATTTGAAAACATGTTTGAATTTCCACAGTGGATTTTTGTTGTTGATGGTGGGGGTAAAGTATGAGAAAGCGGACTTTGCTATGCATATTGAAATTTATTGCTAGAGTAATAATGATTTTGGAAAAAAGTGCTGATTAGCTCAAAATAATATTCATTTTAAGGACCATGGGATTCCATTTGTCCCAATGCAAGAAACAAATTAGGTTATGATTCTCTACAAAACTATTATTTACTCATGTTATAATTTGTATGCATTTGTGTTTTCAGCAAAAGTGATTCTAAAAAACATTGAAAGCTTCACTATGAGTAAAAATAGAATTGATTTATTGGCAAGAACTACTAAGTGAAGGATTCTTAATTTTAAACGCATTTAT
This sequence comes from Rhinolophus ferrumequinum, assembly GCF_004115265.2. NCBI lineage: Eukaryota > Metazoa > Chordata > Mammalia > Chiroptera > Rhinolophidae > Rhinolophus > Rhinolophus ferrumequinum. The sequence goes on along the minus strand of NC_046295.1, from coordinate 11,314,205 downwards.
ATAATTGCAAAGAAAATTTACAGATTCTCTGATCATAGACAAAGAAATCTATGGGAGAACAAGAAAAGTAATTCTCTTTTAGAAGAAGACACTTTGATCCTTGGTATGATGAGAACAATATTGCCCATGTCTTTCTGTGGTAATCAATACTGCCCAATCTGGTATTTTTTTGAAATTCAATGAAATTAATTTTTAGTTATTCCTCTTGCTTATATTTGAATATTCTCTAGCACATTATTTTAAGCCACTCTTATTCATGTATATTAACTGTTACACATAGGCGTATACAAATACAAAACTTATGCCTACATCTTAATATATAACTAGCAACAACATTAAGTCTTTTCTTTTGGCCATCAGATTTAGGATTAAACTGCTTGGTAACTACACTTTCATATGTTACTTTTGTACTGCATTTCCAACAGCCATAATGAGTATAAAACAGATTTGCCTGGTCTTTGCTCAGTTAGGATTTGGTCAGAAAATGCACACAGGACATTATAGTCTCCTTAAACTGTCTGGAAATCGAGTTTGGCTTATGGGATGTATGGGATAGATGGACAGATTAACTGACATAGGAAATTGAGATTCTATAAAATAAAATGAATTCTATTAAAATTTTCAAATATTGAATTAAACAAAAACTAAGAAATAATGATTTCTTTCTTGTCAATATCCCTTCAAATTACACAATCTATAAAAAAAGAAAGACACAATAAGGTTAATTAATTAATTCAACAAATATTTGTTTTCTAAGTAAGTCCCAATTTCTATGCTAGGTAAAATACAGAGCAATTATTTTCATGTTTTGTTTTGTTTTTTTTTGTTTATATTGCAGTTGACGACAGAAAAATAAAGGGTTAATTACAGTACAGTAGAATAAGTGCTAATGAAAACAGTTTTTATGGGATTAATTGCTATGTCAGAAAATATTTATTGGGGCTAGAAACACAAATGTGGAATGACATTTACAGTCATAAACACATTTTTAAGCGAATTATTTTAATATACTTATTGGAAACACTAACTTTTCTCCTCAAACCTTTATCATCTTGAAATCACTAGTACCTGTCAAGCCTAATATAATATATATACTAAAGTAAAAAAGAATCTAGCCTCTATGCTTAGCCCTGCCACTATCCATTATGTTGTTCTCAGCAACAAGGTTTCTTCATTCAAAAAAAAAAAAAAAATGAGGTCACTGAACTTGATCAGTGTCTGTGGAACCCTAGGATTTCCCAGAGATGCTTGAGTCCCCAGAGAAAACTAATTTCTATCCTTACTTTAAGAAAAATAAACTGACTCTGATCTATTTTCTATAATGTTTGGAATATATCTCACTTGGAAAATCAGTTTCATTTGTTAAATTATTTTAAAAAGCAGTAAATAATGATATCAATGCCCATGCTGATCCAAACACAATGAGATTCTAGTAAATTAGAAAAATAATTTCTATGACATTCAGGCCAAAACACATCACAGTAAATTTATTTTTTGGTTACAACTTAACCTGAAATCAGAAAAATAACATTCCTGATCAAATTAAGGTCATTTGATATAATTTAATGATCATATATATTTGTTTGGATATCCAAATAAGGAGCACTCAATGAGCAAGTAAATGAATTAGTGAATTGCATATGTATTTTTTGTTAGATCAGATTGAGAGCTACTGTGCCTTTGTTGTAAGTGGAAGAACATGGATATATTTATTCTAATTTTTTACTGAAAAAAATATATATACATCAAGTTCAAAACAACATTTAGAATCTTCACAATGCAGCACTTTTCGTTTTACTTGGAGAGATTTTCCTGTTATATCCCTAACCACTGGCTCCCTAAAATATTTGCTGAAGTGGCAAGTCCCTGAAACTTTGCAGGGTTTATCACCCACCATCTGGCATCCAGGTGTCTTACCGTGGTATTTTGCATACTAAGTCACCTCTTACTTATTCCAGTCAATAAGCATGATACTATTGATGTATTAGATTGATGTGATGTTCTGATGTTTCTTAGGATATGTGAGTGGTCTAAAGCTTTTGTGACTATGTTATGACAAAGGGAAAGAGATTTAGCACAGCTCTGGTTCAAAACTGTGAATGAATATTTTTGTCCATTCAACACAATGGAAAAGTTTCTGATCTTCTTTCCTATTTGGAATAGAAAAGAATACATATGTCATATCAATGGCCGCATATCATATACCTAAGGCCTTAATCTGAGCAACAATACCATGTTCTGTAGGGTTGCTGTGATCTTGATTGCCATTCGGGTGGGTAGTCAGCCTCCTGGATCCTTCTGGTTTCTGCAGAAGCCATACTGGTTAAATATAAATATGATACGGAAAACCATTTTTACACCATTTAGATTTTTAAAGGTGGTACTTATGTCCACCATCTCCATTTCCTTCCATTCTGGAATACAATATTATTTTTGTTTCCTGTCTTGGCTGGTGGGAGGCACAGATTCAGAGGCTTCCAATTGACCTTCCTCAATATGACAGCTCTTATCCGACACACCAAGGTCCCAACATGAGAATTCAGTATTTGGGGCCTGGGGAAATTACAACCGGGTGGGTCATTGAACTCTTGAACTTGATCTGGGACTCCATTTGTAACTTGGCCCTTTTGTGCTCCTATTTTAAGAGGGAGTAGGGCTGATGTTTCAGGTTTCTGGCTACCCATGTCAACTCAGATCTGTTGTGCAAGTCCTGAAATGTCTTGGTATTTCCCTGTCCCCATGAAAAAGTCAACTCAATAGATGGCTGTAGATCTCTTTGGGGCACAAATGGAATAATCATTACAAGATGTATTTGCTGCAATGTTGTAGAGTCATTCCTCTTGGGAGCTGGCCACCATTATGGTCAATGAATTCCATATCTGAATATTGGCTCAAGACAAGGAACTGAAAAAGAAATTGTGGCTTATTATGAGGGCAATTGCTCTAAACTTCTTGCTTCTAAATTCATGCTTTCTTCTACTTGTAGAAGTTAAGCAGCATCTTCATTTGCTTCATGTGTTTTGTCCTTGAGACAGATTACCACATTCTATTAACCATCTCCAGAACTCTCTGCAGGTGCAGCCCCATGACAGTGCCACAAACCTTGCAATTTGCAATGATAAATGTGGCTCCAGGGCTTCTAGCAGTTGCGTGCTGCCATTTGGCCTCTATTACTTTGGGGATCTGCCATCCCCATTGCTACTAATAAGCCAAACTCTGTGACTACCTCTCTTATCGTCAGCCCTACTCTAAAAAGAAGCATCAACACTAGACTTAATGACGCTGTCACCCCTTTCATCAATGCATTCTCAAACGGGGTCAGGTTATGGGAACTGTCTAATCCTTCCCTGCAACTTTTCTGCAAATACAAAACATTGTAAAATAAAATCTGATTAAATATTTAAAAATCTGTAAGAGAGAATTATAGAGGAGGCTCCCAAAAGTATTTATATTTAAATGTATAATTTATTTAGTCTCTGAAAGTATGTTACAATTGCATGTGATTTTTCTATGAGATGGAAAAAATTCTGAAGGGCAACATGTAATTGGGTTATTTAATCTTAAGCATTTTTAAATTATTTTGTAAGTAGAAAGATAGGGAATTTCTGGGTCATAAAACTTGAAAACTTGTGTGAAATAAGAAACACAGGATCAAAATTCCCTCTTGTTAAATTGATCTTGATATTTCTTTTGCCTTTTTATTTCATTATTATCCTCTATTAGAAAACAAAGTTTGGTAATTCACTGCTGAAACTATTGAAATGTTGAAGACATGGAAGTCAGAAAATTCTAAGTAAATTGTCTCATAACTAAATTAAATGTTGCTGAATTTCCAATTACTTCATTTTAAGGACATTAGTGCTAGATATAGCCTTGGAATTGCTTTGAATAATTGATCCTTTGCTGAATCACTTGTTTAGATACAAGAAAATGAACTTTCTTCACTCCATATTATGTGCATAATTGGTGGCATGTTTATGACTTTGGAATATGTGATGTTCTAAAAATTCTGAATTTCACTTCTGTGTTAAGAATGCTGATGGACAGTGTGTAGACTTTAACAATAATTATTTTTGGAAAAAAGTTTGAAAATGATATTTCCTAAGAATATGATATGCGTGGCTTTTCAATACTTAGTGACCCTGGTAAATTGATGAAATGAGTTGAAAAATTACTATTGTTTCAGTTCAGTGTCTTGTAAAATAATTCACTAACACAGTGATGAAAATGGGGGTTCACTTTGGTAAGTTTAAGCTTAAACTTTGCTCTGTATGCTTTTTTATTTTAAAAATTATGTAAAAAGTTTTGAACATATACCTTACATACATACATCTAAACTTTAAAAAAAATACATATATATACACACACACACATATATGTGTGTGTACCGTATATATTATATATATATTTAATTGAAATATATATTTAATTGAAAAAGACCTTCACTGAGTACTTACTGTAGACTGATTATTAAATATCTTGTGGAGCATAAATAGATAAACAACATATCTTATTAATTTTGAACAAACCTCAGTACATTGGAGAAAAGAGATATATAGACAAGCACTTCAGGTCGCTAGTTTTCATGCTTACCTGAAAATTACACTTTGAAGGATAAAATAATCTTCTCTAAGAAATCAAGGAAAACGTTAGAGGAACAGTAGAGCAAGTGTAATATATGGAGAGTACATTAGTATAGTAGGCAGAAATAACATTTGATGAACCTGATTTGCCCAACCCCGAAGCCTGGACTTCCTATCTCTAGAGAATGGAAGATTGTTGAAATATTTGTGCAATAGAACATTATAAAATTTAAGAAGTTTACACTGGTAATCACGCAGATAATAAATTATTAAATCAAACATTAGAGGCAAAAGAAAAAATTGTTGGCACACTGCAATAATCCAGATGAGTAATATAGTACTCTTAAACGAAAGCAGTGTTAAAAAGAAGGAAAAGAAGATTGGAGTCAAAAGAACATCTTGAGAGATATTTGAGCAGTAAATTGGAGAGAATATCATTGTGGAAAGAAAACATGAGTGCCCAAAACAACCACTTTAGACGTCAAGTCACCTGGACTAGTCAGTGATAGCTATTAGGTCAACTGCATTCAACCTCCTCTCTTAGTTTATTGTTTTGTGTGTGTTGCTTAAAGTCACTGTGCAGCAACTTGTTTGGCAGCTCTCAATTATAATTATGTACTTGGTTTAAAAGCAGGTAATCAAAATTTTCCATAGTCTTCCATTTACAAATGGTATATGTATTTTTAAAATATTTTTAATTCATGTAACTATTAAAAATGAAAATTCCACTTATTAAGGTACACCAGACTGTAGCATTTATAATAATTTGCTAAACAGAGTTTACACACATTGGAAATATTTCTAATTTTTAAAATTAAATTTATCATATGTGGTGTTTTGAATAACAAATGGAAAATAATCAGCTGATGTCACAATTAGGGATTTTCAACAATCTCTTACTTATGTATAAAAGCAAAAGCACCTATGACAGAAAATATCATCAAGCAAGTTTTACTAACTTAATAATGGAACATAAACATGTATACAGGCAAGTTGAAAAGTAAATTACAAGCTTACCTTCTCTAGCATATAAGAAAATTGCAAGAGTTTTAGCCAAACTTCATCAATAATGCACTCAGATACCTAATTTTGAATAGAAATTTTATGTGTTCCTGAATGACCATTTTGACTAGGATGAGTTTGTTAGGCAAACCAATGGTTTGGATTATGCCTATTGATAAATATACATATAGTGTAATCTGATATAATTGCTTTATGTATCAAAACATTATCACATAAGATTTCATGAGACATGAATTTGAACATTGTTTTTTAATTAATATATGTGTGACCTGGGTAAGTCACTTAATTTTTCTGAGCATTTTTTTAGGAAGTTGAAAATTCTTTAAAGAATTTAGTGATAGAGACTAGGGAAGACAGTCCATAATACTACTGGACATAACTGAATACATATATTAAATCAATTAACACAGTACATTGATGATTCAGCAAGGAAATAACACCAAGTCCCTATTTAAATGGCACACATACAAGTTGTGATCAAAAGATACAATGAATATTTAAATTTAAAAAAGTATTACACTAAAAGTCACCTTGCCATTAATCTCCCTCAAAATGCCCCTCACTTCAAACACACTTATCCCATCATTCTTGCCACTTTCTGAGGCAGTTCTGAAGTCCTCTTCTGTGAGTGTCTTTAGTTACGCTCTCATGGCTGCCTTGATGTTCTGAATTGTTTTGATTTCAGGGAAGAGCCAGAAGTCACACAGTGCCAGATCCAGTGAATAAAGTAGATGAGGACACATCATAACGTTTTTATTTGACAGAAATTGCCATACACCAGAAGTGATGTGTGACACAGAGTGTTGTCATGATGGAGGATGACTGACGGCACACTTTAAAACACACCTTCTCTCAACCATAACTCACACTTGACTGACTTCACAGAACAAGTTGAAACTTGTCACACACTGTTACTGAGTTTCGATGCGCCACTTCCCATATTGAAGATCCGTTCCTTACCATCGGATGGCACTGAGCAGCAGCATTCACCGTAGTTTTTGATCACACCTCGTATTCTAATGGAAAGTTTAACTGGACTTTGTTTTAAAATGTCTTTCTAAATTTGCCTACGCATTTTATTATCTGCAGCTCATTAAACATGTAAAATTGTCATTGATAATGAATATTCATGGATTTCGTAGTTATTAGTTCTTGCTTATTTTTAGTGTTCACTAGAACTCAAAACTTTCCCTGGCTTGTGAACAATTGTCGTATTGTTCAGTTTATGGCTCCATAGGAGTCACTCTTTTGTGAAGCTATGTGCTATTTCTCTCTATGCATTACTCCTTAGGGTTCAGTATCAGGCTCTTGGGAAACCTATGTAGACATGTGGACTTTTTTTCTGTATACCTCTCTTCTTTAGTTTTTGTTGTTGTTGCTGTTGCTTTGGGTTTTTTTCCCCATGAAAATTAAACTAGCTCACCCTGTAAAAAAATAAATAAAAGTTTATTGGGGTGACAAATGTTAGTAAAGTTACATAGGTTTCAGGTGTACAGTTCTGTAATACATCATCCATATATCACATTGTGATATATATTCACCATCCAGAGTCAGTTCTCCTTCCATCACCTTTTCAAACTCCAAACTCTGTTTCCTAAACTCAATGAGATTGCCATGTTCTGCTCCTCCTTTCCTTGTACTGAAGTCTGGAAAATGCATCTACGTAGAAGTTACGGGATCCCTGTTTGGCATTCCAGCAGCAGATGTTTGAAAACAGTTATTTCTCCAACATTCTTTCCTGGTTTAGAGAAGGAAGTCAAGTCTAGTACCAGTTCATCCTTCTGGTCAGACATAGTTACCTCTTTTTCAAGATTATCTATTTGGTCATTTTCATATAATTAAATTCCCTTTTGAACATATTTATTCTAATTTGTCCATCTTTTCTATATTTTATGAATATATTAATCAGTTAAAGTGTTTATCTGCTAAATACAACTTCTGAGTAATTTGTGGGTTTGCTTTTGTTTGTATTTCTTCTCACTTTATGGTAATAGTTACTTTCCTCTTCCTATGTCTAGTTATGTTAGGTTGTATGGTGGACTTAGCAGATAGAAGGCTCCTCTGACTACCCTATCAACCAAGAAGGTCTCGTCCGTTCATACAGTAAGACAATGAGGAACTGATAAGTTCAAAATAATCAAGTATTGAGCTTTACTGTGTTTTATTTGCAGTTTTAGCAAGACTTGTAAACCGCTTCACCCTTATGTCTAGTACGTGATCCTCCAGAATTTAAGTAAGAGTTCACAGGTTGATCTCTCTTCACACCTAAACAACTGTGAGAAATATAATTTTGTCATTCAAATGTCCACTCCAATTCTACTCTTGACCACTCAATTAGAAAATCTGACATATTTCTTGAGTGAAATATCAGCTATGAGCTTGAAGCCAGTCTCTTCCCTCAGGTTAGTCTTTTTTATCAAAGCCTCAGAATTCATTCTGTGTTTCCATACATTTGGCTTAGCTTTCCAGACTTTCATGCAGATCCCAAACTCAGCAAATGACCCATGAAGAAACCAGTTAGTTTTAAGTTGCTACATTTTGACAATTTATATTTCAGTCCTTTGCAACCACTACAAGATTTACTGGTTTCTCATAACCCCATGCCAAGACCAAATTTTTGATGGTACCTATTATCAAATGTCCAAGGGGAAAAATACAGAAAATTAGTTGATCATTTCAGTACAGTTTTTGCTCTCTGATATTTTTAAAGCATTTAGTTCTTCTTGCTGCCATAGCTCCCTAAGGAATAAGATATGCTTTTTATAAAGTTAGCTTGCTTTTTTAGTTATTGCAGTTGGAATTTTGGCATGCTATGATATACTATACCCTACCTGGAAGCAGAATTCTCCATGGTGCTTTTAATTACAATAAGTATATATATATATATATATATATATATATATATATATATATATATATATATATATATGGTTATCAAGAATCTCTACTTGGCTCTTCCTTTCAAATTTTCTTGGCCATTCCTTATGGACTCTGATATCTGATTATATGTTCAAGTTTCCATTTTATTTTTGAACATACAACCATATAATTTTTTTAATATTTAGTATTTGATAAACTGCTCTCTGGAAGTCTTTGTGGATCTCTTTCTGATATTGCTTTTTATTGTTTATCCTATGATTCTTTTATGCTGAATTGCCTTTGTTGTAATTGTTGCTGCATTTTAACTGCAAGCTGTTGTTCTCTTTAAAAATTTATCCATAGGAATATTTGAGGATTGGGTAGAAGCTGATCTCCTTCACAGAAAACTTAAGATTTGGTGCTACCACTCTTCTGAAAATATCACCAAACTGCTGACACTTCAAATTGTATTGTTTTCTTTTTTGCTTGAGTTTTTGTTGTTGTTGTTTTTTGGGTTTTTTTTTTTTTTTTTTTTTTTTTTTTCAGAATAGGTAACATGAAGCTGTACAAAATATCCTGCATGTGAGACATCTTCTGGTTAGAAATTTCAGAAGTAATGTATTTCCCCCTACTCAGTTTCAAAGTGGAGACATACTTTCGTGTCATGTCTTTCCATGATTTTGGCTAAATTTCTCATTTACCTTGCTCATGAAACTGTATTCCATTGAAAGGCTCAGCTTTATGTGTAATAGACATAGACACCTGATTTGGGGAAACCATTATAAATATCCTGTCTCAGTTCTCCAAGCAACCATGAAACTAAAAGCTCAAGAAATCCTCAAACATAAAAGTATATTGAGAGCTTGCTTACCTCCAGGTTTTCTGTAATTTTGTATTGGTGTCCTATGGATTCTTTGATGCCAGCTGCATAATGTATTATTATACATACACATATACTACATATATTTATATTATGTGTGTGTGTGTGTATGCATATATATATATATATATATATATATATATATATATACACACACACACAATATAGAGAGAGAGCCAAAAAAAGTTATACATCTTTTAAGAAAGGAAAATAACTGTATTAAAATTGTAATACTCAATATATACCAATAACAAAAGATGAATACGAGTTATTTGTATACTTTTTTTTTCCACCCCCAGTATATGTTTTTTAATCCAACATTTTGTACATATTTATTTTGGGATTGTTTTCCACTTATTTAATTAGCCATACTACTAGAAAGAAGAGTCATTTTTACTTAGCTTTGATAATCTATCTGATAGGTACCATTATTACAGACTAAAACATTAAACATAGAAATTCAATAAATTGTAGACTATTTTGTAGTTGTTAAAGATTTGACATATGTAGTTTTATTCAATAGCTTATATTCTTAACCACCTACTACACTAGCTTGAATGAATAAATATTTGAATAAAAATTTTAGGGGCTAGCATAAAGAAGAAAGGTTTTTTTTCCATCATGTCACTTGCAGTAGTAATGTAATTCAAATTAACCCCTGCCTTTTAGTAGTAAAAACATAAAGCTAAAGGTCCATGTTAAAACATGAGAATGTGGTGGTTACTTGCACTTTAAACAAGCTGCCTAAAGGGAAAACACACACACACACACACACACACACACACACACACACACACACACATCTAATGAATTGTCAGGACCATAGCTTTGGGTAAGATATTGTTGTGCAAATCCATAACAGAAAACCTGCTGGAAGCTGGGAATTTTAAATTGGTTTTCCAATAGTGTAAAATGAAAGTTATTGCATTGCAATTTGGCACTATACTAGAATAATATAAAAGTATTATTGTTCTTCATATTTATCAAAATTCAGACACAATAATAGATTTATACATAAAAGTGTTTCTATTATGATTCTTTTTAATGATGTACTTTTTTCTAGAGTATAAGTCACTATTTATTATGCCACAAATTCAAATAATGTTAAAAGAAAGCTCCTTAAATTACATATTTTACTCAAAAAGAACACAGCCTTCGACCCTAACTTAACTCTAGTTTTCAACACTTTTCAAGAGTCAATCTTTCTTTCTTATTCATTTAATTCATTGTGTATTCGCTATGCCAAATAAAATTTAAATTTAAAAGTGTTAAAAAATAAATAAAAATGTACAAAGTCACCCTACAGTTGAAACATTAAAAATGGTCAAATTTCAAGTGTTGTTTAAATATTTTATTTGTTAAAATATAACTTACTAAAGCATAAAATTATGACAGTAATGAAAATACAAATAAATGTATCAAAATATTATTAAACTAACTAAATGATGAGCCTTCCAGTAACATGTTAAAATTATTTCAAGGAATATTTAAGAAGCTAGTTGTTTATAGCCAATGTTACAAGATTTGGAGGTTAGTTATAAAACTAACAGGATCAGAAGCCATAATCTTTTGAGGTTATACGTTCCATTGGATAGAAATCACTTGCTTCTCTACCAGACAAAAATCTTTTATCGCTCCACCACTACTATACATACAAAAGACTCAACAGTAAGACAAGCCCAGCATGCACCGAAAAAACATTCTAGTAATATCTCTTGTCTATATTTAGATTTTTTTAACTTTATAAATCACATTCTGCTATTTTATATATGAAATGTTCATTTGTATACAGTAAAATGTATATCTTGAGAATATTTTATAGCTTTATGTATAATTAATGTATAACACATTGCACATATTTAGAAGGCACAGATGAATTTTGAAGAACAATATAATGAACACGTCTGTTAGCCCTAGAGCTTCCTACTTCCCCTTTGTAATCACTTTATTCATGCTCTCCAGGTGTGAAGCACTGATAAATATATATTTGCATATGGATACCTAATTGTTTCAGCATCATTGGTTCAAAATATTATCTTTATGTCATGAAATGTCTTTGAACCTTTGTTGAAAATCAGTGTCCACATATGTACGTATTTCTGTCTCTCTATGTTATTCCTTTAGTGTATCATTACAATATTACTACACTGTCTTGATTATTATAACTTTTTAAGTTTAGAAACCAGGTGGTGTTAGTTACCTAAATTTAATCTATTCAAAGTGATTTGGCATTTTAGATTCTTTGCATTTCTTGTGAATTTTAGAATCAGCTTGTCGATTTCTGAAAAATGGAAAAAGAGCTAGGATTTTCATTGGAATTACTTTAGATTGAGTTGAGAAAATTAGATATCTTACAAGTGTTGAGTCTTATGACCTGAGAGCTCACTGTATTTAAATTGCGTTTAACTTCTCTCAGCAATATTCTGGAGTTTTTAGTGTACAGATGTTTTCCATGTTTTGCAGATTTATCCCTAAGTATTATACATTTTGACACTATTGTAAATGTTATTTTTTTCATCTTAGTGTTTACTGCCAGCTAGTTTTAAAAGATAATTTAATTGGATAATATAAGTGCATCTCAAAACCAAGTATATATGTATATGTATTTCTCGAGGTTTAGGACACTGACCTGCTATTGTGTGCTAATCTATAATTGCACTCAATACCACTCATCTTGCTCCCCAGGTCAATATAGCCAATTATAAGTCATTTTTCAGTTTATTTAACAATGTAACAGTACTCTCAAATTGTACATGCTTGAAGAAGCTAGAATAATAAAAGTATATAAATATCAGCTCTTAGGCAGGTATGTGACTATATATATATGAAAATTATCTACAGATAGATGTAACCATTTTTTAATTCTCTATTGATATTCTCATTCTTTCCTCCTTGTTAAATTCTCTTATACTGATTATTGACTTCTGGTTCAATTCTGCCTCTTTCTTTTTTTTTTTTTTCTATAACCCACTTTCCAGTATTTTACTACAGCTGTGTTCTTTTTAAGGCACTTTTAAAAATATTGTGTATATAACTTTGACTAAAAATGCATGGATTGATCTTGAGATCATCGTGCTAAGCAAAATCAGTCAGACAGAAAAAGTTGAGAACCATATGACTTCACTCATATGTGGGATATAAAATTGAAAGCAACAAACAAACGGCAAAAACTCATAGTCACAGACAACAAGAGGGAGTGGTAAAGGAGGGTAAAGAGAGTGAAAATATGGTGATGGATGGAGAACTGACTCTGGCTGGTGAAAACACAATGCAATATATAGCTGATGTATTAGAGATCTGTACACATGAAACCTATGTAATTGTATTAACAAATGTCACCCCAATAAATTTAATAAAAATGCAAAAACAAACAAGGGGTTCCATTTTTGCACATCTTCGCCAACACTGATTATTGGTTGACTTTTTAATAATAGCCATTCAGACTGGTGTGAAGTGGTATCTATTTGTGGTTTTGATTTGCATTTCCCTGATGACTAGTGATGTTGAGCATCTTTTCATATGTGTGTTGGCCATCTGTATTTCTTTTTTGGAGAAATATCTTTCCATATCCTCTGCCCATTCTTCAATCAGATTGTTTATTTTTTGTTATTGATGAGTTTCTTATACAGTTTGGATATCAATCCCTTAATAGATATATCATTTACAAATATGTTCTCCCATTCAGTATGTTGCCTTCTTGTTTTGTGGACGGTTTCCCTTGCTGTCCAGAAGCACCTGTGCACTGTTGGTGGGACTGCAAATTGGTACAGCCCCTGTGGAAAACAGTATGGAGATTACTTGAAAACACTAAAAATATAACCACCATACAACCCAGCAATTCTACTTCTAATTACCCAAAGAAAACAAAAACATTAATTCAAAAAGATATATGAAGTCTGACAATTATATTCGTGAACTTGTTGCAACGATGTTGCTAACCTTTTTTGATATCAGACGGATTATTCATTATGAATTTGTACCAACTGGACAAACAGTTAACCAACTTTATTATTTGGAAGTGCTGAAAATGCTGCGTGAAAAAATTAGACAACCTAAACTTTTCACCAATAATTCATGGCTCTTGCATCACGACAATGCACCAGCTTATATGGCACTGTCAGTGAGGGAGTTTTTAGCCAGTAAACAAATAACTGGGGTGACTAAACAAATAACTGAGGTGATGTCATAGAAATGGAGGCAGTGAGGTGGGCTTTTAGAGTTCTCCCCTGGAACTTACCACAAATTGAACATATATAACTCATCAAAGGATTCTCTGCTCATCATACAAAACAGTTAAGAGACTCACATAAGAATTACCTGAAGGTGGGTAGACTGAACAAGCAGGAGAAGAGGGAAGGGAGCAGTATGGAGACCCCGCCCTCATATGTGGCTGCAGAGACATGGGGCCCCAGGATGCAGACCAGAGATTGCAACAGCCAGGCAGTGGGCTCCCTCCCTGCACCCCACATTCCTACTGAGAGATCAGTATAGAGGACAGTGATGTCCAGCATTCGAGGCAGAAACCTCAGCTGAGAACTGCGCTGGGCTCTCTTGGTCAGACAGAAAGCAAACTCCATACCTGGGCCCCTCCCCCCACTCTCCCACAGCTCTCCCACCTCCACCCATCCAGACTCTTAAGCTGGTTCTTGAACTTGAGGAGTAGTGTCATATTACAGAAGAGCTGTAGCCCACCAAAACTGGAAAAAGCCGGTTTGCAGTTGTGACCTAGGGAATAGACTGGGAAGAGTGCCACTCCTGGGCAGGGCTGGCCAGGCACCTGCCTACCAACACCCCACCACAAAAAAAAAAAAAAAACAAGGAGACCTGAGCACAGGGAAGAATCCCACCTCCCAGTGGCTAGCTTCGGTACTCTCAGAATGTGTTTGTTCACGTGAGAGCAGAAACTACACTAACTTTGTAAATACTACCGACGACACTCTATAGCCCCATCCATCTAGAACTGCATTGCCAGGGTCACTCTGGATGCCGGGTGGCTGGCTCTGCCTCCACAAGATGCAGAGGAGCTTTTGTACAGCAGAATACAAACCTGGAGATAGCTTGGTGGGCTTAAGCCAAGACTGGTGCTTTTTTTTTTCTTTTTTGTTTTTTTTTTATCTTATTATCACGTTTTTCTTTTTTGTTTTTTTATTTTATTATCACTTTTAGCATATATACATATATATATACATATATGCTAAAAGTGATAATTTCATATATATATATATATATCTCCCTCTTTGTCTCTTCTTCTTTCTTTACCTTGCTATACTTTTCCTCTTTCTTTCTATTTTTATGTATTGATTTTTTTTCTGGGGGGGGCAGTGTTGCTATTTTTTGGTTTTGTTTCTTTTTTCTTTTTTTGTATTTTTGACATTTTTATTTGTGTTGAGTGTTGGTTGTCGGTTGTTTTTACATGTGAGTGTATTTGATTTTGTTGTTTTTATTATTTGATTTTTGTTGTGCTTGTTGATTTGTTTTGCTCTGAAATCACCTTGTACCAGGGCCCAGCCCAAGAGGCACAAGAATCAAATACCCAGATGTCAACTCCAGACCAAACCAGAGCATTACCGGATTTGACCTACAAGTGACACACCCAAAGGGAATTTCCTACAGGAACAAAAGTCCATAGAAGCCAAGCCTCACACAGCAGCTCATACACTGTGGGCATAGCCAATTCTCTCAGCTAGTCATCCTGGGAGTCAATCCACTTACTAACAAGCCAAAAGCAATTAAAGGTCAACTTCAATAGGAAAATACACACAACACAAAGGACACCTCTGGAACACACGCACAAGAGAATAAGGAGACTGAGCAATTCAAATATAAAGGACACACACTACATAAGTCCACCCTGCACAGACTGAGAGACCTAGGGGATTTACCTAATACATCAAAACAAACACAGAGAATCAGCCAGAATGTGGAAACAAAGAAACATGTCCAAAACAAAAGAACAGAAGAAAACTCCAGAATCAGCACTAAATGAAATAGAGGTAATCAACCTATCAGAGACAGAGTTTAGAACACTGATGATAAGAATGTTTATGGAACTTAGTGAGAACATAAAGAAAGATAGAGAAATCATTAAAAAAAGGGGGGGGAGAAAAAACAGGACTAAAGAATACAATAACTGACATAAAAAACACTCTTGAAGGAATTACCAGCAAGTTAGATGAGGCAGAGTATTGAATCAGCAATTTAGAAGACAAGTTAGCAGAGATCACCCAAGCAGAACAACAAAAAAGAATAAAAAATAAAAAATAAAAATAGTTTAAGAGACCTGTGGGATAACATCAAATGCAACAACATGCACATCATAGGAATACCAGAGGGAGAAGAGAGCAAGTGATTGAGATCATATTTGAAGTAATAATGACTGAAAATTTCCCTAACCTGGTGAAGGAAACCAACATAGAAGCCCAGGAAGTGCAGAGAGTTCCAACCAAGATGAACCCAAACAGGCCCACACCAAGACACATTATAGTTAAAATGGCAAATGTTAAAGACAGAGAATCCCAAAAGCAGCAAGAGACAGACAGCAAGTTACTTAAAAGGGTGGTCCCATAAGACTATTAGCTGACTTTTCTACAGAAACTTTGCAGGCCAGTAGGGAGTGGCTGGAGGTAGTCAAAGTGATGAAAAACAAAGTTCTGCAAACTAGATTGCTTTATCCAGCAAGGCTGTAATTTAAAATTGAAGGAGAGATAAAGAGCTTCCCAGAAAAGAATAAGCTAAAAGAACCCATTACCACTAAGCCAGCATTGCAGGAAATATTAAAAGTGATTCTTTAAACAGAAGACAGATGAAAACAGTCTAACTAATGAAGACCAGAAATACAAATAACAAAATGGTAATAACTATGTACCTCTCAATATCACTTTAAATGTAAATGGATTAAATGCTCCAATCAAAAGACATACTTGGCTGAGGGATAAGAAAATAAGACCCTTCCATATGCTGTATGCAGGAGACTAACCTCAGATCAAAAGTCACATACAGGCTGAAAGTGAAGGGATGGAGTAAGATATTTCAGGCAAATGGAAATGAGAAAAAAGTTGGAATAGCAATACTTATATCTGACAAAATAGACTTTAAAATGAAGAATATAATAAAAGACAAAGAAGGGTACTGAATAATAATAAAGGGATTAATCCAACAAGAGGACATAATCCTAGTAAACATCTATGTACCCAACATAGGAGCCCCTAAATATATAAAACAGATATTGACTGACATAAAGAGATATTGACTGACATAAAGACAGGATCAACATAACACTATCATAGTAGGGGACTTCAACACACTACTGAAAACAAGGGACCGATCCTCCAGACAGAAAATCAATATGGAAACAGTGGCCTTAAATGACACATTGGACCAATTGTATTTAATTGTTATTTTTAGACCATTTCACCCCAAAGCTGCAGAATATAAATTTTTCTCAAGAGCACATGGAACATTTTGCAAGACAGACCACATGTTAGGCCACAAAATAAGGTCTCAATAGATTTAAGAAAACTGAAATCATATCCAGCATCTTCTCTGCTATGAAATTAGAAACAAATTACATGGAAAAAAAACTGGAAAACACACAAATATATGGAGGCTGAATAACATATTACTAAATAATGAATGGGTAAACAATGAGATCAAGGAAGAAATAAAAAGATATCTCAAGACAAACGAAAATGAAAACACAATGACCCAAGATCTATGGGATGTAGCAAAAGCAGCCCTAACAGGGAAATTGATAGCAATTCAGGCCTATCTAAAGAAACAAAAACGTCTGAAATAAACAATCTAATTGTACACCTAAGGGAAATGGAAAAAGAACAGCAAAATAAGCACAAAGGGAATACAAGGAAGGAGATAATAAAGATCAGAGCAGAAATAAATGAAATAGAGACCAAAAAAAGAAGAAGAAAATACAAAAGATCAATGAAACCAAGAGCTGTTTTTTTGAGAAGATAAACAAAATCAACAAACCTTAGACAAACTCATCAAAAAAAGAGATAGCACACAAATTAGAAACATCAGAAATGAAAGTGGAGACGTGACAACAGACACGATAGAAATACAAAAAATTTTAAGAAAATACTATGAGCAACTATACACCAACAAATTAGACAATCTGGAAGAAATGGATAATTTTCTAGAAGCATACAACCTTCCAAGGTGTTCCTTCCAAGAAACAGAAACTCTGAATAGACTGATTACTACCAGTGAAATTGAATCAGTAATCAACAAGCTCCCAATAAACAAAAGCCCTCAACCAGATGGCTTTAGAGGTGAATTTTATTAAACATTCAAAAAAGAATTATCACCTATTCTCCTCAAACTATTCCAAAAAGTCCAGAAGGTGGGAAGGCTCCCAAACTTGTTTTACGAGGCCACTATCCTTGATCCCAAAATCAGACAAAGACATTACAAAAAAAAAAGAAAACTACAGGCCAATATCCCTAATGGACATAGATGCAAAAATCCTCAACAAAATATTAGCAAACGGAATTCAGCAATACATGAAGAAGATCACACACCATGATCAAGTGGGATTCATTCCTGATATGCAAGGTTGGTTCAATATTTGCAAATCAATGAAGGTGATACACCACATTAACAAAATGGAAAATAAAAATAATATGGTCATATCAATAGATGCAGAAAAAGCATTTGATAAAATCCATTTGTGATGAAAACTCAAGAAAGTGGGAATAGAGGGATCATATCTCAACATAATAAAGGCCATATATGATAAATCCACAGCTAACAAACACTCAATGGGAAAAAGCTAAAACCATTCCTCTTAAGATCAAAAACAATGTAAGTTTGTTCACTTTCTCCACTTTTATTCAACATAGTTCTAGAAGTTCTAGCCAAAGCAAACAGGTAAGAAAAAGAAATAAAAGGCATCCAAATTGGTAAGGAGCAAGTAAAATTGGCATTATTTGCAGATGACATGATACTATATAGAGAGAACCCCAGACTCCACCAAAAAAACCTTAAGAACTGATAAATGAATTTAGTAAAGTAGCAGGATACAAAATTAATATTCAGAAATCAGTTGCATTTGTATACACCAATTAATAAACTATCAGAAGAAGAAATTAAGAAAACAGTCCTATTTACAATTGCTACAAAAATTATAAAATACTTAGGAATAAATTTAACCAAAGAAGTAAATGACCTGTACTCAGAAAATTGCAAGACACTGAACAGAGAAATTAAAGAAGATACAAATAAATGGAAACACGTACCATGCTCATGGATAGGAAAAATCAATATAGTTAAAATACCCATACTGCCTAAGGCAATATACAGATTCAATGCAATTCCTATCAATCAACCAGGACATTGTTCACAGAAATAGGACACATAATCCTGAAATTTATATGGAACCATAAAAGATCCCGAATAGACATGGCAATCTTGAGAAATAAGAACAAAGTGGGAGGTATCATGATACCTGACATCAAATCATACTACAAGGCTATAGTTATCAAAACAGCATGGTACTGGCATAAAAAGACAACTTGATCAATGGAACAGAATAGAGAGTCTAGAAATAAATCCATACTTATATGGTCATTTAATCTACGACAATGGAAGCAAGAATTTACATTAGGGTAAAGACAGTCTGTTCAATAAATGGTGCTGGGAAACCTGGATAGACATATGTAAAAAAAATGAAGCTGGACCACCTCCTTACACTATATACTAGAATAAATTCAAAATGGATTAAAGACTTAAATGTAAGATTTGAAACCATAAAACTCATAGAAGAAAATATAGGAAGAAAATTTGCAGACATTACCCTTAGTAATATTTTTACTGATATATCCCCTTTGGCAAGAGAATTAAGGGAAAAAATAAACATATGGGATTACATAAAACTAAAAAGTTATTTTCACAGCACAGGAAACCATCCATGAAACAAAAAGGCATCCTGCTGAATGGGACAAGATATTTATCAATGATACATCTGATGAGGGGTTAATACACAAAATTTATAAAAAACTCATTCAACTTAACACCAAAAAAAACAAACAGCCCAATTAAAAAATGAGCAGAGGACATGAAGAGACATTTTTCTAAAGAGCACAAACAGATGACAAGCAGACATTTGAAAAAATGTTCAACCTCACTAATCATTAGAGAAATGCAAATAAAAACCACAATGAGATACCACCTCATTCCAGTCAGAATGGCTATCATCAATAAATCAACAAACAAGTGCTGGCAAGGATGTGGAGAAAAGGGTTCCCTTCTGCACTGCTGGTGGGATTGCAGATTGGTGCAGCCACTATGGAAATCAGTATGAAGATACCTCAAAAAAACTGGTACCTTATGACCCAGCAATTCCACTCTTAGGTATCTATCCAGAGAAATCCAAAACACTAATTTGAAGAAAAAAATTATAAACCCCTATGTTTATTGCAGCACAATTCACAATAGCCAGGACATGGAAACAACTGAAATGCCCATCCATAGATTATATAGATGTGGTACATTTATACAATGGAGTATTACGCAGCCATAAAGAAGAATGAAATCTTACCATTTGCAACGATATGAATGGATCTAGAGAGTATTATGCTAAGTGAAATAAGTCAGACAGAGAAAGACAAATACCATATGATCTCACTTATATGTGGAATCTAAAGAATAGAATAAATGAACAAACTAATGAAAAACAGTCTCGGAGAAATAGAGGAAAAACTGAGGGTTGCTAGATGGAAGGGGAGTGGGGATGAGGGAGAAGGTGAGGGGATTAGAAAGCACAATCGGTAACCACAAGATTGCCATGAGGATACAAAAGTCTGTTTGGGGAATATAATAAATGATGTAAAGATTTTGGTAGAGTATCCGATGGACATTTGTCTTATTAGGAGACAATTTCAAGGACAATGTAGGTGCCTGACCACTGTAGTGTATACCCGAAGCTAAAGCTGAACTATAATGAATGTCAACTGTAATTATACACACACACACACACACACACACACACACACACACACGGTCACAGGATATGGAGTACAGCATAAGGAATAGAGTCAGTGGAACTGTGACAGCTATATTTGATGTCAGAGGGGTAATAGATTAGGGGAAAGGAGTTATCACTTTGTGAGGGGTATAAATGTCTAATTATTACATTGTTTTGTACACCTGAAACTAATAATAAAAAGAAAACAAAAAACAAAACCAAAAACAAATAACTGTATTGGAACACCCTCCCTACTCACCCCGATCTGGCCTCCAATGACTTCTTTCTTTACCTGAAGATAAAAGAAATATTGAAAGGAAGACACTTTGATGACATTCAGGACATCAAGGGTAATATGATGACAGCTCTGATGGCCATTCCAGAAAAAGAGTTCCCAAATTGCTTTGAAGGGTGGACTAGGTGCCAGCATCAGTGCATAGTTTCCCAAGGGTAGTACTTCGAAAGTGACTGTATTGGTATTCAGCAATGAGGAGTGTAGCACTTACTGTTTCTTAGGATGAGTTCGTGAACTTCATTGTCAGACCTCTGCAGCCCTATGTTCATTGCAGCATTATTTATAATAGCCATGATATGGAAGCAACCTCGGTATTCCTTGATAGATGAATGGGTAATGAAGATGTGGTTTATACTCTCTCTCTCTCTCTCTCTCTCTCTCTCTCTCTCTCTCTCTCTCTCTCAGGAGTATTATGCAGCAATAAAAAAGAATGAAATCTTGCAATTTGTGACAACATGGATGGATCTAGAGGGTATTATGCTAAGTGAAATAAATCAGTCAAAGAAGACAAATACCATATTGTTTCACTTATATGTGGAATCTAAAAATAAAAGTAAAGCAAACAAACTAAACAGAAACAGACTCATAGAAACAGAGACCAAATGAAATGAATGGCTACCAGAAAGGAGAGGGTGGGGGAATGGGTGAAAAGGAGGAATATAGTCAATAATGTTGTGATAAGTTCACATGGTGACAGATGATTATTAGAATTAGTGGGGTGATCACATTGTAAGTATGAATATATTAAATCACTATATTGTACATCTGAAACTAATATAACCAGTATAAGATTGTATGCCAACTACACTAAGTAAAAATAAATTTAAAAAAAATGCAAACACATATTCAAAGAAATGAAAGCAGGGACTCAAACAGCTATTTGTACACCCATTTTCATAGCACTATTATTTATAATAGCTAAAGAATGGAAGCAATCTAACTGCCTATTGATAGATGAATGGATAAATATAATGTGGTACATACATACAACAGAATATATTTAGTCTTCGAAAGAAAGGAAACTGTGACACATGCTACAATGTGGATGAACCTCAAAGACATTATATTAAGTGAAATAAGCCAGTCACAAAAGGACAAATATTTTATCAATTGCCCTTTTGTCTGTTTGTCCATGCACATGAGTTACTTAGAACAGTCAAATTCATACAGCCAGAAAGTAGAGTGGCAGTTACCACCAGTAGCTGGGGGAAAGGGAAAATGGGGAATTTGTGCTTAATAGTCAACTAAGTTTTAGTTGGAAAAGAAGAAAAGTCTTGGGAATGGACAGCTGTGATTGATTGTTACACAACAAGGTGACTGTACTTAATGTCACAAGTCTGTACACTTAAAATGGTTTAAAAATGTAAATTTTATATTATACATATTTTGCAAGAATAAAAAATGCAAACCCAGCATAGAAATAAAATGCATTTTATAGACTTTGATGGTGATACTCTACATGTTTACACATATGTAGAAGTTCAAAAGCCCTCATTTCGGATAAGATTGTCCAAAACTTCCCAAAGTAGAATAAAATAAATCCATAAACAGTCCCAAATTTGTTGGGAAAAATGTATGAAACCAGAAAATTTTGTATATAATTGTTACTGTAGTCTTATTTCTAGTAACAAAAGTGTGAAAAAGCACCATTAGTAGACCAATAATGCATGGTCATGTAGACCATATGAGTAACACATTAAAGAAAATAAAACAAAAACATTAATAGTATGAATTTCAAACAATGCTGATCTGATTTCCTTATCTATTATGAATTTTTTTTTTTTTTGCTAATAGGAATTCAGTGCTTCAAATAAATCATCTAATCTTCTGCTTATATTTATATTTAATGAGATGGTATACAAACGAGTTAATGACACAGTTTTACAGGATCAAAACATTTCTTCTGGAGCCATTTCTTTTTATCAAGATGCAGCTGGTTCTCTATAAATCATATTGTCTACACTTATAGGATTAAAAAATATGTTGGACGTGAAATGTTAGCTACAGTGTTAATTAAATCAATTAAACATGGAATAAAGCTTTTCTCTTTATTTTGAAGTATAAACAAATAATTACAAGAAGATCTTAATATTTGTTTTCCTTGAGTGAAACATTCTTATAAAATAGAATACCCTTTTGGGGGAAAATGTCTGAGGCAAAGAGAAACAGGGAAGGACCTTTCCCGAAGCATCTCCACATCTTCTCTTTAGATGGCTCTGTGTGTGGTCAAGCTGTCACTGCTACCATGAATATAGGTGCTGAGATTCCTGACTGCATAGCAGAGATTCTCAGTGGACTCTTTACCCTTCTAGTGCCTGTATGTCAGTATAAAAGCTCTATAAACTGTAGTTAACTATTTTAACCCCAAATCGCAAAAACAAAATATTTCATTCTAGGTGAGGCAACTTCTTTTTTCGAAGGGAGAGGAATGAATCACCCCTCCTATTATCATAACTAAACATCAGAATTATTTTCTGTTAATCTAATTGAAATTAGAGATAGTATTGTATTTAACACTTGTGTCTTCAACACAAATTTAGAATCATGAATAAGAAATTTAATTTGCTGAAGTATTTGAGTTAACTAGAAATATCAATATATTGTATTAAATAATGCATATAAATTGAAGTATATGATACAGAAAACTTTATCCCACACTAGCCATGAGGTCAGAGTTGTTTTGAACTTGAGCCTAGCAACTCAGAGGCCTCCTAACACCTATGATGGCTTGATAAACACATTTGGCAAGCATGTCTTTTCCTATCTTTGTAGGTCTGTCATAGTGTGAGTTTCAGAATTCCAATTTTCCCTATGCAAGTTAGGGAAATTACTCAACATCTCTAAAAATCAATATTTGTATTTGTAAAAAGAAATAATAATAGTATTTAGTTATTCAGTTCTTGCAATGTGATGTACTTTAAATGAATCATAATGTCTGGCCTATAGTAATTTTTTGATACATATTTACCACTGTTTTTAATACACAGGAAAAAATTGGGGTTATAATAATGACGATGCTATTGTTCTCCTCAAGCTGGGTTGTGGGTATACACAACAGATATGTAAGACATTTAATTGTTTTCAGAAGAGCGTGTTTTTAAGTTCGGGCAATATTATACTCAATCTGAAAATATTATACACTAAAATTTAAAAAAATATATACTTGAGTGTTTTAATGTCAGAATTCGTAAATTAACTTGAACAAAAAAGGACAGGGAAGTGAAATAAGGCCCTATTGTGTGATAGGAAAGATTTATTAGAAATCTTTTTGCTCATCTGGGATGTGAAAGGAATGGAAATTCTAACAAATAATCTAAAAGCACGATTGACCCTCTTGAGTCTGTGAGGACAATACAGAATCTCCCATTATTCAAAAGAGAGTAATCAGTCAAAGAAAATTTAAGGAAATATTTTGAAGGGAAAGAACAAGAATGAGGAAGAGCAGGTATGTAATTATTATAATAGTCTAGGAATGAGATGATAAGCATTAAGAAAGGTATTTTGTTAAAGGGGGTAATAATTTGAAGAGACTTTTTTTTGTTAAATCTAGACAGGATTTTACATTTTGAACCACTGCTATATGATGCTAAGATGGTTAACATCTCAAATATATCTGCATATTTATTTTTAAGCAAAACACTTTATTCACAAAACTGATAACTATCTGCACTTGATTTAATTCTGAAATGCCAAACAGGGACTTAAGAAAAATAACTTAATGTCAGAGATGTAAGAGGCTTAAACTGAAAATAATAATCCAGTTCAATTCATCATTATTTAAATAAGAAAAATGAAGATATAAAATATGCAATTACATGAACATTTGCTTCTCTTAGGAATCAAAAATCGTAAGTTGCTCATGGAGGGCAGAAAATTATCTGGCACCACAAACACAGGTAGAAATCTACTATTTCAGAGGCATAGGTAGAAAAAAACACATTAGCCTTTAGAGAAGCTCAAGAAGCCCCGAGGTACCCTCCCTTCTTCTGATTCTGGGTCCAGGCAAAGGGTCATGTCTTCTGGAAATAAGTGTGGAAGAAAACTACTCCTGCCCTGTCAGAGGGACAGGGAATATTTTGGGGCCCAGGATCCTGAACTAATAAATGAAGAGATGTGCTACTGCTGTGGCAGGTGGGAAAACCTCCAGCCTGTGATGTCAGGCAAATGTATACTGCACGGGCCGGCCCAGTGGCTCAGGTGGTTAGAGCTCCATGCTCCTAACTCTGAAGGCTGCTGGTTCGATTCCCACATGGGCCAGTGGGCTCTCAACCACAAGGTTGCCAGTTCAATTCCTCAAGTCCCACAAGGGATGGTGGGCTCTGCCCCCTGCAACTAAGATTGAACACGGCACCTTGAGCTGAGCTGCCTCCTGGATGGCTCAGTTGGCTGGAGTACGAGCTCTCAACCACAAAGTTCTCAGTTCGATTCCTTGACTCCCACAAGGGATGGTGGGCTGCGCCCCCTGCAACTAGAAACGGCAACTGTACCTGGAGCTGAGCTGTGCCCTCCACAACTAAGACTGAAAGGACAACAACTTGAAGCTGAACAGCACCCTTCACAACTAAGATTGAAAAGGACAACAACTTGACTTGGAAAAAAGGCCTGGAAGTACACACTGTTCCCCAATAAAGTCCTGTTCCCTTTCCCCAATAAAATCTTTAAAAACAAAAAAACAAAATAAAAGGTATACTGCTCATGATGAAGGAAAAGTAAAATTGTTTGCCCCTCCATGCGGGATGGAAAACGTGTAATAATACTACAAAGCAGAGGCTTGTTACCACCAAGGGCGGTGGAGCGGTAAGACATTATTATTTTTTTTTTTTTTCTAAAACCCAATACAGATAAAGGCATGATTTGGCTTCCATGGAGTAAAAGTTAACAAGTGTTGAGAATGCCCCATCTTTGAGTCTGACTCTAAGACTGGTACATGAGTGCCATGTAGCATATTCCTACATGAATGGGTTGGTCACCCATTGCTGGTGACCAACATGAATTTTATGTCTGGTCACCAGCAATGGGTGTCTATGGTTAGGAGAGCAGCAAGAATATGAAGAGAGATGCTCTCTGTGACACAGTGGTGCAGAGACTGTGGTGCAACAATACTGATGATGTACACCACCCAGAACTGCAGACCCCACAGTACTCATGAAGATAGTAGCAGCCTACTTCTGGAGGCATTTTAATAATAAAATTCACTGAAGATTACAGGAATGACAGCAAAACCCAACCCAGGTCAAAAAATATTAACTCCATCCTTGTCTCTGCACACGTTATCAGGAGTCTAATAATAATAATAACAAGTATAATTCTAGGTATAAATAATCTCATGATCTTCTTTTATACCTGATGCTTTGCATTATTTTAGAAACTTGGAGATGCACATAAAAGCAAGTAAAAATAAAACAAAACAAACACTATCCATAAATAAGAAATGAATAGAATCAGAGATAACACAGATGTTAGAACACACGTGCAAATACTTTAATATAATAATGATTAAAATGTTAAAGGATCTAGTGAAAAACAGTAGACACCATGTATGCACCCAGAGATTTAAAAAAAAAAAAAGAGTAAGTCAAATGAGAAAGCTAGAAATAAATGAAAATATGACAGCTGATATAAAGAATTACATCAGAAAGCTCATTAGCAAATGAGTTAGAGCTGAGGAAAGAATCAGTAAATTCTATAATAGATCAATACAAATTCTTGAAACTGAAATGAAGCATAAAGGGAAAAAGCAAAACAAAACAAAACAAGCAAAAAGTCTCAGAAAATTCAGCAAGTGAGTAATAATATAAAGTGGACTAAAATACATTTTATTGAAATCCCAGAAGAAGAAAACAGAGAGAATAGAGAGAATGGGACAGAAATAGCATATGTATGTGTGTGTGTGTGTGTGTGTGTGTGTGTGTGTGTGTGTGTATAATTGAAAGAAAACAAATCATAAACTCAGAGAACTCCCAAGAATTAGTACAAACAATTAAACACAATGAGAATAATCATAGCTAAACTTCCAATAAGCAAAGCTAAAGAAAAAAAATCTTAAATTTATCGACAGAAAAAAAGAAAGATTATCTAGCTGGAACAAAAACAAATGTAAAAATGACCTGCCAGTCAGAAAATATGCAAGTCAGAAGCCAAGGATATATAATCTTAAAAGAATTGAGAGAAAAATGTCAACATAGAATTCTATACACAATGAATAATTACATAGCTAAAAAAAAAAAAAGAAATGAAAAGAAAGACATTTTCAGAGAAAGTAAATGCTGAAAGAGTTCATTGCCTATATCTTTACACTAAAATAAATGTTAAAGGAGTTACATAAGGCAAAAGGAATATGAAAACAGATGGAAATTGAAACTACATAAAAAAATAAAAGAGTTCAAGAACGGATTAAAATAATGAGCAAAAACACCAATTGTCAGTTCCAGTCAAGGTGGCAGAGTAGGTAAACACTGTGCTTGCCTCCTCTCATGACCACATAAAAATTACAACTAAAGTACAAAACAGCCATTGAGAATCACCTGATATCTGGCTCATCAGAAGTCCTTTAACTAAAGACATACAGAAGAAGCCACCTCAAGACTGGTAGGATGGGCAGAGATATGACTAGGCAGGTCCCACTCCTGAAGGTGGTGGTTAAAAATTGGGAGAGATATTGCACCTGAGGAGCCAGGGGTCCTAACCCTACATCTGGCTCCCCAGCCCAGGGTTCCAGTCTGGGGAAGAGGAGTCCCCACATTTCTGGCTGAAAAAACAGTGGAGATTGTGGCTGAGTGAGATGGAGGGAGACTGGAGTCCCAGGCACTCCTTTTAAAGGGCCCGTGCACAGACTTACTTGCTGATGGACTCACTTGCTCTGAGTTCCAGTGCTGGGGCAGCAGCTTGAAAAGCACCAGGGGAATCCTCAAGTATTCAACAGAATAGTGATCAACAAATACATGTGTGTTAACTAGCAGTGGACAGAGAAGCAAACATCCCAAAGGATTGGAGATCCAAAATGATTAGAGAGAACTATATCCAGTGCTTATATAGTACTGGGAATAGCACCGCTTTCCACAAGTCAGATGGAATTGTTCATAATCCACAAGACTCATTTTATGGTCTTGTTTTAGAAATAGGAAATTATTAGCCCTAAACAAAACATGGCTTTGTTCACCCTTATAAATATTAAAAGCAAGACCTGAAAAGACGATACATTTCCTAAGCAACTTAACTGCCTTGTAAAATAGAGCTCAAGAATATTTATAAGGATAAAAATATCCAACACTAACAAGGTGAAATTCAGTGTCTGAAATTCAATAAAACATTACCAGATTTGCAATGAAAAACAACAATATGGCCCATAATGAGGAGAAAAATCAATCCACCAAACCAACTCAGAAGTATCATCTCAGAAGGTTTCAGAAATATCATAGTAGTTCTCTGATGTCATTAGAACGGAATTACAACTTTATTCTAATTTTTCAAAAGGCTAAAGATCGGATATATTAGGTAGAGAAAATCAATATATACTAAAATACTCAAATCAAAGTTCTAGAGATGAAAACTACAATGTCTGGGATGAAAAAATACAGCAAACATTACAGAAAAAATTATTAGGGAACTTGAGTTAAATAGTAAGAAAATTATAAAAATTACAAAGACAGAACTAGGGAAAACAAAAAGGAATAAAGATTCTATTCACTGTAGTAAAACTTCAAGTTGCAAAATATACATGTAACTGGAGTCTCCTAAGAAAGTAGAGAGAGGGGCAGAGAAAAAAACTAACTACAAGACACATGAATGATTCTACACTAAGACATATCAAAATTAAATTGCTCAAAACCAGTGGTAAAGAGACAATCTTAAAGGTGGCCAGTGAAATATAAAAGGCCAAAGATAACGATGAGAAGATTTTCTACTAGAAACAGTAGAAGTGAAAAGATAATGAAGCAACATCTTTAAAATACTTTTTTTTTAAATGTCAATTTAGCATTCTACACACAATAAAAATATTTTTTTTTTTAAATCAAGACTATTTCGGGTATACAAAAACTGAAAAAATAAACACCTATACGAGAAATCTTGAAGGGGTCCTCATGTAGAAGAATAATGATGCCAGATGGATATATGGATATAAACAAGGAAACAAACAGCACAAGACATAGAGTGTGTGTGCACGCGCACGCACATGTGTGTGTGTGTGTGTGTGTATGCAAATATATTATTATTTTTATCATTGCTTAATTGTATTTAAAATATAATTGTTTCAACAAAAATAAAAATAATGCAATATGTCATTTATAATACACATAGAATTAAAGTCTATGAAAACAACACAAAAGGTGAAATGGAAATATACTTTTCTAATGTTCTTATATATAGAATGGTTTACTATTACTTAAGGTTAAACTTTGATAAAGTTGTGTACTATAAACCCTAAAACAATCACTAAAATTAAAATATATATATATATTAACTAATAAACCAAAAAAGGTGGTAAAATTGAACCATAAAAAATACTCAACCAAAAGAAATCAGAACTGAAGGAATATGGGAAGAAAGAACTTATGGGACAGAGAGAAACAAATAGCTGGTAGAATTAAACCTAATCATATCAAAAGCTATAATACATTAAAGATAAATGACCAAATGCCCCAATTCATTGGTAGATATTGTTATATTTCTTATAAAAGCAAAAATTGACTATAATATACCGACTACAAGAAAGCAACTTTAAGGCGAAAAGAAAATTAGCTTGCATATAAAGATATGAAAAAATATATCATGTTAACAGTAGTCAGAAGAGAGCTAGAGTAGCTATATTAATATCAAAGTAAATTTCAGATCAAAGAATGTTACCCAGGGATGAAAGTCATCTCAGCATTTAAGGGATCAATTCAGGAAATAGACAAAATGATCCTAAGCATTTATGCATACAATAAGAAATCTTCAAAATCTGTATAGCAAAATGGATAGTGTTTTTTTAAAAAAAACTAATAATGCTGGAACAACAGAATATTGCACAAAAATAAACTTTAATTTAGACATCATATCATATACCCAAAAGCACTCAAAACGGATAATATACCTACCTAAATATAAAATCTAAAACTATAAAATTTCTCTAAGAAAACACAGGATATAATCTTTGTGACCCTGAGTTTAGGCAAGGATTTCTTAGATTTGATATCAAAAGTACAATCCATAAAACACATTGCTAAGTTGAAGTTCATCAAAATTAATAGTTTTTGCTCTTTGAAAGAAAAAATGTTAACAGAATTAAAAGTCAAGCCACACACTTGAGAAACACTTGCAAATTACATACATAATAAAGTACTTATATCAAAGATACATAAGAAACTCTCAAGATACAATAAAAACAAACGATCCAATAAAAATAGGTAAGGATATATGTTTGGCAAATAAATACATGGCAAGATGCTTAATATTACTAGTGATTAGAGCAAACGCAAATTTAAACCAAATGAGATAGATGTCAGTATACCTTCTCCAAAAGTCAAAATTAAAAAGATCGACTGTATCAAATATCAGTGAGGATGAAGAGGGATAGGGACTCACACACTGCTGTTGTGAATGTAAAATGTACAAACACTTGGAAAACAGTTTGGCAGTTTATTTATTTATTTATTTTCAACTAAACACACACCTACCATATAGCAAGCTATTTCACTTCTAGTGTGAATGAAGGCACAAACACATATGTGTACTTAAAGATTCATACATAAATGTGTATAGCGGTTTTATTTGTAATAGCCCCAAACTGGAAACAGTCTATATGTCCATTGACAGATGAAAATGCTATTGATAAACACACTGTGGTGTATGTATATAATGGAATAATACTCAGCATTCGGAATAGAAATATTGATACATGTAGCAACATGGCTGATCTCAAAATACTCATACTGAATGACCAAAACCAGTCAAAAAGCATACAGGCCCGGTGCCTCAGGCAGTTGGAGCTCCATGCTCCTAACTCCAAAGGCCACCAGTTCCATTCCCACATGGGCCAGTGGGCTCTCAACCACAAGGTTGCCGGTTCAAGTCCTCGAGTCCTGCAAGGGATGGTAGGCAGCGCCCCCTGCAACTAACAACGGCAACTGGACCTGGAGCTGAGCTGCACCCTCCACAACTAAGATTGAAAGGACAACAACTTGACTTGGAAAAAAGTCCTGGAAGTACACATTGCTCCCCTATAAATTCCTGTTCCCCCTTCCCCAATAAAAATCTTAAAACAAAACAAAACAAAACAAACAAACAAAAAAACCAAACATACATACTGTATGATTCCATTTATATGGGAAAGTAAAGTCACGTATACTGACTGAAGACAGAACAGTGGATGCCTAAGGATAGGGTGGGGAAGAACAGGAAGAAGAAAATAGGAAGAGAATGAGAAAACGATAGATATGTCACAGATATGATCATTTGTTCTGTATACTCTGCTTTCTGATTCAAATAATACACTGTGCTAATGGCAATTATAGAGAATATTATATTGGCATGAAGTTTCTGTAATTAACCCTGAATTTACACTACCTGGATATCTTAAGTCAATTATGACTTTATAAAAGAGGTAGGCATTGTGAAAGTAGAAAATTGGCCTATAAATAATGTAGATGGTTTTAGATATTAGAAATAATGGCATTTATTTTTTTTTATTACTTTTAACAATTGTGAAATTGCTTCCATTCTTTATAATTTGCCCTGTTTGGGAATTAAATTTTAAGAATGCTATTTAAAACCAAATAAATGCAGTAGCAGAGTATTTTTGTATAAGAAATAATGGATATTGTTGGTATTTCTTTTAACTATTGAGATAGCATTTCTATATCTTTACTATTAGCTGTGCTAGGGAATTGAATTGTTTTCAACGACATTTTTATTTTGTTTATCAATTCTCTTATATAACTATTTCTTTAAATTAGTCTTTAAAATATTCAACCAATTTTAAAGTCTATTTGCCAAATAAATGGAAATAAACTATTTATTCTGGAAAAGAAGTTAACTGATTAATTATATAGTTCCTAATTTCTTTTTTAATAAGTTAATACTATCAAGTCGTACTCGGTACAGTTAACTGCTGAGAAACAGTGTCAGTCCTTTAAAGAAGCGTTTATAAGCCGTATATATTGCTGTCCACTTTGTATCACTGACATTAAACCTTGGATAACTGATACTCTATGTTGTCAGTAAGCCTATTTCATAACAGCTGAATGACTTTAATACGTGTGTCTTAGAGTCACATTTCCCTGGTGACCCTTAGTTTAATTCAGATTGACTGATTTCTATGTCAGTAGAAGTTGCTAAAATTATATCATTGTACTTTGGATATAATCTCAGTCTTCCAATGACCTACAGAGTTTTAAGATGTTCAGAAAATACCTCATGTTTTCTTTCTGGGTCATCTTTTTCATGTCCTTCTGCACCTTTGTCACTGTCTGCACTGAGCAAATTGCCTAGAACTCTCACTATCTTTAAAATGTGAAAACAAAATTGACTCAGGGAGGCAAGCTAGGGAAATTCTGCTTTGATGGACTGATGGCCACGGTCAACAGCAATCCCACTGAAAGTAGCTTTCTGTATTCTGATAAAATTCTGAAAAAAAATTAATAGGATTAAGTCATTCTTCCTGGAACTAAAAGCCTTTCCAATAACTTTAGAGATTAGTACTGTAAAAACATTTGGTATTTATATGTCAAATAATATGGATAAGAATAAAAAAATTATCAGATAATCAAAAAACAGCAAAAAAGACATATAGTCATAATTCTCTCTTCATAGTAGTATTTATTTAACATAAAATTTGTAAGTAAATTGCAATTATGCATATTAAGCTTGAGTTTTATATTCATATTTATGTATAAATAGAAGAAATGCTACTTTCAAAAAGCACTTCCATTGTGATTGGGTCTGCAGATTAGGGAAAATAAGTGAAGTCAGTCTACTTCTCTACTTAATGTACATGAGAGACTAAGAATGTGTTTAATATATGGATAAAACTGAAATGTAAAGGTTTTGTGTGCCAACCTAAAAATAAAAAGCCAAAGTGAGAGGCAACAAGTGTTTACTTGAGATTGAAAAGAATTGCAATTCCAGGAAGCACTGATTCAGGAGATACCCAAATAATGTTCCAATTAAGAGGTGAAGATAAGGGGTGTTTATAAGAACAGGAGGGAAGATAATTACATGAAAAAAGGAAGACATTTCTATTGGTGCTAATAAGTCAAAGAAGAAATTTCTATAGGTGCAAATAAGCTCATTTATTCTTAGCTATACACGGTGGTGCTAATTCTAAAGAATGTTTTTAATTTCCAGTCCAGTAGTCAGGATGTCTGCTTTCCTGTTAGCTTTACAGGAAATACAATGTTAATTTGGCCCAGTCCAAACATTATTTTCTCAGTTCACACTCTCTAAAGGTTTGAGGGAGAAGATGTGAAAAGCAGGTCCTCTGGGATGGCGACTTAGACTCCATTTTGTGGTGGCTCCATTAATACTATTTTTCACTATTTTCAGATGAATGGGTACAGAATGGGTTTGGCAACTACTAGTTGGGATTTGTCATTAAAATCAGACCTGGAGACCTATTTGTCTGCATTATATCCTCTTACGCCTGAATATTTTGGCATTTATGAGTTCAATCCCAAAGAACCAACTACAATGTACTTATTCTCCACAGGAAGCTAAGGTTTTTCTGTCCTAAGTCACACTGAGCTGATAAGCTTCTTTTCCTTTATGAAAGTTACAGTTTTGATCTTGATATAGCTATTCTCTCAAGTGGTTTAACAATTCAGAAATGAAACATTTTGTCTTTAAAAATAGTTCAGTGAGAAGCCCCATAGTAGAGAAAGCACTAGGGACAACCTCAAGCTTCTCAGGGCAAAGACTTAGCTGCTCTTTGGGGAGAATCCGAGCTGCTCCATTATTGATGAGAATGTAGAATTATCACTTTACAACCTCAGTTTCATGCCGCTGAGAGAGTTCTAGCAAAATTTTGAGAATAAGTACTATTTGAGGCAGGGAAAGGTTCAACTCTTCTAACATCTAGCATCTGCTGACTCTTAAATTGTGTGTATGGCAATTAGTACATTTATTTAAGAAACTACTGATAACTGTACTCAATAACTAACCACTCATGTCAGAGAAAATTCAACTAAAAGTAGGAAAATAGGTTACTATTACCTTACAAGATAGCATCTGAGGAAAGGAAAATGGGAGGAGCCTCAAATCTTTGAACATTGTGGGAGATGTTATGGACTGTGACAGTTGTTCTCAAACTTTCAAATAAAGACCCTTGCTATTTTCACATTATCTGAAAGCTTTTTCGTTTAAAATTCCCAGGAGTCTCTCTACAAAAGCATTTCACTAATCATGTATAAAGCATGACATATACGCAATATAAATTCAGATATTAAGCCTGAAGAGAATTCTCACTGAGGCACTTACAAAAGACAAGCAGCTTGTGGAGAACACCAAT
This sequence comes from Rhinolophus ferrumequinum, assembly GCF_004115265.2. Classification (NCBI taxonomy): domain Eukaryota; kingdom Metazoa; phylum Chordata; class Mammalia; order Chiroptera; family Rhinolophidae; genus Rhinolophus; species Rhinolophus ferrumequinum. The sequence continues at coordinate 11,280,101 of NC_046295.1, read as the reverse complement.
ATTACGACTGAAAGCAAATATTATATTACTTATCCTGTATGAATGCTTTGGAGAATAATGATAGAAGAAATGTCTTAGTTTACTGGAGGATGGTTGTGCAAATTTAATGTTGACAAATATTCTAAAAAGAATTCCTTCTACTTTCTAAATTCTTATTCTTTAAGATAAGTTCAAAGACTTATGAATTTATCATTACGTGATGAAGTATTCTATTTGGGGACAAAACATAGGCTTTAAATTTTTCAAAAGGATGAAAGTTCTATTTCTACATAATTGAATTGGGACCTGAGAAATCTGTCAGTACAATATAATGATAACTAACACTTATTAAATAACATAACTAATATTTACAGAATGTGCCACTTTCTAAAGAACTAATTTATATGCTTTTCAGAATGTCATAAGACAAACAGTATGGTCATATCCATTTTACAGATGAGGAAACATTCTCAGAGAAAATAAGCAACTACTCTAGACCACTAAGAAGGTAGAGAAAAAAAGATTTCCAACTCAGGTAGTCTGGCTACAGACTCTAGATTCCTAAGCACCATGTGTTATACTATTACAGATGAACTGATGTATTACGAATAAAATTAAATATGATAAAATAACAAATGTGATCAGGTAAAACAGATGTAAAATACATAGTGTTAATATATTACATACAGGCATTTGTAATAAACCACAATTGTTTGAAAGCCTGCCTAATTTTGTTTTATTGTTAATATACTTGGAAACTTAACAATGGAAGACACAGTGTCTTCTTCTGAATGCCTTCTCCTTATTTATTCTTGGTTTTTGTTTCTGTAGATTCATGAGAGTAGAACCTTGAAATCAATTGGGTGTGGATGAATGATTAGGATGAGAAAGTATTGGATAAATCTTAATTTTATTTTTCAGATAAAAAACTATTGAATAATAATTCTATTTACTGTGGTAAAAGGACTGTGAAAAAGTGATAGCATTGAATAGAAGATGATGCTTTCCATTTTAGGAAATTAGCATTTGAGGTACCTAAGTATAAATTATTCAGTCACAAATGAATGCAAAGTTTCAAGTTCAGGAGATCAAGATATAGAGTTGACAGAAAATAAAGTTGTTCAGAGAAAAATACAGAGTGTGTAAAACACAAAAGGTTAGAACAAAATTCTAAGAAATACCAATACTTGGGGAGTAGGCACACGGGATAGGCTGATGAAAGAGACTTAAATGTGGGAAACACCGCAGAGAAACTAGGAGAGAATAGACACACAGACGCCAAGAGTGAGAAAGTTTCACGGACTGGGTATTCTGTTTTGTCCTCAATTCCTGAGAATTTGATCACAGTAAGCAAAGAGTTGTCACAACCATCCTCCAGTAAACTAAGAAATATTGACATGTATATGAATGGTGATTTTTGTGAAAATAACCTCAGTTAACTTATGGGTGCAAAACAAAAAGAGAATTGAATATATGGACTATTGAGTAGGAAATTAAGAAATAGATATGTAGATTTAGACAAAATCTATTATATAGTACAAAGATATCACATTCTAAAATTTGAAACTTTGACTATCACATAACAAATTCATTTTCTGTTTCAGGTGATCTCTGCTCTCCCTATTATTTGAAAAGAGGATAACACTAATTCAAAAAAAATTTATGCACCCCTATGTTTATTGCAGTACTATTCACAATAGCCAAGACGTGGAAACAACTGCAAAGCCCATCGGTAGATGACCGGATTAAGAAACTGTGGTACATTTATACAATGGAGTATTACTTGGCCATAAAGAAGAACAAAATCTTACCATTTGCAACGATATGAATGGACCTAGAGAACATTAGGCTAAATGAAATAAGTCAGACAGAGAAAGATAAATACCATATGATCTCACTTATATGTGGAATCTAAAGAACAGAATAAATGAGCAAACTAAACAGAAATAGTCTCAGAGACATAGAGAAAAAACTGAGGGTTGCTAGATGGGAGGAGAGTGGGGATGAGGGAGAAGGTGAGGGGATTAGAAAGCACAAATTGGTAGCCACAATATGGCCACGGGGATACGAAAGATAGTTTGGAGGAATATAATCAATAATGTTGTAAAGATTTTGTAGGGTGTCAGATGGGCACTTGTCTTATTAGGGAGACCACTTCATGGATGGTGTGGATGCCTGACCACTGGGCTGTACACCTGAAGCTGAAGTTGAATAATACTGAATGTCAACTATAATGTAATATATAAATATAGTCACATGATGTGGAGTACAGCATAGGAATAGAATCAACGAACGGTAACGGGTATTCAGAGGGGTAGTAGATGGGGGTGGTTAGCACTTTGTGAGGGATATAAATGTCTAACGATTACATTGTTTTGTACACCTGAAACTAATAATAATAATAATAATAATAAAGGGGTAAAGGTACTGCATTTACAAATTTATGTTCCTGATTTCCTTCAGGCAAAAAATCTAAATAGATTTTTAACGATTGTATTTTAGCTTCTAAGCTTTAAGTCCTTCATTCATAAGTATCTTGAATTGCCTATGAAGACTTCTAGAGGTGGGTTAACAATTGGGGGGATGAAATAGAAATGATTCCAGGAATAAAACAGTTCTTAGCATATGATGCCTTTATCATAGAAAATATTAAGGTAATGCAAAATAAAATTCACTAGACCTCTATTCTGATCTTTATTTGCATCGTCCAAATTTCTTACTTTTACAGTTCATTGAGAAATCAATCACATTCACTCCTGTACATCATACTGATTCTTTCTTCCACCTCCATTCTTCAGAAATAATTAAAATGCCCATATTTATGAAAATAATTTTTATTTTGTATCTTCTTTCGTGTTAATTTATGTTTATTTTAATTCCACTTTTATCTTTCAATAATTAATATTACCTCCAGAAGTGGCAATGAATTCAGTTAAAACAGGATGATAACCCATTTAATAAAATGGTTTTCTGTTTTCCATTTAATTTGTATTAGGTTTGTTATGCTTCTGCCATTTTAGAATTTTGGGAATTTGGAAAACACTTTTTTTTTCCCTCTCCCTAGAGTTTAAGAACAGACATTGAGGAGCTTAAAAGATACATCTTCCCTGGAATGCTAGTCCTCCAACAGGATATTTCTTTGAGTATTGGCAGACTTCACAGCATTTTCCATTTAGGCCTTACAATTTCACCTTGTCGAAGTATTTCAAGATTTATTCTCACATATTCTTATTTCATAAACTAATTACTTCTATAAGAGCATCTTAGCCAATGTGAGATCTGTAGTGAACATTGTTTTCTTGCCTACTCTACATTCTCCCCCTTATACAATTACCAACACTTCACTTGTTGGGGAAAAGTTCTTCTCCGTTTTCCAATTGAATTCTGCCTTTGCTATCAAGCATAAGGCCCCTCCCCCAACTAACTCCATCAAAGAATCTTGACTCCAGCCTGGCTATTTTTAATAATACTTCTATGTCTGGTATAATGTTTGATCCTGAGGTGGCCACATGACCAAGGAGGACCAAACACAGATTTCTGATTTTTTACTGGTATTAATATCCATTTGTTAAGTGTTCTTTTCCCCATACTTCCAAAGTGTAAATGCTCCCCCATTAGATAAGGTTGGAGCACTCGGTTTCAATGTTTCCAGAATTTTCAAAAACAAATTGCTAAAGTAGGAAAAAGTGAGGTAAAACAGTTCAGAGACAAGCAGTCCAGAAATATCGACTATAAGAGGAACAACCTCAGCGAATTCATTTGAGCTCCTTCTTATTGAGTCATTAGTTATTAATGACCAATTCTTTTATTTTGAAGTTATATTGAGGTAGTCACATCTGTGTATACAGCAGCAAATATATGTATGTTTTTAAATTTAGAAAAAGTTACCTAAGTATTTTTGTCCTATTACTTGATTATAAATTATCCCAAGGATTATTATTTTTTCATTGTTTGAATTTTAATTTTTCTAACTTAAATTTTCTATAATGAACATAAGTATTCCTCACAATTTTGTGCTTCAATTTACATTTTAAATATAATTTTTTAAATTAAATTTAGTGGTATGACAATTGTTATTAAAGTGACAGAGGTTTCAAGTGTGCATTTCTATAATACATCTTCTACATATCACATTGTGTGTTCACCACCCAAAGTCAGTTTTCCTTCCATCACCATATATTTCACCCCCTTTACCCTCTTCTATCACCCTCCCTTACCTTCTGGTAATCACTAAACTGTTGTTGTCTGTGTCTATGAGTTTCTGTTTGGTTGTTTGTTTGTTTCATTCCTTTATTGCTTTCCATTTTATATCCCACATATGAGTGAAGTCATATGGTTCTCGACTTTTTCTGTCTGATTTATACCACTTAACATGATAATCTCAAGATCCTTCCATGTTGTCGCAAATGGCAATGTTTCATCTTTTCTTATGGCAGAATAGTATTCCATTGTGTATATGTACCACATCTTCTTTATCCAATTATCTATTGAAGGACACTTTGGTTGTTTCCATATCTTGGCCACTATAAATAAGGCTGCAATGAATATCAGTGCTGTTTTGCTGCATCCCGCGCAACGAGGGTTATGAGGAGAGAGGAGGGCGGCGCAGGGTTAAGAAATATAGTAGCCAAGAATCGTGTGCAAGTGGGGCCAAGGGACTCCAGCCTCAGGTCTTCTGCCCATTTTTTTTTTTTTAATTAGATTGCTTTTTTTGTTGTTGTTGTTGAGTTGTGTAAGTTTTTTATATATTTTGGATATTAGCTTCTTATCAGAGGCATTGTTTGCAAATATCTTCTCCCATTCAGTTGGTTACCTCTTTGTTTTGTTCATTGTTTCTTTTGTGGCTCAGAAGTATTTTGGTTGACATAGTCCCATGTATTTATTTTTGCTTTTACTTCCCTTGCCTTTGAGGTCAAATATCTCTTGACATGAAAATACTGTCTTTATTCTCTTTTTCTAGATTTCAATTGAGAACTATATACAAGAGAATTTTTTGTCAACATATCATAATTTAACATACCAGAGTTTAATTGTGCAGGGAAATAATTGCCTCATAACGATTTATGATATGGGGTTTTTCAATCTAATAATAATCTTTCTAAGTGATCATATCCCTGTAGAAAACTAATGAAATATGAAGCAAATATTTCATTTTTATTTATCTCTGTACCTCAGCAAATTATATCCTGTAACACCAATGTATGAAAAACAAAAATCAAAGTTATTTCCTTAACACGTCTTCAAAAATTTAAGGATATATAATCAGAAAAGCACTTGGTTTTATGAAGGTCCTCTATAATATGCAGACTCTAACTAGGAATATGGTCTTATGCCATATTTACTTAAAGTAAATATTCATGCTCGAGGGGTGAAAAGAAAACATAAAATTGTAAGAAATTTTTACCAATTAAATTTTTCATTGCTCTAAAGAAAATAAAAACAACCTAATCAGTAAAACCTGACATGAAAGAGTCCTGATTGGCTTGCAGACTTCAAACATCAAGGATATGTTGACATCAGGTTTGCTTTGACTCACAGCCCAAATGATTTTATCAAAGCTCTGTTTTGTTTTGTTTGTACGTTTATTTCCATTTCTTGTCTCTCACTAAAGCTGTGCCAATTTAGGTTCAGTGTTTTGTCTTAAAATATTTGCACCTTCTCTTACCCCTCCATTTCTTCAATTGGAAAATGCGAAATGAGTTAGAGGCTCTATACCAGATTTGTAGTAAAGTCTCATTTATTCTTCTTGGTGGTCTATCTATGAAGTAATCACCATGGCCTGGAAAAATCAGGTTACTTACCTTTGATTCAAGTTCTCTAATTTAATAAACTGTGGTAGAAATCTAATTTAACAAAAAAGGATTTCTGAGGAGCGGAATAAGGATGGTTTTGCAGATTGATATCAGGTCCTAATGACCTAAAGGAAAGTGAATATATGGGAATGGCCAAAATGACATATGCCCACTACAAAAGAGAATGAGAGGCTTCCGGTTAAACATCAGGCATCTCTGTTCTCTTTGCCTTGGTTAATAGATTGCTCTCTCTCTCTCTCTCTCTCTCACACACACACACACACACACACACACACACACACACACACTCCTGTCTCAGGCCTGCCCTTAGGGAATAATAGTAAAACCATACATATGTGTTAGTACATGCAGTTGGGGGTGAAACATATTATTTTTTTTATCAAATCATTGTCAATCCCTTAGAAAAGGGCATATTGATGCTACTTTTCCCAAATTACTTGACAATAGAAGTACGTAGACACATGGCATCATTTCATGGGAAGGTGTCTTTGCCTGAAAAACTCTTATCAGTGCTCTTGGGCCTGAAATCATAGTACTAGATCAGTATAATACAGAGGGTTGTACATTTCAAGAAAGATATATTCCAAGAAGCACTTATTTTAAAGGAAACTGGTTTCGTCTTAAGAGGGGGGTTGTAGAAGAGGGTAAACGGCATCAAATATATGGTGATGGAAAGAGAACTGACTCTGGGTGGTGAACACACAAAGTGAGATATAGATGATGTATTACAGAATTGTACACCTGAAATCTATGTAACTTTACTAACAATTGTCACCCCAATAAACTTGAATTAAAAAACAAGGGTTGCTCCAAAAAATCTTGCATATGCCTTTATATAATATACCTTTTATAAACAAATTTGCACATAGTAACCTCAAAAATATCCCAGTATTTATCTATTGCAATATGTTGATGTAATTGAGTAGACCATTTAAACTAGACCTGTGAAATAAAAGACATTCATATGTTTCAATTTTAGGGGGGAAAAAAGTGCAGCCTACAAGTCATTTTCCCAAACAGAAGATTGGAAATTATTTAGCAAGTCATAATAAAATCACCCCTACTTGCTACTAACACTCTACAGGTTTTATAAGGTCAGCAAAAAGGGATCATTTCAAAAAAACCTGATGACCCACAGCACCTATTAAGCATACATTTCTTGTGAAAGACAACACACGTACTTTCCTCAGAAACTTCTTTAAACCAACATATTATGCATAATGTTTTACACATTTATAATTAGACAACATATACATCAGTTGCAACACATTTATTGATGTTTATCAACTTGTAAACCTAGCCATTTATCACTACTCTTCTTTTTTCTTAGTTGGGTTTCTTATCCAAAATAAAATAACTTAACAACATAAATATCTTAATATCATTTTCATGAAACAGTCTCAAATGCATTTAATATTTTAATCAATGTCTAAACTTTCTATATTAATCATTTTATTTTATTATATTTATTAGGAAAACATTGGTTAGTAAAGTTACGTAGGTTTCAAGTCTGCAATTCTATAACACCTCATTTATCTTGCATTGTGTGTTCACCACCCAGAGCCAATTTTCCTTCCATCACCATATATTTCACCCCCTTTACTGTTTCCTACCATCCTCCCTCTGCCATTACTTTCTAGTAACCACTAAACTGTTGCCTGAGTCTATGAAGTTTTTCTTTCTCTGTCTTGTTTGTTGCTTTCAGTTTTATATCCCATATGTATGAGTGAAATCATATGGTTCTTCACTTTTTCTGTTGGACTTATTTCACTTAGCATGGTAACCTCAAGATCCATCCATGTTGCCGCAATGGAAGAAAAATTTCATTTTTTCTTAAGGCCAAGTAATATTCAATTGGGTATATGTACCACAGGTTCTTTTCCTAATCACCTATTAAAAGACACACGGTTGTTTCCATTTCTTGGCCACCATGAATAATGCTGCAATGAACATCGGAGTACATATATCTTTATGGATAAATGTTTTCAAATTTTGGGGGTAGATACCCAAAAGAGGGATTGCTGTGTCATATGGTAATTCTATTCTTAATTTTCTGAGAAACCTCCATACTGTTTTTCATAGTGGCTGCACCAATTTACATTCTCACCAGCTGTGTATGAGTGTTCCTTATCCTCCACAACCTCTCCGACACTTGTTATTACTTGTCTTGTCGATGACAGCCGTTCTAACAGGTGTGAGGTGATTTTGATTTGTGGTTTTGATTTGCATTTCCCCAATAGCTAGTGAAGTTGAACATCTTGTCATGTATCTGTTTGCTGTTTGTCTTCTTGGCAGAAGTGTCTGTTAGGTCTTCTGACCACTTTTTAATTGGATTGTTTGTTTATTTGTTGTTGAGTTGTATGAGTTCTTTATATATTTTGGATATTAGCTCTTTATCAGAGGTATGATTGGGAAATATCTTCTCCCATTCAGTTGGTTGCCTAAATTGTGTTCTTTCAAAACAAATCGCATACTTTTGCTAGGATAAATGCTGATAATTCCTACAAACCATTGAAGCTAGACAAGAGTTGAGCAAAAATGTTATAAATGCATATGCATATGTACTCTCTTCTTCTCCTCACAGTGCTAGTTTAAGAATTAGAAAGTTAACAATATTATAATTGCAAACCTCTCCTTCTCATGAGCCACACAGCCAATCCAGAGCATGATTTCTAAGCTAGGTAACATAAAGCAGACATGTAAATATCATGAAGTCGTATTTGCAAGAAAAAGTCATGATTCAAATTAAAAAGTATATATGCTTTTAATATATTAGTATGTACCGGGGGTGCCAAAAAATGGACAAGTGGACACTGGTCAGCATTGCTCAAGAAGTAGTCCGCCATAATCAGAAGTGTCTGGATGCTGATAGTAACCACTTTGAGCACCTCTTGTAATCGCAGAAGTCAAACATGACTTGTATTCATCCTTTGTTATCAGTATATATTGATTATTATAATTTTAATACAGTTTTCCTTTCTTAAAATGCATATATATATATATTTTGGCACCCTCTGTATATGTGTGTGTGTGTATACACTCATATCCTGTATACATATTACATAAATGAAAAAAATATTTAGGGAGTATAGTATATTTAGTAACATAGAGACAAAGGGATCAAAAACATATTTATGTAAGTTCTAAATGATTTGAATATGAGTTTATTCGGATAGCATTGTTATATAAATGCTAGTATAAATGCTGAGAAAAATGAAAATGTCATTTCCTGTATTTGAAGTAAATATTATATATTTCCTCACAGCATAAATATTGAAAAATACATCACAAATGTTCAGGAAAGAAGGCGGAGACTATTCTAAGTATTTCATGATGGAGAATTTTAATACAAGGAAAAGTTTAATGTAATGGAAAGATTTAAAAGGGAACTCAGCGATTAGCAACAGCAGGAAACTCCTACTATCATGCTTAAAGCTGGAAACACAGCAGAACATAAAAGCAAGGCCATATGATGGAATTGGGGCCATGGCATGATGGACAGGGACCATGGCCTGATATGCCATAGTGAGTGGAGACAGATATCACAAGACCTTTTTATTTTTCCTCTTTGCCCTTTTATCTTCCACAAATGCCTCCTATCGGCCAGACCTATCCAGCAATCAGAGTGCGCTGCTTTCTATCAAAGATAGAGCTGTAGAAGATCAGGTGTACAGCAATCAAGCATAATAAATGTCTATTTTAGGGGGAAAAAAATGATGTGCCATTTCTAGATATTGAAGAATATTTGGGATTTGGACAAAAGAATGAATTAAATCCCTTTTAAGTACATTAATGCCCAAATAATTCACACTCCTTTTTGCAGCAATTTGCTACCCAGTTGACATTCTTAGGAGGCCACATTCTGTGGGATGGGGAGCACCGGCCAATTGTATGAAAATCTTGATTGGAAGCTCAATTTTAAAAGTATTCTTATTTTGGCTACGTAATTCACTTCTGACCATATACCATGAAAATCGTCTCCTATTTATTTCTATATATTACAATACACTGCATACATTATTCTGTTGCAATGAAAGGTCATGTTGAGAGAGTAAGAACTATACAGTGTCTAGTTCATCAATACATTTTAAAAACTTTTAGAAATGCATTAATCTATGATAATGAAATAACTAAGTAGAAAATTGGCAGGGCAAATGCTCAATACTTATTTTGGAGTAAATAAATTGATAAATCGACAAGCTCTAGAGTGATTAAGTCCAATAAAATAGTTCAAGAATCCTTAACTGGGAGAGCAGGTGTTAACACCTTTTTTCATCTCTTGGGCATAAACAAGTGATACTGAAAATCCTCAAGATAATTCATTTGAGTCTTAGTGAGCTAAAAAGGAATTTTTCACATAATATCAGGATAAAACCAACTTATAGAGGAAAATATTAGAACTTAAATAAAGTACTATTTTCTGTCTCATCAAAAAAGATTTTCCAGGAGCTAAAATAAGTAGTAGTTGCGAAATACTTATCAGATCAAAACTGAATAGATTAAAATTTAAATATTTAACAGTATTTTTCTAAATAAATTATGCAGATAAAGTTCACCTTACCAACTGCATTTCCATGATGTAGCATATTCATTCCTTTATTGACTGTATTATCAATTCATAAAGTAATTTTAACACTTTCTTTGTCAGATTGGTTTTTCTTATACCCTGGAGTTCTTTAATGAAGTTCATTGTCCAGAATGATATTCATATATAATGAAAGAACTTCCCAATCATGTCATTTGAATAGCTAAATCTACACACAAAGGCAGTTTCTTTTGTAGATGATGGAACAGGGCGAGTATTTAAGCTAATGAGGACATTATCACTATTTTGACATAAAATGCTGTTAGCAATTTCCTTTTCAGAAACATCTAGTGAATGTTCACATATTTAGTCACTATCTATGAAAGGTAGAGAATTCTATCAAAAATACTTTCACTTGATAGGGGAGAATAAAATTAAGATAATTGTAAATAGGTAATCAGATATGTAGTATGTATACCCTCAAGAAGTTTGGGGTTCAACATTTTATTTTAAACTAAGTAGTCAGTTATATACCAGTCAAACTCATGTGTAACTTAACTCTTTAAGACACCATCAGGTGATAAAACATTTTGTCATGATAGAAACGTTCTATATATATTTTAACTAACAAGTTCCACATGTGGCTATTGAACACTTGAATTGTAGTTGGTGAAAATAAGCAACGGAATTGCTTTTATTTAATATTAACTCATTTAAATTTAAACTTAAGTAGTCACATGTGGTTAGTGACTACTATATTGAACAGTTCAGTTCTGAGAAAGAGCATGATATCAAGATGTATGCATTATCAAAAGGTTATTTCCCACTTAATACAGAACTAACAAATATGTAAACATGCTCATTGCCACAATTATAACAGATATTGCCAAAACATCCTGGCATTCTGTCCATTGGTTTCCATATGCCTCAGAAAAATAAATAAACAAACAAACAAACAAACAAACAAACAGTGCTTAAGACAGTTACAAACAATCAATTGGTACTGGCATACTACATAAAACAAACTTTCCATTTCTATTATGATGCCTTCTAAAACAAAATGTGTATCACAGGAGAAATAAGATAGTGTTTTTGATTCTTGGAAATGTTGAGAAGCTGCTTGAAATGACATGTCACTGACTCAAAAGAAAAAGAACCTGTTTTTAGGCTGGAGAAAGTAAATATACAGGAATGATAATCAGTTAAGTAATAACAATAGAGTGAGTGAAAAATAAAAATACAATAGAAGTAATGGTAGGTTTTTAATATAGTATGTTAAGTTTCCAAGAAGGGAAAAGATGTAAAAAATGATTACTACATGGCTTTGCAGGGAAATGAAATTTGCAAGGAACAAAACTGTCATTAATTACGTACAGTATACTTTTCAGCATGAATATATAAAGAGACTGTAAAAATAATCATTAAAAAGAGGTAAGAGTGTATTTATATCCCAAGATCTACTAAAGAACTACTATATCTGTATATGTATTATATGTATATCACAAAACTGTGCAAAAAGTGCTGAAGAGTTAATGAAATATTTCTGAGGTATTCAAACTCAAACCCAGCAGTTTACCCAGGCCTGGGAACTGTCCAAGTTCTGAATAACCAGAGAGAACAGATTTGAGAACACCTGGAAATTAAGTAAAAATCACAAAAAAGCCACATCTTAAATGATGAGCAAAATTAGCCTTCAAATAAAGGATATTCTAGACTCAATCATGAAAAACTTTAAATAGCCAAAGAAGAGATTAAAGGATGTCAACGCAAACTACATGCTGACTAGAAATTAAAAGTGCCAAACACTTAACAAAAACATTTGACACATGGAATTTCAATACATACATATATTATATATCTTTATAACAGCACTCTAAAAATGAAATCTTTTTTTTATAAATCAAAAATATATATGCAGTGTCTGTGTGTTGAAAACTACAAAACACGAATAAGTAAATCAAAGAAGATATAGTAAAGAAATTAAAAGATGGTGTTCAAAGATTGGAAGACAACATTTTAAGATGTCAATTCTGAACTTTGATTTACAGATTGGCTGCAATCTTAATCAATATAACAGCAAGTGTTTTGTGGGGTTTTATTTTTTAGATATCATGATCTGATTTTAAAAAGTTATAGGAGAAATAAAATGAGAGATCAAAAGATATGTAGAAAAAGATGAGAAAGAAAATACACCATATCAAAATTACTGGGATGCTCCAAAATTAGTAATAAGAGGGAAATTTATAACACTGCAGGCCTATCTCAAGGAACAAGAGAAATCCTAAGTAAACAATCTAACATTACATCTTAAAGAACTAGGAAAAAGAACAAATGAAACCCAAAGTCTGCAGAAGAAAAATAACAATAAAAATTGGAACAGAATTAAATGAAATAGGGAACAAAAAGACAAAAAAAACAAGCACAGCAACAAACAGCTGCTTGTTTGAAAAGATTAATACATTGACAAACCCCTGGCTAGATTCACTAAGGAAAAAAGAGAGAAAAAAAAAAAAAAAACAAGAAAGAGGAGAAGTTACAACGTGTACAACAGGAATACAAAGGGTCATATAAGATAATATGAAGGGATATGTTCCACAAAATTCAATAACCTAGAAGAAATGGACAAGTTTTTAGAAAAATATAACCTTTCTAGACAGAATCATGAAGAACTGGATATAGGGACAAAAGAGTTAATTAGGCTTCCTCTGGCCAGCTAATGACCTTGACTGGCAGGGCCTACCAGTCTGATAAGATGGAATGTTATGCAGGAGCTGTCCATCCTAACTTGTTAAGGTAAATACCTTTATGTAAGCCCCTTGGCTGTGTGCTGCCTTTGTCTCTGTATGGCATAAAAGAGACCGTACTGAAACGGAGACCCAGGGCTGAGGCAGAGACATGGTGGAGACGGTGGGCTGTACTGAATGGGGCTGCTGAGCAATGGGGCTATGGGGCCTATGCCAAAACTTGACTGCCGAGCTGGGCTACTGTGACTTATACGGCTGCTGCTGGCTACAGGTTGTAACCTGAGAATGTCTAGCTGCGTGTAGCAGTGAGAACCCCCTGGTTGTGTCCCAGGAGGCCTGTGAATAAAACATGTCATCTCTGCCTCTGGCTCCACATATCTTCTTCCAGCTCCCTGAGTCAGACACATTACCCCCGGGATACCGTCTGCTTGGACATTGACCTGACACTGGAAAATCTAAATAAACCAATCAATAGTAAGGAAATTGAAAACCAACATCCCCAAAAGCAGAAATCCAGGACCCGATTGCTTCAACAAACATTCAGAGATGATTTAATACCTGTCCTCCTCAAACTCTTCCAAAAATTTGAAGAGGTAATACTTCTTAACTCATTTTATGAGACTAACATTACCCTGATATAAAAACCTCATGAGGATAACACAAAAAAACTATAGACCAATATCTCTGATGAATACAGATGCAAAAATCCTAACAAAATACAACAATATATTAAAAAGATTGTACATCATGATCAAGTGGGGTTCATTTCAAGGACGGAAGGATGATTCAACATACAAAAATTGATCAATGTGATACATTACAAAAACAAAATAAAGAATAAAAATCTTATGATCATATCAATAGATGCAGAAAAAACATTTGACAAGATACAACATCCATTTATCATTAAACACTTAATAAAATGGGCATAAAAGGAAAGTACTTCAACATAATAAAGGACAAACCCTCAGCTAATGTAATAATTAATGGTGAAAAACTGAAAGCTTTTCCTCTACAATCAGGAAAAAGACAGGGATGCTGACTCTCACTACTGTCATTCAACATAATATTGGAAGAAGTAGACAGAGCAATCAGGCAAGAGAAGGAAATAAAAGGCATCCAAATTGGGAATGAAAAATCAAATTGTCACTTTTTGCAGATGACATGATTCTTTGTATAGGAAATCCTAAAGACTTCACCAAAAAGCATTACAAACAAGTAGAAGTTGCAGGATACGAAATCAATGTACAAAAATTCATTGTGTTCCTGTATACTAAAAATGAAATTTCAGAAAAAGGAATGAAAAAAACAAAAGTAATAAAATACCCAGGAATAAATTTAACAAAGAATATAAAGGACCTAAACACCGAAAATTATAATAGATCATTAAAAGAAACTGAAGAAGACACAAAGAAATGGAAAGATTGTGTATATATACCACATCTTCTTTATCCAATAATCTATCGAAGGACACTGGTTGTTTCCATGTCTTGGCCACCGTAAATAAAACTGCATTGATCATTGGAGCACATATATCTTTATGGGTAAATGTTTTCAGATTTTCAGGGTAGATACCCAGGAGAGGGATTGCTGGGTCATATGGTAATTTTATTCTTAAGTTTTTGAGGAACCTCCACACTGCTTTCCACAGTGGCTGCACGAATCTGCATTCCCACCAACAGTGTATATATCCATGATGGAATACTATTCTGCCATAAGAAAAGATGAAATACTACTGTTTGTGACAACATAGATGGATCTTGAGATTATTACGCTAAGTGAAATAAGTCAGACAGGGCCAGAGGCAACTTTATACTACAAAGCAACAATAGTAAAAACAGCAAGGTACTGGCAGAAAAAGAAACATACAGGCCAGTAGAATAGAATTGAGAATCCGGAAATAAACTCACACTTATATGGGCAGAAAATTTTCAACAAAGGAGCCAAAAACATACAATGGAGAGAAGAAATCCTCTTCAATAAATAATGCTGGGAAAATCGGAAAGCCACATGGAAAAGAATGACCCTAGACTGCTATCTATCACCATATATCAAAATTTGTTGAAAATAGATCGAAGACCTAAACATAAAACCTGAAACAATAAAATGCATAGAAGAGACCATAGGTACTACTCTTATGGACCTTGGTTTCAGAGAGGATCTGATGAATTTGACTTCAAAGTCAAAGGAAGTAAAAGCAAAATTAAATGAATGGGACTATGTCAAACTAAAAATATTCTGAACAGCAAAATAAACCATCAACAGAACAAATAGGCAACCAACTGAATGGGAGAAGATATCTATAAACACCACCTCTGATAAGGGGCTGATATCCAAAATACATAAAGAACTCATACAACTCAATAACAAACAAACAATGCAATTAAAAAATGGGCATAGGACCTGAACAGACACTTCTCCCAAGAAGACATACAAAGGACCACATGAAAAGATTCTCAGCTTCACTAGGGAAATGCAAATCAAAACCACAATGAGATATCACCTCACACCTGTTAGAATGTATATTATCACGAAGACAAGTCATAGCAATTGTTGGACAGATTGTGGAGGAAAAGGAACCCCCATACACTGCCAGTGGGAATGTAAATTGAAACAGCCACTATGGAAAACGGTATGGTGGTTCCTCCTATAATATACTTAAGAATAGAGTTACTATATGACCCATCAATCCCTCTGCTATCTACACAATAAAGTCTGAAAACATTTATCCATAAAGATATGCATCCCTATGTTTACTGCAGCATTATTCATGGTGACCAAGACATAGAAACAACCATAGTGTCCGTCCACAGATGATTGGAAAAAGAAGCTGTGGTACACATATTTACAATGGAATATTACGTGGCTATAAGAAAAAATGAAATACTGCTATTTGTGAAATCATAGATGGACCTTAAGATTATCATGCTAAGTGAAATAAGTCAGATTGGAAAAATCAAGAACCAAATGATTTTACTCATATATGGGATATAAAACTGAAAGCAACAAACAAGATAAACAAAGCAACAAAAACTCAGACACAGACAACAGTTTAATGACTTCCAGAAGGTAAGAGGGAGGGAATTTAGTAGAAGAGGGAAAAGGGGGTCAAATATATGGTGATGAAAGGACTGACTCTGGGTGTTGAACACACAATGCAACAGATAGATGATGTTTTAGAACTGTACACTTGAAGCCTATATAATCTTACTAACCAATGTCAGCCCAATAAATTTAATAAAAATTAAAAGAAAGTAAATTTACATAAAAAATTAACATGGAAAAACAAAGATACTAGAACAGCCAAGACAATTCTGAAACAAAAAACAATGTTGAGGGCTCATACTATCCAATTTCAAAAATAACTATAAAGTTACATTAATCAAGGAAGTACAGATTTATAAAAGGGGAGACACTTAGATTAAGGGGACAGAATAGAGGAGCCGGAAATAAACCCACCCAAATTTGTCAATTGATTTTTTCATAAAGTTGCCAAGGCAATGCACTGAATAAATTGTCTTTTCTATAGATGGTACTGGAACAACTGGATTTCCATATGCCAAAATAATGAACCATGACAAACACCCCACAATTTACACAAAAATGAACTCAAAATCAATCATAGACTGAAAAGCAAAATGTAAAATTATAAAACATCTGGAAGAACACATGGAAGAAAATACATGTAACCTTAGATTTTGTGAAGATGAATTGGACATACCAAATTTAAATCTTTTGCTTTTTGAAATTCACTATTTTTTAAATGAATGTTAGACCAGGAGGTGGAAAAAATATTTGTACATCACATATCTGACAAAATATTTAAATAAGTCTTAAAATGGAAAAATAAATTATAAACTAATAAAACCTGGACAAAAGGTCTGAACAAACACTTCACCAAAAAATTTACACAGAAGCAAATAAATATGTGAAAAGTTGTTTAACAATTATTTGTCCTTAAAAAATTCAATTAAAACAATGAGGTACACATTGACTAGACTGCATAATATTAAGATAACTAGCAATGCAGTATTTGGGCAAGAATACAAAGAACTGAATTCTCAATTATTGCTGGTGGAAATGAAAAATGATATAGCTTCTTGAGAAAAAAGTTTGTCAATTCCTTACAAAGTTATCCATTGTACTTCCTACATGAATCAGCAATCTAACTCCTAGATACTTTCCCAAGAGAACACAAAATATATAAATATATGATATATGTCCACATAAGTCTGTATATAAATATTTATAGCAGCTTAATTTACAATTTCTCAAATCTGTAAACGGCCCAAATCTGCATTGACTGATGAATGGATAACCATATGTTGATATATCCATAAAATGAACGGGCACATATATTTATATATAGGAATGTACCACTGACACATTCAGGATAAATCCCATCATCGTTATGCTATGCGAATAAAACTCTACTCAAAAAATTACACACTGTAGAATTTAATATGTGATTTTCTAAGAAAACCAGAAAATAAGGATAGAAAATAAATGAGCTGTAAGTGGCTGAGAGGAGAAAATGGGGCTGACTTCCAGGGGGCTCGAACGAACTTTTGGGGGTGATGGATTTATTCTATTATCATGATTGCAATTGTGATTATATAACTGTAAACATTTACCAAAACTCAGTCAATGTTACTGTTGGTAATTATATTTTCATAAACCGGACTAAAAGCGGAGTAAAAATAAGTAAAATAAAATTATCATGTGTTTACAAGGTATTGAACTGAATCACTAATACACTACCACTGGAGATGTAAATTAGTGGATCTGCTCGGTACTATCATTTGATAGTGTCTGTAAAGGTTGAACAAAAGCACACCTATGAACCAGCAATTTTCTGAGTAGGTATACAATCAACAAGTGCATGGATACACGCGCAAAACACTGCACAAGTGAAACAAAATAGTAGTATTTGTGCTAGTAGCCTTATGTGTCAAACTACTGAGAAGTCTACCAGGAATAGAAAACAGCTTCTGCATTTTGGGTAATGATGTTGCTTTATTTGTCTGTCTCATGAGTGATTTTGCTTTGGAAAATTCATCAAATCTAATTACAAGGCAATTTATAAATTCAACTACCTTGTAAGTTCCTGATGAATTCTTATATTTTCATCGATGTTTTCCTAAGAGCTAACACAGCCCTTGGTACATAATGGATGCATAATACATCTTGGAATAGTGAATTCATGACTACATGAAACACGGGAGGGAGGGAGGGAAGGAGGGAGGGAGAGAAGGAGGAAAGGAGGAAGGAAAGAAGGAAAGAAGGGAGGGAGGGAGGGAAAGAATGGACCTATAGAGGAAAGAAAGAAGGAGGAAAAAAAAAAAAGGAAGGACATTCAGACAAAATAATCCTGTCAGAGCATTTAAAAATGTATTTTTTAAAACCATATAAAAGTATATATTCAATATAATACACCTTTTTCGGCTCTAGAGTATGCTCAGAATTCACTCTAGAGAATAACATTACTTTTGTAAAATCGGATTGAATTACATTATTATTAATGTTAGTCATTTCAACACACTGATTTACATTCCAATACATTTTTGTATATATAGCTGAAAACCTGAAATAGCTGGTAACCAGTTTTGTATAGATCTGTATTTCTTTAGACTCTTAGTTATTCACATCATTGCTTGGCTTTTGCTAGTACTTCATTCAAAAATGATATCCAAGTATTAAAATTTAATAAAGTATATTATTTCATATATAAAATCATTTATGTATGCATAGTTAATAATATTTTTGAATACCAATATCAGTGAATTTCTTTTCTGCAGGCATTCCCAGTAAATAACAGTGGCATGGTGAAATTAGCTGATTGAATTTGAAACTGCCTAGCAAAGATTCTGTCCCACTTAAAAGGTAGATGGAGTTAAAATTGTGTAATATTTATAAATTGCAGATGAAAGAACTATATTTCTGTATCACTATCCAAGAGTAAGAGTAGTACTACTCGTTTCTGCTGTATTATCTGAGTGTGCTCATTAAATGATATTATACTAGTACCTTTCTGTGGTCCTCTGTTAAAATAATCGTTACAGGTTAGGAAATCTTCTATAAAGTCTATAAATCAAGACTAGAAGAACTAATTTTAAATCTAAGAATCTTTCAGCTGCCTCTCCTAATTCTTACATTTTTCAGTCCTTTCAAGAATAAATCTCAATTTCCCATTTAATCGTTGTATACGACTGCAGAGATAGCAAGTTGCTTTCTTTCATCCATTTTGCAGAGATAGAGAAAAAGAAAAATATTTTAATTAATTAAATAGCTAATTGAATTTAGTTAGTTTAAATGATAAGTAATAACTTGTAACATGGTTATTTTCCATCAAAATAAATGATGTGATATGAGAGCTGAAAGTAATGAGTTAGCCAAACTAATAATTTACTACATGCCTTCCTATTGTCAGCCTGCAATTTTATATGACAGGAATTCTTTGTCACGTTGATTTTATTAACTATGATGTAATACCATATTTCCCCAAAAATAAGACCAGGTCTTATATTAAATTTTGCTCCAAAAGACAGATTAGGATGTATTTTCAGGGGATGTCTTATTTTTTCACGTGCAACAATCTACATTTATTCAAATGTAGTCATGTCATCTTCTTCTGGAACATCGTCATAACGTACTAAATGCGTCTGTCTGGCTGAAGATCGAAACTGGGACTTATTTTCTGGGTAGGTCTTATTTTCTGGGAAACATGGTATTTTCAGATTTCTGCAAAGTTGCCTTGTATTTCTTCCTCCAATTTTTAAAACTGCAGGTTCAAGTACCATTGATCTTTTCAGTTTTACCAGTTATTAAAAATAATGTCACTGACACTTAATATTTATATTTCAATTCCTAAAGTATTTAAATTTTAAAAAACAATATAATTTACATCTATGAATGACCACATAAAATATATAAACTATTATATCTTGACATGATATCTATATTTAATAAGCAAGAATTACTGCAAGTAACCTTTAACCACTCCTTTTCTTGTCAAAATCGCCTTCCCTACTTTTCTCTTTGTTGTTTCAAAAGAAGTGATAAACTTCTTACATGGAATTTTGGAGAATAATGGACAAGTGATTTAATGTATCCATGAAAAAAATTGGAAATGTTTTATACACTAGGAAAAAGGGAACATGCATAAGACACTATTTTTTGATATGGATGGTAACTGTCACTGATGGATTAAGCTAATTTCACAATTATTACATTATGCTAATTATATAATTATTGTGCTAATTATATAATTAAATGTATTATGCTATTTACATAATTGCATAATACCTTTGAAATACTTAAAAGCAAAATTATTCTTCATGGCATTCATGTTTGTTTAAGTACTAGAATATTATTTGAGCCCTGAATCACACAAAAAATATTTTTCTTTATGATTTTTGAAAACATGTGCTTGGATTTCAGGTATATGTAATAATGATCCCTGAATATCCATGTGTTCTCCCATATCCTAACTCCTTTGCTGTTAGGAAGAGCCATATGAATATTTCTGGTCAATGGTCAGTGAACAGAAGAGGCATTTGTCACTTTTTGGGCAAAGGTGCATTTAAGATCACTCAGCTGTCTACTCCCCTACTCTGGTGACCTGGAACCACATGTTCCTTATTAAAATGCGGCTACAACCTGTGTCCTTCAATGACTGGTGAAGCTGATTCCCAGCCGTCAGTCATGCAGTTCTGTGTAAGAAATGAGCAAGAACTGTAATGTTTGGGAAAGTAAAGCTACTTAGGTTTTCTGTATATTTTTGTTGCATCTAACCTTAATGCTATACACCAATAATAAAAATCAGTGACCACACACACACACACACACACACATCTTCTGTTCTACTTCTCCTGATATTCTATTACTCATGTTGTGCAATATTCATATGAATCTAGAAAAAATGAAATCCAGTGATTAGGTTATAAGCTCTTTCACTGACTATTTTTTCCCAGAATTGTCTTACGAGTATGTTTCCAAATTTTGGGGGGAGTAGAATTGGATACGTAATATTATTATGTGTTTTATTTACCCTCTTGTCATTTAAATACACGAAAGTGTCGTGTTTCTATTTAATCTAACTGGTATATTAATAATTCTTTAGCAGTCTATAGAAAGTGCTTAAAATTCAGCAAGAAATAGTTTAAGAAAATGTATACAATTGTTCTACAATAGAGAAGAAGGGAGGTGGACTTAGGCACTGTCAGTCTTTTTCCACTTCTGCTTCCCAGCATTGCCTTTTTCTTATGTTATATTACTTTTCTCCCATTGCTAATGCACCTCCTTCATTGAGAGGAGAGAGAGTGGATCCACAACAGCTACAGGCTTCTATTAAATTGTGATTAAAGGTAGATGAAGTTGTGTAATCAGCACTGCCATGAAACACACATGGAGTGTGACTACTCTCACCAGAAACTGGGAGATAAAAAACATCAGGTGTCAGCTGCAGGTCTATAGATCTTAAAAAGGCTAACAATTTTAATGAGAGTTGGTCGGGGATGTTCCTGCTAAGAGCTAATTAAGACCCTTAATTAGCTAATTTGACGCTTCTGAGACATTTGAATGTATTCTGTAAGGTGAAACTGAGTTGACAAAAAAAGAAAGGAGAGAGAAGTCCTGGTATCCTAGTATGTCTGAGAAGGAAAAATGTAGATGTTGATTTTCAATAGTGTTTTATTTTATTTTTCAGGGTAGCATGAATGACCTTAATAATGGGAATAAATACTTATTTTATTTTAAATTTATTGCCTCTGATATTTTTTTCATTCAAAACATGAATAGAGGATTTGGAGGTTTTGTTTTTTTTCCTTTCAGAAAATGTACATTTGAAACCCATATAATTTCATTAACCAATCTCACCCCAATAAAAGTAACCAAAAATGAATAAATGAATAAATAAATAAACTATAATGGTCCACAAAGAAAAAAAACAAAAATGTCAACAATTATAAATGCATTATAAATGCATTAACCTAACAAAGAAACTTCATAAAACATTGTGGCTATGGC
This sequence comes from Rhinolophus ferrumequinum, assembly GCF_004115265.2. Taxonomy (NCBI): domain Eukaryota; kingdom Metazoa; phylum Chordata; class Mammalia; order Chiroptera; family Rhinolophidae; genus Rhinolophus; species Rhinolophus ferrumequinum. The sequence continues at coordinate 11,258,013 of NC_046295.1, read as the reverse complement.
TATGGAAACATTAAAATTCTATTATATTGAAAAGAGAAGATTATATTGGAAGGAAAACATATTTTTTTCTGATGTCAGTATAAAATACTGATATAACAAAAATATTCTGTTTGTTATTTTTAATATTCATAAAATTTTCATTAAATTATTTAAACTGGCCTTACATTGTATTTATGTATATGTATTTATTTTATGACCAATTTCATGTTGGAAATGTTTTTGAAAATTATTATTGTTCCTTATACACTCAATACATTAGTGTAAAAATTAATGTTTGAAAATTAGTATAATTTTAATTAATGCTGCTTTACTCAAAAAAATGTCCTATTTCGAACAGTAAATCATATGGCATGCTAACCTTTTTCATACCTTAAACCCAATTTAATGCTTCTTTCTTTCGTGATGATATGTTTGATCAGAATCAACTAGCTCTTTTTCAATACTACTTTGTCCAGAATATGCATTTCATTTATCTGATTGCCAGTCTCATCCACTAGATTCTTGAGACCAAAGGATATATTTTATTCATAATTTTATTTCTAGCTCCTAAAACATCACATGCAATATTTCTCAGTATGTATTTACTGAATTGAACTTGAGCGTAGAAATGGAATTATTAAGGCTTGTATTTTCATTGTAAATTTAGTTTCTGTTTAAGTTTCACATTTGAGGTTACATGTCTTTGGTTTTGGTGCAATAACAAGCGTACACTGTTGGAGATATATTGGATATAATTCTCTTGCATTTTCCTACATAAAGAATTAAAAATCTGGGTTGTCAGAAAAGGCTATATGCCTTGAGATAGTCTGCACCATCTCCTTCAGCCCCAGGCAACAGAAAAATCAGGTGATTTTTTTTTTTTTAAGCTTATCATTTCAAAAAATGGAAAAGCTCCTGCTGTTAGCATAGTAAATTACACTTATTTATTTATTGAAACACTGCCTATTTCCAAAATATGTTTAAATTTCCTTAATTATAAATATTCAATTTTAAAACTAAAAATTTTGTATATGTGGCAATATATCTAGTGAGGTAAAAAAATAAATGGTGATAGCATCTTTTTTGCTTTCAGCTAGTGCCTTCTTATGTGGTTTCATGTTTTCTTCTGGTCCGTAACTTTATTTGCATGTCTAACTTATACATAAGGTAGAACTTCAGCTATTTACCATCACTTCGATGACGTCGAGTGATGATGATATTTAGGTATATACTATACTGTCTGATAAAAATAGGGTAATTATAAAGGAAATCAACAAATTAAACTGAGCATTTAGTAAGAAAATTTAAGTAAACAAAAAAGGAAAAACTTTAATTAGACCATAGCAGCAGGAACACACAAAAATTGTACACATTCAAACACATATCTTAAAACTGTTACTTCCCTTTCTATATAGTTTCCTGAAAATTAATATTTTTAATATATTCCAATTTAATGGAAAAGATGTAAAAAAGAGTATAATCAATGGGCAAATCTATTTTACATTCATTTACAAAGCATTTATTTAGTAGCATATACTCATAAACGAGAGCTTAATCACTCAAAGGCAATGATTATATGTGGTAATAACATTCATTGAGTTCTTACATGCAAGGAATTATACTGTATTACATTATAGTACACTGCATTCAGTATTTTATTTCATTCTCAAACAAACATGTAAACAACTAATATTTTATTCTCATTTTGTCGATGAGAAAACAGGCATAAAAGATGTTCTTAAAACAACAGATTTTAATTTTAAATGATAGAGCTTGACTGTAGTCTTTCTCTCAAATACAGTCTATACATTACTGTTTCCAGATAAGAAACTAAAATTTTAATTTGATATATTGAAATTAATTGGCTGTGTGCTGAAGGAATGCAAACTATCTTGATTTATACTACATGATATAAATGTATCATGTAGTAGGGAATTGGCTTTTTCTTTAAATTTGCTTTTTCTTTAAAGCATTGTGAGATTTTTGGTTGTTGTTGTTCATTCTTAATTATATACCTGGTTTTATGCCCTATTATGATTTCTTCAGGTTTTTTTTCCCTACCAATATATATTGGCAGAAAAGTAGATATTGTTTGGTATACTATACCAGGTGAAGCAGACTTTAAATTGAAATACACAAAATTTAATTCCAAGTTTCTTTGTCTTCTCTGTCTAAAACACTGTAATTCCTTAAAGTCTTTTAATAAAAACGGATCCTACTAAACCTCTTGGGCTGGATACTTTCAGAAAGAAATCAGATGCACCATTATTGTGTCAGGTCCATAGGGAAAAGCCTTTCTTTGGCATAATTAGTTCTCTTTTTGCCCTGTGTATATATGACCCTAAGGATATAATAAATAATATTAACAATTTCCTCTCTGGATCCTGAGGGTCCATTCCTCAAAATTGTGCTTGGAAATAAATGTACGCTATTTTAGAAAGAAATATACTTTCTCTATTCCATGTGATTGAAAAAAAATAAATTTAACCATTAAAAGCAGAATGGGCAATTATGACAATTAGAATGTGTTTCAATTTTATGTGCAAGTTAATCTAAAACATATTTTTATATAAGAAAAATAGTATTTGAAACACTGTGTGTTTTGGGACAATAAACATAGCAAAACTTAACAGAAATTAATTATTGGTTTGATAAATCAGTAACTACTTGATTTTTACAGAACTGCAGTTCTGTATGTGCATATAATTAGGTGGCTATACTAGTCCCTTTGCTCTCATCAGGGATTAGCTATGTGTATAAGTGTGTACAGTAACTGGTATGCCACAAATTCCTTCAGAGCATTTAATTCATTGTTGAATCTATGTCCAGCCTCTCAAAGAGAACCTCATATATAATAGAAGATACATATCTATTGTTTTGAATCATTTTTTTTTTGTTAATGGAATAGTCTTTTTCCTTTTTTTAATAAAATTTATTGGGATGACATTGGTCTGTTAAATTATATAGGTTTCCAGGGTACATTTTTATCATACATCATCTATATATTGCATTGTGTGTTCACCACCCAAAGTCAAATCTCCTTCTCTCACAATATATTTGACCTCCTTTACTCTCTTCTACCTGTACCCCTCCCCCCTTCCCCTCTGGTAACCACTAACCTGTTGTCTACGTCTATGAGATTCAGTTTGTCTTGCTTGTATGTTACTTCCAGTTTTTATGTCACATATAAGTGAAGTCATATGGTTCTTGACTTTTTCTGTCTGACTTCTTTCACCTAGCATTATAATACCAAGACCCATCCATGTTGTCACAAATGGTAGTATTTCATCTTTTTTACGGCCGCGTAATATTGCATTGTATATATTGTACTACAGCTTCTTTATCCAATCATCTATAGAAGGAGACTTCAGTTGTTTCTATGTCTTGGCCACTTTGAATAATGTTACATTGAACATCAGAGTCAATATATCTTTATGGATGAATCATTTCAGATTTTTTGGGTAGATACCCAGAAGAGGGATTGCTGGGTTGTATGGTAGGTAATTCAATTCTTAATTTTTGAGGAAACTCCATACTGTTTTCCACAGTGGCTGTACCTATGTGTATTCCCACCAGCAGTGTAATTTCTACTGTGTCTTCTTCTCTTTTTAATTTCAAATAAAATCAATGAAAACATTTCTTTATGTCATTGATTCTAGAATGAGCTAAAAAGCATATTCTGAAAAGTCAAAGATTAATTGCTCCCCTTATACAGAATAAAAAGGGTTAATAGAAAATACTTTTCTGTCATTAACATTTATACTTTGAGATTAGTTAATTATAATTTCTGCCTTATTCTAAGATTTGTCATATTTTTTTTTTTGAAAAGAACTTTATTTGGTATGCTACCAAAGGTCTGCTTCAGTCTTATTTTGTCATTAAAAAATGTTGGGCCCATTTTTAATTTGCAAGTTAAATTTCAATCAATGGTGGAAAATTAGATTCAATGAGTAATCCTGTAAATTGTATTTTTGTTTGTTCTTGTTTTAAAATCATAGTAAATTAGTAGGCAGAAAATATTTCTCAGGGAAGATAGGGTAGAATGAGGTAATGAACTCCTTTAATATTTAACTTTCTCTTTGTTACAGAAAATGTTGGGTTGTGTTTTAAGAGTAGAGTGATTTTACAACCTCTCCTAACTCTTCAGAAATGAATTAGGTGATTTACATTTAATTTGAAATAGGTTTTTTCCCTATCTAAATATTTCATAGGGTGTCAAGATTGATATAATTTTGACAGAGGGATATAGTGTGGATTCAGGATGTTTAAGAATAAAGAAGTGGGAGAAAATAAATTTCTGTTGTTTATGAAAAACAAACAAACAAAAATAATAATAATAACACTGTATCCTCATAGAAAATTCAATAGTTTGCCTAAAATTGCCTAAAATTCAATAGTTTGCCTAATCGTCTGGAAGAAAATAGATTTCTCTGGAATCAAACAAATAATTTTACAAGCCATCCCCACCACAACCACCAGCAACAAGAATAACAACTAAAAAACAAAACAAAACAAAACAAAACAAAAAAACAGGAAGTTTTGTGCTACACACATTTTTAAATATATATTAGCAAATCCAATTGGCATTCTTCATTTACCAAAAAATCTGATGTGCAAATCTAATGAATTAAATAAAGCATCCTCTTATGTCCCCTGACAGAACTATGCTTGACCTATTCAATATTACAAATTAGGCTTCTGATATTAACATTATTGTTACCTTCCAGCTAGTTCTTTATAGGAAAGAAAAATGTTTCATCTGTCAGTACAAAGAATGAGTAACCAAAGACTAGTTACTATTAATGATTGGAGTGAAGGTCAAGACTCAAAAATGCCTTCTGTGGAGATTTATAGCACACTAAATATTATGATAAGAATTTTTTGTGTATTGCTTCAGTTATTCTATCCTATCTAATTATGAGGAACATACTATTGTTATGCCTATTTTAAAGGTGGACATAGTTAAGAATGTTTTATCTGTACGACATGTAAAAGGAAAAGAAGATTTAAGCTTTCCAATCCAAGAGGTTTTATCCTTAACACACAATGTTTAATTCATCAGAGACAAAAACCCACTATATTTCTGTGAGGGAAATTTGAAAAATATGAATCTCCAAATGAGATGTATTACATCTATGCTTTTCCATCACATCCAGATAGTGAGGTGAAAACCTTAACGCCTCATCTGACATGCTAATCGTTTGCTATTAGTAAAGCAGTTTCAAAGATGGATTTAAGATCAGTGATTATTGTACCATGTCTGTAGTTTGAATACTATAGACAACTATATTCCCTCACAAAAAAAAAAACACACAAATAAATGAAAACAAAAAGAAACAAAACTGAGTGTTGTTTTTTTTTACACTTATCTGTTATTCATTTCTCCCTGCTTTCTAATTTCAGTTAATAAGAAAAAAAAAACAACAACATAGAACTTAAATGTGTCTTTTAAATTGACAATTGAGAATATTTATAGTATAAGTCAATGAACTCACTGAATTTCATCCATATAGTCTCTTGTCTTAGTGTTGCATTTTTTCTGATTTGGATTATAAATTATTATACAAGAATGCAGCAACATGAAGGAAGGAACTCTGTCTTGCTTACACATATCTCCAGACCTTTTCAGGTGACTTCTCCCTTGTAATACACAATAATATTTGTTGAATGAAAGTATTACTACAGTGGTCTACTTTTAATACACTTGTTAAGAATTTAGCATGCAGGTTAGGAATATATGATTTTAGTATTTCAGACATATTTCAATTTTTAAAAACTGATTTTATTTTAAATAATAGAAATAAACCCCACAAAAGATCATCTTTAAATAAATAGATTTCCTAATTATTCTGTTTAATTTTAGGTACTTGACTTGATATAATTTTAAACTGAAAATAAAATATTCATTTTTAAGTTGAAGTTCATGAAAGCATGTACTGAAATGGTATTTGCATGCATTTTTAAGCAGTAAACTATTTTAGCTTTATTAATAACTCCTAAATATATGTATTATCCCTTTTTTAAAATAAAGTTTATCTTTAGAATAGTGTTAGATTTACTGAAACATTTCAGAGGTAATGCAGGGAGTTATCATATACATCTTACCAAATTTGCCCTATTATAAAACATATATGATGATATTTGCTAAAATTAATGATACAGTGTTGAGCATTATTATGTGTTAACTGAAGTCCACACTTCATTTACTTCTTTAGATCTTGCTTAACATCATTTTTATGTTACAGACATTTTTAATTGTTGCCCTTTATACACATTTTCATTACATTTTTTTTTTAATTTTGGGAATAATTTTAGATTTATAGAAAATGTATAATGATAATACAAAGAGATCATTTATATTCCTCAACCAGTGACTCCTTTTGATAGGATCTTACATTATGATGTTAACTGTCAACACTAAGAGTTAGTAAATTATTATTAACTAAACTTCAGACATTATTCAGATTTCACAAGTATTTAATGTTCTTTTTCCTCTTGTAGAATTACGTGCAGGACACTATATTGCAATTAATTGCAATGTCTCCTTAGTCTTCTTTAATTTATACAGTTTCTCTGTCTCTCCTTGCTTTTCATGATCTTGACTATTTTGATTAGTACTGGTTATTTTATGCGATGTCCCTAATTTAGAGTTTTCTCATATTTTTTCCTCATGTTAAGATGAAGGTTATAAGTTTTAGGGAAGAACATCACAGAAAATAGTTTCTTCCACTTTTTCTCATATCAGTGTGAAATACTAACAATAGCAATTAGCTCTGGTTATGTTATCCTTGATCATGTGGTTAAGTTAATGTCTTCCAGATTTTCCACTGAAAAGTTAGTAGTTTTTCCTTCTTATATTCTATTATTTATAAGTGAATCACTAAATCTGGCACGTCTTCAAGAGAAGACAGGATATTAAGCTTTATTTACCAGGGATAAGATTATCTACACATGTATATTTATTTTATACTTTGGGTTATAACCCAATACCACATTATTTTGTTGCTCAAATTTTTCCAGCTTTGGCTACTGGCACTTTCCTAGCTTAGGAAAAATTGTGGAAGGCAATAACTGTGACCAAAACTAGCTACCAGTTCCAGGCATGAAAGGGGATTTAAAATACTTGAGATAATCCTAATCCTGGAGCTCCCTAGAGCACAGGGCCCAGAGTAAGTGGCCCAAATGTCTGGGTTTCTAATTATATAATTAAGTTTTGATAGAATCAATATATGTTATCATGAACAAAATAACTTGTCTGAGACTCAGTTTCCTCACCTATTAAAACAGTTTTGGAGACAAAGAGGAAAAACTGAGGGTTGCTAGATGGGCGGGGAGGGGGTCGGGGTGGGGGGGAGGGTGAGGGGATTGGAGGGCAGTCGGTGACCACAGGATGGCCACGGGGTTTGAAAATTAATCTGGGGAACGTAATTTAGTGGTTACCAGAGGGTAAGGGGGTTGGGGCGTGGGAGATGAGGGTAAGGGGGATCAAATATATGGTGATGGAAGGAGAACTGACTCTGGGTGGTGAACACACAATGTAATTCATAGATGATGTGATACAGAATTGCACACCTGAAATCTATGTAATTTTACTAACAATTGTCACCCCAATAAATTTAAAAAATAATAAAAAAAACTTTTTTAAAATTAAAAATGGAATAATAATATCTGAATTATGTAACACTATAATAGATTCATTAAGAATATTACTTCACTAGATATGCAAGTATTATCAGCATAAAACATAATGTTACAAGCATAACATATTTTATGTAAGCCTCATGGTAACCACAGATGATAAGCCTGCAGTAGTTACAAAAGATTTTGATGAAGAAGTCATAGCATCACTCTCCAAAAGTCATCAAATCATAAAAAACAAGACAGAAAGCAAGAAACAAAGGATCTACTGAACAGTCATAACACAGTTAATAAAATAATAATAACAATGTCTCACAAATCAATAATTTAAACATAAATGGATTAAATTATCTAAACAAAAGACAAAGAATGGCAAAATGGATTAAAAAAAAACAAACTTTAATGATATCCTGTCTACAAGAGACTTACTTTAGCTTAAAGACACACATAGACTCAGAGTGAAGGGGTGGTATAAGATGGTTCAAGCAAATGGAAACCAAAAGAAAGCAGAAGTAGCTATACTTACATCAGACAAAATAGAATTTATGCTAAACATGGTCAAAAGAAACAAAAAAAGTCATTATATATTGACATAACGTGTGGACCCTCACATTGCACCATCTTATATATAAAGCAAATAGTAACAGAACTAAAGTGAGAAATAAACAGCAATACAATAATAGTTTGGGATAATAATATCCCACTCTCAACGATACAGATCATCCAGACAAATAATCAATAAGGAAACAGTGGTTTTGAAGAACAGCAAAGACCACATAGACGTAACAGACATATATATATTAAACATACCATCCAACAACAGCAAACTATACATTATTTTCAAAGTGCACACATAACATTTTGTAAAGTAGATGTTAGGCCAAAAAACATGTGTTACCAAATTTAAGAAAAGTAAAATCACATCAAGTATATTTTCAAATCATAATGATATGAAAATAGTAATCAATAATAGAAGAAAACCTGGAAAATGCATAAACCTGAAAATTAAACAACAAACTCCTGAAAAACAAATGGATCAAAAAAGCAATCAAAGGAAAAATAAAAATTAATCTTGAGACAGACAAAAATAGAAACACAACATACCAAGATTTATGGAACACTGCAAAAGAGGTTCTAAGATGGAAGTTTATAGCAATAAATGCATAAAGCCAAAACAAAACAAAACAAAACAAAAAAACTCAAGTAAACAACAATCTAACTTTCACCTAAGGAACTAGAAAAAGAAGAACAAACTAAGCCTAAACTTAGAAGAAAAAAGAAAAATAATGAAGATCAGAGCAGAAATAAAGAAAAGAGAGAACAGGAAAACAATAGAAAATGTTAACAAAATTAAGACATGGTTCTGTGAAAAGACAACAAAATTGACATACCTTTAAGTAGACAGATGAAGAAAAAAAAAAAAAAAGAGAAGACCCAAACAAATAAAATTAGAAATGAAAGAAGAAATATTATAACTGATACCACAAAATGCAAAGACTACTATAAAAAAAATATACTCCACAAAAATGGACAACCCAGAAAAATGGATAAATTCCTAGAGACATACAACCTACCAAGGCCGAGTAATAAAGAAATAAAATATCTGAACCGGCAGGATTTAAGTAGAGGTTGAATCCGTAATCGAAAGCCTCCCAAAAAAGAAAAGTACAGGATTAGATGGTTGCATTGGTGAATTTTACTAAACATTTAAACAAGATGAACACCAATTCTTATCAAACACTTTCAAAAAATTAAAGAGAACAATCCCAAACTCATTTGATGAAGCCAGCATTAAGGTGATACTAAAACCAGATAAGGACACTCAAAAACAAACACAAAAAAAGTACAGGCAATGTCCCTGATAAATACAGAAGTAAAAATTCTCAAGAAAATACTAGCAAACTAGATTCATAAGCACATTAAAAGGATCACACATCATGATCAATTTGAATTCATCCCTCAGATGAATGGATGGTCAACATAAGCAAATTGATCAATGTGATATAGCACATTATTAGAATGAAAGGTAAAAATCATATACTTTTCTCAATAAACGCAGAAGAAGCTTTTGCTATTATTCAACATTTTTTGATAATAAAAACTCTCAACAAATTGGGTATAGCAAGAACATACTACAACATAATAAAGTTTATATATGAGGTATGCCAAATAAGTTCATGAACTTGCCACCGTGCGCTAACATTGGTGAGCACTGTAAAAAACAGCTCAGTAAGGTTTCATAACCTTGGTATATCAGTGTTTCACAGTGTTCATGTTGACATGTGGCAGTGTCTTGCCGAGTGGCATTCATTATTGTTGTTGCATGTTTTTGTGTGCCATGATGAGTATGGCTGAGCTTGAATTAGAGCAACGAACAAACATGAAATTTCTTGTTAAACTTGGCAAGAGTAGAAGTGAAATCATGAACATGTTAGTCCAAGTTTATGGGGACAATGCCATGAAGAAAACATCAGTGTACAAATGTATTAAACGTTTTTCTGAGGGGAGAGAATGTGTCACAGATGAAGAGAGGTCAGGGTGGCCAGTCAGGAACAGAACTAATAAAAACATTGCAAAAATTCATTGAATTGTGTGTCAAAATCATCGGGTGACTGTGAGAAGCATAACTGACCAAGTAAACATTGATAGAGAAACAGTTAGGAAAATCTTAACTGAAACTCTAGGCACGAGAAAGGTGTGTGCAAAAATGGTCCTGAAGGAGCTCACTGATAAACAAAAGCAAAGGAGAGTCAAAGTTTGCCAAGACCTTTTGGAGAGGCAAGATGATGTTTTGGGATGTCTAATCACTGGTGATGAAACATGGGTATACCAATACGATACTGAAACAAAGTGTCAAAGTACACAATGGAAGCTAGCCAGTTCTCCATGATCAAAAGAGTTCCATTATTCCAAATCAAGAGTCAAAATGAAGCTGCTAACCTTTTTTTAATATCAGAGGGATTATTCATTATGAATTTGTACCAACTGGGCAAACAGTTAACCAAGTTTACTATTTGGAAGTGCTGAAAAAGCTGCATGAAAAAGTTAGATGACTTGAACTTTTTGCCAACAATTCATGGTCCTTGCATCAGGACAATGCACCAGCTCACATGACACTGTCTGTGAGGGAGTTTTTAGCCAGTAAACAAATAACTGTAGTGGAACACCCTCCTTACTCACCTGATCTGGCCCCAGTGACTTCTTTCTTTACCCAAAGATAAAGAAAATATTGAAAGGAAGACATTTTGATGACATTCAGGACATGAAGGGTAAGACGGCAAGAGCTCTGATTGCCATTCCAGAAAAAGAGTCCCAAAATTGCTTTAAAGGGTGGACTAGGCACTGGCATCGGTGCATAGCTTCCCAAGGGGAGTACTTTGAAGGTGACCGTAGTGATATTGAGCAATGAGGTATGCAACCCCTTTTTTTGTAGGATGAGTTCGCAAACTTAATTGTTAGACCTTAATCGACAAGCCACAGCTCATATCATACTCACTAATGTCAACATAATACTGGAAGTCCTAACCAGAACAATCAGGAAAGAAAAAGAAATGGAAGGTGTAAGAATTATAAAGGAAGAAGTAAAATTTTCTTTATTTGTAGATGACAGGATTTTATATGTAGTAAACCCTAATGACTTCACTAAAACCTATTAGATCTAATCAACAAATTCAGTAAAGTTTCAGGATACAACATCACCATAGAGAAGCCAGTAGTATTTCTATACAGTAACAAAAAATAATCTGAAAAAAATAACAAAGAAACAAAATAATCCCATTTGCAATAACATCAAAAACAATAAAATACTTAAGAATAAAATTAGCCAAGGAGGTTAGATAGCTCTACACTAAAAACTATAAGACACTGATGGAAGGAATTGAACAAGACAAATAAATAGAAAAATATCCCATGTTCATGGATTAGAAGAATTAATATTGTCGAAATGTCCAAATTACCCAAAATCATATATATTTTTTCAATGTAATCCCTTTCAAAATTCCAATGGCATTAAAAAAATAGAAAAAAATTCCAAAATTCATTTTGAAACAAAAAGACCCTGAATAAACAAAGCAATCCTGAGGTAGAATATGTGAGGCTTACATTTCCTGATTTCAAACTATATTACAAAGCTGTTGTAATCAAAACAATATGGTACTGGAAAAAAATAGACGCATAGACCAACAGAACACAATCGAGAGTCTAGAAATAAACGCATACATATACAACCAATTAATATTTGACAAGGAAACCACAACACTCAGTCGAGAAAAAAACAGTCTTTTCAGTAAATAGTGCTTTGAAAATTGGATATTTACATGTAAAAGAATGCAACTAGACCCGTCTTACACCACTCACTCACAAAAGATATGAAATATATATGTCCATATCAACATATATAGACATTTAAATGTATGGACACATACACACTGCTATTTATTTTTTACAGGAGAGCAAAGATAATTGAAATAGTAAATGCAGAAAGTTATATTTTAACTCCTTATCTGCATTTCTTGCAATGTAGTACTTCTTAAGGTCATCTGAAAAAATGATTAAGTCATGACTAATCTCTGACATTCCAATAAGCACAGTGTAAATTAAAATGGAAATGTAATATGTACAAAAATTCCACACTACAAAATTTCTTATACCACTATGCTCTTTTTGTTTTTATCCCTGAAAACCACACTAATGGGGAAATTAACAATCTGCCATTTGATCACGTGGAAATTAACCTTTCATGGCGGGGGCAGGCAGATAAATTTACAATTACAAATACATTTAGGATTTCTTATATGTGTGGCTCTCCTTTCTTTGTAAATCGTGCTGGCATTGAAAATACAGATAACAATTTACAGCAATGTTTAAAAGCTAGAAAAATAGTCTTTCAGAAGATGAGAACAATAAATAACATAAATTATATTACGCAAGTTGAAATAAATTCATGGATTAATAGCAACACGATAAAGGAACTGTAATCCTCTAGATGGGAAAACAGGATCTATTAAATATATACCTTTAGAATTTATTCAGAGGATTCAAGGAGCTGAGACTTGGAGAAAGAACGAGGCATCTCTAAAGATACTAATTATAAGAGAGACCAGTTAGATCAGCCCCACAGTCTTAGAGCTATTGCTGTCTTTAAGACAGTTAAGTGCTTCATTCTTTGAGTAAGGTTCCCAAAAATATTAAATTTTGTGAGAGCTGATGCAGTATCTGACTTATTTATCATCACAACAGCTCATAATAAAATGTCTCTCTGGTATATTTCATTGTGTCAACCTAGTAGCTAGAACTAATTGCCCAGTAGTTTTGGGTTAACATAGGCTATAAGAAATGTTTGTTCACGGTATTGCAGGATGAATGAAGATCCAGCCATCTTTTTACACTCAGAAAGTAAATGTGCAGCAAAAGGCATTATTGCAGATCAGTGTCACCTATCTGCCATCTCTGCTTGTCTGCACAGGAGAGTAGCTGGGTCCGGAGCTTCTCCAACTGCTACCACATCCTTAACTTAAGCTTCTTTGGATCCTGTGCCAGCAGTTAGTAAGGCATCAACTTTTCCTGCAGGACACCTTAGTCATTAAAGTTGGAGGCTTGGAAAAAGTGACATTACATCTAAGTTTCCAATTAGTCCTTCTACTTTCCAGAATAGCCTTGCCAGGCTCAGTCTATGCTTGCTTCCCCTATTTGCATCTGATTGCAGCTCCTGACAGCCTGCCAGACAAAGGAACAAAGCCTGCTATAACCTTTTTAACCAGATCCCACAATCAAGTAGTTAAATCCCTATAATAAATGTCTGATTACATATAAATCTCTAGTGTTCTGGTTGAACCATCACTGACTAGCCTAATACAATTTTAAACTTCGAATAAATGTTAATTATATTCATGGATAAATCTTTTGGAAGATATTAGTATCTTTTGTTTCTAGAATGAGGGATGTCACAGAGTATGATCTCAGAAATTATTTTTTGAATCAATGTAAAATAATAAATGATTGATCTAATCAATCAATCAATCAGAATCCTAATAGAAAACACATTGAAGTGAGAAGCAAGGGACCTTGGGGAAGATTGTCATGATTTATTTCTATCTATAATCTCTGAAGAGATTTGGGGGGCATATAATAAAAGAATATAAAATATTGGATTGGAAAATCATAATTATTTAAGGAATGGAATTATTGATCACTATGCTATTTGTCTAGTTTGCTCACTTATTTATGAAAGCATTAGCAAAAGAAAACACTTGAGGCTAAGTATCACATCATTTCATGTATCATTTATATGCGAGCTAAAGGACATAATTAGGTGTTCCCAAAGAAATACTGTCTATATGCTATTTATTGTAAAAGTACAGAGAGCTGTGCCCCAAAACTGGGGATAGTACTTTATCTATACAAGACAGAAGTTGTGCTTAAATGAATCAGATTAAAAGTACCTGGAACAAAGTTTCAGATCAGAATAACATGTGTCCTCGTATTTCTTTCAATATATATATACAAATGCATCAAGAGATAATGACACAAAACAGTAATAAATGTTGTCCAGCCTTATACTAGTAAACACATTAGGTTGTACGTTCTAAAATCCTCATTATATAAATAAATATTTCAGATATTGTGCTAAAAAAAGTCTGGATAACATTGTTATACTTGGTAAAGTGCTGTGTTACTGTGACAATTCTGGTCTTAAAAAGATCATTAAAAAAAAAAAAATCATGAAAGGAACCTATCTTAAATGAAAACAAGTTCATTAGGATATAGTACTTGTACTACTCCACAGGATAAGTGCAGTTCAAATGATCTTTTTTGTTCATTAATATGGGAAGAGAGTGTATACACACAAATATATTCATATTAATCCTAAGTGGGACAACTACATTATCCATCTGTTATAAAATGTTATGGATAAGCAAATTATATATTAATGCAGTGAATTCTACTGAGCAATAAAATGGTATGAACTATTGCCACTCATGACAACACAGATGAATATCATAAACATAATATTAAATGATGGAATCCAGCCAAAAAAGGTATATACAATGTGATTTCAATTACATTAGTTTCAGGCTGACAGATCTACATTATTAGAAGTGAGGATAGAAGTTACCTTTTCATGGAAGTTAATGATTGGAAGGAGACTAAAGAGGGTTTCTGGGTTAGTTGTAATACTCTTTTTCTTTGTGTGTTCATTTTGTGAAAATCTATTGGTATATGTAATTAGTTTTTGTACATTTTTATATACATTTTACTCCAATGTTATGTTGAAAATATGTACAAATTGGATAAATAGCAATCTTGGTTCCACAATACAGCAAAACTGATTCTCAAGAGTTTTAATATATATTTCAAATATTTATTTTCACTAAACAAATAAAATTTGCAATCAAGAGGGATTATTTTGCACCCTTCTTAAAACTATAAATGTATTGAAACCATGAATAAGTTTGATCTCCATCACATAGTTTTCCCATATTTAATAACATTTAGATGGTTAAGTAGCTAAATAAACCATACCATTTTTCTCCAGGTATATGAATCATAGACACATAACTTCAACTAGTAAGTGTCTGGTACCCAAGATGCTTCTTAATTAATTTCTGGCACAAGCATTTCTTTTTTGAAATATCAAGCAGACAATTTCTAACAGAGAAGGTTAGGTTAAGGATTTTCAGGTTAATCATAGCTATTTTTAAAATAATTTTTAACACAAGATATATACATATATATACATATATAATTCCTATATTGTATATCATCGTAATACATAATATGTATATTATATATAAATATATAAATCATTAATATATATAATTAATATATGTAGCAAATATGCAACATATATTAATAATATATCAAAACGTAAGTACTGTTATATATATGTGTGTGTGTATATATATATATATATATATATATATATATATATATAAATTCTTCCTTCTCCTTTGCAGAGATGCCATGATATCTCCAGATGGTACCCTTCTTAATAGCAAAAGTAAAATGTCATAATATGTTTACCCCATTTAAACCCATTAATCCAAGTCAAAGTGTTTACCTGTTAGAGTGAGAGGCATCCGAGGCCACTTACAGGTGTGCCCCCAACTCCCCAGGGCCTCTCACAGCTAGAGAGAAAAATACAACTCTGTGAGCCTAAGTACAGGACCGGCTAGAATTTATGGTGCCCACTGTAAAATGAAAATGTGGGCATCCTTGTTCAGATATTACTAAGGATTTCATGATGACAATACTAGAGCATTAAATCAGCGGCAGGGCCCTCCTATTACAGGGCTTCTGTGACTGCACAGGTCACAATCCCTTTAGTAGGCCCTGCACAGGTATTTTGGTCCTCACAGCCTTGTTCTCCACACATTTTTTTTTTTTTTAATTCAAAGCAGTAATGCTACTATGCAAAATAAGGCAAGAAAAACCTGTTGTCATTTGATGTCATTTTAGGCCCCTAATTTTAACCAAAGATATGCATTGCAACATTTTCTTCATTTAGAACAATTTCTCCATTATATTATTGCATGTTGTAGGCAAAGGAAATACTTTATTGCTGCTGGGGTTTGGGACATGTGAAGAGCTTAAATATGTGTCACCTACTATCCTAAGAAGGAAAAAATTGAACAAATAATAACTACATTATTGCTTTCACTGTTAACACATCATGTGTAGACATAGCTATGCCCCATGGTCAAGTAAAAGGAAATCAAGAATAGTAAGTGCCAATTCTACACTATATATAGCAAGAAAACCCCAGAATTTTTAATTATTACAACTATAAATAATCAAGAAAAATCCAATTAAGCAGCTCATTGAATGTTTCCTTCTGTATCTTCATTATCTTTATAAGCTAGTTGTATTAAGTAGATTAGGTTAGTCATAGTAATTCGACCATTTAACTATATATGGAATATTGCATGTAGTGTGCATATGTGACAAATATATCTATTTATTTATTATAAATATATCAATTTTAATTTTGAATAACACATATAGTTTAATACTTCTTTGAGTTACAATAATGTGTTTCCTTCTTGCATTTTTTTTAAATTTGGAAATCATTTAATGATTATTGCTAAAATCTTTGCTATCTTTCAGCAAATATCTACAGTATTTCCATACTTTGAACTTATTAAAGGCATGGAATAGAGAAATAAGCTTTATAAGATGTAAATAATTGAATATTTTAGGTACAGTAATGGATTTTATTGCTTTGGGTTCTGGAATGTGCTTATATGCAGTCATTCAAAGTGTCTTAAGTGGTCATATAATCCCCTTATTAGGTTAAGTAAAAGACAGGCAAAGAACAAAAGCAATACGCCCTACTTTGTAACTGCAAAGTGATAATGGCTTACTATAACTAATTCAATCCCTTGAAATGTGACTCAATGACAGAAAATCTGTTATCTATTTTGAATTACTCAAGCCATCTCTTTTCCCATACTCAATTAAAAAACAAATTAATTAATGTGGAACACTGAATTTTAAACAACTGTTAAGGTTTTCACTAACCTCATTAGAAGAACTCAGCATGGTTAGCTAGATTCTTTATGGTTGTATTGCAAGTGATAATGAAATCTATGAATCAGTGAAAATCCTAAGAGTAAGTAAATATGACGAAAAATTATCTATATTTTACAGAGCAAAAACAGCATGTCCACTTAGCTCTTCCAGGGTTAGTATCATGACATGTACATGTAGGGAATAGAATTTCCACTTCTCACAATTCTAAGTAACCAGGAAAAACAATCCAGTCAAACTGCACATTATTTCCGTCCACACCTTCATTAACTTTATAAAGTTATTTATAGCAGATTTAGTTAGTAACAGGAGCTAGCCCCCTTGACTTTATACAGAATACGACTTTTACTACATGTATGCAGATGGCAAACATACCCGATACTTAGGTCTTATTTAATAACAACATACCAGAGTTATAGGGAAGTGGGAGAATTTTCAGCTATAGAAGAGCATTGAAAATACAATTTATTCATTTAATCTTTCATTCAATGCTTATTGATCATAAGAATGAAAGCGATGGTTTAAAATTCATTCCCCATTCCAAGCTTAAAATGTTCCAGGGGTTCTAATCGTCTTCATAATAAAAACTAAACTCTTACATATGGCCTCTCCCTAAGCCACATTACTTGCCACTTTCATATCTGTATATCATCATCACCGAATTACTCAAAACCACCTTTTATGATCCAGTAAGTGTTTAGCTTTTATGCTTGTCTTCATACTGCTCCTTTCTTTTTATCTAGAACATAGGAAGTCCTAGACCTATGACTGTTTATAACTCAAGTGAAGCATTAATTTTTCAGATAATTT
This sequence comes from Rhinolophus ferrumequinum, assembly GCF_004115265.2. NCBI lineage: Eukaryota > Metazoa > Chordata > Mammalia > Chiroptera > Rhinolophidae > Rhinolophus > Rhinolophus ferrumequinum. Next base: position 11,240,058 of record NC_046295.1, on the reverse strand, counting down.
TCAACTCCCAACATCCTCTTTCCACATTGGCTCAATTGGGAAAGCTTGACATGTAAAATTTCTCACGCCAACCTCCAGCTCTGAACTAGATCCCATCCTGCTCCATCTTCACAGAGAAAACCCTGGGACTAAGTGAGCAATTATGAAACACTTTATAAAAAATAAACTTATGGATAAAATGATCTTTTATTGGAAACAGTAAAATAGAGATATTTTTATGGTATTTGGAGTCTCCTCTTTAGCAATACCCAGTTTGATTTTGTCCTTACTATCTCTGTTGCTGCTAAAAACCCTGTTATTTCCTGTGGATGACTTCAGTTGTGAAGTTGCAAAACAGCTCTTAGTATTGATTTCCAAAGGAAAATTTAGGTTAATATAGGTTGACTCTATAATTAAACTGATACAGAAAAGAAGAATAGATGAACGGATTTTATAATAAATGAAATTACAATAGAGAGAGAGAAAGAGAAAGGAAGGAAGGAAAAAAGAGAAGAAAGAAAGAAAGGAAGAAGGAAGGAAGGAAGGAAGGAAGAAGGAGGAAGGAAGGAAGGAAGGAAGAAGAAGAAGAAAGAAGAAAGAAAGAAAGAAGAAAGAAAGAAAGAAGAAAGAAAGAAAAGAAAGAAAGAAAGAAAGAAAGAAAGAAAGGGAGGGACAGAAGGAGGGAGAGAGGAAGGGATGGAGGGAGAAAGGAGAAAGAAGTGGGAGAAATAGCAAATGCAGTAATTTAAGAAGACAAAGATTCCCATGGTACTATTTGTCTTTTTTCATTATCTTCACACTCAGAATTTATCCTCTTAAAAAGAAATACCGTTTAAAATACGAATGATTTATGAGAAGCATCAATAATACATAAACCAAAAAATGCTCTAATCCTGAGAAAAACAAAACATTTCAGGCTTTGTTTTATGAGACTATTAATACGCGTAGATATCTTGGCCAGTTGAAGAAAATCTTCTGAACTTTGTCTCCCAAAGGAATCAGGGTCTGGTTTCTGTACTGTTACTTTGCCATTTGTTATAGCTCAATTAATTCATATTTTTATTTTCTGATGAAGCAGATAGAAGTATGTACAAATATGTGAAGGTAGGCTGTGCTAAAATGTTCAATGTAGATTTATGAAAACTCATTATTGTGAATACTATTTATTAAAGCCCTGTGTTTAAGGACCATTTTAAAGAAGGCCTTCTAGAAAAAATATTTTTAACTTCTCAGGTAGCACTTTGAGGATTGTGTGAAGTTGATGTTCTGAGAAAGAATTTGAACATAAATTTGTGAGTAAAACTATAATTTTTAAAAGTATGTTATCAGTAACACATCATAATTTTTAAAATATTCCATATCAATATTGGATGGCATGAAATACTGTTGTTTTGTTTTGTTTTGCTTTGTTTTGTTTGGTGTAAGTAACAGTGCTGCCAAGCTGTCAAGCCAAGTACTTCTTAGAGCAATGGGGAGGCTTTAAATGACTCTTGTCTTCCAAAGTGCAGATATGAAATGTAGATGATATCATTCTAACCAGGATTCTCTTCTACTTGGATCTGGGTCAAGGAGAGAATGCTCTTCCGGGTGCCTTAGACCAACCAAGTATACGTGGCTTATGCAGAGGGTCCTGAGATGTAGTTGTCTTACAAAATGTGTTCCAGGTATGGACTTGTTTTCCAAGGCCATTCTGTGTTTCAAAAGTTTATTGGTATTTTTTACCCCCATTTTGTTTATATAGCAGAGAGATCATTTGCTGGTATGTTATGCTCTGATCGAATGGAAAAAAAATAATATGATAAATATGCATTGAATATTGGTTAATTTTACTCAATAAGGAGGTAAGTTTCAAATTATAACCTTAGTAGATCAGTAATATATAATAAATAGCCTAGAATTTAGAAAGCATGTATGAAATGAGGCATAATTATGACACAGATATCTAATATTAACCCAGGAATTACAAGCACGTTAAATGAATTGCTAAATTAGACACAGATAGAGATGTAAATATAGAAGCTATCATTTTTTTGCAGACTTGTCATAAGCATCCCAACAGAACCGATTTCTGTCACAGTGCACAAGAACGCTCCATCGTGTTCTCCTGGGCTGTGGATCCTCCCTAACACTAGTTTTCCTACTTAAGCCTTATTATTATTATCATGTATTCCAATGAAAAGAGAAACATTGCATGGAAAAACCTGTAGTCTATCAAAGCGTCCCAAAGCAATTGGACAATTTATATTTAAGCTAATGTTGATATTTATAGTGAATATTTACAGTGACCATTATAACATATTATGTTTTGTGGTTAGAACCTGCTTTTACACACAAATACAATATTTGATTTTTTGATGAATTGCCTATTGATTTTAAACATTTATTAACTCTTACTCAGAATTTAACACTTTATGTATTTACAACAATTGGGTGGGGTAGTGTGTGTATCTTAAAATTATCCCTATAAATTATTCCCAAATTAAAAGAATAAAATCTTTTGGTATTATAATTTGAAGAGGATTACTTTCCTAAGAAAAAGAAATACAATCTCCTGAATGGTATTTTACACATATCAGTTATTAATATTATACTCAGCCACATATTCCTTTATATTTTGTTGACACTTAAAAGACATTTTTTTAGAGAGTATGAGGTCTGACAATTAAATTCGTGAACTTGTTGTAATGATGTTGCCAACCATTTTTGATGTAAGAGGGATTATTCATAATGAATTTGTACAAACTGGACAAACAGTTAACCACATTTACTACTTGGAAGTGCTGAAAATGCTGCGTGAAAAAGGTAGATGAAAACGACCTGAACTTTTCGTCAATAATTCATGTCTTTTACATCACGACAATGCTCCAGCTCACATGGCACTGTCTGTGAGGAAGTTTTTAGCCAGTAAACAAATAACTATATTGGAACACCCTCCCTACTCACCTGATCTGGCCCCCAATGACTTCTTTGTTTACCCAAAGATAAAGGAAATATTGAAAGGAAGATATTTTGATGACATTCAGGACATAAAAGTTAATATGATGAGAGCTCTGATGGCCATTCCAGAAAAAGAGTTCCCAAATTGTTTGAAGGGTGGACTAGGCACTGGCATCAGTGCATAGCTTCCCAAGGAGAGTACTTCGAAGGTGACTGCAGTGAAGTATATAGCACTTTTTCTAGAATGAGTTCACGAACTTCATTGACAGACCTCGTATAATGCTGTACAATATACTAAAATTTGGAGTTCTATAACTTGTAATTCAAGGTTATTTCATAAGAAAGATATCTCATTATGAGATTGGTGTCACAGGATAGACAGTCCTCAGCATGAGTTTCAGGACTTTACCATAAGGATAAGAAGCTAACAAATATATGCATACTTTAAAGTTTACAAAGCACTTTCCTATATATTATATTCAATAATACCATTGCATTTAATGAATATTATATGAATTTTACAGCTCAGGATATTGAGGTTCAGAGTGGATAAGACTCACCCAAAGTCACACAGTTAATAAATGTCAGAGTGAATATATTAACCCAGTACTTGCAATAATAAAATACACTCTTTACACTACAGTAAGTTGTCTCAAATTTAAATATGTTAGGACATACAATACATAATTTAATTATACTTATATTTATATAGAACTATATATTACTATAAAATGGTTTTGAGGTATAGTAGTGGGAAAATAGAAACACAATCAGTGCAAATGATTTCTCATGGTCACTGCAAAGCTGTACCGGAGTGTTTGCCGTAAAACCCTCATTCTACTTTCCTGTTTATTAGGTTTTGCTCTCCAATACAACATATAGAAAATGAAGGACATTATCATAGATAGTTACTAAAGAGCATGGTTATTAAATTACTTTTCAAATATCTTCATTAATGATACTATTTAATTTTATAGCTATGTCTGCTTTTTCAGTTAAAATTGAATTGAATAAGAATATTTGAATGCCAACCTAGTAAACATTACTTTAATTGAAAGCCTGAGGGATTAAAAAATAAATTAGAAAAAAAAAAAAAAAACGGGGAGAAGAGAGAAGAAGGAGGGGGAGGAGAACTAGTATATGACGCCCTTGAGGAGTTAGCATTTTGCTTGTGTGACAGGCAATAATGTTTGTGGTTAAGTGTACAGCCTCTGGTGTGAGCCCAGATGTGCCACTTACTAGCGATATGAACTTTGGCCCTTTTTTGGCTGATTTCATTGAGAAATAATTGTCATACATCGCTGAAAAAGTTTAAGGCATACAATATGGTGTTTTAATTTACATATATTGTGAAATGGTTACCACAGTAAATTCAGCTACCATTCATCTTCTCATATAAATACAATAAAAAGAAAAGAAGGAGAAAAATGAAAAAAGAAATCTCCTTGTCATAAGAACTCTTAGGATTAACTCTTCTAACCATCTTCCTATGTATCGTATAGCAGTGTTAACTATAGTCATCCTGTTGTACATTACATCCCTGGTACTTATTTATCCTGTATCTAGAAGTTTGTACCATTTGACCACCTTCCTCCAAGCCCCCTCCTTTCCATCCTCCACTTCTGGTAACCACAAGTCTATTCTCCTTTTCTATGAGTTTGTTTTTGTTTTGCTTTAGATTACCCACATAAGTGAGATCATACAGTATATGTCTTTGTTTGTCTGATTTATCTCACTTAGCATAATGCCTTCAAGGTCCATTCATGCTGTTAGAAATGGTAGGATTTCCTAATTTTTATGTTAATAATATTATTACTAATAATATTACTCAAAAATATATCTGCACCCCATGTTCATAGCACAATTATGTACTATAAACTTGATTATTATGAGGTTTATTTTTATGGTTGATAAATTCAGTAATATCTTTTCATAAATGACTATCTTCAAAGTTTAAAAATGGATTTGGTACTTAAAATGGATACTTGCTTATTCCAAACAATTATTTTGAAAATATCTTTACAAGAAACACCTTCCTTTTCCAACCATATAAATAAAACGAATCATACCACCTTGCTACTCTGTATCTATTATGACACTCAGATGCTACATTTTGGCCTTTGTTGCCTTATGTATTATACATCTATACACAACATTTTTGTAGGTAGAAAATGAGCATAAAAGTTAACATGTGAATATTTGTTAAATTGTTATTTTTGAGTTACATTGCATATAAGTTTTTTAAATAATATTTTTAAAGTACAAACATAAAAGTAAGTTTCTGTATAAATATACATCTTCTATAAATATATACATCTTCTGTATACACATGCTTATATATGTATATACACATATATATTCAAGTGCATATACTCACTGCTTTCTAGGTTATTAGAGTTATTCTCTCTGTAGATCATTTACATGCTGATCCCTGAATACATAGAGACTGATTTCCTGAGAAAATTAAATAAAATTATATATATTTTTAATTTTTTATTACATTTACTATAGTGACATTGGTTAGCAAAATTATGTTGGTTTTAAGTGTACATGTCTATAACGTATTGCATTTACGTATTGCATTTTGTGTTCACTACCCAGAGTCAGTTATCCTTCCATCACCATATATTGGACCCCCTTTATCCTCTTATACCACCACCCTCCTGCCCCCTTACTCTCTGGTAACTACTAAACTGTTGTCTGTATCTGAGTTTTCATTTGTCTTGTTCGTTTGTTGCTTTCAGCTTCATATGCCATATATGTGTGAAGTCATATGGTTCTCAGCTTCTTCTGTCTGATTTATTTCACTTAGCATGATAATCTCAAGATTCATCCATGTTGTCGCAAATGGCAGTGTTTCATCTTTTCTTATGGCCAAGTAATATTCCATTAAATATGTGTGTGTGAAATCTCATTTATAAAAATAAATTTTCTGAGCTAGTTATGGTTTCACTTGCATATTGATTTGATCAATTTATTAACACATATATAGCCTACAGAAAAACCAGTTGGAAATTGTTTTTGGTTTTGCTTTTTAGAATGCATATTAAAAAGGCAATTATTTCCTGCTCACTGAGAAAAACCAAATATTCATGATTAGTTAGCTAAAGTCTCTCCAGTATAGATGTAAGTATATAACACTATTTGACAAGTGTTATTATTTCATCATACAAGATTAGTCAGTTTCAATAAATGGCTTATTTTCAATCTCATAAAGTTATTATTTAAATAAATGTGGAATGTATAGAAAACCAAGGATGTGCTACAAAGAGAATGTTTGGAAACATTAGGATTTATAACCCAATCTTAACCTGCTTATTAGAATTTTGTATGTCTACTAGCTCTTAATTCTGTATTTGTGGTATATAGTTATTTCCATTTTTAACCAAGAGAGTGAAATGATTGATGTTTTCCACTGTGTTAGTACTTATCTCTTAGGTAGTATTTCCTAAGTACTTACTGATCCATAGTTTTAAAAAAAAGAAATCCTAGTTGAAGTCAATGTCTTTTGTACTTAGATAATTTGCTAGGAATTAGATAATTTTCTACATTAAATCATTCTTTTTTGTGTATTTTGCTGTGGGAAAATGTTCTATTTAACTACTTTTATTAGACAATTTAAGAAATTTTAAGATCCTTATACAATGATATATGCTTACCATTAAAATCTTTAATAAATTAGAAAGTATCTTTAATATCTTTTTATTTAATTTTAATGTTATATTTAACCTATGAAAGAACACCAGCATGAACCAAATTCAGTACAAGTGCATTCTATATATACTATTGATAAAACCAACTGCATGTTTCTATTTCCAGCTATCTTCAATAGCAAGCCAAGTTAATTAGATATCAAAGAATTTTATGAAGCCTACTGTGTTTAAAGTACTTTGGTTGATGTAGGGAAATCCTTAAATGTTGTAAGAGGTGGCACACAACACATTGGAAATAGGTGTTATTGCATACGTGTAGTAAAAAGTAGAAAAATTTTAATGCTTCAGGAAGGATTTTAAGACTTAACATTAATGGAAAATATAAATAAATCGATATCATGGCCTAAACATTTAAAATGATATAAGTTAATAGAGTTAAGAAGAGCAAAATTAAACAAAAAATATCCAACAAATTTTGAAAATTTTTGCAAATGAAGGGTAAAAAAAAAATTGTTAATACCTTTGAAATACAGCATTCACAAAATTCAGGAAAATGACCATAACAATTTCCCAGTAGAAATACTGGGATGGGATAGTGAGGGAGATCAGTTAGGATCCCCATAGACTTCTCTTTAACTCCTAAGATAGAGTAGTGACAATTATTGTCATTCAGCTTCTAAGAGAGCTAAGAGAAGTGATACACTCTTTGAAAGATAGCTTGACATTTTCATGAAGCAACTGTGAAGTCAAAAATATTGAAGATATTAGCTTTGCAGTCAATAAAATATAACTACAAACAACAAAGTAGAAAATTTCTGTATGTTTGTCCCACGGTAGCAAATATCAAGTCATATAACTAGTTGGGTTTGGATGAAATCCAACTTATAAGGTTAAGTTTTCATTTATGAGGCTATGATTAAAAGAGAAGACAGGAGGCTGAAGAAATAGTCACTTAATCATTGTGCATCATACTATGCACAAATTATAAGTGATTATATTAGTCAGGGTTCTCCAGAGAACAGAGCCATTAGGATCGATAGATGATAGGTAGGTAGATAGATAGATGATAGATAGATAGATAGATAGATAGATAGATAGATAGATAGATAGATAGACAGATAGATAGATAGAGGTGAGATAGATGATAGAGCTTTATTATATAAGGAATTGGCTCACACAATTATGGAGGATAAATTCCACAATTTGTTATGTGTAAACTAGAGGCTCAGGAAGCCGGTGGTGTAGTTCCAGGCCAGTTTTGAAGGCCTGAGAACCACGGGAGCCAACAGCATAAGCCCAGTCAGAGTGCAGAGCCCTGAGAACCAGGCATGCTGATGTCTGAGCACAGGAGAAGATGAATGTCCCAGCTCAAGCAGAAAGAATAAATTCACCCTTTCTTCACTTATTGTGCTATTGAGTCCCTCAATGGATTGAGGGTGATTCTACTCTCTTCTGGAGACACCCTCACAGCCACACCCAAAAATAATGTTTTACCAGCTATTGGGGCATCCCTTAACCCAGCCAAGTTGACATGTAAAATTACCCATCACAGCGATATAAAAATATAATGTTACTGGAATTTTTGAAATTACTGAATACGCCTAGTTTGGAAATTAATCTTAAGATCTCAAATTTAACTTCATTGAAATTGTATTGGCTAATGAATCTTGCGGGTCCAAGATACTTGACATTAATCACGTGTCCTGTCTTCCAGTGGATATGTAGGGTTCTAGTACTGTTGAGCATGATAGTTCACTTCCTGTGTCTTCATACTTGAGCCACATTTATGAATCATTTTATTTTCCTAATCTCTAAGCTATTAATTAAATATTGAGTACTCTATTTCACTAGTAACTCAGTTTTAATTAATTTCCTCGTTGGCTATTTTACAAATATTTTCAGTTGAATATAATCATGTGTTATAATCAGTTTAATAATCTTTTACTACTCAGCAATATTTTGGAATATTATATTATTTGCATTTAGCTTCAATGGTCCTTATTAACTATCTAGAAACCTGATTTCCAGATACGTCTTAGGTAAGGGATTAAGTTTCGGATAGCTTCTTCATTTTCTTTTCCTGGAAGTTATGTTTAAATTTGAACAGAGCAGAGAGAAGCTTGCCTCCAATAACTTTAGAAAAGTAATTTCACAGTATGACGCGCTGGTATTTTCAGAATTGATTTAGATTCAATAATTCAGTTACTAAGACCTTCAGTCTTGAATCAGCCCCTACCAGTGCTGCCTTTGACCATCACAGATTACAGGTAGTCTATTTACCTGCCAAGTTTAATGTTTCATCATAAATCTCTACCTTGTTAATTCACATGGCTGACCTTGTCCTTTCTCAAAATATCATGGCCTATCCTTACCCCTTATGTTTTTCCTCAGACTCTAGCACATTAATTTTCATTTTTAAAATGTCCCTATTCATCTAGAAAAACAAAGATTTTAGTTGAGTATTGTAGTTTAAATTCTTGTTGCAATTTATTACAGTTCCAAGCAATTCCTTGAATCATTCATGCTAAGGAGGATTACTGTCAAACTGACAGCAGGATTTGTAACGGCAGTAGAGGTAAGCTATCAGAAATATGTCATTAGCTGTTTTTTCAATCCCTTGTAAATGAAAGTATAGAAGGGGAATTTTAACTCACAAAAATAAGCAAAGTACATCTTAAATGGTTTGTAGTAGTTTTTGTTAACCACTGATTACCAAAATCCAATTGCAATCTTCTCAATGATTCTAAGGATCTAGATGCTCAAGAATACTATTTGCTATAAATGCCACAAGGAAATGGTTATATGAATGAGCAGAAACATAAAACAGTTGACAGCTATTTTGTGATTAAATTGACTGTGATGTCAATCAAAACATTCTGCATCCATGTAGGAAAACTAGTCTTCAGTGCCAGTAGGTGTTTTAGGGGTTGATTTATCTTGTGTCTGCTTCCCTTAGTTAGGACACTCCATAAGGATTAACTTTCTTAGTTCAAGTAATATCACGCCCAGAAGTCCCTATTTGAGGGATAATGCTATAATCAGTCATCACCACTTTTGGTTAATCCATCAACAAAACAGTGACCAAGGTAAACATGGAAAACAGCCTGGTTGAATTTTATATATTTTTCATAGGGAGAAGAGAAAACTCCAGCACACGGGTGGTGTTTTCTCTGGTGAGTACATACATGTTTGAGACCTAATTCTGATCAATGCAGAGATAGAAAAGATCACTAAATGTCTGATGAAGTCTTGCGTGCAACACTGTTCATTTTAACCCCAGCCTTACTCCCTTTGGGTTCTAATGTTCAAAATTGGTCTTGGAAACCCTTTAGCCTTGAAGGCCATTCTTGACTATGCTAAACTGACTCCAAATTTTTCCAAATTATTTCAGCTTGAATTCAAACCAGGCTATTTTTGATAAATCTACTGAACTTACGCATGCCCCTGACACTGACAGTGACCAACTTTATCAGGTCTGCTAGGAGCAAAGTACTTCTGACTTATAAAATCACGGGTGACAGTAATTTAATATATAGGCATGTTTCTGTATTTTTTTTCTTTATTGTATATGAATTAATTATATAAATAAATTGGTATATAAATAAGTAATCCCCAGTTAATATTTGATTAAATAAAGCATGATATATTCATACATAGATAAAATGATGCAAACTTGAAGTAATATATGTAAAATATTTCTAAAAATTGAAAAATATGAAATCATTGTAAATATTCGTAAAAAAACCCTGTTATAAAACTATATATACAGCTTCATTTGAATTTAGTGTCTCCTACAATGCAAAGTATATGGTAGCTATTCAATGTACATTTCTTGACTTAATAGACATTGTTAAACAAAGATTAATAAAAATAAAACATGTCATTTATTTATCTATTTTCATCCCTTCATAAAATAGGCAAAAATGAAACAACAGAACAACAATAAATTTTCTCTGAGTGATGAAATTATAAGTGACTCTAAGGTTAATTGTCCCTAGAATTGTTATTGTCCTAATTTTCCATTTTCTGTAACTTCATTGATTACACTTACAATCTCTCTCTCATAGATCCACACACATATAATCAAATATTGTCAAGTGAAGGGGTATGTGTATACCTCAAGTAGAGGGTTATGACACAGAAGTACAGATATAAACAAAGCTTCCTAGGAAAAACCTTAAAAGCAGAGTGCTATAAAGCACTACTGTCCAACAGTTCTCAATGTCTCACATTCAGGTTAGGTGGAGAGAGTCTGCATGCACAGTAGTCAACATTTCAACTGCACATATTATACTCTGCACATAATGTTACATGAGACACTGCCAATCTCAGTGACTGAAAATGATATGCTTTTTTGCCCATAAAGTTGCAGGTGGACAATTTACCTAGGTTTGGCTGGGTAACTTCTTCTGGTCACGTTTGGGATCATGCACATGTCTGGTACTTCATTGGGTGGTTTCTGGGAAAATAGAGGGAATTGAGCCATGTATTTCTCTTCTTCCAGTGGCCTAGTTTGGATACCATTTTCTTTTAGAGTTGGAAAAGTTCAAGAACAGTAACTGGATACGTGAAAAAGCTTCCACGCTCATGATATCACATTTACAATTACCCCTTGAACAAAGAGCAACGTGGTTAAGTCAGAGAAACAGGACTTTGAGAAGTTATCTGGCAAATGACACCTATACAGGGAGGAGTGAAAAACTGGGCCACAGAATATCTATATAGCAATGCAAACTTATTAATCTGAGAACTGGCCTTGTTAAAATGGGCCAGACTTCAGAACCCAGTGATTGTTAGCAACCTCTGCTTCTCTGGAGCTAAATCAGATTTGCTGAGTCAGATCTACTGCTACTAAAAGGGCCTCAGCCTTAGAAATGAGCCTCAGCCTTAGAAATGTCTGCCTCCACTGTCCACCTTTGGTCCATGGGCACTCCTTGAACTTCTCTATTGGCTCTGATCATGACAGGTCACTGACTTTTCCACAGTGATGTTTCAGATGAGGTATGCAAAATATCCCATAGAGCTGGGTCATATGGGAAGTAAAATTTAAACCCATGCCACAAAATTTGTCATCATGGATTGGGAGCTATTTGTCAATAACTGTAATCGAATAATTAAAAAAATATATATTCAAACACTTTTGGTCCTACATAATTCTTCTGGTGATTATGTATATATGATTTGTTTTTCCAGAACAATCAGTTACACAGAGTTGCCAAGATTTCCATTTTATCTTCATAAGCAACCTCTGAGAGCAGAGAAGTGTGATCATGTAATCACTCAAACAGGTCAACGTCCAATTTCATATGTCTATTATCCTTGACCAAAGTATTAGGTTGGTGCAAAAGTAATCACGGTTTTTGCAATTATTTTTAACCTTAAACCACAGTTACTTTTGCACCAGCCTAACACTATGAACTGTCAATCCATTGATGTCACATAAATTATCCATAAATCTACTAAAGACAAAGCAGGCAAAAAATTAACTGCTCATTGATCAGTTAAAGTTAAAAAAAAAAAAGAGGAGTTTCTTCCTCCCTGTGGGGGAAAAAATAAACATATAATATTCGTCAAATTTCCTCACTGTCCTCCTTATTCTGGTACCTAGGATCTCATTCAACATGGAAGAATGTATGAACTGTGCTGACTAGAACTGCAATGTACTGACTCGTTGAATTTTTCTAATTGGCAGCTTCCCTGCATTTCTTTTTGTTGAACATAGTTAGTGTTCTCACTCATACAAATACTTTTCAAATTTTATTACAATTTTCTTCATGGTGCTGTTTTTGACCCATTTCCTAAGGCATTTATGTTTGTTCACCATATGGCTCTGTTCAGATGCTAGAAGAAACTCTAAATATGGTTTTGTTTAAAATTGTCTTTCTTTCTTTTAAAATCAAAACCATCAAGGCTATCAAGTAGAACTGGGTGAAACAGCCTTTGTATTTGCTTCTCCATGACGAGGTGTGTTGGCCACAAGTTTCACTTGGGGAGAATCCTGCGCACGTGCATGTGTGTGTGTCAGGGGGGCTCTGAGATGTCTGCTCTAGATACTAAGATGCTGTCGGCAAAGGTATGTATCCACCACTGAAAATCTAAAACAAACAAACAATTTCAAAGTGGGATGGATTTACTGTACAGGAAATTTCCAACATGACAGGTTGCTGGTAAGCACAGAAAAGGAGGCTACAGTTCACATCCTGAAGGAAAAATAAATAAATACACAAGTAAATACACATATAAACAAGCAAACACCAAAAGATTGCATATGCTTTATGGTCAATAGGTAAAGGACTGATAGAATTAAAAGGGCAAGAAAAACTAGTCAAATTGGGCCATGCCTTGGGTATTCAAGACAACAGCAAAGCAAATGAGCTGATTAACCAGACACACACACACAGACACACACACACACACGGAGCCATTTGATTTGGCTGCTCTACTAGAAAACAGATTTAGTTGAGTCAACACATACTAATTTAAATGTATAAATTACTACCCAGTAACCTAGTAATTCTACTACTGGGTATTTAAGAAAACTATGTTTACAATAAGCCATGCTCAAAAATGTATGCGCAGCTTGTACTAGTGTAACAAATTACCAAAAACTGATTGTTAATTGAGGAGAGGAACTAGAATCATAATATGCTCATTTAAAAGTAGAGAAGGCAGAAAACAAAACAAAAAAAGAACTAAGAACAATGGCAATGGTTTAGTGCTATGAATTAGCTGCAATGAAAACAATTACATACTTGGTAGAGTAGTTAGGATATCTTCGACAAGGGTAAATTAGCCTGAAGCATAGTTGTTTGGCTTGTCCTATCCAAAATGGCCTAATACAAATATCCAATGTAAGCGGAAATGTTGTCAGGAGGTATAGTCAAAGTTTAAATCTATAACTCAGTGGTCATATGGTCATGAATCTGACATGCAGCATCACTTAAGTGAATCTGAAATGATCATCTGTAGTCCCTTTCATATCAGCAGTTAGAACTTGGGGGCGAGGGGGGTGTTGGAGGGCATGAATTGGATAACTAGTGTGATTTGAAGTGAACTATAGTGGGAAGGATGAGTAAAGCTGAAAATTTCTTAACCCTCTTTATTCAACACTGTAGGAAAACAGGGATGTCAATCACAGGGAAAACTGCAATTATCTTGCATTCCTTTCCTGGTATGTTACTATGATCTTGAAATTATGATGTTTTGTGAGCTAATCTGAGTTTAGTGAGATTCAGAGAATATTATTTCAGTAATATTTTCCATTCTGAACAGTTTATGTTTAATTAGAAATATAAGGGTAACTAATTGAAATAATATACTGATCACTTAAAGATGATAAATGATAACATCTTACATACCAAGCATGATTTTGTTTAAAAATGTGACCTTGTAGATTTGGAGCCCACAAAATGGTTATTTCAAATTCTTCTCAAACAATATCTTTAAGAAATAGAAGAGGACACGATTTTGTAGACAGGACACAGAAAATAAAAGAAAGAAATTAAAACTTTTGTTCTTTAAAGGCATTATTACACAAATGAAAATGTAAGCTGCATGTTAGTCACATGTGTGACTATGAACATTTTTTCTAGAATATATAAATAAATTAATTAATTAATTAAAAAAAGACACACAACTTAAGTAAAAATGGACAAAATATTTTGAATACATATTTACAATAGAATATATAGCCAATAAACACATAAGATGTCCAGCATCATTGGTCATTGGGGAAATTCAAATTAAAGCCAAAGTAAGCTATTTTTTTCTTAACAGGCAGAATGGCTAAAACTAATAAGATAAAATTCACAATTTTGTCAAGGATGCCACTCTTACTTTCACATTTATAATGGAAATGTACAATGATACAATCACTTTGGGAAACATTGTGTAGGCATTGTCTGATGAAGTTAAACAGCCCTACCCAGTAACCTGGTCATTCTACTACTATTTATCCAAGAGAAAGAAAACTATGTTTACAAAGGGCATTCCCGAAAATATACGTGCAGCTTGTTTTCGTGCAACAAATTACCAACAATTGAACAGCTTAAAATATCTTTTAATTATTACCTCACAGTTGTGTAGGTCAGAAGTATGGGTAGGCAGGAATGCACTGTCTCCTTAGTGTTTCACAGGCTGAAATCAAGATCCTGGCCAGGTTACTTTACCTAATGGAATATCTGGGAATCAATATACTTCGAATTTCATTCAGGTTGTTGATAGATTTCAGTTCTGTGCCGCTATAGCACAGAAACTACACCTCCCCCAATTTCCTTGCTGTCTGTTACCTGGGGGTTTCATTCAGCTCCTAGGGGCTACACTTTGGTCTTTGCATGTGGTTTTGTGCATCTTCAAGCCTCACCATTGTGTCAAATCCTTCTAGTGTTCTGAATCTCTGACTTTCTCTTTTGCTACCAGATGGAGAAATCTCTCTTTCTTAAAACACTTATGTGATTATATTAGGCCTACCAAGATAGCCTCCTTTTTTGTTAACTCCAAGTCAATTGATTAGTAACCTTAATAACATCTGCGAAATTATTTTTATCAAGTAATCTTATCTAATCATGGCTGTGATATATCACATTCATAATCCCTGGGATAAGGGTGGAAAAACTGGGAGGGGTGGTCATTTTAGCACCCAGCCTACTACACAGCTTTATTCATAATACCCCCAACTAGAAACAAGACAAATGGCCTGAAGCCAATGTTTTAGAATTTTGTTATGGTAGCATAACAAAATTGTAAAACCCAAATTCTGTTCCAGTTATTATTTTTTTCATAACAAACACAATGTGGTGGATTAAAACAACACGAAATATTTATTTTGGCCATCACTTTATTATTAGGAATATAGACAAGATACATGGGGACACTTGGATCAGTTTAAAGGTTTTAACTGGGATGAAGCAAATGGTTGGGTATTGGCCAAGCATCTCTGTACATGGTTTATACAAGCAGCTATCATAGATTTCATCACAGCATGGAACTCCAAGAAGAGTAAAAATTCTTATATGGTGATTAATAGCTTCAAGAGTTAATGAAGCTAGTTACTAGAAATGGAAGATGCCCAGAAATTGAAACAACATCGCTTCTGCCATATTCTATTGATTATGTAGTCACAGAGGCCAGAATGAACAGAGCAGACATATATAACAATGTTAATGGGGTAGAGTGTCAAAGAATTATTAGAAATTGTCTTTTTGTAGACTGAGCTGTTTGATATATCAAACTGTTTAAGAAATTTCAATTTAAATTTGTACAGGTGGTTATAGTCAAATATAAAGACTTCGAATTAGTCAATGGCATAATATGGAAATACTTGGAATGAAGGAATCATACTTATGAAAGGGTCATAGAAACCATCAACTCCAAAAATTTTAATGTTGTTAACTGACAAACAAAACCACAAACTTTGTGATAGAGAAAGTCACCCTAGTCGTTAAGGTTCTTGATTTCTTTGATAATGTTGATACGACTTCCTGGTCAATTCAGGTAAATTCAATCTTGATTATTTTTCTAATAGAATTTACTAAGCAGTCAATGTCATGCTGCTATGCTCACGTGCACTTTGTAACTATAATTGCTTATAGCTTAATGTATAGTACAATTAAATCAAAATTGTGACTATGAATATGGTAACATCACACCTGTAATTATATGATATTATATTATGTGGGAAAGGAGATTTTACAGATGTAAGTAAGGGCACTAGTTATTAGTGAGTTGTTATTTGCACAAATAGAAATGCAATGAAAGTATTTCCAGTATTTAGCTGTGTGAACCATTTTTAAAGAGCAAGTGCATGGAATCTAACTCAATTTTTGTTGTTGGAGACATCTTTCAAGCCTCACTATGCCCCTTTCCTCTGTTGTGATATCTGGATGAGCAGATATGAAAGCCTGCATGTTTCCTCCATTGGTGTCAGTTGGGTAGTTCACACCACACAAACCCCAACTCCACACATAATAACCCTGCTGGCCCAAGCCTCTAAATATAGTACAAACAAAGGCGAAACTTCCCCTTTTGCAAGCTATTTTCAGACCCCCTTGGGTGTCTCCTTTATTCTTCTCAGAAAGCCTCAATATGTAATACTTTTGTTCATACCCTCTGGGTCATATGCATCACTATGTGTCTCAGCATCGAAATGAGTGCTGGACGGGGAAGGGTTGATCTCACCCTCCACAGGGCAACCACAAAGCAGTCCGTCCTGTGAGCAGGGTGTCTTAGGCAATGACCACCACCAGCGAACTTTCTTCTCTTGCTTTGGTTCACTACATGGCTCAGCTGCCTCTGGCATGCATGCACTTTGAGCTGCTACTGGCTATATCATGTACTTTTAGATCTCTTGCTGCCTGTTTGCAAACATGCACTTTGAATTGTACTGCTTTATGCTAGAGTTGCTCAGCTTACCACATTTCTTTTATACATTTAACCAACTTAAGTTGGAAGTTTTGATAATTGGTATTTTTGGCATAGGAGTACGGTATTAGGGTCCTCCGGAAAAGGTGGCTGGGCCACGTGTATCGGCATAGGCCAATCAAGTGCATTGGATTGAATTTTGTGCCTCAATTAAAAAAAAAGTATAAGCCATAGCTGAGTTCTGGTAAGGACTCTTACCTGATGATCATTGATTGGGTGTCTCCATCAGACATCAAACCCTGTTGTACAGAGTTCTCGGGGCAAAAAAAGGATACCCTGTGCAATGTGTAAGCCTATGGGGTGGCTGCTAATATTTGAAAGAATAGTTATTATGTGGCTTGCTGAGGTCCAGACTTTTAAAATTAGATAGCTCGTTAGAAGTCTTTGAAAAGCTCGGTTGCTGCCTCTGCTTTGTCAACAAAATAGAACCTGATCCACAGAGCTTATAGAGTAAAACACCAACGGTACCTGCATGTCACAGACTCTACAAAGTAGCTCCAAAAGTTTTACTTCCGTCACTCTTAAAGGGCCTGAGCATACCATCGCCCTAATCAATAACTGTGAAACATTGACAAGCACTCTGGATTCATTGGGTGCTCTGGTGCATAAACATGTCAAACATTATTCAAACCCAATCCAAAAACCCAATAAAGCAAAATTTCCACGGGGGGTAGCCCCTAAATATGATGCAACTGATCTGGAAATTTTTGAAGAAAGAATCTTATAAAATAAGATGCATTTTACACAGTTACTTAGGACATAAAAATACACTCAAAACAAGGATAAGCCATTGCCCCACACAAAGTAAGAGGCCCTACTACTAAGTAAATATTTCTGGGCATTATTTGTTCAGTCAAGGGTTGTTCCATCGCTGACACTGTCAAGAAACAATTGTTCAGCCCCTCCCCTTCGATACACACAACATTAAAACAAGCCTAACTTCATGTAGACCACTTTGTGTTCTGGAAGCATCACATTGATCATTCAGAAATTATGCCTAAGCCTATTTATGCTGGTGTTCTTAAATTTGCCCAGTTAGAATGCGATCACTGAAACTAAAGACTCTAGAATCTGCTCAAATTGCAATACAGCAGATACTCCCATTTAAGCCGTCACTCCTCCACCCATTCCATGAACTCCATCCTTGTGGAGGCTGGAGCAATCTCCTTTCGTGTGTCTTGGAACTGCTGGACAAATTATGGACATTTGGTGCAAAAACCGTCTTTGTTGGTCCTTTATTGCACACCATAAGAGCACTAAGTGCTGCCTGCATACTGGATTCTTCTGGATACAGGTGCTACCACATGCCCTAAGCATAAGACTTTTTGCATATGACTGCCTATTGTGCCTGGGTCACAGAGGTAGCACCTCCAGATTTGGCAAGGCCACTGAAGCCTTGTTATAAAAAAAAATTAAAAAAAAAAATAAGAGCATGCTACTTACATGATAGACTGGAACCTGGGAACCCTGGCATATATATCACACCTAGCATGAGAAATGGCTTTCCTTGTCCTCAGTCTTTTGCCAAATGTAATGAAAATATTGAAGGTCACTCCTCTCTCAGACACACTGCCCACCTGAGGAATAACGAGATCAACTGAGTGGAAAGACAAAAGGGAATTTGTTTATTATATGGGTGGTAATGCCACAATCGCACATGATGAAACCTGTTAGAGAGGTGCCACCCTAGATCCCCTAATCAGGATGTCACTGATCAAGAGCACACCCAAGAGTCAGCATAATTGGCTTGATTTCAGGCAGTCACCTTAGCACTAGACGACTCCCTCACCAACAATAGGCCCAGTGTGCACATTTTCACAGACTCTCGGGCCATTGCCAATGGTCTAGTGTCTGGTCCAGCCAAATGGCAATAATTCCTTTTCCAGGTTGCTCCTTGGAAGTAGAGAACTCTGGTAATTTCTTGCCATACAGATACCCAAAATGATAAATCAGGGTCAAGGATGTACCTGCACATTCTAAAGCCACATACAAGGCATCAACAAGATACTCCATATCCCTTTCATTGTTCACGACATCGATGATGGTGACCAAGGCACATATTTCACTCACAAACTACAAAATACTCACCACTTGCACAACTCACTCAGTAGAATTTTTACCTCCTTTACCGGTCTCAAACTGCAAGCCTGATAATTTACTTACATGAGTTCAAATTCAATCATCAAGGGTGGATGAGAGTCTCATTCCACTTTTATATTTGGCCACTATATTTATCACACATCTGGGCATACTGATAAGGAAATCCAGGTGCTCACTCCCTTGCCCCCAACAGGGAAGTTCAAACCAGACAAATCTTCCCAGTGTGTGGGAACCCACATTTTGGCCCCAGCCTCTAACACAAAAGAAAAAAAAGTTGTATTCCCTTCCATTTTTCAAATCATTTTTATACTAGTCTGAGTGCCTTCCCTACGCAACCAGAAAGTCTCAATATATGAATAAGAACTCTCTAGGTGTATACGTGACATCAACCATCTCAACCTCCAATTTAATTTGGGGTAAAGAGTGGGACAGTACAACACTCTGTGGGGCAACCACAAAGTAGAAATCCTAAAGGGAATAGATAGTTAGATGCCACCGAGCTGGTTATAGTACAGCTGCCCCAAACTACTTCACTGGTAACTGTTACTTTGTACATAGAAATCTACTTATTGTTGTAAGACTATGTGGCTGTTAATAAAGCATATTTATGTTCTATGTTACATTGAAGTCATTCCACAAAGCCATTGTTTCTGGTATAGGTATGAAAATCAATAATTGATTACATCAATATTTGCTTAATGTATACAGTATTATGTAATGAAAAAGATAAACTAATTAAAATCATGAAATTGCATGTTTCTGTCATAAAGTAACTTGTAACTCTAAGGGGACATAAAAACTTTATAGATTTAAACCTGTTATATGCCAAGGCATGAAAGATTTTCAATGTGCATTTCCAAATCAAGATATCCAAATCATGGAAACACATATTACTGGAGAATTTGAAAATCCTAATTTAAGGATTTTCAAGGTTTTTGAAACCTAATTTCAAGATTTTTAGATTGAAATTTTCTGTGTTCAAAATAGCTAATGAGTTTCCTTTATGGAAGTTATTCTGGTATCGTATGTCTTTTTTTTACAAGTAAAACAATTTTAAAAAACTATATGGAGAAAATAAAAATGGGAAAAATGAGGAAAGAAATTGTACATTTTGAACAGCAAAGGCTCTGCAGTGCATGTGGTGAATGCATTAAATATAAAAGTTTTTATTGAAAACATTAGGGAAAAAAAGCTGGAAATTGTTGAGTACCTAAAGAGGACTCAAATGCTGAATGAAAACCCTATGGAATAAACATGAATATTGCCAAGTTAAAAACAATACACTGAAGATTATTTAAAAAGATGAATGCATAACCTATAGGTTGAAGATTGAGAAGCTAGAAACAGAAGTCTCTATAATAAGAGTATCTGCAGGATTTCAGACAAGAGAATCTTAACTGACAAAGGAACAATGAATGTGGAAAGGAAAGAATACATAGGGGAGATTTCACAAATAAACTAGACAAGCTTTATTCAGCACTTTAGGTGCTATTGGTGTATCTATAAGTGATCCTATTTAAGTATTAAATCATGGTTATGTGTCCAATTTCATAATTAATAATATAAATAAGGAAAAGTGAGAGTTATTTGCTTTCAAGACTCGGTGTCAATTGCCCTGTCAAGCAATTTAAATATCTATCTTAATCATCATACAAATTTTGTCAACACAGACCTTTCACTCTACTTTCTAAATTAAAAATCCAAATTTCAAAGCCTGTACTTTGCAGGTGATATGAAATTAGGGGTCAAACTTTTAGTAAAGGATCTGACACTTAATATTCATCAGAATAAAGTCCAAAAAGGAAATCAGTAAATGTGCATCTTAAGACTATGAAAAGTAAATATGAAAGCATAAATCATATTTGTCTCTACCTACAAAACTTAGTCAGGTAGAAAGAAATATAGTCTGACAGATATATAAATAGAAAGATTTTCTATTTGTTTTGTTTTTCATGATTCAAATGCTTTATTGATAATTCAAAAAGCACATAAAATAGTATAATATTATAAACTTCAATATATTATACAAAGAACCCTATCTATCATGTCCTGATATTAATTTTATAAGGCCCACATTCATATGTGAGCATGCACACATTTTTCATTCTGTGCTTTAAATATTTGATGTTTAATTATATTATAAATTAAAACCCATACTATAGTTAGTATCAAATAAAAATGCATGCAAATGTTTATGCAAGTGCCTAGCATATAATAGGCATTAAATAAAAAAGTCACTAGGTATTATTTTTCTCTACCAATAGACTATTAACTCTATGAAATCAAAAGGCCTGAACCTCTGTAACTCACCATTATAACCCTGGTACTTGACGTAGACCTAAATCATAATAGATATAATATATGTTTGCTAAATGAACACAAACAAATAAATAAATGAATTAGTTAAATATATATTTTATATATTACATATTTAGTAGCTTTCAAAATTTGATTTTAGTGTAATTATTAAATAGTATAGTGAAATAACAAAATTTAGCACATCTTTTACCATATCTTTTCAATTTGGCATATTCTTTCACATTTAATTTCAAATCCACTTCTCCCAACATCTGGTGTTCTCAGATCACATTTAGAATTATACGGATATAATTTCCAAGAAAATGGAAGCGTCATTTTAACAAATGTATCAAGTTCTTTCAGGAAGTTAAAATATCTTGTCTAGTGAGATCTTGAGATAGTTCTGTGAAGAGTAAAATATACTGAGCAGAAATTAGACATCTTTGTTGAAAATCAGGTTCTTTCACATAGTATTGAACACAAACAACTCTTTTAAAATTTCCGTTTCTATATTTGAAAAATAAAGTGATTCAAGTAGTTTATCACTATAGGAAAAATTTTGCATTTCAGCTCAATACAATTCCATAACATCCAAGTCAATCTATACCATTGTGATTAAACCCATAACACACATCAAATACTGCCAGCTGAAGTTATGAAGGACAAGATATGATTCCAATAAACATGGTCACTGCCCATCCATTTATGTATTGTCTATGAATGTTTTTGTGCTATAATAGTAGAGTTGAGTAATTATAATAGAGACCATAGGTCCCACACAGATTAAGTATTTACTATGTGCCCTTGATAGAAAAAGTTGATGATCCTGAATGTACATCATGAAAATAAGCTCCTACATTTCAATCCATCCTGATTATAAATCTATATACCAAGAGGTTTAGATTTAGCATGTCTGGAGCCCTGGCAAATGGATTTTAAAGAATGGATACCAACCTGATTCTGGTATTTCTTTTACCTGTTCGTCTTTCCCCATACCACTCCATTTTTCCAATTGAGGACGTCTGACTTAAATGTTTAGCACTTCTGTATTAACATACTATGCAAAATGGAAAAGCAACAGTGGAATTTCACTGTAAAGAGGCTATTTTGACATTATATTCATATATATATGAATACATATATATATGAATATATATATGTGTGTATTCATGTATATGAATGTATGCGTATGTATATGAATATAAAGTCAAAATAGCCTCTCTCTCTCTTTCTCTGTCTCTCTGTCTCTCTTTCTCTCTCTCTCTCTCTCTCTCTCTCTCTCTGTATGTATATATTTATTCCAAGCTGGTGCTGGGAAGACTGGACAGATATGCATAAAAATGAAACTGGACCACTCTCTTATACCATCTATAAAAATAAACTCAAAATGGGTTAAAGACTTAAATGTAAGGCCTGAAACCATAAAACTAGAAGAAAGTATAGAAAGTAAACTATTTGACAGTAGTCTGAGTATTATCTTTTTGGATACATCCCCTCAAGCAATGAAAACAAAAACAAAAATAAAGAAATGGGACTTCATCAATGTAAAAATCTTCTGCACAGCCAAGAAACCTTCAACAAAACAGAAAAGAAAACCTACTACATGGGAGAAAATATTTGCAAATGATATAGCTGACAAAGGGTTGATACCCAAAATATATAAGACATTCATGCAATTCAATTACAAAAAGGTAAACAATCCGATCGAAAAAAATGGGCGGAGGAGAGATTCAAGGGTGCTGAGTAGATAAATGCTGTGCTTGGCTCATCGCATAAACACATCAAAATTACAACGAAAGTATAGAACAATCTGGAGAACCATCTGAAGTCTAGCTGAACAGAAGTTTTATAACTAAGGATATAAAGAAGCCACATCAAGACTGCTAGGAGGGGCACAGAAGTGAAACAGGGTGGTCCCACACCTACGTGTGGCATTTTAAAATTGGGAGAGATGTCTCAGCCATAGAGGTTCCCCATGAAGGAGCAAGAATTCCAGCCCCACCACATCAGGAGTACTGGTGTCGGGAAGAGGAATCCCCACAACTTCTGGTTGTGAAAAACAGCTGGGATTCTGACTGTGAGGGTGGGATGGCTGCAGAACACCCAGACATGATCTTAAAGGGCCTACGCAGGCACTTACCCTGGGCTCCTGTGGAAGGATGGTGACTCAGGGTGTCGGAGACATTTAGGGTGAGGACTGGAGGGACAGTCCCCATCTTCCCGTGCAGCTGGCAGGCGAGTGCCATCTCTCCTGTGTTTAGAGCACCGCCACTGGCCAAATCTGAATC
Source organism: Rhinolophus ferrumequinum (assembly GCF_004115265.2). Classification (NCBI taxonomy): domain Eukaryota; kingdom Metazoa; phylum Chordata; class Mammalia; order Chiroptera; family Rhinolophidae; genus Rhinolophus; species Rhinolophus ferrumequinum. The sequence goes on along the minus strand of NC_046295.1, from coordinate 11,216,384 downwards.
TGATTGGCTTGGTGAGCTCCGCTGCTCTACCCTGCTGATTCACTGAGACCCTGCCTCACCCAATTCACATATATCAGGAGGTTTTATCAGTGTCTGAACCTTACAGGAGATACCAGGTGGCTGCACGCCTCAGAGTGCCCTGGCATTTTGCAGAGCTACCCCAGATTTGGTACTGGTGGCAGCCATCCTCGGTTCACAGCATGGCCTCTCACACATGCCTCCAGGTACAGCACAGGCAGCAACCAACCATTGATCTCTTTATAGCTCCTACCAGGTAGTCCCCAGCCAATGACAAGAAGTGGCTGACCTTGGCCTGCACCAGAGCCCCTCCCAATAAGCCCCAGAACCAACATACTTAGAGGTTGGCTTCAGACCACAGCAGAGTACCAACCAAATAGTAGAAAGTAGACATACAAGCTCAGAGAGTCACAAAATAGATGAACCAAATCAGGCCCAAACCTAGACACATTACAATTAAAATGACAGAGGTTAAAGACAAAGAGAAAATCCAAAAAGAAGCAAGAGAAAAGTAGTTAATTACCTACGAAGGGAACTCCCAGCTAATTTCTGTCAGCTAATTTCTCAACAGAAACTTTGCAGGCCAGAAGGGATTGGCACAAATATCCAGTGATGAAAAGCAAGGACCTGCGACCAAGGGTAATCTAACCAGCAAAGCCATCATCTAAAATTGAAGGACATATATTTGACAATCAATATTATTTAAAAAAAAAAAAAAAAAAAAACAAAAACAAAGAAAAAGAAAGAAAGAAAATCAAAGGACAGATAAAGAGCTTCCCAGACAAGAAAAAACTAAAGGAGTTCATCACCACCAAACCAGTATTACAAGGAATGTTAGAGGGAGTTCTTTAAAATGAATAAAATAAAATTAAAAAATATGAATAATAAAGTGAAAATAACCACATGTCTATCAATAACTGCTTTCAATGTAAGTTGATTAAATACTCCAGTCAAAAGCATACGGTGGCTGAATGGATAAGAAAACAAAATCCTTACATATGCTGCCTACACACAGGCTGAAAGTAAAGGGATGGAAAAAGTTATTTCATGAAAATGGAAAAGGAAAAAAACAAAACAAAACAAGACTAGGGTAGCAATACTTATACCAGACAAAATAAACTTTAAAACAAAGGCTATAGCAAGAGACAAAGAAAGGACCCAGTTATCCCACTTCTGGGTAATTGTCCGAAGAAACCCAAAACACTACTTCAAGCGGACATGTGCTTCCATTATGTTCATCGCAGCATTGTTTACAATAGCCAAGATGTGGAGGCCGCCTGGATGTCTGTCAATGGATGAATGGATAAAGAGGAGGTACATATATACAATGGAATATTGCTCAGTCCGGGAAGAGAATGGGTTCTTGCCATCTGCAGTGGCATGGATGGACCTGTAGGGTATTGTGCTGAGTAGAGTATACCAGACAGTGAAAGGCAGATGCAATGTGATTTTACTTATATGTGGAATCTAAAGAACAACATAAACAAACATCAGAAACAGACTCATACATACTTACAAAGAACATTTTTATGGTTGCCAGATTGGAGGAAGTTTGAGGTTGTAGGGGTGGGTGAAAAAGGGGAAGGGATTAAGAAGCACAAATTGGTTATACAAATAAGTCATGGGGAGGAAGGTACAGCATAAGGATTACAGTCAATAATATTGTAATGACTAAGTATGGTATCCGATAGGTACTAGATTTATCGGGTAAATAGATAAGAGGGAAGTTGGGGGCAGGGTGAAAAAGGTGAAGGAATTAAGAAGTACAAATTGATAGTTACAAAATAATCATGGAGATGTAAAGTAAAGCACAGGGAATACAGTCAGTAATATGGTAATAACTATGTATAGTGCCAGGTGGGTACTAGTCAGGGGGATCACTTCTTAAATTATATAAATGGCTAACCATATGCTGTATACCCGAAATAAAAATAATATTGAATGTCAACTGTAACTGAAAAATTTAAAAAGGGGGACGGAGAGATTAAGGGCAATAAGAGGTCCAAATTTCCAGGTATAAAACAAATAAGTCATGGGGATGTAACATACAGCATAGCGAATATAGTCAATAGTATTGTGATAGCATGGTATGGTGTCAGATGGTTACTGAACTTATGGTGATCACTTCTTTAGGTATATAAATGTTGAATAACTATTGTGTACAACTGAAACTGATATAATATTATATGCTAACTATATTTTGAATAGAAATCTGAAAGAAAGAAAGAAAGGAAGGAAGGAAGGAAGGAAGGAAGGAAGGAAGGAAGGAAGGAAGGAAGGAAGGAAGGAAGGAAGGAAGGGAGGAAGGAAGGAAGGAAGGAAAAAAAGAAGGAAGGAAGAAACGAAAAAGAAAAATGGGCAAAGGACATGAAAAGATTTCTCCAATGAGGACAAAGTGATGGCCAACAGACATATGAAGAAATGCTGAACATCACCAATCATCAGGGAAATGCAAATCCAAACCACAGTGAGATTCCACCTCACATCAGTCAGAATGACTAGAATCAAGAAGTCAGCAAATAACGTGTTGGTGAGGATGTGGAGAATAGGGAACCCTCATGCACTGATGGCAAACTGGTTTAACCCCTGTGGAAAACAGTATGATGATTCCTCCAAAAGGTAAAAATAGATATACCATATGACCCAGCAATTCCACTTCTGGGTATTTATCCAAAATCCAAATCACTAATTTGAAAAGATACATGCACCCCTATGTTGACTGCAGCATTATTTACAATAGTCAAGATATGGAAGCACCTATGAATGGATAAAGAAGATGTGATATATATCCATATTATACACACAAGCATGCACACACACACACACACACACACACACACACACATTTACACACACAAACTGGAATATTACGCATTGATAAAAGAATGAAATCTTGCCATTTGAAACAACATGAATGTTCCTAGAGCATATCATACTAAGTGAAATAAGTCAGGCAGAGAAACACAAATACCATATACTTTCATTTATAAGTGGAATTTTTAAAAAAAGAACAAACAAAACAAAACCAAAAAGGATTCAGAAAAAGAAACCAAATGGATGGTTACCAGAAGGGAGCAGGTCGGGGGATTGGTGAACAGGGGAAGAGGAATATAGTCAATAATATTGTGATAAGTTTGCACTGTGACAGATGTTTACTGTCAGATGTTTGCAGGGATGGTCACAATTAAGGTAAAAATGTTGAATCACTATATTTTACACCCAAAACTAATGTAATATTATATACCAACTATACTTAAATTAATTTTTTAAATTAAAATATTCACATAAAAATTTAAAGCAAAAAATTGCTACATTTTTGATATTCATCAACAGAAATCCTCTTGTCAAAAATTTGTTGTGAAAACAGAAAGTCTGAAAACACAAAATTTGTCTTTCAAGTGAATAAATCCTTTCCTAATACCTCAGAAACATAAGATTTAGTGAATTCCCAGGTTTCACCTAACCATTGCACACATTCACTCCTATAAGCCATGCTTTACCACATGTCATAAATCATATAAATAAAGTAGATTATATTGTTTTACTATTCATCTTCTAATTTTTGGCAATGTTTGTTATGCACATTCAGATATAATGTAGTGAAGTATTGAAATTGAGAGCCATCCGTTTAATTACAAATACTACTCTGAATATTTTAAAATTTGTATTTTAATACACTTTGTAGCTCATCTGTCTGTGAAAGGGATGTAAAAACTCTTACTACCTTGTATTAATTATGCATTGACAGTATGTCATTTTTTTACTGCCCAACTCCCACATCAATGCAAATTATTGTAAAATATTTGAAAGTTAAAGTATCATGTCCAAATTGATATGTGTGTGTGTGTGTGTGTGTGTGTGTGTGTGTGTGTGTGTGTGCTTCTGTTGGTGACAGTGTTTGTTTGCTTTGCTATTGGTCTCTATTATATTTCCAATCATCCTTTCTTTTAAATTAAATTGAAATGTTTTTAATAGGATCATTACAAAGAAGGAAACTGGGTGCTAAATAAGAAATAATATTTCTAGGATAGCTGACCTTTTCCCAAAAGCAGGAAGTAAGCAGAATAGATGTTATTTTGTTAACATGCTCAGAATGATAGAGTTAACCTTTTATGGAAGATGGCAAAACTCTCAGCAGTTTTCACCTTCTCACAATGTAGCTAGCTCTAAAGTTTGTCAGGTCACAGAAAGAGAGAGCAAAGCTGTTATCAAATACCTACCATGATGTGTTTTCTTTCCTCTGGGGATTAGGTGGGGATAGGGATGGATCAAATTATTCAAATCTCTTTACCATTCAGTTTTTCTGCTTTCAAATTTTGATCTCACTCACTTCTTTTCATCCAGATTTCCTTTAGTACCTGCTCTTAACAAGCCTTTGAACCAAAGGTGGTTTATTCAAAATGTATTAATTATAATAAGGAGAAAACATGTAATTTGCTTTGTTAAAGAGACGGAGCAGATAATTTAACTAACATATACAATTATACACATATGTACATTCACATTTACAAATACATGCTTTTAATTATGCATATTTCTATGGTCCTTATTATAATATTAATTTCAGGAAGATTATAATAAAATCACAATGAGAGACAACCAAGAAATGATTTACTTATAACAAAGAAAGTAGGATAAAAGTAATATAGTAAAGGAGGAACTTCAGTTTTGTGCTGCAAGCTGACATTCTTGATTAGCATACACTGAGAGGGAAATTTAATGAATTATATAACTCTCAAGTTTCAGTGGGGAGAAAAAACAAAAACAAAAACCTTTATACTCCAGAAGATATTAACTGTTTTTCTTTTTCCTGACACTTATTTCTCCAGTCTCTCTACTCTCTCCATAACAAAAAAAAAAACAAAACAAAACAAAACAAAAAAATCAATGAGTGAAATAATGGAAGCCATCCTAAAAAACACTTCTACAACACTGAGAGACATGCTACTTAAGAGAGCTGTTTCTTAAAACCCCATCATTGCTGAAAGGGGAAAGCTCAGTCATAACTCTCTACTAACTACTATGTTAGGGAAGACAGGAAATACAACCTAGATTTTAATAGTCTGGTGTTTTTTTCTTAACACTTGAATAAAGTTTTAAGGTTATTTTTTTTATGTGTTGAATATTGATTCCAAATCTTCAGATATTTGGAGTATTTTGTGTTAAGACAGGATTGTAATGGTGGCACTAAATCTTCTATTTTTGAGATTTGGACCTCTGGTATAATTCAAATTAATAAGTGCAATTTAGCTTGGGACCTTTTGAAAGCTTTCTTTTCTTTGCCTCTTAATGATTCTGCTTCCTATACATTTACTATGCAGTTTCAATGTTTCTATTTACTTAGGCCCAGTGTTAGCCCTGTAACTTGGGAGAGATTTTGCATCTGTATGGGATCCACTCTCCTGGCTCCAATTAAAATCTATGTAACATATGCAAAGGTTGCTTTGCGATAACCTGCTTAACCATACCTTTCCCCCACCCCCAACTACAGGAAAACATAAAACTTGAGACCAAACAAAGACTCCACACAGTAGTTTGCAGTAGTTTCCAGCAGACTCTGCCCAACTGACCCTCCTCTTACATTAATAAATCTTCTATATTTCTATCTGACTCATGAATTCTTTCAGGGCCCACGAGCGAGCCGACACAATATTTTGGCTGCTTCAAATGAGACAATTTTGGGGTAAAATGTATCTATTTATGTAATTCAATTTATCTGTGAACACATATGTCATATACGCCCCGGAATCTTTCTTGAAATCTCTCTCTAATGTGTGGAGGGTTTGTAATCCTTCTTACTGCACAGCACTAAGTGCCATAGTGTGCGTTTAAGTAGTTTTGAACAGTCCTGTACTAGAGTGGACATAACAAAATGTTAACCAAATCTCATTCCCACATTGTTTAACAAATATATTACAATTTAAAATTTTAAGTATATCAATTTGAATGCTAAAATACTTGACTTTTATGAAAATAGAATTTACTTATTTTAAATAATGGTAAATAAATGAAATGTTTAGCAGTTTCTTGGGTCTTCTTTGAAAAAACATAATGAAGATTTTTTTTTGATTGAGAAATAATGGATAAATAACATTATATTAGTTTCAAGTGTACAACATAATGATTCAATGTTTGTATACATTGCAAAATGGTGACCCTAATAAATCTAGTTAATATCCATTACCAAAAATATTATTAAAGTTGTATGTGTTCCTGGTGTGTTCATAAAGAAGAATGTGTCATTTTCAACTACAAATTATACCAAATTTTTGAGGCAAAATTAAATAGGAATGAATTAAATTCAGATAAAAATTAAATATTTTCCTAAGAAAAATATTATTTAGCCCCATTTGAAATATCTTTCTTTTGATGACCATCTATGTTCTCTTAATTTTGATGTTTTCACTGTGCATTAAAAGTCTTATTCAGTCACATATAAATGTACAAAAAATTCAGTCACATTATGATGTACAAAAAATAAATGAAAATCAAATTCAGTAATTCTGAATAATTTCTCTATCAGTTAAGACAAAATGTAAGAATGATAAAGTCATTAATATACTTTCATCTTATGAAGGTATTTCTATAAGAAATTTCAGAATTGCTGACTCTAGAAGAGAAATCTGATGGGATTTGCTGGGAAAGGCAAGAAGGACAGCATACCCAGCAGACTTAAGATGGTGTGTTTCAGAGTTACTGATAATGTATGATATAGATAAGTTAATTGTTTTGTTATATTTTGTAGGTTATATCTGAGGACAATTATATTAAGGATTTCTTTTTTTTTTTAAGTTTAAAGTATTGTAAGCTAACACATTGTTGACGAAAAACATCCAGCCTAAGAGAAAGTATATGAGAGTTTATTTGAGCCAAACCGACAACAATTGCCGGGAAGCAAAATCTCAACAGATTGAGAAAATGCTCAGCAAAATGGCGGTTTTCAGCTTATTTTATACATAGAATCAAAGGAGGAGGGTTACATGAAATCCATTGGTGGTAGATTAAGTGAGTGGGAGAAAGCAAAGCTGGGAAGTCTCTGGGATTGGATAAAAGTACATTGGAGACACAGGTACTTCTCTCTCATAGGTCGTACAGGATATAGAGATGTTAATCAAGGGACAAGAATAATAATGAGGGATTCTGTACTTTCCTGCTCTGGTCTAGAAAAAGAGATTACTGACATTCCAAGGATGTTATGTTAGGTGCAAAAAGACAACAGACAGGCCCACTGAAAGGCACAGATTAACTTTATGAAGGAAGCTGAAGATGTGACTTCCTGCCATGGCTCACTTAGTTATGATTTTTTTATGCTCATGCCATTTCATGTGGTTATCTTCAGTCTCCTAAGCTTGTCAGATGTAATATGTGGCCTCTTTTCAATCCACAACATGAAACAAAAACTTAGAGAGTCCTGAAGGAATTATTTTCAACTCAATACAGGTAATCGTATTTTCTAGTCAGAGATGTTAAGCTATACAGAGTCAGAGAAATGCCCATTTACATAAAAAAAAAATGAATAACCAGAAATTGAGTAGAAAGTACTCTCTGGCATCAATGGATGTGTATGTACTCGTGTGAAGGGGAAAACAAGAGAAAGGGAATGGTACAGAAAGAGCAGCAGAGATAATTTATTAGGTACTCATATTTTTACGATAATATGTACACAATTCATAAATTCAAAGCTGTTAATGTTGACTTCATCAAATATTGTTTGGATATTCTCAAGAAGTTACCCCATCTACCTCTCATATATAATATTCTATTTGTTTCCATCATGTTCTATGACTTTTGGTAAAGTTTTCTATAATGTCATTTTTAACTACTTAAAACAAAACAGAAAACAGTAAGATGGCAATAACTACATACCTATCAGTAATTACTTTAAATGGAAATAGATTAAATGCTCCAATCAAAAGATGAATAGATAAGAAGACATGATACATATATACAATGGAATATTACTCAGCCATAAAAAATGAGACCTTACCATTTTTGACGACATGGATGGACCTACAGGGTATTATGCTAAGTGAAATAAGTCAGAGAAAGCAAATGCCATGTGATTTTTACTTATATGTGGAATCTGAAAAAAACCAAAACAAGTAAGCATCTTCTAATCATAATTTATCTGACTACTGTGATGGTACAAAGGTAATGTTTCCCACTACCCACCCCAAAAGACATGGGGCTCCATTTCAAAGATAATAGGGCCTGATTATGTCCATGCTTTAAATACAAATAGACCTAAATTTTAATTTCCTAGGACTTAAGGAGAGATTCAGTTTGTCACTGACAAACTTTCCTCATTTAGTCACCAAAGGTTCATTCACCTTCTGGCTATATCATCCTCAAGAGCCTTGTTATTTTGTATATCCAGCTATCCAAGAAGGAAATGGTATAAAAGCCCAAACATGGGAAACTTCAGTGTGACAAGCCTGGGGGCACATGTCTCGCCCACTCTCATTCCATTACTTAAAATTCAGGCAGACGGCCATACCCAAAAGCAAAAGAGGCTGGCAAATGTTTAGCTCAATGCCCCATGAAAATGGAGAATGTTTTTTGTGGACAGCTCACAATATCTTCCAAAGGTTCTGCATTAAACCGTGTAATAAGTATACAAAGTAAAGAATCCTCATTGTTACGACTCATAATAATTGTGAATGTCTCATATTTTAACTTCTTTTAATGTTAGCAAAGGACTTTTTTTGCATCTTCTTCATAACTCACCCAATCCCTGCAAAATATAGGTCAGGCAGGTAGCATTATGTTCATTGTTTAACTGAAGTAAACTAGAAATAGAATTCAGATTTTGTTACTCTCTATACACAAACACCATTTTGGGGTGGTATAATTCATTCCTAGAGACACTTCCCTAGAAAATGTAGAATAACTGGTGGGCTTGTTTTAGTTCTCATAAAAAGCTAAGGACCATCACAGTGGGTCTAGAGATGTGATGATTTAGTGGTGAAGAGAAAAAGGAATGGAAAGTAGGGTGACAAAATATTGCAAGACCAGTAAATATTCTTTTACAAGAGTTTGACATACAAACTTCACAATTTATGGAAGGACTGTGAGTATTGCTTTCAGCAAAACATTATTGAGGTTTTATAGAATAAACAAACAAACAAACAAAAATCCTAGAATTCTTCCCGTGCATTTTAAGTATCTGGCTGATGTTACTCGCATGGGTTGTGTCTCTGTATTTATGACTAGTTGAATGTACAAAATTTTTGAAATTCAGAAATCATTCTTGATATTCAAAGATAGTAGTAATTAATGCAATTGTGCTTGAACAATTTTCTAATTCTATAAGAAAGTTTTGGAAATAATCTTGGGTTAACATAAATATGCCAAACACTCATTTAAGTTTTAAACTTTCTTGTAGCACTGTCACTATGTTTAATTACGTTCCTTTATATTTTCTAAGACAAAATTCATAGTTTACATTCGCATGAAAAACGTCAGTTAGGTGAATAATAAAATAAAACAATTCTGATCTTGAAAACACTATTTTTGCAGTATCTCTGTAAACACATTTACTGATACAACACTTCAAATTCTTTCCTTATGAGTTTTTAACTGTTAAGAAATGTTTGAAATGGGTATATTTGTATAAAAATAGGAAATTTGACTTTTAATTTCCTTTGTTCTTCAATACGCAGAATAATTTAACTGAAACTGAATGATGTTTACTTATGGAAATAAATGAAAATATATCTTTGAAATCTCCCAGTGATAGTCTTGAAACAATCCTCATGAGAAGCATGACAGAATACATCTCAAAATATAGGAAATACCTGCCTCATGCCTCCTGCCTACCCTCTCCTTTTCTCCTGCCCCCGGGAGGCTGGGCTGGTGATTGCAGCTGTGAATCAGGAGGTGGTGCCAAGGCCTCATCCTGCCATCACTGGCACGGGGCCTGGGGAATGATTTACCCTCTCCAGCCTGAGTGTGTTCATCTGCACAATCAGCGCAGGGTGGCCCCAGTTCACAGAGTCCTACAAGATTTTGTTTGCTCTCATTCCCTGTCCCTAGCTTCAGCCCCAGCACCACCTGGGAGCTTGTCAGAAACGCTGATTCTCCAGCCCGCCCAGACCCACCCAAAGGGGATCCAGGTCCTGCCAATAGAGTGAAGTTCTTTCAGATTAGGCCATCAAATGAGATTTAGATACTAAAGCAATGAAGCAACTTCACATTTTGAGGACTCTTTAAGATTGTGAATTGAAGATAAGTGGTTGTAATCATGCAGACAATTTAATGGTGCAATTTCCATCTTTCAATTATTTAAGCATCACTTCTCAGAAACACATTAGTTTCTTAGTCCCTCTGTTTCCTTATGTTTCTTCCTTTGCTGAAGACATTGGCTTCTTCCACGAAGGATGGGATATACAGTTGCTGCTTTGATCATAGAGCAGAGAATATGTTTTCCTCTCACCTACATGATTCTCATGGTTCTTCTGTCATCCTTAGATGACAGAAGATGACCTCCCTAGATTTCCCTAGAAATTCTGTGATTTGACCCAATCCTCTGTTTCTCAGCTGGTGGGCAGAGGAAGGGGAGAGAGAACGACTAGGTAGTTATTTAAGAGAAAAATTCAATTTACTATTTGTAATGCAGGTAAGGTCAGTTACTGAGCAACAGGCTATGGTTCAATGTGACAGAAAACCAAAATTTGTCATGCTTACTTCTTTGTCCTATGACCTCTGAAAGTCACTTAACTCTTCTGTTAATTGGCCACTGTCTAATTCAGGTAAACACTGTAAAGTGTTAATAGGCTAATTGAGTCTCCTGCACTCAGTACCTAGAAGACTTATACCTTCTTTGTCAAGTAGGCAAGAAGAGCATATTTCCCATCTGCCAACTGACATTTTATTAGATATAAAATTTCCAACATTTGAAAATAATTAATTTCTATCAGGTATAAAGTAGACAAGAGTATAAGATTTTATTAATGGGTTAACAAATATTTCCTTCCTTTAATAACCAGGAAACCACTCTAACCAAGTTCTTCCTCTCTTTCTTTATTCACTCATTTCCTCTACCCTTAATTAGTATTTCTCTTCTAATCACCTTTTTAATTTTGATAGTCTCCAGAGTTATACTCTTGATTCATTTGCCTTTGCTCCAAACTTTTGTATCTGACACAATCTCTCCTGAGAAACAGACCAATGTTTTCAACTGTATTCTGTTAACGTTATTGTAAATATCACCTTATGCCTCAGAACACTTTATTTTTCTGGGAGTCTTTCTCAATTTTCTCTTCCTGGTTTCCTCACCCACAGAAATCTAAGCAATCACACCTGAAAAGTTACCGTATGTGATGAATTTAATTGAGGTGCTAATTTTAAAAAGAGCAATATTACAAGAGGGGAGCTATGAGGCATATAAGTTACTAAAGTATTGAAATGAATAGTTTTTGTGTTTTGATTATTTATGTATTTGTGGATTGTTTTGTTTTATTGCTTTTTAAATAAAAGTTATAACAGGGTCTGCTGCAGAGAGACATGTCACCGAATAGGTAAAGGGAAGCCATGAATAGCCAATAACCTACCCAAAAGACAAATAGTGAGCAAAATAAGGATGTTGATAGCTATCATACCACGTCCCAAAGTCTCAAATTGCAATACTGGAGTGGAAAAGTCCACTTTTATATTCATTCTAGGGACATGGCCAAAGGTAGAGCGTATCTCCCTTTGGTAAAGACTTTCAAATAATTTCAGTATCTCTCACATCTGAGCATCAAGAGTAGGGGTGCAAATATGTATTTCCTTAAAAAAGCCCAGTCATTAAAAATGTATTTGAGAAATTCTGATTATGGAAAGTTACATGAGAATATTTCTTCCAAGCAAACAGTAAAATCAAAGTAAATAATCTACAAAATTATATTTTTAAGCTCATCAGAGACCTAAGGTCACAAGGCAACACACTGAACTGAAATCCAAAGGATGGTATTAGTCTCCTTGGAGACTATATAGCCCCTTTAAAGTATAAATAATAATAATAATAATAATAATAATAATAATAATAATAATTTTATAGCTTTTCTAGAACAAAAATGTATGAAAATGAAAACATGACGTACTACATACATTGAAGTCCATACTTTGGAAATACATTATAATGAAGTATTTAATATTTTTGTGAAGTAAGATAGTAGATTTGGATGTAGACTGTGATAACTTAAAAACTGATGTTTTAATGCCCAAAGTAACCAATAAAAATAAGACCAGGTAGAACAGTTAAAAATTCATTAGAGAACATGAAAGGAATGCTATAGAATAAGTGATTCACCAAAAACTAAGAAAGTAGGAATAGAGGAAACAAGAGAATATGGACAATATAGAAATCAAACATCAAAATTTAGAATTTGAGCATACCAATAATTAAATTAAATTAAATTAATCAAACAGCCCCAATTAAAAGGTAGAATATCATAATACATAAAAAGCAAAAAGAAATATGTGTTTATAAAATACAAGCTTAAGCATTAATACATAAGTAATTAGAAAGGGAAAGGATGGGGGAAAATATCAGTGTGACTTCCTAATATCAGATAATATAAAATTCAACATAAAAGAGTATTACCAGAAATAAAAGGGTCATTTTCTAATGAAGGGATGGTCAGTTAATGAAGCAAACACAATCCTAAATGTATATGTACCTTTTAACCAAGTTCCCAAATACAAGAGTAAACATTTGCAAGACTAAAAGGAACTAAACACAAATCCCCCAATCATAATTGAAGACATTAGCATACCTCTTTCAATAATAAATACAATATGCAGAAAAACTATATAAGAATGTGGAAGGTTTAAACTCCACCTTAGTAGTCCAAACTAAACCTCACTAGTCATCACAGAAAGACATATTTAGCCATGAGACACACTAGATATCCATGAAAATGGAGAAAAAAAAATAACTGACAATACCATGTGTAGAAGATGTGGAGCAACCAGAGCTTTCATACACGGCAGGTGGGAACATACAATGTCACACATATATTGCACCTAATTTCTAGTTTCTTGGAGATTGTAAGCCTATGTCTACAAAAGCCTTTTAAAAATAATGTTCATTATAGTTTTATTCATAAGAGCCAAAGACTGGAAATAATTCAGAATTCTACCATAAAGAAAATGTACAAATATGATGTATTAATATAGGGGTGTACTACTCAGAACTAGAAGAAATGGACTACTAATACATATAACAGTATCAATAATCACACAAATATTATAATTAGTCAATGAAGCTGGGAGTAAAAAATCATACATACTGTATGATTCCATGTAAATGAAATTACAAGAGAGGGAAAACTAAACATAGTGATAGAAATTAGATCAAGGTTTTTTTCTTGGTAGAGTCCTGTCTGGTTTGCCTAGAAAAGGGCTCATGGGGAATTAGGTAGGGTGATGGAGCTGTTCTGTCTTAATAGTCATTAAATGTGATTAAATGATATACTTAAGACTTGAGCATTTCAAAGTATATAAAACTATGTCGCAATTAAAAAAACAGTTTTGAGATTTGTATGAGATGCATCACTTTCTAAAAAGAATATTAATTGAAAAGGTCTAAGAAAAGTTGAAAGGAATGGTGGAAACCTGACTTTACACATAATATTCCAATAGTACAATTAAGAATATGATCCAACCTTAAATATACAATAATGAATAAAAAAGATATAGTCACTTCCTTCAATAGGAAACAGTTTATACTACTGTGTTTCCCCGAAAATAAGACCTAACTGGACCAACAGCTCTATTGCGTCTTTTGGAGCAAAAATTAATATAAGACTCGGTATTAGATTAGATGAGATGATATTAGATGAGATTAGATTAGATAAAATCTGGGTCTTATAGTAAAATGAGACCTGGGTCTTATATTAATTTTTGCTCCAAAGGATGCATTAAAGATGATGGTCCAGCTAGGTCTTATTTTCAGGGAAACACGGTATTCCACATATGCATGTACATCTGCATTATTTCTTTACAGACTATAATTTACCAGAGGACAATGTTATTTATTTTAAGTGCTAAAGATAGAGTATGTGCTAACAGAGTATATGTGACCTTCTGATTTAGGACATTTTAGGTCAGAAATATTAATATTCATTAAATTTATTCTCCTAGTATCCCTCAGCTTTAACCTATTAACAAGTAGGAAAATATCCTAAGGTGAAAAACAAAAAGGAAAGAAGAGAAACACAAGTCTTGACCATTATCATAGACCTAATGTAAAAGGAAAAATTAAGAACAAAAATGATAGTCCCTTTTTAAATTGACTAATAACTCATTGTAATTTTCTGTAGAATATATTAAATTGATCTAAATAGATGTATATGTTCCTATAACACTGAAAAGTGAAAAATCAATATTTCTACCTAGTCTTTTCTGGTAAGAGAATCAAACTATTAATAGGAATAGTTATATATCTCACACCTAATATTAAGCCCAATTCCAAAATATTAGAGAGGTTGCCGTGTACTATAATATTAAGAAACTAATGATGACGATAATGACAATAATAATGAATGACAAGATATTTAAAACGCTTTCTCTTAATTACCACTTACTATGTGTCACACATCTCACACACATTCTCTAACTTTTGTGCATTAAATAAGCAAACTGTTAACAGAAAGTTTTAGTGGAAGTATTATTATTTCCTTATAAAACAGAGAAAAATCAATCCCCAATACGTATACGCTTAAAGTAACATAAGTAACAAGTTAATAAATTCAACATAAAACTTAAATTTAAACCTGGTTCTGTGCATCACAAGACTTTGTGTTTAACTATGACTACTTCTATCCTCTTAAACAGTAACACCATAGCCTTGAAGAGTGGAATTATTAATCACACTTTACACAGAATAAAACACATCTCTAGCATAAAGCATGTCCCTACCAAAGAGAAAGCCATATATAAATATTTCCTAAATTGATCTTTAAAAATATAACAAAAGGAAAAAAGGGAAAAAAGAAAAAGACACATTTTGGCCTCAAACATGTCATATAATTTCCACAAAATATGGGGAATAAAAGGTCTTCTGTGTTTTTACTTTTTTTCCTTTAATCTTTTGATCTGAAGTTCAGGTCCTTGGAAGGGTGTTTGTAAAGACTTCAAAGGACTGTACTTGAAGCAGACACTAAAAAGAACACCCATTTCTTTCAGATTTGAATGGAAGGGTTGCATGTCGTCTTACCTGTTCATGAGACTCAGAAAGAGAGATGAGCAAATCTCAAAGGTTTGAAGCTGACATAAACTGGAAGCCTATTTTCATTTACTTCCTTTAACCCACAGATCTAAAAAAAAAAAATACAGAACAAAAGTATACTTTAAGGAAAGCTTAGAGTACTCTCATCCTTGTGTAAGAATATTTAAAATACTTTCAATCTGTAAAATTTTTGCAATCTAATTACTCACTTCTTTTACTATTAATATAATAGTTTTCTGAAGTTAAAGTATCACATCCCAGGTTTAAAACTTGACATATTTTACAATGCAATATTAATTGCATTGTTTGTAATATAATTTAAAAGAAAATTAAATCCATTCATAAAACTATTAAATTCATTCACAATATTGCTTAATCTTGAAAAATGTTTAGGATCAAATTTTAACATATTTAAATCTTACAACTTATTTTAAGACAAGAAATCTAGTGGATAATACAAATTTCCAAATATTCTAGGATAGTCAAAGCCAGGTTTTTGTTTTTTTCCCCAAAGCATGAAATGTATTCAAGGCAGCATAAAAATCTTTTTTCAGTATAATGAAGATTATCAAATAAAGAAAATGAAAATTACAAGAAGAGGGAGTGTCTAGATCTCTAGTAATCAGAGGAGATAGAGCCACATGCACAGAGGTGTGTGCTTTTAAAACCTTATTATTCATATACGAGGCATTTCATCCCAAGATTAAACTTCCAAAATTTATGTGATGAATACTGATTTTGGAAGAGCTCAAGACATCTTCCAAGCAGGGACGTTTTATGCTTCTCTGGTCATGTATAATCAAGCCAGGCTGGCAAACCAGTTAGACCAGGTGAAAGTAATCATCAAACAAACTAACTTTTTATGTTAGCAGCAAAGTTTTGGACTTGACCCAGCACATGACAGTTTATTAGTTACCTGGTTAGTTAGTCCAAAGACCTTATCTTGACCAATCAAAGCGAGGACTTTTGTGAGTCCCCTAATGGCCACCATCTTGCTTTTCTCATATTGGAGGTTACTGATTATTTTCCTTTGTTGAAGTAATTCTCCTTAGTTCAACCAGATTCCCTGTGTCTGGCTGCTTGTGCACAGTCCCTGAGATCTCTCAGGACCTCACCTGTAGTTGAGGTTGACCACAAACCCCAATACTGTGGCCCACTCAGTAGCTCTATGTAAAACCTGAAGTCTCTCACTCACACCTCAATTCTCTACAACACAAAAAATCTGGAGTCTTTCACAATGCAAGATTAAAACAAACAAACTCAAAGAATTGAAAAAGGAAAATAAGCAGAGTTTTATCCAAGAGAAGCTTACTGGATATGCTGGAGTGCGGCACAAGAGGCGGTGAACTGGAAGGGCTCCGTAGGTACCTTCAGTGGCCTCTAGCAGCTATCCTAAAATCTTCAACAGCTGTCTTCCAGTCCCAACTTGTTCCCAAAATTGTCAAACGACAAAACAGAGACAATTTAGTAAAGAGTTTGATTTCCTTTATTCAAGGGAAAACAATCCATGAATTGGGGGACTACATTTCCTCTCAAGCAGTGGAGCAGCCTTCCTGAGGGATTTGAGCAAGTCTGAATTTATAGAGCATTAGAAGAGGCAACAAGAGAACAAGGCATGATTGGCTAGGAGGTTGGGAATTTCCATTAAGGCTAATAGTTTCTATTAGCCTAGGGTTCTATTTCTAGGGTTAATTTAACTAGCTACAAAGCTGAGTTGGAGAATTGTGATAGGTGTATGTTAGATTTCCTTGGCATGTGTTTTCCATAAGTGAAGGCTGACTAGGTTTAGATTTGTAAGGTGGCCCAGCCACTGGGGCGGCCTCCATTTGGTGGGTCCCAATTTAACAAATTAACTTTATCACTGAACAATTCCACTCCTAGATGCATATCTAACAGAAATACATGCATATGTATGTCAAACTTCATGGTTAAGAATACTCATAGCAGCTTTACTTGACTCAGACTAGAAACAACCCAGTTGTCCCCGGACAGTAAAATAAATCAATTAATCATGGTATGTCTATAAATTTAAATACCGTATAGAGCAATGAAGAAAAAGAACCTCTTGCTCCACACAACAACATATGAATCTCACAAACTTTATGTTGAACAACAGAAGTGAGACTTACATGTGTTCGTAATGTAAATTCTGTTTTTTAATTTTGTAATTTGCTGAAATTAATCTATTCTGATAGACTTTGAATAATTATTAATTCAGTAGTTAGTTACTGGAAGGGGGTAAGCAGAGGGGGCCTGTGGATGATCATGATGAAAAATTTGTGATCTGGTTAGTTGTTGTCGACGAAAATGTATAGACTCAAGGTTTGTGCAGGTTTTTGGCAGGGACATTAGATTTCAGTGAAAGATGTACTTGATAAATAAGTAAAACTATAATTCAGAGGAGGCAGAATTGTAGTTTGGAGTAGAGTAGTAATATAGTAAGAAGTGGTTGAATCTATTTTGAAGTTAGAGGCAATACTATATTCTTAAATTGAATGTGTACTATGAGAGAAATAAATTATAGATGTCTTCTGAGAAACTAGAAAGTGAAACTTATCATTAAAAAGAAGCAGCAGCAGGGTTTTGGAGGTAAGATCACCTGGTTTGTGACTTTCTGTGTTACATGTGCTTTTAGATAGTCAAATGGACATCTAGTAGGAAATGTCACATACCCATCCATACTTCAGAAGAGAAATCTTGGAAAAAATTAAGGACACAGCAAAGTTGAAAGAAAAAAATAATGAAAAGAATATACATATCAAATATTAAAAAGAAATTTAGCACATCTATAGCAATGTTAATAACTATAATTCATTATTAAGAGAATTTTTTAGATAAAGAAGGAAAGTGCATGCTTATAAAATATAAAGTTAAAATCGACAGAATGATTTACATACCTCTCTCAGAAAATAAAGATTAAGCAGACAAAAAGTCAAACAAGCAATAGTTTGGATGTAGAATATTTGCTAAGTACAAATTAACATCTAGTCTAATTGGTATATGTGGAACACTGACTATAATACAGAATATATATGTTCTTTTCAAATACATGTGAAACATTTTTTTAAATTAAACATATAAAACCATAAAGCAAATCTCAAAAATATAAGAGTTGTACTCATCAGGTTCTCTAAAGACAAGAAACCTTTTTTAAACATACAGTGAGCTTAGATGCTGGTGTAAACTGGGAGATATACTTTTATGTCCAATATCCCATATCCTTCAAGAGATAATATGATAGAATACATTCAAAGTGTCTTTGTTTGGATGACAAGTTATATGATAACCATAGTTAAAAATCAATAATAATATATGTACTTAAATGTGTTTAGACATAAGCCTAAATAACATGAATTAAAACATATAAAGGAAATTATAATATACTTAGAACTGTCGATAAATTTCTATAAGTCATCTAAATTGTTTTTTTAAAGCAGCATTTCTCAATTTTTTAGTTCTCAGAGCTCCTTTAAAGTTTTAGACATTATTGAAGAACCTAAGAGCTTTTGTGCATATAAGTATTATCTTTCACTGTGATCAGTATTCAAGATTAAAGCTGACAAAATTTTAAAACAAGATTACACAAGCATAAATTTATTAACAAATAGCAATGGGAATGAATCTGAATTTCTAATACCAAAGCTTACTTTGAGAGCATCCATGATCTCAATTTGTCTCCCAAACTGGTTACATCCATTTATGGTGAATATTCAAAGTCTCCTTGCTTCTCATGTCATATTGCTAAAAACAGATTTAGGGCTGCAAGGTATTACTGATCCCAGCCATTTCAGTGTTAAAGTGTGGCTGGGCCAAGAGCCGCAGCTCGATTTGCCTTGCAGAAGCCCAGGAAAAGATTAATTGCTTCTGTGGATTTTCCTTTACAGTTCCTTACATGGGGCTTCACCCTCTAGACCCCAGGGTCTTTGCAAAATAAGCAAGTCAAAAATAGAACATATTTTATTCTCTTCTTCGTCCACTTGGTTTCCATAAACAGTGAAGTGATTTTTTTTTTAATGTAGGAATGTGGGAAAAAGGAAATCTCTTTAATAAAAATGTGGCTCTCTTCCTATTACAAGTGTTTTATAGTCTAGCTATGTATTATACTTGGGACAGGGACCTAATTCTTTAGACTAGATATTCTCAGAGGGAAACAACTGCAAAGTCATCAGCTTTGAAACAATTTCAATATTTTTGGATTTCATGTAGCAATGTAGCTGTGAGATACCCTACTTCCTTCTTAGGAAAATGTGAAGGAAACGGCTTCACTTACTGCCTTAGAGATAGATGTCCACAATTGACTGTTTTTCATGTGGACATTTTATCATTCCTCTAACTTTTCTTCCAGATTTATATATTTTTTTCTTTTAGTTGATTTACTAGCCCTAGCAATTTCTAGAACAGTCACATATAAGTGATACTTTTGGCCCCTGTTTCAGGTCTGTTTTCTCACTCAGGATATGTATAGAGAGAGGACCTACTCAAAGTTGCTCAGGTATATTCAGCAAATTAATGCAAAAATCTTATTATCGTTAAGCCAGGCTATTTCAGGGCTCAAAAATCATTAAGTTTTTGAAAGATGACCAGAATTCTTACGAAATTCTTTGATCATTGGGGACCTCAGTGAGGACATCAGAATATGTTCTCACACTGCTTAAACACAAATACAGTAACTGCAGTGTGGCAGACAGATCTTAAGGTGGCTCCCATGTTCCCAGTCTCCTGGTGTTCATATATTTGTGTAATCCAGTTCTCACGAGTGTGGATAGAACTTGTGATTTGTTTCTGATAAATGGAGTACAGCAAAGGTGATGACATGTACTTAAATATGTATGTGTGATTACCAGTGTAGCACCCATCTAGCTAGAATCGCCCTCCTCTGTCTCTCTCTCTCTCTCTCTCTCTCTCCAAATGTTGGCTTTGAAGCAAGCCCTCATGAGTCATACAACTTCAAGAATTTAATTCTGCTAATAAACTAAGAGAGTTTAGAAGCACATCCTTCCCCAGTCAAACCAATGTGATAATTCAGACCTGGATGACACACTACTTGTAGCTTTGTGAGATACTAATCAGAGGACCCAGCTAAGTCACGCCCAGGCTCCTGATCCAGAGAAACTGTAAGGAAATATCTGTGCTGTTTTAAGCCACTAACTTTGTTAGAATATGTTTCGTAGCAAAGAAAACTAATATACACAGCATCTTCGATTTCAATCAAAAAGGGGGTATTTTTCTGTTTTATTTTCTCCAAAGTGAACACTTTCACTGATCCAGTTTTAGTAGTGTCTGTGCTATGGTAGCATTGGAAACTATGTGAATTCCTTGGTATCAATAGGGGAGCTTTTCCTTTTATGCATTCAGGAGTGTAAGGGTTACTGAAAAGGTAAATAAGTATCACTTAAATCACTGTTTAATCCCATCTTAAATGGCTGGTTGAAGAACCGTCAAAATTTCCAACCACTTCCCTGTAGTAAATTATAACCTACCCCATTTTTAAATGTATTTATTCTATTTCTCTTATAATTAAACATATATTATGCAAAGCTATATTAAAATATTCTAATAGTTGGTGGCCTGATGCAAAATATTTGAAAATATAACTCACTTAACAATATTAAAATATATAGAAAAAGTGAGACTGCCTCTAAATACTCAATACTCAATACTGCCTCTAAAATAAGGAAATTAATGGAACAGGCTTTTCACATAATTGTATAAATAAACTCCAAAGATCAATTCTAATTAGGAATTCAGTGGCCTATGTAATCGGCAAAACAGTATTTTGCTAATCACTATTTTTACAAGTAATTATAAAAACCATATTTTTTAGTAAATATTGCTCTCAAATTACCTACTCTGGGAATGTATTTTTATACAACCCATAAATAAGTAGAAATAAAACGGATCAAATTAGTTCTGAAGGTACTCACAAAGATGGCCAAAATGTGGAAATATATATATATATATATATATACGTATACATATATAAATATACATTCATACATATATATATGTATACATATATATATATATATATATATATATATAAATTTAAAGATTAAAAAAGCAGGAATTGCACAACTATAATTCACATTTGTATTCCAAGAAGTGATATGACAGTGAGGATTCCAAGAATAAAGACAGGTAGGAGAGAAAGTAGGACAGAGAGACAGAACTGACAACATAAAGCACCCAAGAAACAGTGCTCAATCAAGTAATTTTTAGCTGCTCAATTGCAATGCAGGCACTTTTTGAACTGGAAGGTAAGCAATGGTTTGTATCGAGAAAAAGAGTTGGAGAAAATATCCTTTAAAAAACTAGCACAGGGTGAAGAGTGAAATTATAAACATCCTCAGTGCAATTAAAGGACTAGGCTATAAGACATATTTAATTACCTCAATTATTCCTAAAAATAGACCTGTGGTAACAATAGTAACTAACAATACTACTTGGATACCTGTAGAATAAAATTTAATGCTTAATCATAGCTGAGTCTCCGCCAGAGAGTGGGATTTTCATTGATTTTGTGTTTTTGTGTTTTTCTCATTTAATCCTTTTGCAAATGCGAGCCCTGCTAGCTGATATAAATTATTTCTGGGTAGAATTTATCTTTATGAAAATAAATAAATATTTGATTAGATATTAATAAGACGTATATAGAAAACTAATAGGTTTTGATTTTTACATGGTATGTACCATCATATAATATAAAACTACAATAACTGATTTTTTTCAACTGCCTTTTTTTATTATTGGTTTCAGGTGTACAAAGCAATGTAATAGACATTTATCATTTATATCCCTCACACAGTGATAACTCCCCTCCCCCCATCTACTACCCTCTGACATCGTGAAAAGCCATTACATTTCCACTGTGTCTATTCCTAATGCTATACTCCACTTCTTGTAAATATATATATATATATATATATATATATATATATATATATATATAATTGTAGTTTACATTCATTATTGTTCAGCTTCAGCTTCAGATGTACAGTGCAGTGATCAGGCATCTACATCATCCCTGAGGTGGTCTCTCCATTCCTAGGTATCTATCCGGAGAAATCCAAAACTCTAATTTGAAAAAATTTATGCACCTCGATGTTTATTACAGCACTATACACAATAGCTAAGACATGGAAACAACCAAAATGCCCATCGGTAGATGACTGGATTAAGAAAAGTGGTACATTTATACAATGGAGTATTACGCAGCCATAAAGAAGAAAGAAATCTTACCATTTGCAACAATATGGATGGGCCTAGAGAACATTATGCTAAGTGAAATAAATCAGACAGAGAAAGATAAATACCATATGATCTCACTTATATGTGGAATCTAAAGAAAAGAATAATGAACTAACTAGAAACAGTCTCAGAGACATAGAGGAAAAACTGAGGGTTGCTAGATGGGAGTGGGGGTGGGGATAAAGGGAAAGATGAGGGGATTAGAAAGCACAATCGGTAACCACTAAATTACTATGGGGATACAAAAGTCAATTTGGGGAATGTAATCAATAATGTTGTAAAGATTTTGTAGGGTATCCAATAACTGATTTTTGATTGAACAGATCAGGTAAACTATGTAATGATAATACATTATCAGATTTGGAAAGGTGTATTTCAATAACATTAATGATAATCTGGTTTATAATATGAACTGTTATTTAAATAGAAATATGTTTTATTTGTTCTTAAAATATGTTATATATTATATATTATATACATATGCATATATATGTATATATATGCATATATATAAATTTACTCTTATTTTTAAGCATTTTATTATTTAGGTATATTTTATATACAGTGAAATGAATATATTTTAAATGTTAAGATCAATATGATTTGAAAATCTTATATACTAGTGTAACCACCCCCCAAATAGAATATAGAGCAAAGTCATCACCATACAAAGTCCCTTGTTGATGAGTTTCAGTCAATTCTACCCACCCACCTCAAGGCTAACACTTTCTGATTTGTGTCTCCTCACCATAGACTAGTATTATAAATCATTAACGGGATCATACTTTTGTGTTTGAGTTCCTTTGATACATTTATCGATCTTGAAATTAATTGAAGTTGCATTTGATTCAATATTTCCTTTTATCGATAACTCTATATTCAAAAGGGGTTTGTCTATATTTGTTCATCTAAATTTGAGAACATTCTTGAACAAACTTGTGTGTGCATGTGCTTATGTGCACATATATTTTCATGTATCTTGAATAAATGGCAGAATATTGAATTGCTGAGCACTAAGATAGGTGTATGGTTAATTTTCTAAGAAACTGTCAAATAGTTCCCCAAGGTGGTTGTAACATTTTTACTATCTACCATCAATGAATCAATGTTTCAATGTTTTCCATACTCAAAAACATTTGGCATTATCAGTCTTTTTCTATTTAGTGTGTGTATATGAAAGATACATTATTTGGGTTTTAATTCTATTTACCTAGTGATAAATTTTATCAACTTTTCTAGTGCTCACTGAACATTTATACATTTTTTTAAACCTGTATTGCAGTCTTTTTTCCCTTTTTCTCTACTGAATTGACTTGTACTTTGCTCAAATATCAATAAACAGCATAAACTTGAGTCTATTTCTGGACAACGTATTCCAATCCACTGATCTATTTTTTATGCTTAAAACTTTACCACAGTTTCTTAATTATTGTAGCTTTTAATAAGTCTTGAAATCATACAGTATTCTAATTTTCTTTTACTTTTTCTTCTTTTTTTATTACAGTTTATTGGTGTGACAATGGTTAGTAAAGTTGCATAGGTTTCAGGTATACAATTCTGTAATACATCATCTATATATCATATTGTGTGTTCACCACCCAGAGTCAGTTCTCCTTCCATCATCATGTATTTGCTTTCTTTTACCCTCATCTACCACCCCCTATCCCCCTTAACTTCTGGTAACCACTAAACTATTGCCTGTGTCTATGAGTTTTTGTTTCTTTATTTGTTTATCTTGTTCCTTTGTTGTTTTCAGTTTTATATCCCACATATCAGTGAAATCATATGGTTCTCTACTTTTTCTGTCTGACTTATTTCACTTAGCATAATAATCTCAAATTCCATCCATGTTTCCACACCATTTAGAATGGCTATCATCAACAAGACAAATAATAACAAGTATTGGAGAGGCTATGGAGAAAAAGGAACCTTCATACACTGTTGTTGGGAATGCAGATTGGTGCAGCCACTATGGGAGGTAGTGTAGAGATTCCTCAAAAAATTAGGAATAGATTTACCATATGACCCAGCAATCCCTCTCCTGGGTATGTACCCCCAAAATGTAAAAATTTTGATCTATAAAGATATATGTGCTCCGATGTTCATTGCAGCTTTATTTATGGTGGCCAAGACATGGAAACAAACAAAGTGTCCTTCAATAGATGATTGGATAAAGAAGATGTGGTATATATATTTTTTTTTCAAGAATACTTTTGCTATTCAATCCTTTGCATTCCCATATAAAATTATTTTTGCATTTCTTACAATGAAGGAGTTCTGAAGAAAAATGATGCTCTTATTTTGTTTTCATATTTGAATATGATCTTATTTTGATATAGAATGCTAAGTTTTAATTTCAATATTTTGAAGATGTTGATATCCATCAGTCAAATATCTCCAGAACACACTTGTATTCATGTTTACTGCAGTGAAGAAGACTGCATACCATTAGGAAACATGGGGGCTTCCTGTAAGAGGTATAAGGAAGAGCAATATCTATTATGACTTTCCAAATTCAGAAGAGAAACTTGATACTATTGTTGTTTGTATATTTGACTGCATTGCATTTTGTATATGCTATTAATAACTCAAGGAAAAAAAAACTAGAAAGTTGCCATTCTTACTGAGGTTTTTGTCAGAAAAGTACTAATATTTGTAGAGGATATGTTTACTTTTCATCTCAACTGAAAGAACTACTTGACACTGTCTTAAAAAATAGATTAATAAATATTAGAATAATTCAGTTTTCTTCAAGGGAAGGTGGGGATATGGTGATTCTGCTACTTGAAGCAAAATCAAGATTGAATTTCTTTACTTGAAGCAATGGAAAATTATGCAATATCCATAAAGCATTTTGACTAACTCTAATAAAGGACTTTTATTACTAACATTCTCAGTGAAACTATGTGATGTTGAGTCTTCATTCTAAGAAGCTGCTCTTAAACACTTGTCTCACGAAACTAGTACAACTCCACAGTTTTTAAAGATGCTTGAAGTTATTCCAGAGGGATAAACCAAATGTAAATAGACTTGAGAATTGAATTTCTTATTTACCTCATTATTCCAATGACACCTTGCTAAACTATTTACTTAACTACTTTTAATCACTCAATTAATCACCTAATTAATCCAATCAATCATTTATCGGAAATCCGCTGATTTGTGTGAAGTGTGGTAGTACTGCCTGAGGGTACAAGTTATCTTTTCTACTATAATTTTCCTTCCTAAAGTATTTGCTTTATCTTCCTTGTAGTGCAGATCTGCTGTTAATAAATCTTTTGAACTTTTGTATGTCTAAAATAATCTTTGTTTTTATTTGCAAGAGTTTTTTTAGATACATAATTACAGGTTATCATTTTTTACCCTCCAAATACTTAAAGATGCTGTTTCACTATCTTCTCACTTTCAGTTTCTGAAAAGAAATCTACTATCAAGATATTA
The DNA here is from genome assembly GCF_004115265.2 of Rhinolophus ferrumequinum. Classification (NCBI taxonomy): domain Eukaryota; kingdom Metazoa; phylum Chordata; class Mammalia; order Chiroptera; family Rhinolophidae; genus Rhinolophus; species Rhinolophus ferrumequinum. The sequence goes on along the minus strand of NC_046295.1, from coordinate 11,190,463 downwards.
TTTGTTCCCATGTCCAAAATGTATATTTTTCTATGACTACATTTGAAGTGATTTACCATTAGTTTTAGGGAATTTCATTATATATAATGTGCCTTCATGTAATTTTTTCAATGTTTATTGTTTATCAAATACAGAAAAAAAATTAGCCTTTCATTTCTTTAAATATTTTTTGTCCCTGTCTACCAATTTATTTCTTCCCATATCTTTTTTTCTTTCTTTTTTTTTTTTTTTTTGAGATTATAGTTACATATGATGTGAAATAGGCCTTTTGATGCTGTCCCACAGCTTACTGGTAGGATTCTGTTCATTGTTTTTTCATCCTTTTGCTCTCAGTGCTTCATTTTCATTTCTACTGCTCTTTCTCCAACTTCACTATTTAATTTCTTCTGCACAGTCTAATCTGCACTTAATCAAATTGAATGTGTTTCTCCTCTATCTTATAAATTTTTATATCTAGAAACTGGCTTTTGATATTTTTAATACCTATCTTGCCTCTACTTAACTTTTTGAACATACCATGTTTCCCCAACAATAAGACTTAGCCAGACAATCAGCTCTAATGTGTCTTTTGGAGCAAAAATTAATACAAGACCCGGTCTTGTATAAGACTGGGTCTTATATTACAGTAAAAAAAGACCGGGTTTTATATTAATTTTTGCTCCAAAAGATGCATTAGAGCTGATTGCCCGGGTAGGCCTTATTTTCAGGGAAACACGGTATTAACAAGTTGTAACCTCTTTTTTAATATTTTTTTGGGTAACTCTAACATTTCTGTTAATGTGGGGTTTGTACTGATGAATTTTTCCCCTAATGATGGACTATTTTTTTCCTGCTTCTTTGCATACCTGTTATTTTTGTAAGTGGCTGCCTTACATTGTGGTTTTTACAGTGTTAGGTGCTAAATAGTTTTGTATTCCTATAAATATTCTTGAGCTTTATTCATGGAGAGAATCAAGTTATTTTGAAACAGTCTGATCATTTTGGGTTTTGTTTTATGACAGGTTAGGCCAGACCAGACACTGATTAGAGCAAGGTTTCTCAACCTCAGCACTTATAACATTTTGAGATGACTAATCCTTCAAGTGGAAGAAACACCTTTGTACTGTAGGGTGTTTATCATCATCCCCATACCAATAGTACATCCTCCAAAGTTTTAACAACCAAAAATGTCTCTAGTCATTGCAAGTTGACCCATGCAAAGTTTTTGCCCTCTCCTACCATCACTTTGATAACTTCTGGTCTAGGTGTACTTTTGTCTTAGTATTGAGGCACTACTGAACCCAATGCCTGTGAACTTGAGTGTATTTAACCTGGCTGGTTGGAACAGTCATGATTCTCAAAGATATTTGAGCACTGAATACTGTTTCTTCCATTTCTTCAGGGAAAAATTACTCTTTCTCAGACCTAAGGTCGTGTCTTCACAAATTATTGCTCTTCTGAACTCTGCTGAATTATCAAGTGGGGCCCTCTGCAGATCTCTAGTGTTCTTTCTCTGCAGTTTTCTCCTTTCTGTTACTCTGTCTTGTGAATCCAAGCCACCTTGATCATTTTGTCATTTTGGACTTAGCTCTATCCTCCCAACTCATGAAGACTGCTAGGGTACCCAATCCTAGTGCATGGCTTAAAAACTCCCTCAAGCCTTTAAAACGAGACACTTATAGGATTCAACTACATTTTCCTTTTCTCTCTGGGATCACTCTTTTTCATTATTTTATATTCATTATCTTGAAAATGGTTGTTCCATGCATTTTGTTCTTTATTGGTTGTTTCAAGCTGTAGAATAAATATACTCCACCTTACTTTATCTAGGCCATAAGCAGAAGTTACCTCCTAAAAGCTATTAAAATGAACAGGTGCCTGCTCTCTAATAGAAGATTTTAATTTAATTAGCCTGGTGAGTACCCAGCATCAACACTTTTTATAATTCCCCAGTTTATTCTAGTGTATACATATAGTTCAAAATGTCTATTTGAGGGTAATTCTTGTAAATGTTGTAGGATTGAGATAAATCTTCCTGAGAAGTTGATATTCATCTAAGACTTGAATGATAAAAGATCAGTCAGGTGAATACCTTGGAGAAAAATCTCTCAAGCAGAGGAATGGACCAAAGTAAATGCATTAGATAAGAATATGTTTGACATTATAACTCATGTGAATGAAAATAATAATCTACAAAATTTGTAATCTAAAACTAAGACATATTTTGAACTTGAAAAATTGTGGAATTAGTAGTTATCCAAATGCCCAGTACTTCCTTATTCAAAATTAATGTGTCTTTCAAATATTCTCTTCTGGTCTAGGATCATGCTTATTTTATTAGTCCCTAGAAACAACTGACAATGAGAGTACCTTTTATCAAATCAATTCATAGCCTTCTAGAGCAAAGCATTCTTGGATGCTTTATCTTCTTGTTTCAACAACTCATCCTGAAGCTCTTGTAAGAAAGAATGAAGTATAGAAATTGTGGTTTATCCACAATATTGTTATATACATCCACTAAAAGACATATTATTTTTCCAATGAAATCACTATTAATAGCATCAATAAAGAATTCCAATTTGAAGAATTTAGCAAAGATCCAAGAAGGTGGAACAGGTAAACACTGTGCCCGCTGGCTCCCAGGATCACATTAAAATTACAATTAAATTATAGAAAAATTAATCTCCAGAATAATCTAAAGAGTAGCTGATCAGAACACCTATAACTAAAGATATAAATAAAAGGCCACATAGAGACTGATAGGAGGGGTGGAAATGCAAAAGGGGCTGACCCCAAACCCACAGGTAGTAAGTAGTTGAGCACTGGGAGGAGACACCTCAGCAGCATAGGTCCCCACTGAAGAGCGAGGGGGTCCCAGCCCCATTCTTGTGTCCCAAGCCCAAGGGTCCTGTGTCAGAAAGAAGAGTCCCCACAACATTTGACAATGAAAATCAGATTCCATCTGTCCATCCTGGTGAGATGGAAGATGGTTAGAAACCCAGACATCCTCTTAAAGGAACAATGCACAGACTCACTTACTTGCAGACACTCACCCTGGGCTCTGGCAGCAGGGTGGCAACTCAAGAGGGATCAGAGACATACAGGGAAAGATTGAGTTGTGTGGCTTCAAGATGAGGACTAGGGGGACAGCCGCCATTATCTCTGTGTGGAACTTGCCTCACGTGTACCCTACAGGAAGGCACCATCGTTTTTTGTGTTGAACCCTCCCCCAAAGGGCCAAATCTGAGACTACCTTGTTCTCATAAAATTTGCACATTAACCACCTTAATGATTCCCTGAGACCCTGTCCCACCCAGTTTGTGCAGCACTGACAGGGCACTCACAGCTCCTGGGTGACCAGCCCAATGCCCACAAGCTGCTGGAAGCTTGTACAGCAGCAGGAAGCCCTCAGTGGCCTGGGAAATATTTGGTGGCAGATGGTCAGCCCCAGTTCCTGCCACAGGCTTTCTTGGATGGCTCTCAGGGATCTGTGGGCTTGGAGCAAGCAAGAGCTGGTCACAGTGTTCTCAGGGCTTTCTGCAGAGTGGCCACAGGCTCAGCACTGGTACAAGAATTGAATCTGCATTAACTTTGTGAAAACCAGTGAAGACATCCCATGAATCCCTGGAATGCCACCCTGCCCAACTCAGGTGACATTACCAGAGGCACTGTCAAAATTGGGTCAACTAGCCAAGCCTGCACACCTAAAGAGGCCCTGAGCCTTATGGGCAGCTGGCAGGTGGCAACAGGCCTAGGTGGGGCTTGGGCTGTTTTCTAAGCTGTACCAGGCCAAATACTGGTGGCAGCCAGCCTCAATGCACAGTGAGGCCACACCCACAGATCTCCAGGTCCAATGCAGGGAGCAACCAACTACATATACCTTTTTAGCTCCTATAATTTAGCCCTAGATCAGTCACAGGCAAGGCTGAAATTGGCTTGCACCCGAGCCACTATCAAGAGGGACCACACACAACACACCCAGTGGCCAGCCTCAGACCACAACAGAACACTACCTAGTTAACCCTACAAGTGGTGCACCCAAAGGGTCGTCTCAATAGGTACAAGAGCACACTAGGACAAATTCCCCATGGAGAGGTCAGTCCCCACACAGCAGTTCACAAACTGTAGGCATAGCTAATCCTCACAGCCAGTCAGTCTAAAAGTAAATCCCACCCACGGAAGTGCCAAAAGCAATAAAGGCTCAACTACAACAGGAGAATACATACATCACACCCAAGGGACACTCTTGGAACACATACACTGCACACAGGTTATCAGGGAGACTGTGCCACAGCACCACATAGGACAACTACTACATGAGGCCACCCAGTAAAGACTGAAAGAAATAGGAAATCAACCTAATACATTGAAGCAAAAAACAAAGAGGCTGCCAGAGTAAGGAAAGAAAGAAACATGCACCAAATAAAAGAATAGGAGAAACCTTCAGAAATAGATATAAAGAAAATGGAAGCAACCAACCTAACAGGGACAGAACTTTTAAAACTGGTTTTAAGAATGGTTAAGGAACATAGTGAGAACAGAGAAAGTAAGCATAAAGGAGATAGAAACCGTAAAAAAGAACCAGTCTAAAATAAAACAACTGCAATGAAGAATAGGCTAGAAGAAAAGGACAGCAGATTAGATGAAGAAGAATATCAAATAAGCAATTTAGAAGAGAAGGTAGCAGAAAATAACCAATTGGAACAACAACAACAAAAATAATTTTTAAAAATATGAAGATAGTTTAAGGGACCTCTGGAACAACATCAATCATAACAACATTACCTTCATAGGAATCCCAGAAGGAGAAGAGGAGCAAGGGGTTGATAACTTATTTGAAAAATAATGACAGAAAAATGTCCCTAACCTGGTGAAGAAAATAGACATACAAGCCCAGGAGTGCAGAGTCCAAACAAGATGAACCCAAACAGGTCCACGCCAGGACACACTATAATTAAAATGGCAAAGATTAAAGACAAATCCTAAAAGCAACAAGAGAAAGGCATCTAATTATTTATAAGGGAGCTCTCATAAGACTATCAACTGATTTCTTAACAGACACTTTGCAGGCCAGAAGGGATTGACAGGAAATATTCAAAGTGATGAAAAACAAAGACGTAGAATGAAGATGACTGTACCCAGCAACTGTCTTTTAAAATTGAAGGAGCAATAAAGAGCTTCCCACATAAACAAACAAACAAACAACAAACAAACAAAAAACAAGTAGACAAAAAAACAAAAAAACTAAAGGCAGTCATTACCACCAAGCCAGTATTACAGAAAATGTTAAAGCGACTTCTTTAAGAAGAAGGGGAAAACAAAGAAACAAATAAACAAAATATAAAAAATATGAGTAATAAAATGGCAATAACTATGTACATATCAATAATCACTTTAAATGTAAATAGATTAATGCTCCAATCAAAAGATACAGGGTAGCTAACTGAATAACAAGATCCATATATATACTGTCTATAAGAGACCCACCTCAGATTGAAAGACACACGTAGAATGAAAATAAAGGGATGGAAAAAAATATTTTATAAAATTGGAAATAAATAAATAAATAAATAAATAAATAAATAAATAAATAAAACTCAGGTAGCAATAGCTATATCAGACAAAATAGACTTTAAAACAAAGACTCTAAGAAAAGACAAAAAAAGGACATTACATAACAATAAAGGGATCAATCCAACAAGAGTACATAACCCTAGTAAACATCTATGCACCCAACATAGGAGCATTTAAATATATAAACGATTGTTCACTAATATAAAGGGAGAGATTGATAGCAACGCAATCATAGTAGGAAACTTTAACACCCCCTTGACCTCAATGGACATATCTCCCAGACAAAAAATCAACAAGGAAATAGTGGCCTTAAATGACACACTAGAGCAGATGGATTTAATTGATATTTTCATAGCATTTCACTTCAAAGCAACAGAATATACATTCTTTTCAAGTGCATATGGAACATTTTCCGGGATAGACCACATATTACGCAACAAAACAAGTCTCAATGAATTTAAGAAGATTGAAATCATATCATGTCAAGGACTATATGATTTCACTTACATGTGAAACTGTAAGCAACAAATATAAATATTTGTTGAGATATAAAACTGATATAAACTGATATAAACAACAGATATAAAACTGAAAGCAACAAATTAATAAGATAGACAAATAAAGAAACAAAATCTCATAGACACAGACAATAGTTTAGTGGTTATCAGAGGGTAAAGAGGGAGCAGGTGGTAGATGACGGTAAAGAATTAAATGTATGGTGATCAAAAGAGAACTGACTCTGGGTAGTGAACACACAATGCGGTATATAGATTATCGATTACAGAATTGTACACTTGAAACCTATGTAACTTTACTAACAATTGTCACCCCAATAAACTTTAATTTAAAAAAAAGAAAGAAAATAACGGGTAGCGTATAACTCATTGGGGGAAAATTGATAGAATTTGGCAAGATCTATATGGGATTTGATTTTTTTAAAAATCATTACACTTCATTTATATTATGATTAAAACTAAATTATGATTAAAACTATATAAAGTATTAGAGAAAATATTACATTTTGAATTTGTATAAAATTTCCAAATATATTCTAACAAAATTTTTATGAAAAATAAAATTATATCAATTTCTTTTTTCCATAAATAGAAAAAAAATCACATCAAGTGTCTTCTCTGACAAGAATGGTATGAATCTAGAAATCAATTATAAGGGGAAAAAACTGAATGGAGTCTCCAAATACATGGAGACTAAATAACATGGTACTAAATAAAAAATGGGTCAACAATAATATCAAGGAAGAAATCAAAAGATACCTTAAGACAAGCAAAAAATGAAAATATGACATCCCAAAATATATGGGACACAGCAAAAGCAGTCCCAAGTGGGAAATTCATAGCAATGCAGGCCTACCTAAAGAAACAAGAAAAATCTGAAACAGACAACCTAACTGTACACCTAAGGGAACTAGAAAAAGAAACAGCAAACAAAGCCCAAAGGAAATAGGAAGGAAGGAAATAATGAAGATCAGAGTGGAAATAAACAAAATAGGGTCTAAAAAAAAAAAGAAAAAATAGGGCAGCCAATGGCTCAGTTGGTTAGAGCACGAGCTCTGAACAACAGGGTTACTGGTTCAATTCCCACATGGGATGGTGGGCTGTGCCCACTGCAACTAAAATTGAAAATGGTGACTGGACTTGGAGCTGAGCTGCGCCCTCCACAACTAGATTGAAGGACAACGACTTGAAACTGATGGGCCCTGGAGAAACACACTGTTCCCCAATATTCCCCAATAAAAAACAACAAAACACCCACAAACAAACAAACAAAAACAATGAAAAAGATCAGTGAAACTGAGAGCTTGCTTTTTGAAAAGATAAACAAAAGGGACAAATCTGTAAACAGACTAGTCAAGAAAAAAAGAGAGAGAACCCAAACAAATAAAATCAGAAATGAAAGAGATGTGACAATGAACACCACAGAAGTACAAAAATATTTAAGAAAATACTACAAGCAATTATACATCAACAAATAGGACAATGGAAGAAATGGATAAATTTCTAGAAGCATACAATCTTCCCAGGTTGAATTAAAAAGAAACAGAAAACCTAAACTGACTACTACTAATGAAATTAAATCAGTAATCAACAAGCTCCCAACAAACAAAAGTTCTGGAACAGATGGCTTTATAGGTGAATTTTACCTAACATCCAAAAAATAATTTACACCTATTCTTCTCAAATTATTCCAAAAAATTCAGGAAGAGGGAAGGCTCCCAAGCTCATTCTATTAGGCCACCATTACCCTGAATCCAAAACCAGACAAAGACATTACAAATATGAAAAAAAAACTATAGGCCAATAATCCTGATGAACATAGATGCAAAAATCCTTAACAAAATATTAGCGAACCAAATTCATCAATACATTAAAATGATCATACACCACGATCAACTGGGATTTGTTCCTGGTGTGCAAGGTTGGTTGAATATCTGCAAATCAATCAATGTGATAAACCACATAAACAAAATGAAAAACAAAAATCAGATGATCATATCCATAGATGCAGAAAAAGTGAAAAATCCAGCATTCGTTTGTGATAAAAACTCAGCAAAGTGAGAATAAAGGAAGCATATTTCAACGTAATAAAGGCTATGTATGATAAACCCACAGCTAACATCATGCTAAATGAGGAAAAGCTAAAAGCTTTCCTTTTAAGATCAGGAACAAGACAAGGATGCCCACTTTCAACACATGTAGTTCAACATAGTATTGGAAGTCCTAGCCACATCAACAAGACAAGAAAAATAAATAAAGTCATGCAAATTAGAAACAAAAAGGTAAAACTGGCATTATTTGCAGATGACATGATGCTACATATAGAGAACTCCAAAGATTCCACCGAAAACCTATTAAAACCGATAAATGAATTTAGGAAAATAGAAAAATTCAAAATTAATATTCAGAAATAAGTTGCATTTGTATATACCAGTATATTTGTATATGCCAGTAATGAACTATCAGAAGAGAAAGTAAGAAAAGAATCCTGTTTATGATTGTGTCCAAAAATAAAATACTGAAGAATAAGTTTAAGCAAGGAAGTAAAAGACCTGTACTCAGAAAATTATAAGACATTGAAGAGAGAAATTGAAGAAGATACAAATAAATGGAAACATGTCCTATACTCATGAACAGGAAGAATTAATATAGTTAAAATATCCATACTACCCAATCAATGTATAGATTCAATGCAATCCCTATCAAAATATCAATGACATTTTTCACAGAATTAGAACAAATAATCCTAAAATTTATATGGAACCATAAAACACCCTGAATTTCCATGGCAATCTTGAGAAAAAGGAACAAAGCTGAAGGTATCATGTTACCTGATATCAAACTGTACTACCATGCCATAGTAATCAAACAGCATGGTATTGGCACAAAAACAGAAACATATGTCAGTGGAACAGAGTAGAGAGGCCAGAAATAAATCCATGCTTATGTGGTCATTTAATCTATGGCAAAGGAAGCAAGAATACACTGGAGTAAAGACAGTGTATTCAATAAATGGTGCTTGGAATACATGCAAAAAAATGAAATTGGACCACCTTCTTACTCCATATACAAAAATAAACTCAAAATCAAATAAAGACTTTAATTTAAAACCTGAAACCTTAAAACTCTTAGAAGAAAACACAGGTACTAAACCCTCAGACATTACCCTTAGTAATATTTTTACTTATATCTCTCCTTAGTCAAGAGAAAAAAAATAAAATAAATAACAAATGGGATTACATCAAATTAAAAGTTTTTTGCACAGCAAAGGGAACCATCAACAAAACGACACCCAAATGAATGCAAAAATATATTCACCAATGATACATTGGGGAAGAGGTTAATATCCAAAATCTATAAAATGCTCATACAACTCAACATCAAAAACAAAACCCAAAAAAAATCCAATTAAAAAATGCTCAGAGGACCTGAATAAACATTTCTCCAAAGAGGACATACAGATGGCCAATAGACATATGATATATGTTCAACATCACAAATCATCAGAGAAATGCAAATAAAAACCACAGTGAGATATCAACTCACAACTGTCAGAATGACCATCGTCAAGAATTTAACAAACAACACGTGTTGGCGAGGATGTGAGAAAAGGGAACCCTAGTGCATTGTTGGAGGGATCGCAAATTGGTGTAGCCACTATAGAGGATAGTATGGAGTTTCCTCAAAAAATTAAAAATAGAACTACTTTGTGACCCATTAATTCCACTCCTGGGTATTTATCCAAAGAAATCCAAAACACTAATTCAAAAAGATTTATGCACTCCTATGTTCACTGCAGTGCTATTTACAATAGCCAAGATATGGAAACAGTGAAAATGCCCATCAATAGATGACTGAATAAAGATTTGTGACACATACTCGTATATACAATGGAATATTACTCTGCCCTAAAAATGAATCAAATCTGAACATTTGTGACAACATGGATGGACCTAGAGAGTATTATGCTAAGTGAAATAAGTCAGACTGAGAAAGACAGATACTGTATATTCGCACTTATATGTGGAATCTAAAGAACAAAAGAAATGAACAAACAAAACAGAAACAGACTCATAGATACAGAAACAAACTGATGGTTACTAGATGAAAAGGAAGTTGGGGTGCTGCGTGAGAAAGGTATAGGGATTAATAATTACAAATCAGTAGTTACAAAATAGTCATGGGAAAATACAGTTTAATACGGGGAATATAGTCAATAGAAACTATGGATAGTATCAGACGGATACTAGGCTTATTGGGGAGATCACTTCATAAAATATATAAATGTGAAATCATTACACTGTACACCTGAACATAATATAAAATAATATTGAATGTCAATTATACTGAAAAAAAAAATAGTCACAGTGATAATAAAATACTGAATGTGGAATATAGTCAATAATATTGTAATAACTATGTACAGTGTCAGATGAGAAATAGACTTTTTGGGGTTATCATTGTGTGAGAGATATAAATTTCTAATCACTATGTTGGTTTGTACACCTGAAATTAATAAAAATAATAACAATTCCTTTCGAGCAACAAAGGTAGACATTAAACAAAATGGCAGTCATATAAGAACAGCAGCTTTCTGAATCTTCCTAAGAACTTTGGTTGCCATTCCTGTGACAGTAAGTGTAAAACAGTTTCTCTTACTCTCAGAAATTTAAAACAAATGTGTAACTATACATACATTCTATGACTTACAGATCAAAAAGAAGTAAAAAAAAAAAAAAAGAAAAAACAAGCATATCCCTTGTTGAATACCGAAATCCAGACAGTCAAAAGACAAATCCGGGAAGAGTTTGGAATGCTAAAGGTAAAGTGTTAAGATAAAATCTGCCAGTGTGCTCTCCAAGCCTTACTTTCATAGGCCCTAAAATCAGATTATGTTGTTGAGAAATGTGACAAGAATATGTAAATAAGTCACTGCTCCTATATGACTGTTTCCTTTGTCTGACTGCCACTCTTGTAAACTTGAAAAAATTATGTTTTTGATAGCCCACTCTATTCCCAGCATGGGGGTGGGGGATTGTTTCTCACTAGGCTAAAAGGAATATTTTTAACTTCTCTTCAGTTTTCTCATTTGTTACATAATCTTAACAAGTAAGATAGACAGAGACTTGGATTATTCCATTTAAAGAATTACCCATCTATTTCATACATTTCCATCATGCCCCTAAATTCATTTATTTTTAAGTTTTAACTTGATAGATGTATTATTCTTTGACATTCATCAGGCTTATCCTGCAAATAATTTCTAATGGCATGTATTTTCATCCCCTATATTAAAGTTATTTTTTGTCAATTCAATGACATGAATATAAGTGGCCTTTGAAAACATGTCATTGAGTGCTATTAAATAGATTAAGATAATCCTTTTCTGATTTTTCTAGCACTAGAACTATTTCATTGAAAAATACAATTTTTCTAAAATCTATACTTATTAAATGCATTTGAAAGCTCAGGAAGTCCATTCTCTCTCCCTTCAATCTATGCATATTTATAAAATAAGAGAATCAGATCACTTTTAACCTCCCCCCTTCCCTATACCAAGACTAGTTGTAAAATTTGCACATAGTACTTGAATACAGCTGCTAATTTCCATAGTAATCTCACTTCAGCTGCTACATGGTTCCAGTTGGTTATAATTTGGGGGAAAATTATGAGAAGATTTAGTGGAACAAACTATATACCCTGATCTGCCAGTTGATTTTGATACCATCTTTCTTCTCTATCACCTGTATAGATTTCCTTCACACACAGCTATTACATCAGGTGGCTACATTATATTTTGGTGGGGTGACACAAATCTTCATTCCTGAGTGGTCTAAATCCTTCACTGTCATGACCTTATTAGGCTACATTTGCTCTACTTGCCAATTTACAGTTAAATCTGGGAACGGGAGAACAAAAATATATCTCATTGGATCAAATGAGGGCTGAACATACAGATGGTGCCAAAAACCTGTACACACATTTTAAAAAAGGAAAAAACTGTATCAAAACCGTAATACTCAATATATACTGATAACAAAAGATGAATACAACTCATGTGTGTACGTTTTTTTGGCACCCCGGTATTCTTCCCCGCCCTCATAATGTAGAAGAAGCCATGTCTCCCATTATGATCTGGGTCAAGTAGCCCTGCAGGTATAGTAACTGCTTTCTGTGTTTGCTAGTCTACTGGCATGAAGAGCCCAAAGTGACCCTCTGGAAGTTATTGTTTAAAGTTTAGGGAGTCCCTTACTGTGTTCTAATGTAAAAGCATCTCTCTTCCCAAGGACTTTTAGACACATAGAGACTAGAGATACAGGAAGAAGAAAATTAAATTCTCCAAGGACATTATTTTGATTGATGGTAAGTGGGACTACTCTCACTTTTCTCCTTGATTTCAACCCCTTGGTTTCAGAACTCATCATGTGTTACACCCATTGGGAGCAGTGTCATATAATGGTCCCTGCTACACAGCAAGATAGCATCCTAAAGAATAGTGCTCTGCCTTTGAAGCATGTCATCTCCAGGGTGGTGAGTCAGCAGCACCATCAAGATAGCATCCTTCCATGTTATCAGGCCAGTAGTACCTTGGGGATGATGCACTCCTTCGTAAAATCAGAGGATCCAGTGGTCAATTGACTAGAATGATACCACATAACATGGGTTATGTGGCTCAGGTAGATATTATGTGAGAGGCTGCATGTCAGTAGAGCAAATAGTAAGTCCTTGAATATTGGTGTTGATTTTGGGCAGGACAGAAAAATCCATACTTGCAACAAGTGTTAATCTTGGTCAGGATATATCTTTGCTCTTTCTGGATAACATGGGGATAGAATGCTCTTTCTGGATATAACTATCTGGTCACCAAGTGGCTGGAATGGCTGGACTGGCTGTTCTTTTTGAGGAGAAGGTACCATATCTGCAGGTCAACATTGTCTCTGTTTCTGACATTGCAGACAATCAGCATTGAAATTTTACACTGCATATCAACATGCAGAGTTGCTGTGTCATTCTACGATCATCAGGGCAAGTTGTGGTTCTCTTTGTATTTATTCTTCTTGGAATGTGTGCATCCCTTCACTCTGTGGTATGTAGCTTTCAGCATTTTAACTTTTTTTCTCTATTTTCCAATTTTGATAAGTTATTGATTTGCCGTATGATTTTTAAATACTTTCTTCTGCTGTGTCCCTTGTGTTTCTAAGACCAGTGATGGAAATCTTAATTTTAGATGTTTTATTTTCAATCCTAGAGTATAATGTGTTTTTTTCAGTAATTTCATTGGTTTGTTAAATTCTCTATTTTAAATTTACACAATAATAAATGATTGCAGATTTAAGCCACCGTATTTCTGGATGCCTTATTATGCATACTTGACATGAGAATAAATGATTAATGCAGTCCTACTAGAAATGTATGTATAGCATAAGGAGGGTTGGCATGCAGAGGCAATGCCCAAATCAAGAGAGCTATGGTCAAAGGACCAGGTAGGAAAATGTTCAAAGTACACATGAAAGAAAGAGGCATTTTTAGACATCTGCCACAATCATGCCACATCTGCACAAACAATCCACATATGTACAAATAATAACTATCCTGCTCATTACTTCTCCCCAAGCCAATCCTGGGAGAAACAGAAGTTCCCTAGGGGAAGGAAAAGCTCATTTTAATTAGTAATTAATTTTATAAATTTTATTCTTATACTGAATTGATATATTAATTGATCATCTAATTTTGATATGAACAAAGGTGACTTTTGTTATCTGAGAGAGAAGTTAAAATCATGAGATCTGCCCAAAATTTCAGCCAGGCCTTAAAAAAAAAAAATAGTCCACACAGATGGAGTTGGAACAGACAATGCAGAAAAGAATAAATTAATTTTCTGATTGCTTCAAAGAGTGACTCCTACCAAACTCATTTATTATACTGTATACTGCCATTCCATTCAAACTGTCATTCACAAATAACTAAAAATGTTTAACAGCTTTGGAATAATAAAAGATTTTAATAGATTTTAAAATTATAGGTGATTTTATTTTTTCTACTTACCAAGACAATTAAATATGAAATTAATTTAAATGAATAATCAAACATGTAGGAAGTGACAGTTTTCTTTTTAATAACATAGAATGATACACATACTTTAAATCTATTTCCTTCCATGAATTTCATTGAAGAGATAAGCATCAACATAAAAATAGGTAGAGTACATAACAGGAATAAAAAATTTTGGGTGTTATAATAGTTAATTTTATATCTCAAGTTAGCTAGGCCACAGGATTCAGATAGTTGGTCAAACGTCAGTCTAGATGTCATTGGGAAGATATTCTTAGATGAGATTAAAATTTAACTCAGTAGGCCTTGAGTAAAGCAGATTGCCCTCTGTAATGTGGGTATGACCCATCCAATAAGTTGAAGGCCTGAATAGAACAAGACTGAGAGAGAAGCGATAGACGATTGGATAAAGAAACTGTGGTACATTTATACACTGGAGTATTACTTGGCCATAAAAAATGAATGAAATCATACCATTTGCAACAACATGGATGGACCTAGAGAATATTGTGCTAATGCTAAGTGAAATAAGTCAGACGGAGAAAGACAAGTACCATATGATCTCACTTATATGGTGAATCTAAAGAACAGAATAAATGAGCAAACAAAACAGACATCGACTCAGAGATACTGAGAAAAAACTGAGCATTGCTAGATGGGAGGGGGATGAGGATGGGGGAAGATGAAGGAATTAGAAAGTACAAATTGGTGGTCACAATGTAGTCATGGGGATGTGAAAGACAGTGTGGGGAATATAATCAATAATGCTGTAAAGTTCATGTAGGGTGCCAGATGGGCACTGGACTTACAGGGGGATCACGTCATGGACTGTGTAGATGCCTGACCACTGCGCTACACACCTGAAGATGAAGTAGAATAATATCGAATGTCAACTATAACTAAATATATATATATATATATATATATATATATGTATATATGTCTATATATACATATATATAGATAGATATATAGAGAGACATATATATATATATATAGATATATAGATATATATGTTCACAGGATGAGGAGTACAGCATAGGGAATAGAGTCAAAGGAATTGTAACTGCTATATACCATGTCAAAGGGGTAGTAGGTTGGGGGGGTTATCGCTTTGTGAGGGGTGTAAATGTCTAACTCGTACATTGCTTTGTACACCTGAAACTAAGAAAAGAATAAGTGAATAAAATAAAAAGACTGAAGTCCCAGAAAGAAGGGATTCTGGCTCCAGACTTCTCTGAGACAGGGGCTGGAATGTTGACCCCCGTCTGAGCAGCCAACCTGTCATCCTGTGCTGCCAGATTCTGTCTTGCCAGGATTCACAATCACATGAGCCAACACACACAGGTTTTATTGGATTATATTTGTTCTGTTTTCTCTGGTGAACCCTAACTAATACAGGTGTCACTGGCAAACTAATGGTGTGGAACACACTGGAATATATAAAGCTCATGATGTTGAATTGAGCAAACAAACAGAATAGAAATCTTCAAAACAACACAGGATTATGGAATAGGCTGCTGAAACAATCACTAACATATTTCCAAACTAAGGCCTGGGAAAATCTTAATACTTTGTCAGTACAGGAACAGCAAATGGAGAACAAAAGAATACTGTATAGCTGACTGGTACATAACATTGATGTCCCCTTTTACTAATAATCAAATAAATTATTAAAACAAAATGCTATTTGATTGGGGAAAATGAGCATATCGGTCACTGTCAAGGTTGTTTTTATGAGTACTATCAGATAATATTGATATATTCGTGTTAAATTAGAAGACAAAAGTCAATATCGGATATAATTCTAAACATTTAAAGTTAATATTCACTCTTAAAAGCACATATTTAAGATAATATTGTGCTTTGGTAAATATATATCTTTTCATATGGAGAAAATTAAAATTAAGTAGTAGAAATACATAGTAAAATTCAGATGAGCTTAAATCTAGGATTGGTTAAGTTTTTTTATTGAAAGTTAAAAAGAAGATTATAAATATAAATGGAATATTATTATATAGAAAAATTTTAGACAAAACTTCTATAAGTTACAGCTTAACTTAAAATCCTACATAGTCTTAGAATTCTATCACACTCCTTTGGATTTTTTTTTTGTTTCTCTGGAAACTAGATCAATATTTCCTCCCCTATGCCTGAAACAGTATTTTTTAACAAAACAGAAGGAACAAGATACACCTTTCTAAAAAGTTACCTAAGATAACTATTTGAGCATCTGAAATCAGATTTAAGTTTTTTTCAACTAATACTTTTCAGCCCTTATTAGACTTTAAAAATAAATTTTTATTATTGGTGAAACAGGACTATACACTTTTAACAAAAAAAAATTATTACTGCTAATTTATCTGTATTTTAGATATATAAAACATTATCGCTACTATGAACATCGAGAGCATGCTATATGTTCACAACCATTTGGAGACTTTCCTTACAGTGCATGTGGGTGGGAATGTTCCTCCCTGTGTGTATTTGAGTTATTACCGTGTTTCTCTGAAAGTAAGACCTACCCCGAAAATAAGCCCCAGTTAAGATCATCAGCCAGACGGATGCATTTAGTACATTATGACGATGTTCCAGAAGAAGGTGACATGACTGTATTTGAATAAATGTAGATTGTTGTACATGAAAAACTGTGACATCCCTGAAAATATGCCCTGAAAATAATGCGTCTTTTGGAGCAAAATTTATGAGACCCAGTCTTATTTTCTGGGAAACATGGTACCTTTCTCAAGCTTTTTTCTCTAAGTCCCATATTTCTCTAGTGTTTTGTTTTTACTGCTGCCAAATAAACCTTTTTTTTAATATTAAAAGGAGAATGTATTAAACTGAAAAGAAAAAAGAAAAATTAGATATGGAAATATGTTCCATGATCTTCTTCCTAATAAGGAAAATGGGACAAGTTATCTGACAATTTTCTGATGACAATTAAATAATGAAAAGTATAGGAAGACTGGATAAAGAAGATGTGGTACATATATACAATGGAATATTTCTTGGCCATAAGAAGATGAAATACTGCCATTTGTGACAATGTGAATGGATCTTGAAATTATCATGTCAAGTGAAATAAGTCAGACAGAAAAAATCGAGAACCACATGACTTTACTCATATGTGGGATAGTATTATGCAGCCATAAAGAAGAAAGAAATCTTACCATTTGCAACAACACGGATGGATCTAGAGAACATTATGTTAAGTGAAATAAGTCAGACAGAGAAAGATAAGTACCATATGATCTCACTTATTTGCGGATTCTAAAGAAAAGAATAAGTGAATGAACTAATCAGAAACAGTTTGGGAGACAATGAGGAAAAACTGAGGGTTGCTAGATGGGCGGGAGGGGTGGGGGGTGGGGGGGAGGGTGAGGGGATTGGAGGGCAGTCAGTGACCACAGGATGGCCACGGGTTTGAAAATTAATCTGGGGAACGTAATTTGGTGGTTACCAGAAGGTAAAGGGGTTGGGGGGTGGGGGATGAGGGTGAGGGGGATCAAATGTATGGTGATGGAAGGGGAGCTGACTCTGGGTGGTGAACACACAGTGTGATTTATGGATGATGTGATACAGAATTGCACACCTGAAATCTATGTAATTTTACTAACAATTGTCACCCCAATAAATTAAAAATAAATTTAAAAAAACCTGAAAGTAACAAAGGATCAAGAGTAAAAAACAAAGAAAAACTCATAGATAACAGTTTAGTGGTTACCAGAGGGTGGGGAGGCGGCGGGAGGTGGTAGAAGAGGGTAAAGGGCGTTGAATATATGGTGACTGAAGGAGATCTGACTTTGGGTGTAGAACACAGTGCAATATATAGATGATGTATTACAGAATGATTCACAAAAACATATGTAATTTTACTAACGAAAATCACCCTAGTACATTTAATAAGATTTTTTTTTTTTAACTATGGGAAGAACAGCAAAATATTTGGATTATGGATGTCCCTTGGCAAAGACTAGCTCATTTCTCTTTTCATGTTACACCTTTATATGGGAGACATAAATAACTCAAAGAGTAAACATAAGTTAGTATTTAATTTTTGAAAGTGAGACAGAGCTGGGGATCACACTACTTTTTTGGAAAACAGTAATTAAAGTGACTTGATGCCAAGCTGAAATTCACAACAAATAAAGGGTGCAAAAAAATAAACTGTCTCTAATTCACTGTATGACTAGGGTGCACTCCTACTTTCAACACTGACAGAATGAACAGAAGGGGTTAAAAAAATTGCACATTATCTTTTAAAAAAAGTTGTAGGTGATGAGATTTACAGATCCACTCAATTGATACTCATAAACACTTATGGTATATGTGTAGAAGACTAGAAAGTTTCATTTTTCTTTGAATTCCGATAGCACTATTTTTGATAAATTAAATATGGTAAAAATAAATAAAACAGGTATCTTGCGAAATTTGTGACACAAGCCATATCTAAGTGAATTTTAATAGTCAGGTTATTAGAACTCCTCCATAAGATGTTTACGATAAAATATTGACAGAAATATTATTGTTAATTATTATTTCTATACTTATTAATTGACAGTGACATAGGAAACATCTTTATTTGCCATCAAATATCCTGTGTGGTGAAAACTATATAAGTAAAATATGAAATTATCATAAGAGGATTGTAAATTAATTCAGTGCCTGAATCTTTAGAGAAAGGTGCTTAAATTCTCAATTCAAATGGCATTTATTACTAAATTAATTTCTAAATTAATATACTGTGTTTCCCCAAAAATAAGACCTCACCGGAAAATAAGCCCTAGCATGATTTTTCAGGATGACATCCCCTGAACATAAGCCCTAATGCATCTTTTGGAGCACATCTTAATATAAGACCTGGTCTTATTTTCGGGGAAACACGGTAATCACATATGATGTAAATACTATTATATTATTAGAATTTCTTAAAATATATGAAGTCCTTGGTTTGTTTATTTTATTAGCATTATTGCCATTGATTTAAAGCAATTATTAAATTATTAAGCATATGTCTAGTTCTATATATGAAAAATGTCACAGTTTAAAATACAGTAAAGCAATCACCCTCTACTTACATGGTACAGAAGAGGTGGGCAGAGATTCAGAGAGATGAAATCAGTTGCTATATAATGCACACAATTTTTTAAAACATTAGAAATTCATTGAATGATAAATTTGAAAAGAGTGTACAGATCCCATGGATAAAGGAAGGGAACAGAGAAAGAACTCAATAGGCTTGTACAATAGTTTTTACCCTTGAAACTACAATTGTGAACTGAGCCAAGAATTGAGAGATAGATGGACTAAAAAAATTCAAGGTGTCAATAAAAGCTACTTTGTGAAAAATAGCTTCCCAAGGGGGCGGGGAAGGATGGATGAAAAAGGTAAAAGGGACTTAGAAATACAAATTGCTAGTTACAAAAATAGTCACAGGGATGTAAGTTACAGCATACGGAATACAGTCTACAATATTGTAATAATGATGTATGGTGTCAGATGGGCACTAGACTTACCCGGGTGATCACTTTGTGAGATATATAAATGTTTAATCACTATGTTGCACACTTGAAATTAATGTAATATGGTATGTCAACTGTAATCAAACAATAAAATTAAAATTAAGACAAAATAAAGACATAAAATGTCACAGGAGGAGCTTGGTGGTGTTTGAATTGTCTCAAAAGACGAATCACGTGTTCGAGTGAAAAACTGATCCTGAACACACAGTAATGCATAACAATTATTTCCCTAACTTACTTTGTCTAAAATATGAGTAGTTAATGTCTACGTTCTTCATCTTCTTCACATCATGAACTGCACGGAGACTTTTACTTGATCAAAAGAACCTCGTGATCTGTGTAATCAGGCTTTGGAGACGGTGCATCAAATTAAGCTGTTGTTTAGATTATTTCCTCTTTCCTTTAGCATTGCTCAGTCCAGAGTGAGTGATAGAAGCAAAACAATGAGTCTAAACGAAAAACACAGTATCAGTTCTGGATGTTTAACTGAGGCAGAAGCCCCACCTGCCTTTGAATATTGCCTAATGGGCTAGATTTCCAGAGAAAATAATTTGAGCACCTCAATTATATGGAATTAATTAAATCTAATACGAGACATGGATCTTTTTCTCTGTGTCTGCTTACTTCTAATTATAGAATATTGCTTGCTGTATCTAAATACAAAAATTATCAGTAAGACAGTATATTTATGGTCCTTTATAAAATATAGAGCCATAGGCACACTGATGATGATGATCCGAAAAATCCATCTGAGTTAAAAATTGTAGGGGTGGAAAGAGGACTCTGAATCCAGAAAATGAGTTGACAGAAGTAAGCCAGAAAACTGGACATCCCTACCACATTCCTGCAAAGTCCTAGCACCAATAAAATTAACTTAGCTGCTTAGGCATGGTGAAAATACTTATTCTTGGTTTAGTGGACATTTTATGCCTGTGAAATAGGCATTCACTCTTCTTCTGGTAATCTAAATTTTCAGTTTTGGACTACCACACCTTCATTCTTTTCTTATTTATGAAGTATTTAATATATTCATTGATATAGGTATAGTAGTGTTTATTAATGCCAAACATCTATTTACCAAATGCAAGTGTTATAATCTAACATCATTTGTGACTGGAGAGTTTTGAATGAGGTTGACTCTGCCCATAGCTGCAAAAGTGGGTAAGCAAACCTTTTTGGACAATCCCAGACATTCATTGATAAGCCTCCATTCACTTTTATTGGTTAATGGATAATAGCTTAATCTAAGGCAAATGAAAGCGACTTAAAAGAATTTCCTTGGAATCACTGAGGCAGAAATCTTTATGTCCTTTAGAATAGATCACTACAAAAGCGATATGTATTTGGAGTCACTGAGGGATACTGCATAGAGAGGCTTACATGACAATGAATCATCCACTCAAAGGAATTATGAAGCAGGACATGAAGAGAGACATGAAATTGATGGCGTTATTTGAGCCTCTGCTTGAACCAAATGAAAATGCCAAACAAAACATGAAATTTTAAGTTTTCAAAGGCTATAATATCTCATTATTGCTTAGACCAGTCTGAGTTGATTTTCCATCATAAGAAAGGAAAGAATCATGAATAATGAAATGATTAAATAATAATTGAGGAAATGAAATCATTATAGTTTCATTACTGAAATAATTAATTAACTAGTGAAATAATGTTAAGCAAAGCTCCATTACAGCAAAATTATCTCTATTAATTTACTTGGTAATAAAAAATCTTTTAAAATATTTATAAAGCACCAGGAAATAAAATGTTGGTACTTATGTGGAAAAATTTTTTTTATATTGCATAGCAACCACAAGAAAATTAAAACATAATATCAGTAATTTGTTTAAAGAAAAAATATTTGATCAACAATTTTCTCTTTAAAAAATTCTAAGTATTTCATTTCTTTTACATTGGTGTCCATTAAAAATAAAAGTTTATAACCATTATTTTAGATTGCAGTAACATGGGCAGTTCATTTTTTAAATGACATACCTATATTCTAATAAAAGTAATGTCATCTTAATTTTTTAAATTTCTATTAAATTTATTGGGGTGACGTTGCTTAGTAAAATTATATAGGTTTCAAGTGTGCATTTCTATAATATATCATCTATATATCTCACACATTGACAAAGGAAAATATACCCAAGCATATTTATTCTGCTTCATTTGTAAACTTGTAGATGAAGAATTAAAAGTGTAAAGTAGTAATATTCCATTGTATATATGTACCACATCTTTATCCATTTATCTATCAATGGACACTTAGGTTGCTTCCATATCTTGGCTATTGTAAATAATGTTGCACGGAACATAGGGGTGCATATATCTTTTCAAATTAGTGTTTTGGATTTCTTTTGATAAATACCCAGAAGTGGAATTTCTGGGTAATATGGCTGGCAAGACTTTACTCCTCGTGGTCTGATTAACATTTTATAATTCACGCTGGACTAATGTCAATTTACACCCAACTGAGATTAATCATTTTTCAATTAACATACTTCATTATTTGCTTTAAATAAGCAATTTAGGGTCACTAAGTTTTAGTTGTTTCTAATTTTCTTTTGTGATTTTATGAAATAAGTGGTTGTTTTGTTATTTTAATACAGCTTGGCAGTACTGGAGCTCTATTCTTTGTGTCTGTGAGTTTCTTCACGCAGGGTTCTCATGTTTCTTTGTGTCTCTCCATCCTCAGGCAGAGTGCCTGACAAGTAAAAGAGTTCAATACACACATTAAATGAAGAGATGAATGCCTACTCAATCATATACTTTCAGGCTTCTTTATTATACATTATTTCTGTGTGTTTGTTAGAAATTATTAAGGACCTTATAACAAAAATGTCATAGGCCAGACAAGTTGGTTTTTGATGAATGACTAACAGATCAATATTCCTTTGTGTGGGGGGTGTTATTTACATTTATTTTATTGAATGCTATTTTCCATTTATATGAAAGTACAAACACCAAGAGGGGGAGGAGTACTCTCAAATCATAACAATGATGAAAGCTATATCACTGCACTTAGAAAGAGATAAGAGTTAAACAAAGGCTATATGCTAACAAAAATGGAATGAAGCAAAAACTATAAAAGGAGCCTCACCTTTTTTGTTGTTATTGTTGTTTGGTTTTTAGCAGAATAGAATAACTGAATAGTTAAGAGCTTCTTTTGGTTTAAGAGCCTGGTGTATGTTTCTTTAAGCAACGTCATAATTCTAAAGTAAAGCTAAAATATATAGTAATGTTGACATTTTCTGTTTTTATTTGATTATTTAGGTTATTAGAATGGAAAAAGTACTAGACTGCTAGACTGGACTGGCATTTTGAATAACCAGTTACAGTTCTGGCTTTGTGCATTACTAGGTATGTAAACTGGAGGAATACTAAATCTCAAAAAGATTGATTTTTCTCTCTTGTAAATTAAGAATAACAGCAGGAACAATAAAATGCCAAGAATATCACCTGCTTTGCCAAACTTAAATATAAAGGGATAACGCTTTAACTGTCTGTCATAGGTTCATTGAAAGGTATTCTATCAGATATTTTTATATCTTTTGCCATTTAATAAGAATGAATACTTCGTAAGACAGCAATAATCTATGCTTGTTGTACAAATGAATTTGCTTTATAACACAATTTACCTACTGTAAGGTCCAAAGAATCGTTAATATTATGTATCCAGATTCACCACATGTGCTTTGTTGAATAAGACAGAGTGCGGAAAATACATCCATAATGTGTTTCAAGTCATTAATTATAAGTTTTGTCCCCCATACTAATTTATTCATTAAACATAGTTTTATTTACCAGAGACTCCAAGAGAGATTGTGAGCTCCATTAAGAAGGTACCATAGTTATCTAAAGTACATAATAGTAATGAAGAGATAGAAAGGACTCAATATTTGATATAAATGTTCAGTTGAACTTTTCTTTGGTTTGATTTTATTTTCGTTTTCCTGGTTGGCTAATGTAATTCATTGTACACTATGCTTATGAGTGTGATTTTTATATACACAGTGTGATTAACATCATATATTAATATAATATATATTTATATAAAATTTTCCTTTATTTCAAATGCAATTTTTATCAGACAAAAAATTCTTATATGTAGTTGATTCGTTACTTGAACTATTCCTGAACCAGGACCATGGTTCTTAAGTACAAATATAATATGTTTTCATTTTGATAATGCAATTTTTTTTTCACTCATCTTTTTTTGGATTGTTACAAGCTGTCTTCACTTTTTAAAATTCTTCCAGGTAATATTATAAGCATATATACATTTTAGGATTGTTTGGATTTTTGCAATTATACAAATACATTTGGAATGAATTTATATTTTTTTATTTATTACATTTATTGAGGTGACATTGGTTAATAAAATTATTTAGGTTTAAGTGTGCAATTTTATAGTAGTGCATCATCCGTATTTCGCATTGTGTGTTCACCATCCAAAGTTAAATCTCCTTCGGTCACCATATATTTGGTTCCCTTTACCCTTTTCTACCTCCAGCCTTGTTCTTTTTTCATCAGGATTGCTCTGACTATTTGTGGTTGCATAAAAATCTGATGATTTTTTTGCTCCATTTCTTTAAAAAATGCCATTGGGATTTTGATGGGGATTGCAATAAATCGGTATATGCTTTGGGTAATATGGCTATTTTAACTGTGTTGATTCTTCCGATCCATGAATATGGAATATCTTTCCATTTCATCGTGTCTTCTTCAATTTCTTTTAGTAATGTCTTGTAGATTTCAGGATATACATCCTTCACATCATTTGTTACATTTATTCCTAGGTATTTTATTATTTTTGCTACAAATACAAAATGAATTTTTTTTTAATTTTTTTATGAAATTTCATTGTTAGTATACAGGAACACAATGGATTTTTGTACATTGATTTTTGTATCCTGCAACTCTACTGTATGTGTTTATTGTTTTTAATAGTTTTTAATTGGTGAAGTCGTTAGGGTTTTCTATATATATGTATATAATCATGTCATCTGCAAAAAGTGACAAGTTTACTTCTTCATTACCACGTTGGATGCCTTTCATTTCTTTCTTTTGCCTGATTGCACTGGCTAGGACTTCCAGTACTATGTTGAGTAATAGTGGTGAGAGGGGCCATCTTTGTACTTTTCCTGATCTTAGAGGAAAACCTTTCAGTTTTTCCACCATTGAATATGATATTAGCTCAGGGTTTCTCATATATGGTTCTATTATGTTGAGATACTTTCTTTCCATACCCATTTTATTAAGAGTTTTAGTAAGAAATGGAAGTTGCTACTTAACAAATGTTTTCCCCTGCAATTTTTGATATGATCATATGATTTCATCCTTTTTTTAAAATGTGGTGTATCACATTGATCAATGTGTGTATGTTGAACCATTTTTGCACCCCTGATATGAACCCTAATTGATTGTAAAGTAGTATCTTCTTAATGTATTATTATATTCAATTTGCTGGTATTTTGTTTAGGATTTTTGCATCTGTATTCATCAGAGATATTCATCTGTAGTTGTCTTTTATTGTGTTATCCTTGCCAGATTTTTGGTATCAGAGCCATGTTGACCTCATAGAATGAGTTAGGAAGTATTGCCTATTCTTCAATTTTTTGGAAGAGTTTGATAAGGGTAGGTATTAAATCGTTGAATGTTTGGCAGAACTTACTAGTGAAGCCATCTAGTCCTAGACTTTTACTTTTTGGTTGTTTCAATTTTCTTACTATTGATCTATTTAGATTTTCTAGTTCTTCATCATTCTGTCTAGAAAGTTTATATATTTTTAATTAAAATTTATTAGAGTGACAATAGTACTAAAATTAACAGAGGTTTCAAGTGTACAATTCTGTACTACATCATCTATATATCACATTGTGTGTTCACCAGCCAGAGTCAGTTCTCCTTTCATCACCATGTATTTGACCCTGTTTACCCTCATTAACTTGCCCATTTCTTCTAGGTTATCAAATTTGGTGGCATTATAGTCTTTTATAGTATTCTTCTATGAACCTTTGTATTTCTGTAGTGTCCATTGTAACTTCTTCTCTTCCATTTCTGATTTTGTTTGAGTATTTTCTCTTTTTTCCTTAATGAATCTTACCAGAGGTTGTCAATTTCATTAGCCTTTTCAAAGAATCAGCTCCTTGTTGCATTAATTTTTTTCTATTATCTTTCTGTTCTCTATTTCATTTAATTCTACTCTAATTTTTATTTCCTTCCTTCTGCTGACTTTGGGTTTCATTTGTTTTGTTTTGTTTTGATTTTCTTCTTTCTGCAGTTGATTTCCTGTATGATTTTACATTTAATAACCTAATTTCTAACATTATAACATACTATATTTCCATTAATTCAGGATTTCTTTTGAATCTATATTTATAGCTTTATTATAATCACCATATGTCTTGAACATTTTAATATTTTATGTTTTAATTTTGTATGATTGTATTGAATGATAATTTGCCATCACATTTTCTAAATGTTTTTGAATTATAAGCTACAGGGTGACCACCTAAAAACTCTTTTATTATTTTATTCTAGGTTTCATCAACATAACTTTTTAAAATTTATAAGTATTGATAATTTGACATTTATTTTTATATTTTAGAAGGTTTTTTTGAAACATTATTAACTGATAACTCAGATAGCAGATCACGTGAATATTTTTGGATAATTTATTTATAATAAGTTTCTGTTTCTAAGGGACCAGCAATATCAAGGGAGAAAGTGTTTCTCCTAAAGTCTGAGACCACTGAATATGTAATTTTGCATATTTCTCAAAAACAAAATAAAACACATAAAACCTGTCCTTTTAACAAAAAAGTAAATCTAAGGTATAAGGTCTGAGTAAAGCCCTGAGTCACTTTAGGCATTGGCTACAGAGTTAGGTATCTAGAGAACCAGATTCTGTGGTCAAGAAGAGACTACTCCTAACATGGTTGCAGTATTTGAGAGCTACCTTTCTGCAAACAGAACACAGAAGTTTAAACAGAATGGGAAATTATAAAGGGTCTCAGAGGCCAGAGACAGAGGTACTCTGTGAACCAAAACCTGCACTTAGTAAAAAGATATTATGATCCCTGTCTCTTGTTTTGTTTTCCTTCTGTGATAACATTTTGCAGAAAAATTTAGCCTATGACAGTTCTAAGATGAAGCAATTAAATGATTTATTGTCTCTCTGTTACTTTTAACTTTATTTGAATTAAAATAGAGTTCTACCCTTGGATTGGGGAAGGTAGGATACTGTTGGTGCAAAAAACATCAGACGTTAAAAGCCTACAGGGCAACATTTGTTGATCATCAAATTAACTTGTAGATTGATATGAATATAAATTCCTCCAAGTCTCTAGCAAGCATCTAATTCCCGTTTGTTTGTCTTTTTCTTTTTTTTCTCTCTGAATCTATATTATTAACTTCTCCAGGTATTGTTTGTATTCAGAATTGTTTGATAAAGTAATGTAATGAGGAAAGAGCAAAAACAGGAAAAGAAGCAATGTTATTTTTTCCCATCCTTATCGTTTGATAATGAAATGTCTTCCAGGGAAAGATCTTAGAGGACCTGGGACTGGTTTTATCTTAATCGTTTGTGATTTTCTTAATTGAGGCCTTCAAGATTTCACTTTTGACCAATAGATTTATTGGAGACCATGGGATCATGGTGTCTATTCTTGAAGAAATCGTATGTTTACAATAGCAAATGTATCTCGTAAATGCCACCATAAATAGTGGCCTTTCAAAAATCAACTCTATTTACTTTGCTTAAACATAGATAAGTTAATCTCTTATAATTACGTGCCATCATTTTTTTCATTTTCCATGATTAAGAAATCCATATTTATACTTAGGAATAGCGGTAGAGAAGCTGAATTTCTACCTTTAAAGGAGTTGAAACACAGATGTATCTTGTGTTTCATGTTAAGTGAAATAAGTCAGACAGAAAAAGTTGAAAACCATATGATTTCACTCATATGAGGGATATAAAACTGAAAGCAACAACGAAATAAGACAAACAAAGGACAAAAACTCATAGACACAGACAACATTTCAGTGGTTATCAGATGGTAAGTGGGTGTGTGGGGGTGTGGCAGAAAAGGGTAAAGAGGGTCAAAGAGGTAATGGAAGGAGAACTGACTCTGGGTGGTAAACACACAATGCACTATATAGATGAATTTAGAAGTGTACACTTAAAACCTATAATTTTACTATCTTATGTCACCCCAATAAATCTAATATAAATAAATAAATAAACTTTTAATTGAAAAAAGAATAGTAAACTTCAGTAATGTTTGGTCAACGAAATTAACAGAGAAAATAACTATTGTTTAAAATATCAATGATATATACAACAAATAATATATATTACTTATGACATATAAATAACAATTTGATACATATGTATATAAGTACTATATACATATAAAGCTATCATAAGCAACAGTGAATAGATGCTTGAACTACAAGTAAAATTAAGCTGACTATGAATAGGAATTGTAATCAACAAATGTATAAACACAACTTCAGACAATTAAGTTTGTGAACTCATCCTAGAAAAAGTCCTACATACCTCATTGCTGAATATCAGTATGGTCACCTTCAAAGTACTCCCCTTGGGAAGCTATGCACTGACACCAGCGCCTCGTCTACCGTTCAAAGCAATTTTGCAACTTTTTCTGGAATGGCCATCAGAGCTGTCGTCACATTATCCTTGATGTCCTGAATGTCATCAAAATGGCTTCGTTTCAATATTTCCTTTATCTTTGGGTAAAGAAAGAAGTCATTGGGGGCCAGATCAGGTGAATAGGGAGGATGTTCCAATGCAGTTATTTGTTTACTGACTAAAATTCCCTCACAGACGATGCTGTGTGATCTGTGCATTGCTGTGATACAAGAGCCATAAATTGTTGGTGAAAAGTGCAGGTCATCTAATTTTTTTCAAGCAGCCTTTTCAGCACTTCCAAATAGTAAACTTGGTTAATTGTTTGTCTAGTTGGTACAAATTCATAATGAATAATCCCTCTGATATCAAGAAAGGTTAGCAACATCGTTGCAACCAGTTCACAAACTTAATTGTCAGACCTACTATATAAAATAAATGTGGAGAAAGATGATCAATAGTCTAAATTTAAAAACAAGAAAAAAAAAAGAGCTGAAAACTGATTCTGTAGCTAACAAGATTAAAAGCAACATGCTGTTGTGGTATAGCACAGAAGCCTAAACATCAGGATAAGTGGGAATCACATCCTATATTTGACAACTGTGTTAAGTACCTGATATATAATGTTTCTATCATCATCATCATCATCATCATCAGCATCATTATATTATCCATAACCATCTAATTAGAGCAGAGATATGACGTAACAACCATCTGTCCTGTAGGGTGAAATCCATCCCATGCTGACTAGAATTTTTGGAAAATCTTCTGACAATTTTTGAGTAATCTGCTGTTAAACTAGTGAGATGTAACATCCTGATTTATCCACCTGATTTTTCCGGTTAACCACAAATCATAGACATACAAGGCAGAAGGTGCTAGAAAAGAGAACAAATATTCCTATGGAGAAGAATGGTGTGTAAGAGAGCCACTTTGGGGTCTGATTGCCTTTTAACAGTGCTGAATTAAAAATTTGAGCCCAGAAATCATAGCAAGGCAGAGAATACTGGTAAAACTTTGGGGTTTTACTGGGCCACTGTCTACCGGCCATTTTACCTGCTACCCATTTTTTTGTGAGTTCAGAGCTCATACCCTAAATGGGTTATGTGGGGCAGAGAAATTAGAGGGCTTTAGCTGTGTGACATTGCTCCCAATTGTGATGACACTCAATTTTCAGCTTCTCCCGGAGGAGCAAAATGTTTGGGCCACACATTGAACACCCTGATTTTCAGGCTACCACCTGAGGGAGGGCCCCAAGTCACTAGCTCTGAAAGTCAATGGGGCTTGCATCTAAAAGTTCCACAGGACTAGAGCAAACAAAGAAGCAGCTGTTAAATGGGAAAATTGCACCCACCCCTCCAATCCCTATGGACATATACCTGAGCACAGTGCAGAGGGAGCAGACAAAAATACCCATCTCTCCAGTTCTCCCTGAAAGGGAGTTGACTGTATACTTTCCCAGATGCTGCCTGAAGCTTTGACTTCTAATCAGCCCATTGGGATTGACTACGATCTCATGATCCTCCCCATCAGGACACTGATGAGTTTTGGGACACCCTCAGCTATTGACAATCATTAAGAAGAAAGGCAAAGAAAGTCTTGTCCAATCATAAAGAGTTGAGAAGCAACCAGGAGCTCAAGCCAGGTTAACTGATGAGGAGGTCCATCTCCTATATGAGATCCATCTGTCAAGGCTGGAAAAGGGGACTGATTTATCTAATGCACAGACACCAATGTAGAGTCAGGGAAAATGAAGAAACAAGGAAACATGTTCCAAACAAAAGAACAAGAAGCTCTCTGGTATCTATCTGTCTGTCTGTCTGTCTTTCTGTCTGTCTATCTATCTATTTTCCAATTACAATTGACATTCAATATTATTTTTTATTAGTCTCAGGTGTATAGCATAATGGTTAGACATTTATATAATTTATGAAGTGATCCCCCCAATTACTCTAGTACTCACCTGGCATTCACATAGTAATTATAATATTATTGACTTCCCTATGCTTTACTTTATATCCCAGTGACTATTTTGTAGCTACCAATTTTATTTCTTAATCCCTTCACCTTTTTCACCCAGCCCTCCAATTATCTCCCATTGACAAGCTTTATTTTAAAGTTATAGTAATCAAAATAATATGGTGCGTGCATAGAAACAGACCTAAAGATCAATGGAACAGAATAGAGAGCCCAGAAATAAACCCATGCATACATGGCCAACTAATAGCAAATTAGCAAATTAGCCAAGAATATGAAATGGGGAAAAGACAGTTTTTTTTTCAATAAATGCTGTTAGGAAAACTGGATATCCACATGCAAAAGAATGAAAGTGGAACTTTATCTTACACCATATACAAAAATCAAGTCAAATGGATTAAACATTGAATTTATGACCTGAAACCATAAAACTCCTAGAAGAAAACCTTAGGGGTAAGGTCCTTGACATCAGTCTTGACAATAATTTTTCTGGATTTGACACCAAAAGCAAAGGCAACAAAAGAAAATATAAATCAGTGGGAGTACCTAAAACTAAAAAGCTTCTGAACAACAAAGGGAATTATCAAAAAAATTAAAAGGCAACCTACGTAATGGGAGAAAATATTTGCCAATCATATCAAAAGAGGTTAATATAAAAATATATAAGAAATGTATATGATTCAACAGCAATAAAATAAAATAAAATAAAATAAAATAAAATAAAATAAAATAAAATAAAATAAAATAAAATAAAAATAAGCAAGTTTAAAAAATGGACAAAGCACCTAACTAACCAGATTTTTTTTTACAAAGAAAACACACAAATGGTTAACAGGTACTCAGAAATGTGCTCAACATCACTGATTATCAAGGAAAGACCATTCAAAACTACAATAAGATATCATTGCCTGTTACGATGTTTATTATCAAAAAGACAAGAGATCACAACCTCTGATGAGGATGTGGGCAAAAGGGAACCCTTGAACACTTTTAGTGGTAGTAATATAAAATGGTACAGTCACTCTGGAAAACAGTATAGAGGTTCCTCAAAAAATTAAAAATAGAACTACCAGCAATCCCAATTCTCGATATATATACTTAAAGAAGACAAAATCATTATCTTAAAGAGATATCTTTACTCCCATGTTCACTGCAGGATTATTCACAATAGCCAAGGATATCTCCAGTTAAAGATAAATGTATAAAGAAATGTGGTACATACACACAATGGAATATCACTGAACTTTAAAAAAAAAATCATGTCATTTGCTATCACATGGATGAAAACGGAGGGCATTGTGCTAAATGAAATAAGCCAGACACAGAGAGACAACTACTGTACGGCATCACTTATATAGGAAATATTATTTTAAAATGTCAAACTCATAGAAACAGAGAGTTGAACGGTGCTTGCCGGGATCTAGAGTGTTGGTGGAAGTAGGGAAAAGTGTACAAACTTCCACTTATAAGATGAATAAGATCGGAGGAATCTTTTCATGCTGTACTCCACTTCTTTTTTAAAAAATCTGAGTACTAATGCAGACAACAATGTTACCCTAAATCAAACCACATTATGTACTTTTTTGTCATTGAAATCCTACTGTTCGAAGCAAGCTGCCACTGCTTCCATGACCAGATTGGATGCCACCTCCTATACGCTGTCCTGCTCCTTGTTTCCCGAGAATGTTTAAGACAACATTGAAAGCTCAATGGATTCCTAAGGATCTGTACCGTAGTTCCCCCTCACCCGAGGTTGGCGCTTTCCACAATTTTAGTTACCCGCAGTCAACTACAGGCTGTAAATACTACATGGAAAATTCCAGAAATAAACAATTCGTAAGTTTAAACTGTGCCCCATTCTGCGTAGTGTGATTAACCTCACACTGACCTGCTCCGTCCCACCCCGGACGTGGTGCATCCCTTTACCCAGAGTACTCATGTTGTATAGGCTCCCTATCCACTAGCCACTGAGAAGCCTTCTCGTTATCAGATGGACTGTCACAATATACCAGTCCTTGTGTGTAAGTTACCCTTATTTTACTTAATAATGGCCCCAAAGCACAAGGGTAGTGATGCTGGCAATTCGGATATGCCAAAGAGAAGCCTCAAAGTGCTTCCTTTCAGGGAAAATATACACAGGAAAAAAACCAACAAACATAGTACATACTTGTAGAGGGTTCAGTAGTATCTGCAGTTTCAGGAATCCACTGGGCGTCCTAGAATATAGTTCCTGTGGATTAGGGGGGACTGTATTTCCACATTTCTATGAGGCCTTTGAGTTGAGAGAATTTTCCATTCTTTATACCTTACCAAACAAACAAATAAAGTTAGCTGTAACACAAGCACACTCTGTATTTAGCTAACAAATGCTACTGAATATTCATATTATGATTATTTTTTGCTTCTGACTAGTTCCATCTCCTCAAGAACATAGAGTCAGTAACAAAAGTTTCCATATATTTCCTGGGTGTGGTCTAGATTTTAGCCATATATTTTTACTTCATTTTCATTATCTGTATTCAGGATCATATGCACTGATTGCCACAAAATCTAAAAATCGACATTAGTGACCTAAATAACAGAAATTCATTTTGCATTTTCTCAGATTCCAATGTGAATCAGCAGGGACTGTTCTCTCCAGTCCTTTAGCATCCAGACTCCCAAGATCATTTTATGTTGGCATCTAAGTTTAAGGATTCTACATTGCATAGCAAGAAAAGAGAATGGTGGAAGAGGCATTAATTGCTCTTCAGTGCCTCCAACCAGATGTGATGCATATTATTTCTACTCTCCCTACACTGACAAAACCAGTCACATGTCCACAATTTAAATGGAAAGGTGGTTGGGGCATATACAGGAGGAGATGGAATATTTGTTGATTATTATGAGTCAGCCACACCATCGTACAGACTAGATTAGACCCTTATGGATCTCCATTTCTGTAAAACATTTCTTTTATCTGACAATATTTGGTTAACGAATAGCCATAAGACTCTTAACCTGACTTAATTAATCTTCATCTTTGAAGTACTGCTAGCACAGGTGTATACTAAAAACATTATCCAACAAATGTTGACTCAATAGCAATTTTCCATAATTGCATCAGTTATTCATCTCCGGTTTCATTTATGCATCTGCCGTGTCATTATCTGAGTTCATTATAACATTAGCTTTCAAATTTAATAGACCATTGCATAAGTGACACAGGTACTAATTATAGAGGCTTATTGGTCAACATTGCTTACCTTAAGAATAATATTATTTGGATGTTTTTATCTTTTGAAATGAACTTACTATAAAACAATGATGCAAATGTGTCAATAAAATCATAAAATTTCTTTTCATGTTTAAAATGAAATTCCTTATGATGACTATGATAGGTAATTAATATTTGGGACATATTTTTAATTCAGATTGTGTTGGTGTTTATATATTTGCCATAATTTTTGAGAACTGAAACTTGATGAGGAAAAAATATAATCGGATTGGTCAAAATTATTCTTCATATCAATAATACAGACTTCAAAAAAGTATCAGTAGTTAACAAAGTCCCAAGTCTAATTTAGAAATCCTCTGATTTTAATAGAAAATTTTATTGTGATTTGTGAGACTCAGAAAAAAAAAACAGCAACTGCTTTTCATGATTTTTACTAAATTTATAAATTGTTAGAGTAAAAAAATTACCCTTCAATATTTGATATTATATATTGGAAAATTTATAATAAGCCATAAACAGTAAATTAAAGTATATTGCAAATGCCTTTTCAACCTTAGCTTCAAGGGTACAGTTACAGAGCCACCACTACATATGTCACGTCCTTTACAGATGGTAAATCAATAGGGGTAGAAGGACTTTCAAAAGACTTCAACTATGAAAAAGGAAAGATATTTATTAAATGTGATTTGTCAGAAAAGTGTTTTGTCCTTTCTTAATTCAAAAAAATGTATATAAAATACTAACAAGAAGGTTATTTCATGCTGCTAAATATAAGTAGAAGGGGTACATTTTATTAAAAACATTACATGCCAAACAATTTACTAGTAACACATATCATTTTTCTTTACTCAAACAAGATTATGAGGTCAATAGTATTCCCATTCTTGTTTTTAAATGAAAATATGGTGCAATTTATTTAAGGTCATATAATAATGAAAGTGATAGGCAGACTCTATACTCGTTTCCGCCCAAAACCCATGTTTTGTTCATTAAACCACGTATATGATCCAATTGAGACATGTGAACGAGAGTTTAACATAAATTGCTCCTAGCACCCGACTTTGTGATAGAGTAAAAGGAGAACAGCCAAAAGTACAGTATTGTGTTAAGGAATCATACACATATGGGATACATGGATATTTCACTGACCCCCATCTTTGGGAGGTTAACAACTGTGTCAGAAAGAACGCTTAAAAGAGAGGTAAGTGATCAAAAAAGCACATGGTCATGGAATTAAAACGGAAAATGCAGCTTCAAGAACATGATCTTGTCAATGATCTTAACTTCTGGGAAGATCTGGGAAAGGAAAAGATTTAGCCTGGGAAGTCAATTTTATTTCCCAGTTAGGAGATGCCTGATAACTGTCAGAATTCGGTCACAAAAATAAAAATAAGCAGTTTAAGTAAAGAATAATTTAATACGTAAAATTAGAATTTGTACAAATTATGGAAGGATTGGAAGGCAAAAGAATAGTAGACTGCTTTCAGGAAATACCAAAGTGTGAGTATTTCAAGTTTCTGTAGCCAGTGAACCCGGCTGTAGTATCGACGTGAATAATGCTCATGAAAACTTCCAGAATTCAAGAAAAGTTGCTGCTGGTGTTCTGAGCTGTCTGCTCACAGTAAATGTGATTTCAATCGCCTCACTGCACCAGGTGTTTCTCAGTAGGAGTCCAAAGTCAAGGGAAGTTACTACTAATGTTCTAAACTGAATTTGCCATTACAGGGTATTGGCTTATATTTCTCTTCCACTTTCCAGTATTTGATGAAATGCCTCTCAGTGGCTGAATCTAAAAGACAAAATTCTGGGAAATGTACCTTCAAGCTTCTCCCCAAATGCAATGGAGAATGCTGAAGGGCACAGTGAGTTGACAGAGGCAATTCAACACAATGACTCTCAGAAAGCGTTGAAATTTTAAGCCAGATTACAGGGAACAAGTAAATCAGTTTGAAGCAAAAAAAGTGCATACGTGTTACATCAATAGAAGATTACTCTTTAGGGAAGTCTGGCAAGCATGTAAACTGAAGAGTGAAGGAAAATGTTCCTTGGTGTTTCTCACTGATTTTAGGGTGGTGAAACCTATAGACAGAATTTTAAGATCTGGGGGATGGGCAACATTAAAAGGGCAAAATATAATGAGGACTGTCACGCGGGGCGGCCTGCGGGGTCTCTGGTCCTGCTCCCCACATAAGAACGCAGGACGTGGTGAGGCCAAAAAGGAACACCCATGGAGCCATAGGTAGGGGAGTCATACCACTATAGTCTTGCTGGAGGCTGGGTTGGAGACACAAGAAGCAGGAGCCACACTGTTTGCAACCCTCACTGTGCCGCTTGCAGGCTCAGCCACCATCTTCTTGCTAGCCCCCATTTTCTGCTAGCAAAGCCATGGCAGTTATATTAGTGGCCAATGGCTCACTGGTTACAGCTGACGGCCAACTAGCCACAGCTGATGGCCATTTGATCACAGTCGACAGCCATTTACTACTACCTGAGCCAGCACCTTTCTATGTGAGGCCGAGAGCCTGGAAACTGCTTTTTGGGGCTCTGTCCCCACAAGGACAATTGTAAGATCAATGTTTGATGAAGATGGTAAACGGGAAAAATATGAATAGCACAATTAGAAATGAAAATTTCGATTGATAAATTCTAACAAGGAACTCTTTTTTTCCCCTGTAAAATTAATAGAAAACTAGTATATTAGGTAAAATCTTTTGAAATTATTAATGTAGAATGATGCTTACATTGGGTAATAAATTTTCCCCAGATTCTTTTGTGCCTCTAAAACCTCATAACAAATACGAAGTGTTACAGCAAAGACATAAATATCTGACAACTTTCTAATGTCTTATAAGTGCCAGACAATGTAAATTCTGTATATATACATAATGTTTCTTAACAATAAACAACTACAATCTTAAACCATCTAAATAAAAACACTAAAATTAAGTTTTCTCTAATTGGGTACATGCCATTTTGAAGCACTGAACTTTCAGATTCTGAAATTACTAAGTAACATGCACAACAGACACCTGTCTTTATTGAGACCCTATTATGGGGAGGAAGGTTTAATTGAAAAAATGAAGTAATGGAGAAAGGATGTGTAGTAAATATTATTCAGTAATCTGCAGTGTTGCTGTATTTTAATGTGCATTTGGACAAGACACTATGGGATTATGCAGAAGAGAAAAGAAGTTTATAGGATATGAGTTTCTGTGAAAAGGTGTTTTGAAATCTCTCCTGATCTCTAA
Organism: Rhinolophus ferrumequinum; assembly: GCF_004115265.2. Lineage (NCBI taxonomy): Eukaryota > Metazoa > Chordata > Mammalia > Chiroptera > Rhinolophidae > Rhinolophus > Rhinolophus ferrumequinum. The sequence continues at coordinate 11,153,717 of NC_046295.1, read as the reverse complement.
TGCAGTGGAGTATTTTAATTAAGCAGACTGTTCATTACCATTTTGGACGTTGTGATTATCCAGGATTAAGTGTCCCTTAGGCTGGCGTAAAGTCCTAGCTATAGACGCATTAAACAAGCTATTATAAAAATACATTTATTATGCACCACTAAAAAATGTGAAAGCAATTAAAAGATGTCAAATGGACAATTTCAGTTTCAAGAAAATATAATCTTCGGAAAACTAGACTCTTCTGTTAGAAAAATATGAATACGTAGGAAGGATAATCTTCAAAAACATGTTGCTTAAAATATGTTTGAAGATTTAGTTTAGCTCATTGCCCACTGAATATAATTCCATGAAAGTGTAATATAGACACATAGTCATATATTAAATATGTTACACACATACATATGTATTACATATATTGATATATGTTGTACATATACATACACATGTATGATTATATTACATATTATATATGCATGAGTATTTTGTCTATAGTACTCATATGAATGTGTATACATACGTACACTTATGAAATGCATACACACACACATTTGGTATTGCTTGACCACTAGAAATCAAAATAGACATTGTCATAACCACATTAAGGTCATAGTAAAAGGTCTTAGTTGAGTATCCAGTCCCAATTTTATGAACAAATGCATTTGTGAAATCCTGCACTGTATATACCTACCTTAGCAATTTATAAATAACATTAGAATACTAAAGGTTCTGGGAAGACCTGAATTTATGGAACATGTATAATTATGTTTGCCTCTGTGTCTCCTAAAGGTATTTCACTTGACAATTCATTTATCCTGAAAAATTTTCTAAAAATCGATGTTCTGTGAAATACTCTTTGGGAATTACTAAAATAGAATGGTGATTCCTTTGGATAGTATGTAATGTTGTTCCCCACTTCAACGGACCTGTTTTGAAATGAGTCAGCAGAATTAGGATATTACCTGAAAGTTGGTTCAAATATAAAGGTTGATGACACTGTTCATACCAATGTAATTTGAGAGAAAGAGTTTATTCCTCATATGAGGGGCCTATGGGTAGACCGAGGCAGGCATTAGCCAGTCTGGACTGGCGTGAGCAAAGCAGAGGTTGTGTGTTGGGACTTCACTGGAGAGGAGGTGAGATTGGGGAAAAGTTCCCAAGTGTGGGAGGTTTGAATGCCCTGTGTGTACCAAAAAGGCGAAGCTTTTGCTTGTGCTTTACTATCAGCCTGTCCAGATAGAAGACCAAAAGAGAAGAGGAGAGTGGGTCATGCATGTAAGTCAGTGGTCAAATATTAATAATGGAGTCAACTCCGATGATAGGCCCTTATCAGCTGTCAGAGAGTCTTGCTCCACATTAGAGCTCTGAGGGTGGTAGTGGTTTGAATAATATATTTGGATATTATTTTGGAATAGTTCTTGAGTTGCACCTTTGTTTTAATTATTATTTTGTTGTATAAAATTGTGGATCCAAAGGCAGTACCAGTGCCTCACAATTTGGTTAGCAGAATAAGGCAACTGAAAAGAATATAGTATATGTGGGAACAAGATTGGTGTGGCTTGTTTAGAGGCAGGAGCTCAAGTAGATATATTCAGCCCCTAGTGCAAGTCAAAATAAGGAGAGAAATCTGAGGCAAAGTAATAAATGAGTTCAGAAAGACAATAAAATCAATAATCTTTGGGGGATAAAACTCTTGAACCAAGAATTTATGTTACTATATAAGCTTCAGCAATAAATTGAACCTTGATGTGAACCTTGATGTGGTCTTAATTTGAATCTTTGCTACCTGAGAGTCATGGAATTCCCAAAGTTCTTTACCCCAAAAGGGTGGCCTTGACTGAGGAATTATTTTTTTGCAAATGAGTGGGCCATTGAGAATGGCCCAGGAGTATGCGAAGATGTAAAATTTGGGTCAGTTGTTAGCCAGGACACCCTCCAATGCCAATAAGACTGCCTGGAGTTTGGCCTATTGTGCTGAACTTTGTGTTCAATCCTTTATAAGAATGTTCCAGTTCACGGATGAAAACCAGCAGTTCTCTAGTGAGCTCTATCACGTGTGATTGTGCTACTTTTGCTCTTAAAATACATGAACCTATTTCCTGTTCACTCAGTTGATCCAAAGGAGCTCCCCACATAGCCAAGGATTCTAGGAAGTGACCTTCTCCTCTAGCATGTGGTACCTGGCAATGAACTGAAGGCAGGGGGGACCATCTCCTCCTGTAAGTAGAATATACTAGACAGCCCACATTTGGCCCTGTCCTGTAGATGCAATCTCCATTTCAGCAAGGACGCCTCAGTGGCTGGGCTGAGCTTGTGGGTACTGTTACCACAACCCACTTTATAGTGAACAGCTGGCTGAAAAGTGTCAAAGGTTCAAGTCCTGTGAAATCCTCAGTTTCTAAGAGGATCTGGTATGCAACTACCTGTTGTTGTTCCAATATTGTTTAATGCAGAAGTGAAAAAAGCAGCCTTTCACAAGAGAAACAACTTGTAGCCATCAAGAGTTTTTCAGAGACACCAAGAAATATAGGAAGTAGTAGTCAGAGGAGCTTTCTCCATGAGGAGTCTCCAGCAGGTACTAAAGGATGTGCCTACAGCATGGCCATTTGTACTCTTAGGACTTCTGTTATAAAGGTGAAATGATCTGTGGGTGACCACATAAACAGGCCTTGGCAGTAATATGTACAGGTAATCCCCGTATAATACAGTACTTCTATAGCACGGTTCCACTCTAACGCGGTCCGAAAATTGGGGGACCTCATACAACACGGCATCCTAGAACACGGTTTCACTTTAATACGGTTCAAGAATTAAAGAAATCCCCGAACAATACAGAGTGTAATAAGAGAAAAAGGTGTCTCATTTGAAATTAGGAAAATCCCTGAACAACACAGAGCGTAATAAGAGCTTTTAAGAGCAAAAAGGTATCTCATTTGAAATTAGAGAAATCCTCAAATAACACGGAACATAATAAAAGCTTTTAAGAACAAAAGATATCTAATTTGAAATTTTTCATTTGAGCATGGATGTCATATCAGATTTGACTGCAGAATTTTAAAATTTATTAGAATTTTAAATCCATTTTGTTCATGGAGTATTAAGTTCAGAGGATGAAGATATCTTGTCAAAAAGAAAACACCGTTGGTTAATGGTGCTTAGTAGTGATGATGAAGAAAACATTATTTAATACATATTAATATGTTATACTTTTGGTGAAAATTGCTTTAGTAAAGATATTCCTCCTAATTATAAAAATGTAATAGTATGTTTTCTAAATTTTTGGAACCTTTCTTTTTTATACTACTTCTTTGTTTCGTATAACACGGATTCGCACATTATGGGAACCTAACAACCGTGTTATACAGGGGTTACCTGTATATGTAAATGGGAAGTATGTTGCCTCCAGAAGCCAACGAAACCTAACAGGTGTTAGGCCTACTTGAAGTGGTTGCTGCTGACAGTGTTAACCTTTTAACTACATCAGGAATGGAGCAGCCCTCGGTGGACCAGATGAGATGACTAAGAATTTTCACTGTGATGGCAGGTCCTGAATCATAAACAGGACAACAGCCCACCCCCTCTCAGTAAGTGCAATGATGAGTGGCTGTATGTTCTGTGTGACAGGGTCTAGTGAGTTCTTCGCAGGAGCATGTCAATGCCGTGTCATAACTGGGTGCCTGGAAACAACTGGTTCTCTCTCTCTCTCTCTCTCTCTCTCTCTCTCTCTCTCTCTCTCTCTCTTTCTCTCTCTCTCTCTCTCTTTAGGACTCTGTATTTGCTTTCCCATGAGTAACCTTCTGATGTGCTCATATACCATATTGTGCAGGGTATGAGTCATTTCCCTGAACATTCTATAGAATGGAGGCCAGTGCCTGGCTGGCTGAGACACACAGCCAATTGATTACAGAATAAGAGTCTTTCCCCTGAGCCTAGCATCAGCCATAGACACACAATTCATACTATGTCACAGAGATAGGTCTGAGCTGAGAGGCATGACCCAGGGATACTTTAAGGAGAGCCCCAATTCTGTACTCATCTCCTCAAATGCAAAACATTAAAATTCATGGTTTAAGTCAGCAAAATTTTGAAAGAGGCACAATAGGACTCAACAAATGCAGTATAGTGCAGCACGATTCAAAATGCAAACTTGTCAGCAAGCAGTTGAGCCATTCCACATACTATGTATGACATCATACAGAGTGAACCAAGAGCCAGAGAAGAAAAATCACAAAGGAGAGGTGATCACAGCTTAGAGAATCCTCCCGAGTACGCCAAGATTTTTTTTTTTTTTTTTGGTCACCTTATGGAAGCACAATGGACTGACACTTGAAATTTCGTTGAAATGTCAAGGTTGATGGCATTCCACACACCACAACAATTTGAAAGAAACTTTATTACTCACACAGGGATGCTAGGGAAAGCTGGTCAGGTACAAGCAGGTTCAGGCTCTCTTGGGCCAACTAGAGGGAACAGGTTGGGCCTTTACTATAATAAGGGGGGTGGACCAGGGACATGCCCCCCTGAATTGGAGTTTGACATTTCCTATCAGTGTGAAAGGAAGAGACACACACATGCAAGGACTTTCTTTTTTTTTTTTTTTTAATTTATTGGGGTGACAATTGTTAGTAAAATTACATAGATTTCAGGTGTGCAATTCTGTATCACATCATCCATAAATCACACTGTGTGTTCACCACCCAGAGTCAGTTCCCCTTCCATCAGCATATCTCCCCATATCACCCTCATCTCCCACCCCCCAACCCCCTTACCCTCTGGTAACCACTAAATTACGTTCCCCCGATTAATTTTCAAACCCCGTGGCCATCCTGTGGTCACCGACTGCCCTCCAATCCCCTCACCCTCCCCCCCACCCCCCACCCCTCCCACCCATCTAGCAACCCTCAGTTTTTCCTCTTTGTCTCCAAAACTGTTTCTGATTAGTTCATTCACTTATTCTTTTCCTTAGATTCCGCAAATAAGTGAGATCATATGGTACTTTTCTTATCAGTCTGTCTAAATGTGGTGCCAAAGGGAAAAGGCAGGAAAGACTTCAAAATAGCTCAGTGGTCAAACATCCAAAAAGAGTCAGATTATTTGTTATAACATTCCAAATCTAAGACAACATAACAGTGAGTATACTATTATTAGTACTAGTTATAGTAATTATTATTATATTAGCAATAACAATGATATTTATTGTGTGATATCTAGCCTCTCCTATGTGCCAAGCCATATGCTAAATACTTAAATACACACTATTCTTTGTCACAATCTCAACAAATCTAGTAATATTATTCCCACATTTGAGGGAGATAAGGTTCAGTCAGATTATTTGAAGACCAACAATTTTACTCAAAAGTCTTAAGGCTCAACAATTATTAACAATCATATGTTTTATTTTGTAAAATCGCTCTTTCTTAACTGAGATACATAGAAAGTTTAGAAGATGGTATTGCCATCACTTAGTATCTTTCTGGTTTGACACTTTATAGAAAAGTTGAAATCTCATAAATTCTTCATTCGTTTGAAATTTCTAATAATTTATAACTGTGCTGTGCAAGTGGTTTTAGTACATATGTGGAAGAAATTTGCTTAGAAAATCTATTGTGCAATATACAATATATATATGTACACACAAAAATATATGTGTATATATGTATGTACATAAGTATGTGTGTACATATATATATATATATAGTATTAATACGTTAATTCAAATTTATTTCATTTATTCAGATATCCTAAATAAAAGATGAATATCAGGAAATAGTCAACACTAATGCACCTAAAATTCATATTATAATTTTTGTCTTGATCATTATTGACAAGCAGTCCATTCAGGAGAGGTGAGGTAGTGATGTTTTGCTAGAGTAAACAAAATGTTATTCACTCACATTTTCTTTCTTAGAACATTTTATTCCCTATTTTTGATTAGAAGCAAAACCTTACTTGCAAAGTCTAACTATTTCTCAGGATAAAATGCAGGCTGTTTGTCTGTATAATATTATAATATCCAGCTGAGAATGGTTAAAACTTAGCATATTTCTCATCATTTTTTTGTTTTTTGCATTACTGAATATGAGTATGCTAATAAGGACATAATGGTATTTATTTCCAACTGACTTTTGCATTCACTTTTTCTAGGTGCCAAGGATTCAGAAGCTAATGAATATTAATTTAAAATAAATATGCTGTAAGAAATCTAGGGACTGTTTTGTTTTTTTTATTATGTAACATGTTGATGTTTTTGCCATTGATCAGAGAGACTTGGCCTATCATTCTACCTGTACATAGATCACAGTAATGGCCCAGGGAGTCACAGAAAAATAAAAATTTGCAGAGCTTGCTTTGTATCAGTCTTATCTCTATTGCTGAATGGTCGTAAACTAGAAGTGTAGTGATTTTTGGCCAATAGAATACATTCGGACCCTTGCATAGGCTTTGTAGAGTGCCAGTGGATAGTGCATTGTCTTAAGTATTGAACAATATAAATGGGCCAAGTCGGTTACAGTGACACATTGATACTTTCAAAACTGTTAAGAACTGTTCTCTCTCCTGCTTTTCAAATTGCAGGGTAATGTTTCAGCCAGCAAGCTGCATGGGTCCTCAGCATTAAGACAAGTGTTAGGTTGATTATGTAGTTTAATAATTGACTTAATGACAAACAAGTTTTTTTTACGACTACATCTTGCTAAGTATAGTTAAATATTATATTCAGTGCCAGTATATTTAAAGCCTAATTCATAATTGCTGACCTTAAAAACAAACGATTTAAGATTATCAGAAACCTGCAGGTATAAAGAAGATGAAAATTACTCTGTGGGATAACTGGCAAATTCAAGAATGAAATACATGATCACTAGTCTATGCAAACAAAACTTTTCTTTCTCCTTTCCCCTTCGTTCTATACAGTCAATCATATGTGTTGTTTACACATGACTATATATATTGAAAAAAATCACTTTATCTATTTGAAACTATTAGCAGATTTAATGTTATTTGGAATGAACATAATTCCTGATATAGTATTTTTGCTACTAAATATGTTTGCCTACTTAGGAATAAGAATTCTATTATTCAGAATACAAAATTAAACTTGTTCGTGCATAATATTCATGTTACTTTTACAAATACCACTAATGTTATACAAATTGTCACTAAGATAGAGTTTGGATTAAGCAAAAATTGTACAGCTTGAAGTGTGTTATAAAATCAGGAAGAAAAACTTGTATATTCATATGTTTTTCAACAGTGGAGAATAGTTTAAATCAGTTAATAACAGCAATCAGTAAAACTATTACAATTCTCAGCAAAAGGGGATGCTGCTTTTGCTGCATCTCGTGGTGCTGCTATTTATCTTGCACAAGTTTCTTTCTATTAATGGCCATGTTTTTCTTCAACATTTATTCTTCCCCAGAGAATAGGCAAACAGATGTTGGCACAGCTGGTCTGGATGCAAATTTTTGTTTCTGCAGAATGGGGTTCTCTGGTACATTGAGGGCAGAGCCCTTTCTATTCTTTTGAGACTAAAGAAGTTACTTAGCTGTGTAATCCTTAATTCACTAGCTCTAGGCTAATTGATTTTAAGATCACTCAATAATTATTATTTTTGCCATCTAAAGTTATTCATTATTCACATTTAGCCAAATGATAGAATACTAAGTTTTGATTCTTTTATTTATTTATTTATTTATTTATTTTAAATTTATTGGGGTGACAATTGTTAGTAAAATTACAGAGATTCAGGTGTACAATTCTGTAATACATCATCTATATATCACATTACGTGTTCACCACCCAGAGTCAGTTCTCCATCCATCACCATATATTTGATTCTCCTTAAAGTGCATTATTCAAGTAATATTTTGATTGTTGAGTTTTTTAAATGAACATTGCCATACATAGATCTTTTACACAAACTATGTTGTGAAATAGGTAACCATGCACATATAAATTTTAACATGTAGAAGCATAAACAATTCGTGTATGATTGAAATATTAAAACAATATAAGCAACACAAATACATCAATTCCTATTCATGATTATTAGGGAAAAGCAAATTGCATGGATATTCATGAAATAACTATTAAAAATAAGGTTTAACTTTTTTTTGAAAATAAAAAATCTGTTTTCTAAAGTGGTTGCATTGTTTTGCCCTTCCACCAGCAATGTACAAGAGTCTATTTCATCTATATCAGCAGTAGATAATGACAGACGTCTTTAAGTTTGGCTAATATATATACTATCTTAGCCAATATTATACTCATTTAGGTATGCGGTGGTAACTTAGTGTGATTTGTACATATTTTTGGCTAGGCATATTACCTAGATTTCTTTCTCAGCAGGCAATTAAACCTGAATTCAATATAAGGGAAAGAATTACCTTGGTAACTTTGTAATTAATTAACTGATATCCATACCCTATACTGTGAATTATGCTTTTTAACATTTATTATGTAGTATGTCTTTTAAATATTCTTTCCTTCCTCAGATAATGAAATTCCTTTCTTCCTTTAAAACACAAGTAAATTCTCATGTTATATGTGAATCCTCTCGTGTTTACCACTGGTCACTGTAACTGTTTTTCAGTATTAGACTTTTCTCTTTCTTTCGTAGCTATAAAAATTGTATATACCATTGTTTTAACTTTTGAGACATTGAATTATATTTATCATATTTTATAAGGCTAAACACATGTAAACTTAATAAGTTTGTCATTTTTCCTAGCTATATGTTGCAATAATATATAAATAATATTTTAAGAATCAATGAAATCATCCGAAATCCCACAAATTAAAAATTAAGATATTAGATATTAATGTATTTTTCAGATATTATACATATATTTCACTTCAACTGTTAACCATTTCTAGTTTTAGTTTTTCTGGTAATTACCATAACTTTACATTTTATATTTGTGACTCCTTTCTCAATTTATAAAAGTTATAAGCATTCTATTACCTGGTATTAAAAGAGAAAGCTATTCAGTGAGTATACATCACCTGATAAAACCTCCTCCTCCATTTCCCATTTCGTGTTATTTATTTACTTTCTTTTCTAATGGTTCCCCTCAAATATACAGAGGGTGCCAAAAATATATACACATTTTAAGAAAGGAAAAAACTGTATTAAAATTACTTTATTAAAATTACTGTATTAAAGTAATTAAATACAGTAAAATTAAATACAGTAAATACAGTAATTAAAATTACTGTATTAAAATTACTTTGAGCACAAATTGTAATTGCAGAAGTCAAACGTGACTTGTATTCATCTTTTGTTATTGGTATATATTGAGTATTACAATTTTAATACAATTTTCCTTTCTTCAAATGTGTATACATTTTTTAGCACCCTCTATATATTTACACAATTCCTTGCTGAATCATTATGTTTAAACAAAAGTACTGACTCCATACTAATATAAAAGATGAAGGAATTATCTCTATGTAAGACTACATTTTCCTGTTTACCACTCAGATTCAAGACGAATATATCAATGTTATCAGTTTATAATGTTTTAGTTTGGACAATGTAGATGGAAGCAGATGACTATCTCATCTGTAAGTATGCTTAGTGCTTTTATAAATTCTGATTGTATAAAGACAGTATAAATGCCATCACTAATATAACTTAAATACATAGTTCTACTGAACATGGTAATGTGATTACATCAATAGAAGACAGTATATGCTTTCATATAACTATATCTGTGAAACCTGGAAGAGACTAGTGCAAACATGAAGACTACAGAGGTATTCTTGTCTCAAATATCTGCAGTAGCTCAAAATTGTGTCATAATTTTGCTTCATATTTGCAATATAGTTTACCTTGCTCAGATACTTTTTATTCCTTTCCATTTTTTATGGACAAAATTTACACATCTTATAATATTAAGATTTTTCAGTCTCTAAAATATAATATTAAGTTTTTTTTCAGTATCATAAATTCTTTGGAGTTCTCATCTTTCTCACACTAATTTGAACCCACTGATTTGTAGTCCCATGGCTCCCCTCTCATCATTGGCTTTTCTTTCATTGCAGTCTAGTTGTAATTTGCTACTTCCCAAACCACAATTATTTATCATGCTTATATTTCAGTGTTATTTTGATAATGCATACATTTGATTAAATTCATTTCAGAAAGGTTTTGTGAGAGAAAAAACTTACCTGGGCCTGGGAACCTTAAAAATATATTTATCCTGCATTCATACATGATTACTCACTGTAAAGTATAGAAATCTAGATTCAAAAGCATTTTGACTCAGAATTTTGAGAGTATACTTTGATGGCTCCTAAAAACCCGCACTGTTGAAGAGAAATCTGGAGTTAAAATTATTATTATTTTTATACAAAACTTTTCTCTATCAGGAAGCTTCTTATACTTTTTTTGTGTATCCTTAGATTGATTTAATTTCACTACATGTCTCTCTCATTTTCTTTAATTCATTTTGCTCAACATTTTTTTTTTTTATAATCTAAAAACTCAAGTAAGTCATACCTCATCCACCAGTTGACTTAAGTATTATAGTACACCACCTATATGCTAAAAAATGTTATAGATTCTGGAATTCTTACCATTGACTACAGCAGACTAATATCTTACCATTACAGTGCATTGAGGAGAGAGAGACAAAAAAATTTTAAAAATATATAACAAATCAATTATTTAATATATTAACAGTTTGAAATAACTCAGTAGAAAAGGAAATAAGCAGAGTAACGGCGTTTGGAGAGGCTAATGGGGGAAAAATATCTAAATTAAATCCAGTAGTTAGGGTAGACCTCCTTTGGCAGTAACATCTGTACAAACTTGAAAGCTGTGAGGATTTAAACATATGACTGTCTATGGAAAGGACATTCCAGCCCACTGAAAGTTTCACTACAAAAACAGGACTCAGAACATCCTTACTGCTGTTTGACACTTAACAGAGGCCAGTGGCCAGTGGGGCTGAAGCAAGGAGGAGGATGAGAGGAGGTCAGAGAGTCCTGTGCTGACAGGTTAGGGCCTCAGAGGTCACTCAGAGAATGTGGCTTCTAGTTCAAGAGAGACAGGGACTCACAGGCTTTGGACAACGAAGCAACATAATCTGGTTTTAGAAATAGTATCATGCTGAAGCTGTGAGGAGAGTCGACTCTCAAGTTGAATAGCAAAAGCCGGGAGACCTGTTTATCGCAATCATCCAATTGAGAGATGTGCTGATTGAGAGCAGGCATGAGGGTTGTGAGATCCTGCAGGTTTTTTATCTTGTTCTGAAGCCAACAAGATCTCCTAAAGGAATCAATAGAGACTGAGAAAAACTGATCCCATCTTCTAGGATAGCTTCTGTATAATTTTTGACTTGAAATTTTCCTCTGTTTTGGTTTAAATGTTATAATGATATCATATGCTCCCTCTCTCAAAAATTCTTACTCTCTCCTCTAGAGAGGACATTTTGCATGTGTGTGTTTTTGTTGTGTTTTGTTTTAAAATATTTCTGGTATCACCACATAACTCTAAATTCCAGTTACTTCAATGTTACCCTGGGCAGATGAAAAGACAAATACATGTTCCAAGCTTCGATATTATGAAAAATAATTCCATCAATAATTGTGTTAAGATTGTGCTTGTAGATGATTTTAGGTTTATAACAAAATTGAGAGGGAGGTACAGAGATTCCCCACATATCCCCTGCCCCAACACATGCATAGCCTACCCTTTATCAACAACATTCACTAGAATGGTACATTTTTTTACCAAAGATAAACCTACATCTATACATTATAATCACCTAAAGTCCACAGTTTACATTAGGGTTCACTCTGGTTTGCACATTCTATAGACTGAAGCAAATGTAAAATGCCATATGTCCTTCATCATACTATCATACAGAGGTTTTTCAATGCCATAAAAATCCTCTGTGCTCCACTTTTTTATCTTCAACCCTCCACCAGAAAGAATTTTAAATTTTTCAATATATATACTGCTGTATTTTCTAAAACACAAATTTATCTTCCCTCGAAAACAGAGGGTGACTTTGTATTTCATTGTCCATATTTTAGCTATCATTGTTCTATAATAAACATTTTTTAATTACTAGGAGGACATATATATTGAATTGACCTTAATGATCTTTACCTAGATAGCACTGAGTAATGTATGAAACAGTGATATATTAGAAACAGTGCTCATTTCACTCCGTTCTTGTAAAAGATCCATGGACAATAAATACTAATGCAAGCCAAGGGTTTATTCATAATTGACACAACTGGTCCTCTTTAAATAGATAAAATGAATGAAGTTAAGCATTTTTAAGTAAGAAAAAAACAATTGAATTATTTCATAGTTTTATATTTTAAAGTATTAAAGAATATCAGCTGAAATATGTGGAATATTATGTATCTGCTAATTGTTGGCAAAATGTAACTTTTCCATAGTTTTAGTTCAATAATAAAGGAATGAATTATCTTCTTAAATTTGCATTTTATTCTGTTATACTTCAATCGACTGAAAATCATCAGCACTATTTCAGTGTGTGCTCACTTATAACTCAACTACATTGCCTAAAAATATTTTAAATAGTTTTTATGAGAGAAAATTTAATTAAATTTTCATAGCTGAATCTATATCAGGTTTTTGATAATGTAGCACTTAACACACAATATGTGTTTTATTAAAGACAAATTAACAATCCATTTTGTACACTTAATCATTAAAGAAAGCATTATCTCAAATTATTGAGGCAAAACAGTAGAAAGGCAATCAAAACTGGAAAGATTGAAAAGAAAGTAATAATTCCAGTTATATTAACTATCTGGTATCTCATATTTACTACACTTACTTTGTCATTCCTTTTATTTATTAATTCATTGAACGTCTACTGCCACCTACACTGTAGATGAGGGTAAAAGGGATCACATATATGGTGATGGAAAGAGAGCTGACTCTGGGTGGTGAGCACACAATATGATCTATAGATGATGTATTACAGAATTGTACACTTGAAACCTATATAACTTTACTAACAATTGTCACCCCAATAAACTTTAATTAAAAAAAAAGAGACAGAGATATTACAAGACAACTCACAGGTACTTTCTTCAAGATGCTCACAGCCTAGTGTAAAACAAAAGAATAACAGACATATCTACTATGGAATGTATGTGCTACAGGAGTGCTGCGAAAGGGCTCGGAGCATACAGAGGACTGGGAGTCTCTACTACAGACTGAGGGTCAGAGGTTTGGAGTTTGTCAAAGAACGCCTCTTCCCAGAAATGTGTTAAAGGCTAAGCTGAAAGTGAGTATGTGGGTGGCTCAGTGAGCTTTCTAGCCAGAAAAGAAGTCTGGCAAAGTCTCTTCTGCTTTGGCAAGACAGAAGATTCACAATCTGCAGACTCTGTATGTCACCATCTGTGGCTCTCTGATGTCTCATTCTTCAAACTCAGTGCTTCATCTTTTGTACCTTGTATATTTTCAACAACCACCTCAAGTGTATCCTCTCTCCAGCCGGTCTTTCTGTGTTACAAGCTATGCTCTACATAGCTGAAAGAACTGTATTTTTTCTAGTAGGAGATTTAAGATAAATCATGTTGCTACTCTACTTAGAAAGTATCTCTGACTTTCCACATCCCATAAGATAAAATCCCAAGACCTTACACTGATGTTTAGAGTGTGCCTGTCACTGAACTCAGTCTACAGTCTGAGTCCCTGACTAATCCCCACCTTTCCTAATCCTGTGCATTTCACCACTGTTGACAACCTTTTATTCCCAACATTTGCCACATTCCACATGACTCCGCAAATGTTTGTTTACTGAGAGCAGAATCCCTTTCTCTCAATGTTTCCTCATTTTTCACCCCTTTGTCTTCTATTTGGAAATTGCTATTTGTTCTCCAAGATCCTTTTCAAAACCGTTTCCTCAATGAAGCATTTACCATTCCCCTCAATGTTAAGACTGAATTAATCACACCTGTGTCTTTTCAGTCTATAAAGAATTTTGTTCATAGTCTTACTTTTTAATACTTTCTCATTTGTGCAGGACCTCAGCCCTGATAATTATGCAAAATAGACATTATACTCCTTACCTTCATTGAGCTCACATTTTAGGAAAAAAGACAGACACGTCAAATGATAACTGAAATACATGGGATAAGGAACCCTATAAGAATTTATATGGAGTATTCTGGACACAGATGAAGAAGCATTAATTTGAACTTGGGTGGGAGATGGAGGAAAGGTTGGTCAGAAATACTTATGAAAGGAAAGTGACATCAGAGCTGACTTTGCATATTTAATAATGGGAGTTACTGGCAAGGATAAAGGCGGAGACCTAACAGACACCTTCAGATGACAATGACTGGCTAAAGCTGAGCAGCAGCTGTCCAAATGAAACAGGTCCTGTAGTCCTCTAGGTTCATTTTGTTAATTTACTTCCTGGTTCCTCATATATAGGCATATGAGGTTTCTGATCCCTACTAAAGGAGGCAACTGTTGCCAGGTCATAAAAGAAAAGATACTCCGTGACAGTAGGTTACGCATTTCATCATGAGAGCAATGGGGTCATTCAAAGTTTTGAAAAAGGAGAGTGACATAATCAAGTGTCTCTTTAGAAATATTGTTGTAGGCAGTGTGGAAAATTCACTGTAAAACCTGAAGAAAATACTGCTTCCTAGGATGGGGTCGGGAGTTTATTGTAAGAGTTCAGAAGTTCAGCAAAGAGAAATAAGAGCTTAACCTAGAGTTCTGACAGCTGGAACGAGGCAGACGGGATACAGCTTGACAGTTGTCAAGCTGACCAATAATAGATAAGGGATAAGGAGGTACAAAGAAGACTGGGTTTCTGTCTTTGGCACCTGGTTCATGTCAATGCAATTAAGCTAAATAGAGGAAGACAAATGGACTAGCACATCGAACAGAAGGGGACGGAGATCTACTCACACCTGTGCATCTTGCACTTTTGATTTTATGTTCTAGATATAACGTTATAAAAAGCTAATTCATTATTTTTAATCACTGGTCATACCAAGATTAATTGTCTTTTCTATTTGGCATTTAGGTAATTATTTTTAGAGTTTTTTTTTTTTTTTTTTTTCCCTGTTATAAGAGAAAATATATGTTCAGGTGGACAAATGCAAGAATAACGATGGTGCAAAAGCCTGGAAGTAAATTACTGAATCAAAAAAATATATATATGCATTGTTTGCTAGACAAGGATCAGTTTTTTAGGGAATAAATTTGGAATAGTGAAAAAATAAGATCTCAGAGAGCAATCTAAAGTTTTGCCATTTTACAAGTGAGCTTGCATGAGTGACGATACATTGTTTGGCTGCCAATAATAAGTGGTCAAAAACAAAGGATGAGAGTCAGGAAGCTTTGACGTTAGGCTCTTGGATGAGATGTCCTTTTATCTGCTACTTTCAACTAAGAACATGATAATGATTATCATGATAAAGATTATCATGTAGCCGACATGATTCAATCCCTAAAATGTTTCATTATATGAAATATATATATATATATATATATAAAATAATCTATATACAAATGGAAATCTCAGCTTTATAAAGTAACTAATGACTTTTTTTTTTACAAGTGCTCTATTTTTAAATGATGTTTACTTTGCGTACCTTTACGAGGCAGGTCTTATATTCTTGTGTTAGTGGAAAAACACTGAATTCAGAACTATACAATATCAGTTGGTACTAAAATTGTCTCTAGTTAACTATATGATTTAAGCAACCACTTAAATTTTCTAAAAATCCTATTTGCTCATTTTATACACTGCACTGTGTATAATTTCACTATACAGTAAGCATAAATGTTAAATATTATTGAATGTAAAAAAATGTTCATTAATGGGCTAGACAGTAAATATTTTAGATTTTTCAGGACATTCAGTATCTGTTGTAACTACTTGCCTGTCCCATTGTAGAGTGAAAGCAGCCAAAGACAATACACAAATAAATAAGAGTGACTGTGCATTACTTCACGTATTTTAGTAAAGTAATAAGACTTTTCTAAAAAGGTGGCATCCTAGGCTTGTTCTTCGGGCTGTATAGTTTGCTGACCACTGAAATGGAGTGAAAGAAAGGCTTCTAATATGACCTTTTACTTGTTTTCCAACCCTGAGAAACTATGATCCTACCTTGTTTCCCCGAAAATAAGACCGGGTCTTATATTCATTTTTGCTCCAAAAGATGCATTAAGGCTTATGTTCAGGGAATGTCATCCTGAAAAATCATGCTAGGGCTTATTTTCTGGTTAGGTCTTATTTGGGGGGAAACACAGTAAATATTGTGATTTTCAGCAATAACAGTATGTATTGAAGTACATTTATAAATATTTTCTGAAGTAGGGAATATGGGCAATAATAAAATGTGCAAAAGAATAAAAATATTTCCTGATTTCATCTAAAAATATTCTAAAACTCCTTAATAACTTTTATGATTCTATCTTTCAAAACTATATGAAACCCAAATAACAGCAAACCCATACGCTCAGACTCCTTCAGAGAGGATTTTAAAAGGTTGAATGCCATTCTCTCACAACTATGTTTCAAAAGCCTTTGTTGCCTTACGTTGAAATGCAGGAATGAGCCTACAGAGACCAACTTGAACAGTTTTGTTTGGTTTGAAATGGGGGTAACTGTCTTGCGTTTCTGTGGCTCCACTTTTGAATTATGGTTACATTCTAGTTTTAATAAAGAAGTGTACCTGAAAAGAAAGATGCAGAGTTTTAAACATGGACCTCAAGTAACCAAAACAATGGAATACTCCAATACCAATGTGAATGTGTAGACTGGTTACTTTTAATTCACTAATAATAGTTCTGTTATGCTATTTTCTCACAAGGAAAGGTACATTTTTTGGTAATGTATAAGATGAAATAGTGTGCTGTGAAATTAAACATTATGATTTATGGGACTGATTAAATGTAAAAAAAGAGCATAATTAGTTTTCCAGTGCCAGAGGCATGTCTGAATATTCTGAGTGGAAAAAGCTGGTTATGTGATAAACCTATAACTATGAGTCAATGAAAAATAATTTATATGTCTTCTCTTATCTATTAATAATATCTTGAGCTTTTTCACATTATTGCTGTTTTTGATTGTAACTATAAGATGGAATCATTAAAGCTGACTATTCGTCTTCTCTGATTGTATATGAAAACACGGCCAGCTGATTGATACTCATCTGAACATACAGATAATTTTTTTTTTTAACAGGACTTTATTGGGGAACAGTGTGTACTTCCAGGACTTGTTGCCAAGTCAAGTTGTTGTCCTTTCAATCTTAGTTGTGGAGGGTGCCGTTCAGCTTCAAGTTGTTGTCCTTTCAGTTTTAGTTGTGGATGGCACAGCTCAGCTCCAGGTCCAGTTGCTGTTGCTAGTTGCAGGGGGCGCAGCCCACCATCCCTTGTGGGAGTCGAGGAATCGAACCAGCAACCTTGTGGTTGAGAGGACGTCCTCCAACCAACTGAGCCATCCAGGAGCTCAGCGGCAGCTCAGCTCAAGCTGCCGTGTTCAATCTTAATTGCAGGGGGTGCTACCCACCATCCCTTGTGGGACTGGAGGAATTGAACCAGCAATCTTGTGGTTGAGAGCCCGCGCTCCAACCAACTGAGCCATCCGGGAGGCAGCTCAGCTCAAGGTGCTGTGTTAAATCTTTAGTTTCAGGGGGCAGAGCCCACCATCCCTTGTGGGACTTGAGGAGTTGAACCGGCAACTTTGTGGTTGAGAGCCCACTGGCCCATGTGGGAATTGAACCGGCAACCTTCGGAGTTAGGAGCACGGAGCTCCAACCGCCTGAGCCACCGGGCCGGCCCCCTGAACCTACAGATCATTTAATTAATCAAGTAAAATTGGCAAAAATAATACAATTAGGGAAAGTGGAATTAACAATGAACTTATTCTTTTACATGTCATGTTTTTAGACTCGATTTTTCCATGATAAAATCTACTAATTCTACTGGAGGTGAAGTGTGACATCCTGTGCTCAGCTGGGGTTTCCCTGCTCCACGATACAGTACAACATGACTTTGCTCTTCTTCAGTTGTGTCATTCTGAGGTGGAGGTTGAAGGAATAGCCATTACTCAGGAGAAGCTACTCCCGTGGTACTGACAGATGCATGCACACCCAAGAAACAGAATCACAGGAGTCCCCTTATGGCTTTGATTCATGGTCATTTTCATACATATACTTTTGTCCCGAACAAATAACATAGCTAAATCCACAATCTAGGGATGGGAGAGAATACATGATGAAGGAAACAAAAAAAAGAGTGTGGATATGGGTAAAGGTGAATAATTATGGATAATTTTTCAGTCCACCGCACTGGCTTGCTAAGCAAACAATATGATTTACATTTTACCATATATTATTTTTTTCAGAATTAAGAAAATAACAATATTGAATTTAAAATTTATAATTATAATGTATTATACAATCATGTCTATTTAATAAGTTAAACCTACCTTACACGATTATTAAAAATATCTTTAGAACAGGCATTTAATCTAATTAAATGATTGTTGGTTTAGTGCACAGATAGTGACATGAAATTGACTATAGCTATACAGAATTAGCAGCACAAAGTCACAGGTTGTGCTATCTATGAGTTCACAACCCACTGAGAAGCACAGATGTATGACAGGATGGGAATGTAATGAGCAAGACACTGTTGTAAGTCCTAAGATTGGCACTGTATTAGGGATATTTGGGGGAGATAATTCAGCTTTAAGAATAAGGTGAAGTGGAATCTTGAAGGAGAAGTAGGACTTCAAAGGCAGTGGTAAAGGGACCTCCTGACAAGGCCCTGGAACCCATGTTCCCCCAAGGAACATGGGTGAACCTGCCAGGTGCACTGAAGTGCAGGTTGTGCAAGATCAGGCCAAAGCACAAAGACATGAATTAGCATCACCTGTTTTGGGATATGGACGGATTCAGTGTGGCAGCTGTTCATGTGCCTGTGATGAAAACAAATGGCTAGAAATAAAAAGAGAATAAATGCATATACTGCATTTCAGACCAGGTGTCTTAGCCTGGGATAACCCAAGGGCAGACCATGAGATAAAGATGTGGGGTAATTTACTTGTAAGAAAAGCACAGAAAGAAGAGAGAGGAGGGAAATGTGAAAGGAAGAAAGTAAGGAACACCAGTAAGAGTTGTGTTAAATACTTGGTTACTGATGTAGCCAACTCTTGCTCATTTCTTCTTGGAACCCTCGGTGATGTTGTAGAATATAACTCGGAATGAGCACATGCTTGTGGAACAGATGCATCAAGAGGAAAATGAGAGACAGCAGTTACGGATGGAACTCAGCATAATTCAGACCCTTGATCCTTGAGACTGGTTTCCCTTCCACACCTCACACTTCTTCTTGGGCTCCTAGATTCTGCACACAAGCTCTCTGTGTGAATTTTGTTATGTCTGTGATCCTCTCATTAATATTCTAGTTAATATTTTTCTTTAAATCAGTGTACTACTTCCTCTCCTTCTAAGCAATAATGACTATGAAATCATGATTAGTTAACCTCATATTTTCCTCCAATCTCTCATTTGTTTATTTAGGGTTGCTCCGGTTGTTACCTCTTCAGCACCCTGGCCTGCTATGGATGAGCTGAGCACTGTTCTGCAGACTAGAAAATACCCTCAGATTAAAAAAAGCAGGTACAACACTGTTTCACAGATTGAAAATGCCTTCAGACAAAAAAATCCAGAAAGTCAATGTATGTATCATCTATACAATATGTGTATTTACATGTGTATTTACATGTATTTACATGTGGCCATACTGTACGAGGTGTAACAATTAAGTTCACGAACTTGTTGCAACGATGTTGCTAACCTTTTTGTTTTGATATCAGAGGGATTATTCTTTATGAATCTGTACCAACTGGACAAACAGTTAACCACGTTTATTATTCGGAAGTGATGAAAAGGCTGCGTGAGAAAGTTACATGACCTGAACTTTTCGCCAACAATCCATGGCTCTTGCATCACGACAATGCACCAGCTCACACAACACTGTCTGTGAGGCCGTTTGTATCCAGTAAACAAATAACTGTATTGGAACACCCTCCTTACTCACCTGATCTGGCCCCCAAAGACTTCTTTCTTTATCCAAAAATAAAAGAAATATTGAAAGGAAGACATTTTGATGACATTCAGGACATCAAGGGTAATACGACAGCTCTGACAGCCATTCCAGAAAAAGAGTTCCCAAATTGCTTTGAAAGGCGGACGAGGTGCTGGCTTTGGTGCCTGGGGGAGTACTTTGCAAGGGGAGTACTTTGAAAGTGACCATAGCGATACTCAGCAATGAGGTATGCAACATTTTTTCTAGGATGAGTTTGCGAACTTAAATTCCGACCCTGTATATCATATGAGGAAACACAGGATAGCATAAAAAGATCACAAAGAAGCTTAGTAACTTTAAGGTAATGTTTCCATTAAATTTATGTTTTATTGTTTTAAAAAGTTGATCTGAAGTAAATATATAAATAAACATTTACAAAATTATGTCAGTGAGTGCATAGGTGTTTTTTAAATATTTTCTGTCCTTTGTTGTTGTACATTTGAAATATTCTAGAATTTTTAAAATGTAAAATAAAATGCTTGAGTGTGATACCATGAGCTTAACTTCTACTAATCTCCAATATTTGAATTGCATTATTGATCTGCATTATTTGCAGAAACAATATATTTTAAACTATAGTAAAATTTAAATCCAATCAATTATTCTACAACTTCAATGGCTACAGCCTGAATTTATGACATTTGAATATAAATACAGTTATACATAAGTACAACATGAATTTCCTTAGGCCACAGCAATCTGTGGGTAAAAGAGCTCTTATAACCATCAATGCTCAAACATATTGCTAACTCCCACCTGCATTTATGCAAGAGCTCAGCTCCAACTACACTCATATGACCTCTGCCTCATTAGCTACCGTGTTTCTCCGAAAATAAGACCTGCCCTGAAAATAATCCCCAGTTAAGATCGTCAGCCAGATGGATGCTTTTAGTATGTTATGACAATATTCCAGAAGATGACATGATTGTATTTGAATAAATGTAGGTTGTTGTACATGAAAAAATAAGACATCCCCTGAAAATATGCCCTAATGCATCTTTTGGAGTAAAAAATTAATATAAGATCCGGTCTTCTTTCTGGGCAAATACGGTGTAAAACCCAGTCTTATTTTCAGGGAAACACAGTATTTTTCTAGGAGGCTCTATGTTGGTGCCATAGAAGCTCTCAGGGTAAGCTTTGCTTTTATCCTTTCTCTATCCTCCAGCCTTTTTCGTGTCTGATACCTGCCAGGCAATTGGGAGAAGCATTTGCTTAGGTGAGTCAGGAATTTAAAACCCTGCAAGATGCTGAGTTGTCACTGAATTCCGTTTGTTCTTCACTTCGACTCTCAAACAGCTCTTGGTGCCTGTGTCTTAAAGTGCTTTTTGTAGCTCTCTCAGGCTTTATTTGAAGTCTTCTTTACAAAGAGTCAGACCTACTTTGGGGAGTTGCTTAGAAACAAATACCACCACATCCTCCTTGGTAGTTCCTTAAATAAATACTCAAAAACTTACATATTATAGCAACTCAAGTAAGGGGACAAGTAGTGGGAAGAGGGAGTATGCACTACTAGTTCATTAGTTACCCATTATCTATCCCCTGGTGTAGGCTCACCTATGTAATATTAACTATGGTGATATCTCTCTCTCTATGTTGAATAATTCAGGGAGCCTGCCCTGAAGATGGGATACAATTTGTAGACAGTGTCTTGTGATGCATAAGCACTAACATAACACTAACCCTTTAGTATGTTCAGGAAATACATGATTAGCATAATGTGATTAGGTGTATTTGTGCCTGATTTTACCAGTATTGGTGCTCATGTGGCACAACAAGAAGCATTAAAATTTGGGGCAACTCAACGCCATAGTGTCTAAATTCACTATTTGTTGTAAGGCAGAAAGGGAGGTTGGAAAATATTTGTAGGCAATGGTTTCTTCCTTATA
This sequence comes from Rhinolophus ferrumequinum, assembly GCF_004115265.2. Lineage (NCBI taxonomy): Eukaryota > Metazoa > Chordata > Mammalia > Chiroptera > Rhinolophidae > Rhinolophus > Rhinolophus ferrumequinum. The sequence continues at coordinate 11,131,727 of NC_046295.1, read as the reverse complement.
GAATTAAGAGAGGGAATGAAGAACTCCTAATGAAAAACTAAAGAATGAATTATGAGATAACCTTCCTGAAATTGTATCATTGCTGTTTAATCATTGGCAGAACTAAGTAAAGCTCTGAATTTTTCATTGAAGCTCTAAACTGAAATTATAGTATATGTTCAGAGACCATATGAATATTTCTGACAAAGATAAGCGGTGAAATGAGTTGATGCTTCTGTTGAAAAGGGATAAAAGCACTCTACTGGTGAGGCATTTATCATCACAGGAGAAAAAAGTATCAGTAATTTTATTCCCTTTTTTGAGATTATCACTCACAGCTATGGTCTCCATTATTGCAATAACAAATTGAGAAATAATATTCCCCCCAGGAAAATGTGGGATGCTTTAATGTTTTATGGCAGAAAGACATTTTTGCAGACATTGCAGAAAGCTAATGTCTCCTTTAAATTGGGCTATAATTCAAAGAGAACTATGAAATGCAGCTGTAAAAAGTCAGCCAAATAAGTAAGCTTATACTTTCTAGTTTATTCCTATAATTTTTTTTGTTAATATTGTTCCATTTGTGGCTATAGGATTCAGTGCAATTTATTTATATCATGTGTCCTTGGTTAGAAAGAAATTAACTATCCCTAAATAATGAGGTGTAAGAGTCAATACAAGGAAAAAAAAATCAATGATATTTGGTAACTTCTCCACTTATATTTCACTAATTTTTTATCCACTAGCCTATTCAATAATTTACAAATATATATTGAGCAAATATTGTTTGCCAGGCAATATACTACAGGCATGGCACACTTTCTTTTTTTTTTTTTTTTTTTTGGCACACTTTCTTGAACAAAGCAGACAGGATCTTTCCATCATGGAACCTAAAATTAGTGAACAAGTCTGGAGAAAGCAAGTTAAAATTAAATAGCATGTCATGAACATCTGTAATTAAAACATCAAAGGAAAAGTAAGAGTGGATTATTTTAGAAAAGATACATCTATTTTTAAAATGTTAGTTTTCTACACTATAGTTTTTTTCCTAATAAAAAAGATACTGTCATTATAATTTAGTCAGCTATATATTCATGCATTTATTGAGTCTCAATGTGATATATAACATTAACTTATAAATGTATATAAACACTTCAAAGACTTATAATGAAACCAATACTCACATACCTAGTTTAAGAAATAGCATCTTACCAGTACATGTCATGATCCCTTTATGTCCTGCCCCCAAAGGCTTACCGACCCTACCTCCTCAAAGGTAACCATTATCACAAATATTTTTCTAATTCTATTGCATCTCTCTATAGTTTTACTACCTACTTAGTTAATATCACTGTCATTATAAACCAAAAGGACAAAACCATAGTATATGTATTATTCAGTGATTTTTCTTGTTTTGCTTAATGTTATTGCAATTTCTCCCTTTTTACATATGCAGCTGTGGTTCATACATTTTAGGGCTTCATTGTAAAAAATAAATAAATAAATCAAATTGTGTTTTTCTATTGTACTTTTGCACTAATGATGAATTGTTTCCCAATTTTTTTTGACAATTATGGACAACACTTCAGTGAATATTTCTGTCCCTGTCTCCACAGACATATGAATAATCATTTTTCCAGGATACATTTAAAAGACTTATTAATGAATTACATATTCAACTTTAAAATGTAATGAAAAACAGTTTAAAAATAGAAAATACAAAGCTTTAGTGGATATTATTAACAATATAAAGATAAAATTATATAAGCATCTTAAAAATGCAGAAAAGTAATTTGATGAAATTCAACACCAATTCATTAAAAAGAAAAAATATCACTATATTAAAAAATGGAAATATCTGTAAAAGATATTTTAGAAACTGAAGCAAACATTGTACTTAAAGATAGAATGTTGAAAGCTTTCCCTATGAGATCAACAAGGAGACAGTGATAGCCATTATCGACATTTCTGGCATTATCGACATTTCTGGCATTATCGACATTTACTGGAGGTCTTGGCTAAGAAAAGGTAATGAAATGTATGGCAATTGGAAAAGAAAAAAATAAATAAACTAATAATGTGTCCTGAACTGTTTTGGATTTACTACATAGACACTCCTAACATTTGAAAATCATGGAGTTTTTTTGTTTTTTTGTTTTTTTCTCCTTTGCAAACTTTTCTCTTCTAATAACAATGCTACATAGAAATGTTGGATCATGGACATCGTTGAAATTGTTTTAACTTTACAGAGAGAAAAAGGCTTTATTATTTCTACATTAAGTGTGATATATGTGTATCATTATTATAAATGCTGTATTTTTTTGTTTGTTTAAGGATTTTCCCTTTTCTATTTTTATTGGTTAAGAGTTTGTGGAAAAGATAGATGTTCCACAGATATTTGATTGAATTTGCATATGAGGCAGCTGAACCTAATATTTTTGTTGTAGGAAGACTTTTAACTGTACATCATTTTCTTTACTGGTGATAGGGCATTTCATGTTTATAATATCTTCTTGATATATTTCCAGGAAGTTGTATTTTTCAAAGTACTTATTATTTTTTGAAAAATTTCAATTTATTGGTCCAACTTATTCATGTTTTTTTTTTTTTTATTTTTAAATTAGCTGTTTGGTTATGTCCAGGTTTTTCATTTACATTATTTATATTGTATATTTTATATACATATTATTGTCTCGCTCTTTTGATTTTGATGAATATTAAGAAATATATGAATTTCAGAGAACAGACTTTTGTCTTTGTTGACTTTGTTTGCTTTCAATTTGATTAATTACCTAACCTATCTTTCCTTCATTCTATTGTCTTTTACTTTATTCTACTTTCCTTTAATTAATGTCTTATTTTAGATACTTAGCTCAATAGAGTTTCTCGTTGCTCAAAAGTGAGCTACTTCCTTTTAAATAAAATTTTATCTACCTCTCAGACATTTTGATACATAATGCTTTAATTGTTAATTTCTTAATACTTAATTTCCATTATGGTTTTTCATTTGTAGAATTGCATTTTTAAGTTTCAAATAGTACTTTTCTAGATGTTTTGCTCAACATCACTAATCATCAGAGAAATGCAAATAAAAACCACAATGAGATATCACCTCACACCAGTTAGAATGGCTATCATCAACAAGACAAATAATAACAAGTGTTAGAGAGGCCGTGGAGAAAAAGGAACCCTCATACACTGTTTCTGGAAATGCAGACTGGTGCAGCTACTATGGAAGGCAGTGTGGAGGTTCCTCAAAAAATTAAGAATAGAATTACCAGATGACCCAGCAATGCCTCTCCTGGGTATTTATCCAAAAAATTTGAAAACATTTATCCATAAAGATATATGTGCTCTGATGTTCATTTCAGCTTTATTTACAGTGGCCAAGACATGGAAACAACCAGTGTCCTTCTACAGATGAATGAATAAAGAAGATGTGGTATATATACAAAATGAAATACTATTCTGCCATAAGAAAAGATGAAATAGTGTCATTTGCAACAAAATGGATGGATCTTGAAATTATTATGCTAAGCAAAATAAGTCACAGAAAAAGTCGAGAACCATGTGATTTCACTGATATGTGGGATATAAAACTGAAAGCAACAAAGGAACAAGACAATGAAACAAAACCTCATAGAAACAGACAATAGTTTAGTGGTTACCAGAGGGGCAAAGGGGAAGGGGGTGGTAGAAGATGGTAAATGGGGTCAAATATATGGTGATGGAAGAAGAACTGACTCTGGGCAGTGAACACACAATGGAATATATAGGTGACGTATTACAGATTTGTACACTTGAAACCTATGTAACTTTAATAACCATTGTCACCCCAATAAACTTAATTTATTAATATCTCATTTAATTTCTTCCGTTCAGAAAATGTCTTCATGAACACAAGTTTTTAAATTTGTTAAAACTAACATGCCACTGCAATGGAGCCTCAAGGTCTCCAGATTTTGGCTTTCCTTTGATGAACATTTAACCCCTAGGGTACTTACTTTCACTTCAAGCTAATCCTTTTTGGATTCCTCATTAGACTGCTGACTCAGAAGTTTATTTGAAGAATTGTAAACTCCTTTTATGAACAATGTACTTATTTCTATCAGGAGGGTCTTTAATAGTATCTATATGGCATGCTGGCATAACTTAGTTATCTATTTTCTTCTTATGTGAGACAGAAATCTTCTGAGTCAGTCTGTATTAAATTCATTTGTCTAATCCCCCCATTCACATATTTCTTGTTCATTCATTTATTCAGCAGAGACTTTTTGAGCTCTAGTGTTTCCAGGCACTGTTTTTTTGTGCTGGTGATATAACTGTGAATACTGAAAGTTTGTCTTTGTGAAAGACAGAAAAGAAATACTATTTTAGATCCTACATTGTCACTTTTCTTTTTTATTTTTTTTCACTTTTAAAAATTAGTTTCAGGTGTGCAAAGCTATGTAATAGTTAGACATTTACACCCCTCACAAAGTGATAACCACCCCCCAATCCACTATCCCTTTGACATCATATATAGCTGTTACAATACCATTGACTATATTCCCTAAACTGTACTTTATATCCTGTGACTTAAATACAGGATATTTAATCCTGTATAAATATATAATACTGTATAATATATATACTTAAATACAGGATATTTAATATATATATATATACTTAAATATATATTTAAGTATAATTCACATTCAATATTATTCTACTTCAGCTTCAGGTGTATAGCACTGTAGTCAGGCATCTACACAGTCAATGAAGGGATCCCCCTGATAAATCCAGTACCCATCTGGCACCCTATATAATCTTTACAATATAACTGATTATGTTCCCCATATCGTATTTCATATCCCCGTGACTATATTGTCACTACCAATTTGTATTTTCTAATCCCTTCGCCTAAGTAGTGATGGAGTCAAATAGAATCCGTAGTTTATTCTGTGGGCACGGTGATGTGATGGAAATGTTTTATATCTTTATTGGTGTGGTAGTTTCACTGGTGTTTAGATCTGTCGGAACTCATCAAATTGGATACTCTGAATGGATGCACTCTATTGAACAGAAGTTATACTGCAATAAATCTGATTTTCAAAAAGGAAAAAAAGACATACTATATTTAATGAAACATTAGTTATTGGTATGACCTAAGAAAAAAAATTAGCAGTTAATAAATGATAAGTGAGTGGAGATGATCTTTAGAATGACGTTCATGGAAGACATCTCCAAAGGTGCTATATAAACTGAGATCTGAATGGTTGACCCGACTGAGCCATATGTCTATTTGTCAGAAAAGTAATTCAGCTGAAGGAGGGAAAAGGCACAAAGACAATGAGACAGGAAGGCACTATACATCTCAAACTTCGAGAAAGCCAGTATTGCTACAGTTGAGGGAGCTTTTAGAGAATTGTCAGAGATCAGGTAGAAGCAGTACCTAGGTACCTATGTTAGACTATCTGTTTCTTGTTTACAAACATTAAAAGCAACTTTTCTGGATATTCCTAGCTGGTATTAGATATTCCACAGAAAAAAGGGAACTTAACTCTGTTCTATTCCTGTTACTTTTGCTTTCTGTTTGTTAAACCCCTTTACCAGCTTGAATAATTATTTGAGACTATTTTTTTAATTAAAATTTATTGGGGCAACAATGGTTAGTAAAATTACATGGGTTTCAAGTGTACAATTCTGTAATATATCATCTATATGTCACATTGTGTGTTTACCACCCAGAGTCAGCTCTCCTTCCATTACCATATATTAGACCCTGTTTACCATCATCTACCACCCTTATCCCCCCTTACCCTCTGGTAACCACTAAATGATTGTAAATCCAAGCATCTTGCTACAGCCCATTAATTGTGCAATAAATTTGCCAAGATTGAGATGAATACAGTAGTTTTGACCTACAGCTTCAGGTTACATTAAATAGAGATTTTTTTGTTGTTGTTTTATTTTAGCTTTTATTGATTTTGTTTTATGTTTGTTTGTTTTGTGTATTTATTGGGCTATTTCATTTATAGTTACTATCTTTTATTACTAATTCTTGGTTTTGATTAGCTTCTCTTTTCATATTTCTCTCTCTCTTTTTTTTAACTGCAATCACTCTAAGAGAATTAATAAAGTTTACCTTCTAAAATTTCTATTCCTGTTTCTTCAATTTCCAGTTATGATTTTATGGCCTCCAATGAGAATTATAATCATTATTGCATTTTTTATTTCCCTTCGTTATATTCTCAATTGAGGAAGTTCTTTTTCTCTTTGCAACCTGCTTCTCAAATTTATGTCTTTGCATTCCTGCTTGCTCTCTTCTTATCTTACACTTACATTTTTATAGAAGCAATATCACACCCTCCATTTATTGATAATTCTAAGCAGATTTTCTCTAAAATTTTTCTTTTAATTTATACTTCAATTCGTACTGAGATATTATTTTCTTTACTTTTATCTGTCAGTGGTTCTCTTTACCACACCATTAAATGTGCTACAGTAAATTTTACATTTGCTTTTGTTGTCTTATTGTTTCATATTTAAATGAAGAAATAAATATTCAAATACTTATTTTACAAATAATACAAGTTGTGATATTTGTTTGTTTTTTCTTTATTTTTCAATTATGCTTGACATTTAATATTATTTCATATTAACTTCAGGTCTACAACATAGTGGTTAGACATTTATATAATTTAAGAAATGATCCCCCTGACTAGTCTAGTCTATTCATCTTTTCTGGATATGCCTTTCTGAAAAAATTTTCCCTCCTCTAAATCTCATATTGCCATGGCCATAGTGTGACTTTGGCTTTTATCGGAGGGTTTTAAGAATAAATTTTTATTTCATTTTTTACTAAAGAATTAAATTTCTTTTTTGAATGACTGAACTTTAAATCTAATTTTATGAAGGTATACATTGTACAGATGGGATAATAAGGGGGGATCTTAAAATAAGTATATAAAACTGATATACCAATGATTTTTGTCTATTAAATTGCTCTTATTCTTTGTACTACTAATAAAAATCTCACTGCAAGTTTTTGTTTCTGTCTCACATAGAAGAGAGGAGCTTTTAATCTTGGTATTCTGGCCTAATTCCAATTATTTAACTAGTTTATTTTCAATTCTAATTATTACTTTTTAAATCTACTGTGATTTGTTTAAAAAATATAAAACTCCAAAAATTGCTATGGCAATCTAAGATCATCCTTCCTCCAATGTAAAGTTCACAAACAGCTTAGTGATATTTTTTGATATTGAGTAAATAGTTAAATGGTGAAAAACTAAATTGAGTATCCAACCCTAGCAACTACAACACATTGACCCAGAATAGATAGTGACTAAAACTCAATAGAAGTTTATTTCTAATATGTAACCTTCCAAGGTAGGCGTTCCTATCAGAGGACAGGATGTGCTCCATCCACTCAATCAGGAACCCAGGCTTGGCCAACGTGCTACTCAGTGTTGGCTCCAGATGGCCTGCCAAAAGCACCTGGCAGACACAAGTGAAAAATACGTTGCTCCTACACAAGGGCGCTCCTTCAAGATTGAGAGAAATAGCTGTTTCATCTAATTCATAGAAGCAAACACAGAAAGTCCAACAAAATGAGAAGAGGTAGGAGTATGTTTCAAATAAAAGAACAATAACAAAAAAAAAGTAAAAAGCCTAATGAAACAGAGATGAGTAATTTGTCACATAAAGGATTCCCCCTATCCAAAGCAATCTACCAATTTAACAGAATCCCTATTAAAATACCAATGGCATTTTTCACGGAACTAGAACAAATAATCCTACTACTTATAAGAAACCACAACAGATCCTGAATTGCTAAAGCTATATTGAGAAAGAAGAACAAAGATGGAGGTATCACAGTCCATGATTTCAAACTATACTACCAAACAATAATAATCAAAACAGTGTGGTACTGGCACCAAGACAGACACATAGATCAATGGAACAGAATAGAGAGCCAAGAAAAAACAAACAAACAAAAAAAAACCCCCACATTTATATGGTCAATTAATCTGTGACAAGGGAGCCAAGAATATATAAGAGGGAAATCACAGTCTTTTCAATAAATGATGTTAAAAAAACTCTATAAATGCATGCCAAAAAATGATTCTGGACCACTTTTTTACACCATATACAAAAATAAAAATAAAATGTATTAAAGATTTAAATGTGAGACCTGAAATCATAAAATTTCTGGATGAAAACATTGGCAGTAAACTCTTTGGCACAGGTCTTAGCAGTGTGTGTGTGTTTGTGTGTGTGTGTGTGTGTGTGTGTGTGTGTGTGTGTGTGTGTATATATATATATATAGAGAGAGAGATTTAAACATGTCTCCCTGGGAAAGGGCAACAAAAGGAAAAATAAACAAATTCGACTGTATCAAATTAAAGGCTTTTGCACAGTGAAGGAAACCATCAGCAAAACAAAAAGATAACCCTTGACTATGAGAATATATTTACAAATGATATGACTCATATATGGTGAGTATTCAAAATATATGAATAACTCATACAACTCAACATCAAAAAAAAAAAACTGATAAAAAAATAGCAGAGGATCTGAATAGACATTTTTCCAAAGAAGACACATAGATAGTCAAGAGACATATTTAAAGATGCTCAACATGGCTAATCACAAGAGATATGCAAATAAAAGACACAATTATCCTCAATTTTTTGCAATCTTTTTTGTTTTTCCTGTTCTGATTTGTTGTTTTCTGTTACCTTTTTTGCCAAATCACTGATTCGATCCTCGGCTTCATCTAATATACTGTTGATTCCCAGTAATGTACTCTTCATTTCAGTAATTGTATTCTTTATTTAACGACTGATTCTTTTTTTATGTTTTCTATCCCCATTTTTATATTTCCTATCTCTTTCTTGAAGCTCTCATTGATCATTGAGCAATCTTATTACCAATGTTTGGAACTCTGCAGGTGATAGATTGCTTGTCTCCATTTTGTTCAGTCCCCCCCAACCCCCGGGGCTTTGTTCTGTTCTTTCATTTGACACTTCTGTTTTTTTGTTTCTTCATTTTGGCTGACTCCCTTTGTTTGTCCCTATGTATTATATAGGGCTGCTATGTTTCCTGGTCTTGGTAGAGAGGCCTTATGTTGTGGATGTCAAGTGGGGCCCAGTGGCACAGTCTCTCTGGTCACCTGAGCTGGGTACTCCAGGTGTGTTCCTTCTGTGGGTAGTTGAGCCTTGACTGCTGTTGGCATTTCAATGGGAGGAGTGTACCAATATTTGCAAGGAGGGCACAAGAAGTGAGAGAGCAAGGAATTGAAAACCTATTGGAAGAAATAATGATGGAAAACTTCCCTAACCTGGTGAAGGCAATAAACATACAAGCCCAAGAGGCCCAGATAGTCCCAAACAAGATGAAGCCAAAGAGGACCACACCAAAAAACATCATAATTAAAATGTCAAAGACTAAAGACAAAGAAAGAATTTTAAAAGCAGCAAGAGAAAAGCAGTTAGTTACCTCAGGAGCTCCCATAAGACTGTCAGCTGATTTCTCAACAGAAACTTTGCAGCCAGAAGGGATTGACAGGAACTGTTCAATGTGATGAAAAGTAAGGACCTACAACCAAGATTACTCTACCCAGCAAAGCTACCATTTAGAATCGAAAGGCAGATAAAGAGCTTCCAGATAAGAAAATCTAAAAAAGTTCATCACCACCAAACCAGTATTATAAGGAATGTTAGAGGGAAAAGAAGAAGAAGGAGGAGGAGGAGAAGGAGTAAGAGAAGGAAGAGGAGGAGGGGAAGAAGGAAAAGAAGAAAAATATAAATAATAAAATGGAAATAACTACATATCTATCAACATTTACTTTAAATGTAAATAGATGGACTGCTCCAATCAAAAGACATAGGGTGGCAGAATGGATAAGAAAACAAAACCCTTACATATGCTGCCTTCAAAAGACTCACTTCAGATCAAAAGACACACGCAGACTGAAAATAAAGGGATGGGAAAAAGATATTTCATGAAAAACAAACAAACAACAACAAAAAAAACAATCCTAGGGAAAAAATACTTATACAAGACAAATCGACTTTTAAACAAAAGTGATATACCACATATCATTGAAATCATATGGTTCTCAACTTTCTCTGTCTGATTTTTTCATTTAGCATAACAATCTCAAGATCCACTCATGTTGTCACAAAAGGCATTATTTCGTCTTTTCTTATGGCAGAATAGTATTCCATAGTGTATATATACCACACTTTATTTATCCAAAACTGAAAACAACAAATGAACAAGGCAAAGAAATGAAGAAACAAAAACTCACAGACACGGAAAATAGTTTAGGGATTATCAGAGAGTAAGTGGGGAGAGGTGGTAGATGAGGGTAAAAGGGATCAAATATATAGTGATGGAAAGAGAACTGACTCTGAATGGTGAACGCATGTGATATATAGATGATGTATTACAGAATTGTACCTGAAATCTATATAACTTTACAAACAATTGTCACTCCAATAAACTTTAATTGAAAAAAAACAAAGAAACAAAGGCTATAACAATAGTTTAAAAAGGACTTAGTAATTCCGCTTCTGGGTACTTATCTGAAGAAACCCAAAACACTAATTAAACATAACCCATATGTTTTTTACATCATTATTTACAATAGCCAAGACATGGAAGCAACCTAAAAGTCCATCATTAATTGAATGGATAAAGAAGAGGTGGTACATATATACAATGGAACATTACTCAGCCATAAAAAGAATGAAATCTTGCCATCTGCAACAATATAGATGGACCTTAAGGGTATTATGCTGACTGAAATAAGTCAGACAAAGGCAAATACCATGTGACTTCAATTACATGTGGAATCTAAAAAACAAAACAAAAACATATGAGTAAACAAAACAGAAACAAACTCATAGATACAGTGAACAAACTGATGGTTGCCAGATGGGAGTGGGGTTGGGAGTCTGGGTAAAGAGGGGGAAGGTATTAAGAAGTACATTTTGGTAGTTACAAAGTAATCATGGAAATTTAAAGTATAGTATAGGAAATATAGTCAATAATATTGTAATAACTATTTATGGTTTCAAATGGGTAGTACCTTTATTGACGTTATCACTTCATGAAGTATATAAATGCATAATCACTATGTTGTACACCTGAAACTAATATAATATTGTATGTCAACTGTAATTGAAAAATTTTATAAATTATTTTAAAAAAAACATGATGAGGTATTACCTCACAGCTAACAGAATGGCTATTATCAAAAAGTCAACAAATATCAAGTGTTGCCCCTCATGCACTGCTGGTGGGATTGCAAATTGGTGCAGCTACTATAGAAAACTATATAGAGGTTTCTTAAAGATTAGAATAGAACTATCATACATAGGATCCCGCAATTCCACTTCTGGGTACTTATCTGAAGAAAACAAAAACACTAATTCGAAGAGCTGTATATAACCCTATGTTCATTGCAGCATTAGCTACAATAGCTAAGATATGGAAGCAACCTAATGGTCCATTGATACATTGATAGATGAATGGATAAAGGAGATGTGGTATGTGGTGTGTAGTGTGTGTGTGTGTGTGTGTGTGTTCATACATATTCAATGGATTATTACTAAGCCTTAAAAAGGAATGAAAGCTTGCCATTTTTGACAATCTGGATGGACCTAGAAGGTATGCTAAGTGAAAATGTCAGAGAGAAAAGAAAAATACCATATAATTTTAATATATGTGGAATCTAAAAAACAAAATAAACAAGTAAACAAAACAGAAACAACCTCATAGATGCAGAAAACAAACTTATGGTTGCCAGAGTGAAGTGGAAGGGAGGATGGGCAAAAAAGGTGAAAAGAATTAAGAAATACAAACTTCTGGTTATAAAATCAATCATTGGGATATAAAGTACAGCCTATGGAATATAGTCAACAATCCTGAAGCACAATATCCTATACGTTATATCCTTATGCCTTTTTCACAGCCCACTTCTCTCATAGTGCTTTAAAAAAATGCTGTTTGCCCTGTGCCAGCCCTCCATGTCCTATAATCTCGTGCTGCCTTCTGCATTACAGGGATAAGCATAGACCTGCCCCTGCCTTGACTATGTAATGACATGATTCCTATGCTTCTCATTCCTTTTAGGTGTCAGTGATAAGATAATGGGCTCTATTTCAGTGTGATTTAGAGAGAACTGGATACTGAACCCAAGAAGCGTGAGAGTCATCCTGGTTATCTCAGTCTTCAGTAAATTAAGAGGAAAGCAACATAAATCAAGGGAAGAGACAAGACATTTTTGGACATACAGTCATATTAACAAGCTTCAAATAACACATTGTAAATGATCCCCTATTGCTCTTATAGTCCTGATTTACTTTATTCTCAGGGCAGGTTGACATTTTATCAGAAAAAAAAATATTCTCATCTGCCGTTTCTTGTATGTTTCTTTCTTTCTTTCTTTTAATAATTAAAGTGAAATGACAATATTTTATGTAGAACTACTGTTTTCCCTAAGTACGTCTTAATTATCTTTAAATAAATAAACCCCTGCCACCACTTATTTAGGATAATTCTAAATAAAAATGGTTATCTCTGCCAGGAGCATCTTAATCACAAAGCTACAATTTGGAGTGCTCACCATTGCAACAGAAAATGTAAGGAGCATGCATGAAATCATGGTTTAGTTGCTCTGTTGATACTAAGTTAGCATGTTTTACATGGTCTCCAAACAGGTGGTCCTACGGAATCTTACTGTAAGTGAGGTAGAATCACTGTGCTGAAGGGTAATTGTCCTTCATCCCCACTGTCCTTGAGGATACTCACAAGCAATGTCTATTAGTGTCTAATGCTGTGCAAAAACATTGTCTCAAACTTACCAGCTTAAAACAACAAATTTATTTTCTGATAGATTCTGTAGGTCAAGAGTCTGAGGACAGCCTAGTTGAGTTCTGTGCAAAACTGCAATCAAGGTGTTAGCCTGGATGTAGTTTCATCTGAGACTCAACTAAGGAGAGATCTGCTTCCAATTTCACTCACTCTGTTGGCAAAATGTATTTCATTGAGACTATTCAAAATGTATTTTTTTTTTCTTTGCAGGTTTTAGCTAGAGGATGTTTTCAAGACCACCCACAGTTCCTTTCCTTCCTGTGTTGTATTTTCTAACATAGCCACTTACTTCCTCAAAGCAGCCAAAGGAGAGCAAGATACTTCAGCAAGATGAGTGCTACACTTTTATATAATGTAATGCCATAATCATGTTGATGTAACCAGGTACATCCTGTTACCTCTGCTGTATTCTACTTGTTAGAAGCAAATCACAAGACTCCCACATCCTTAAGGGGAGAAAAATACACAAGAGTATGAATATCAGGGATCATGAAAATGGTAGCCATCTTTAGAGTCAGCCCGCCACACCAATGAGGTAACTCCTTCCATTCATATTCACAGTCTAATGAAAACATGTCTGGCTGTACCATTTGATACAATAAAAAAAAATAAAATTAAAAAACTTGAAGCTCGATTTATAAAACATAGCTGTCTTAGATGTTATATTTATTCTACTTCTTAATTTAAGCAAAATTCAGCAAATACTACTATTTAACATTCTATATATTGAACTTCAATTAAATTTACTCACACAGAGGTAGTAAAATAGATTGATGAGTGCTTTCAATGTGATTTTCATTTCAAGTCTTAAATGAAAATCACATTGAAAGCACTCATCAATCTATTTTTTAAAGTGTAAGAGTTAAGTCAATACCAATGCCTCTGTTATATATAGCAGAAATCACCTGGATTGAATGAGCGATCTCACATATCAATAGATAGAAATAAGGAATTAAAACATACAACTTATTACTGTAATAAAATATTATAAAGGTCTGAATTTACTAGATTATAGAATTTATGTCTCTATGCCTAAATATTAGTAAGTTCTTAATAAATGAATTATCAAATAAATGTGTCTTCGATCCTGACTGAGAATTTATGAACTCACAGATCCTGACTGAAAATGAACACAATTTTGGGGGGCCTTTATTTAAAATATGCTTTTGGTAGAATACATGGCTTTGATTAGTTGAACGTCTGGATATTATTAAAATGCTATAAAAATGTATCTATAATTTTACACTTCTTTCTATAATATTTCAAATCTAGTTATCTATCTGAATCACCCCTGTTCCCAATTTCTCTGCCTTAGTATCGTCTCTCATGTGTACTACAAGAAATGTCCCTTCTGTTTATAATGTCTTGAATTCCCAATTCATTCTCTACAGATAAGTGAGCAAAAATATATTCAATTAATGCAACTTGTTTTTCTACCCCCTTTTAAAAAAACCTTTTAGAGGTTTCAGTTTCCATTTGAGTAAAATACCAATTCATTAACTTTGTCTCTGTATTTTTGTATAATCTGTCATTTTGTAAGGACTCCCTCAGAACATGTGTTATTTTATATGCTGAAGTTGTATGATTTTTCTTCCAGCTATGAAAAGAGCCATGCTTCTTACTACCTGAATGGCCTTACACATGGTAATTCCCTTATTCACAACAGCCCTTATTGTCTTTTCCTTGAATAATTTAATCTCACTCTCCAGGTCTCAGAACACATGTTGCTTCATATAACTATTATTAACAATGATAAAGGGGTGTCAGGGTTGGTAGATTCAACAAGTCAACACTGGTGAGATGCTTGCAGTGTGATAGACATGTGGAAAGTGAATCATCTTTGATGAATAAGCTAAGTATATAAATGTGTTTTAGGTAAATACACATACAATGTGATTCTGATTTATGATTGTGAACAAATCATAAATCTGTATTATACAAATATTACATAAATTAAAGGAAACATATCATCTAGAAATTATCACTCATTGCATTCCTCACCATTTTCTCTTCATATTTATATTTTATATAGAAACACTCCATAATATGTACTGTTTCCAAAATTACATTTGAAATATCAGTTAAATATTAAATATGAAAATATATTTCCATATGGAAATACATAAAATATGATTTAATTACTTTTATAGTTGAAAATATTCTTTTGAATCATAATTGAACGCACTCTTTTTGGTTGAACTTAGCTTTTTCCTCTAAAATTTTGATATTTCAAACAATACTATATTGAATATTCTAATAGGTAAATCTTTCTGTATGTAATTCTATTTTTCCCATAAAAATGATCACTATCTAAAGATTAAATAGATAAAAAAGCATAAGTATTTTTACCTGTCCATTACAATGATACTAATTTATACCCTAATAGATTATAGAATTTTGAATCACTGAAATCATCAAAGTTTATGACTCTGATTTGTCTGTGAAAGGTTAATCAAATGCAAAGAAAGACTAATTCCATTACATATATGTATATGTTATATATATATATAT
Source organism: Rhinolophus ferrumequinum (assembly GCF_004115265.2). Classification (NCBI taxonomy): domain Eukaryota; kingdom Metazoa; phylum Chordata; class Mammalia; order Chiroptera; family Rhinolophidae; genus Rhinolophus; species Rhinolophus ferrumequinum. Next base: position 11,116,367 of record NC_046295.1, on the reverse strand, counting down.
TATATATATATATTATATATATATAAATCATTTCAAGAAAACTTAATTTTTAAATACCTTGATATTTGATATCTTTTCTCAGTACAAAATAAAATGCGTAACAGCATATTTAATTTAGATAGTATTTCAAATAGTTATATAGCCTCTGCCATTCTAAATAAATTAAAGACATGCCAACTGGAAAAGAATAACCAGCTTACTAGCTACTCTTAGGGTTGAATTAAATTGATAATTTGGCCAAATTCTCATAATTTTGCCTGTAGTCACAATAATTTGATTTTGATAGAACACTAGGAGCCAATCCATATCTCAGGGGTAGATTCCAATTATTTATGCGTAGGCGACCACTGGATGAAAAGAGCATTGTCTTTCATAAACCTGGTATATATACAATTAGGGACACTTCCATAAACATCATTTATGTATTCCTTTCTAATTGTAGATCTGTTAAGAATTCCAAGTTTTAATAAACAGCACTTTTGTAGCAGGAAATTATGTGAGATATGATGGTATTTAACGAAATCTGGGTTGTTGAGGGAGGACAATTCAGTGAGTAAATGCTTAGAAAATGGCTTTCCTTTAGCTCTAAATAGATCACAGGGATAACAGGGACCTACTAAAAAGGTCAAGAAGTTCAGCTCTCTAAATGACTTCCTCTTTCCTTTGTGTTTAAAAAAAAAATTATGTTTTATGCAAGGTTTGTCATACAGAAATCCACAACGTAATGTTTTATCTTTTAAAGGAATTTATATGCAAACAGCTTAACTTCATACTGGATGTCCAGATCATACAGAACATTTCTAGTTTAATATTAAACAGTATTGTTTTGTGTTAAAGGAATTTAGCTTAATTTATATAATTACCTTCGTAAAGTGGGATCCATTTTTACTAATTACCTTAGTAAAGAGGAGTATTATGGGAACTGACTTCCAAAGCATTTTATATGATTTTTCCCCACTGTTTTGGATTATATGTGTTAATACATATTACGCTTCATTAACAAGACAATCAAGAGTTGGCAGTATAGATTTGTATTAACGCCAGGAAAGCAGAAAGAGACGTAGCTGAAATTTTCATGAATAAAAATGGATTTATGACAAACCTTCAGGCATAGGAGTAAATGTGAAATTCATTTCAAAGCAAACACATTAGTGAATGGTTTGATTGACTGAAAGCCTGTGTAAATGACACCTGCATAATTGACTTCAATGTTTCATTTGAATAATAAAGTCGCTGACCTTGTAATTAATGATCTAAATTTTCACAAGTAACAGGGAAGAATATTTGTGCTACAGCAAGTTTGGGATCAGAGATTATCAGTTGGAATTTACTGATTTCAGATTCAGATAGAATTTGTGAGTATAATTTTGCAACAAAACCCATTTCCTTATTACTACAAAAGGGATTGACATAATAAAAATGGTAAAGAAACTGTTTATTCTAATTTAAAGAACCAGGCCTAATATATTCCATTCTATTTTATAGTGGTTATTGATATCTCTGAAAAATACTGTTGGGAACTAAATATGCCATAGCCTGAAATTAAGAAAAATATAACAAAACCCAGTATTTCTAAAATCAATTTAGGAGATGATTTAGATTAAATTTTCAAAGCAGACCCAATCAGTTTTAGACAATAAACATTTAATCTGTCAAGGGCTTAGGGATACAAGCTTATGTTGGATGAGTTACATGTAATAAAGTTTCATTTGCGAGAAAGAGGAATTCTCAAATTCCCATCTTTGTATTCATTGATCATGTACTCTGGAAATGAATCTAGGGATTCTTATAATCCCAGTTCCATGGATAGTTATTGACTTTTAGATAGTAAATGAACACTAATTAGATAAGACTGTTCCTTGTGGTAAAATAATAGCTTGAGGGGAAAAAAGAATACTTGAATTGATTCATTGAGAACAAGAAGGGGATATTATACTTTGCGTTATTGTGTACTGATGCTTCACAAATCCCTGAGAGAGGAACTAATAAAGGTGCATATGCATTTTATTGGTTTCCCATGTATTATTAGTTATATGATTAGTGTATATTACTTATGCTTTCTTTCTAATAGTTTCTTTTACAGTTTATCTGTTTAGGCATTTCTTGTTCAGTTGCATCAGACACTGTCTAAATGAAAGAATGAATGAATGAAATGGTTCTTTGTAACTTTGCATTATGTATTATATTATTGAAAACAATGAAACTACAAAACATAACATATCTCACAGAGTGAGCTGGTAGAGTACAATCAGACTCTCATCTCCTTGATTTCCAATGTATTATGTCATTCTCTAAACTACATAAAGCCTTTTCTACTCTATAGAGGTTTACCAAAACACAAAAAAGTAATCACCTTATATAGCAGCATGATTGAAGTTTATGCCTATGCCTTGGTTGCAAACTTCAACTTTAAAAAAACATAAACAAATTGTGTAAAACAAAAATACAGATAATTTAAATTTACCAAACTATACTATAATGCTAAGACATAATTTGGGTTTTTATTTCTTGAAAAATAATTTTTAAAAAAAGTTAGTTATGCAAATAGATAAACCTTAATTTTATACTATTTATTTCAAAAATAATATATGCATTTTCTTGAAAATTTAATAACTATCATATGCAATTCTGTTGTGTTTCTTTCCACTATCTCTCTCCTGACACTAACGGGTATCTCTGCCAATTACTAATGACACATTTGGCTAATTTTGACAGTGTTATTACTAACATTGAAAGTAAATTGATTTGGTATTTGAATTAAGCTTTACACATTGTTCTTATGTTGTCATACACTGGTTCAGTTCTGTATTCTTATAATTTTCCTAGCACTCTCAAAAAACCCCACATCAAGCATTCTAGACAAAAGAAAAAGCCCAAGGTTACTACTACTGTCATGTTCTCTCTCTTTCTCTCTCTCTCTCTCTCTCTCTCTCTCTCTCTCTCTCTCTCTCTCTCTCTCTCTCTCTCTCTCTCCCTCCTTCTGCCACCTTTTTTCTATTTAAACTACGTTGATTTTTTTTTTTTTTAATAAACATGCTCTTTCCAACTGGCATCACCTGGGGTTGTGCTTAGACAGAGCTCTATCTTGTAACATTTCAACATACTTGCTCCAAAGAAAACAGGAAAATTCTCTCTCCCAGTATTCATATATTACATCAAAAAGAAAAGTTCTAATTTGCCCAAGTTGGGCTTCATGCCCATTCCTAGGCCAATATCTGTGTCCATGGCTCTTATCATTGTCCAGGATTGGGTCCCAAGCTTATTACTGTGGTTATATAACTTCAGTGTAACAAGAATCAAACTGGTGGTAGATGGATTACTCCATATGAGAACTGGTGGTACTGGTACTGAAAAGAGTAGAGCTACCAAAACAATGAAGCAATGAACAGCCATTATGTCTCCAAATTTTGTTATTATTTTTCTCTATTAGAAGTTCTGAATACTTGCAGTTGTATAGATAAGGATATTACAGAATTTAGGAAAATAAACATAAGTAGTGAGTACCATACTAGTATCAGTAATGTACATCAAAATATCACTTCATAGTTTTCAGTGATTTAACTGGTTTTGTGTATTTAGGAATCCAGGAGAGCACTACATACATACTGTATTCAAAGACCCTGTCCACAAATAAAGAGTAAGTCAAAACTCCTTAGGATTTATGTCATCTTGTACAAATTACTTAAACCCACAGAGCCTCATTCATAGCAATGGTTCCAAATTCATACATTTGCAATTAAGATGGCATGGACAACCTTACGCAAAGTGCTTCGGAAAGCACATAGTAGGCACTTAATTAAGTTTAACTATGTTTAGGTTGATATGATTTAGTCATCTGGTCTTTTTATAATTTTCACACTGGATTGGAAACCAGAAATCAGCATATTACCTAAAGATTGCATAGACAGATTAGGGAAATGCTATCCTTGTTTTATTAAGGTGTCTAGCAAAGTAAATCTTCCCAAATATATGGTGACTCTCGAGTCAGTTTTAGTGTCCCAAGAGGCTGTGAGTGTAAAATTCCCATAAGGAATGCAGCAAAGTTAGGGATAATTATAAAAGCAGACCCAGAGGGAAGCTGAAGCACACAGCAGAGGAGTCAGGAGAGCAGAAAATAATAATAATAATAATAATAATAATAATAATAATAATACCTACTTCAGAGGATGTAACAAGAGATGAGTGTAAGCAAGGATACTGTTAGGCCATCAGCTGTATTATTTAATCCTGAATATGAATAAATTATATTCCATTTCTATGCCAGGCCACAATACTTTTACATACTTACAATTAGCTTTTATTCCCTGAAGGAAAGAAATTTCTGTCTACAAACACCCTAAAGAACCAAAATGAACATGTATTATTTCATCTGTTCTCGTAGTGACCAAGATACAGGCTAGTGCTGGGGACTGAATACTGTAATTATATATCCACTCCTATGATATGTAAAGTCTTGGTTACTCTTTCAAAGTCCAAAGTTTTCTCTCACCTCAGAAAAGCTTAGTTATTACATGTTAGCATTTTCTACATCAATAAGTCATATATACAATTATGTACATATTCTTGAGAAACTACAAACTATGTGTTTCTTTTAAATATACAGGTTCAAACTATTTCATTTAAAATTGCTTTGGTGACTGAACTCTGAGACTGCATTCTCCTTAGAAGAGGGATAAAAAGGTATCCTGGAACAAATATCTTCCAACCTAGAGATGGAACAGGACAGACATGGCATGGAGATTCTGGGAGCACTTTCAAAAGACAGAACCTCCCCAAGGTCATCCTGCTCAGAGTCCACCGACAGGGGTCGTTTTGAGGTCAATGTGGTTTACGATGAAACAGAGAGAACAACATTTGGTGTGAGGTATGGTGAAAAGACCACGATACTGGAACATACAAGCCTGGCTATATTACTAATTATCTCTATATCTCTGAGAGAGTAATTTAATCTCCCTGGTCCTCAATTTTCTAACCTCTAATGAGATGTGGTTATACAAGATCGTCTATAGTAAACTCTCCAACTCTTCAAATCTATAAATTAGCTTGTCAAGCTCATGACATATCTGAATAACGCTTAATATGTTATTACACTGAACATAATTTTATATCAGGGATTTGTTTAACTCAAACAAGCAATCATGCTACGAGTTGGCTGACTGTAAAAACTGATATATGCACTCAACTGAGACATTGAGAATTGAGATGCACATTCAATCATTGTTTGTAATGGGCACAGTTTTGTCAGTATTGACCATGTTCAGTATTAATACATTATGCAACCATTAACGATTCACGTTTCATTAATTTTAAAAAACAATTGGAGAATTTGAAGACAACATAATTTTGCAAATAAAGAAGAAAAGGCCTTTTCTCTGAATCAAGCTTTAGATTTTTGTCTACTTGTTTGCTTTTTCCCACTGAATATTTAACTGGAAAAGTATTTCTAGGTGAAATGAATAATCCAGAGTTTATCGTATATGATTTGGATTGCACATGGCCTTTTAAGGCATGTGCAGGAAGTTTTTTCTAATGGCAATAAAATGACTTCAGTTTAAACCCTAATTGTACCTTTCGTATTATTTTCCACATGATTGCAGACTCACTTTCTTACTAATCATATTTACTGACCAGAGCCAAAAAATATCAGGGAAGTGATGTTTAAACTGGAACAGAAAGCAAATGATGAGTTAACACAGCAGAAAAAGGGAAGTGCAGGCCTTTAGGCATCTCTTTCCTTCTTTTCTTGGTCTTCATAAACTCTTTATTTCATGATATCCAGTGTGGTGGCAAATTTGGAGGTAATCTCCTCCTCCCTTCTTAGTACTCCTTTAGAACCATAATTATACTTCAATTGTAGTAACTGCAAAACCATATTTTATAATAATCATATTTGTGAATTCTCCACAATAGATTGCAAATTCCTTGAAGACAAGAAATGGATCTCAGTCTTCTTCGTATATCCCAACACACTTCCTTAAAATAAAAACACAATGAATATTTGTTGAATTATATGAACCTGGATATCCCAAGGTTCAATTTTCTCTGTCAATCTTCAACTCTTTCTCAGAGTATCTGACGCAGCTTAGAATTGAAGATACAAATAGGACCACCTATTTGTCCAAGTAGCTGCCCCAATTTTCATTCCCACTAGCAATGTATGACTATTCTAGCTGGTCTACATCTTTGTCAACACTATTATCTTATTAATTTTAGTCATTTCTAGTAAGTGAGTAGTGGTATTTTATTGAGCTTTTCATTTACATTTCTAATAATTGATATTGATCATAAAGTCCCTATCATTTTATGAACTTTTTAATATCTATAGGATCTTAGATCACGTTAGACAGTTTATAAAATTGTCCATAATAATTATTCACATTCCTGCATGCCTCTAACTTTTTTACAATATCAATTTGAATATCTTTCCATCAGTGAGTGCAGTTTATTTCTTTACCTCTTAAATCTGGGCCTAACATGTGACTTGTTTTGGAGAATTTGCCATTTGGAAATGGAGCACAAAATAAGACTGAAAAGCTATAATCAAGTGGAATAGCAATCTCCATTTTGAAAAATCCAATGGGATTTTTGTCCACAATTTATTGATCTATCAACATTTGACGTAATTCTTCACTTTTCTTTACAACACTTTCTCACTTTATATACTTGATTTCTGAAACACCACACTTGTTTAATTTTCTGGATCTCTTTCTGGCACTTCTTTCTCCATATCCTATCCAAAAAAACCTGTTGAATTTGGAGTTCACCAGGAAAATGTCCTTGGATTTTTTCTCTTTTCTACTGACACTCAGCCTCTTGGTGATCTTAGTCAGTCCCATGGGTAGTAATACTCATGATATGCTGATGAATACTAAATATATATCTCCATCTCGGACCTCTATGTGTGAGCTCTGGGTACCTAACCATTGCCTACCTAACATCTCCATTTTAATGCCTCCTGATTTTCTTAAAGTCAACATATGCAAACTGAGTTTCTAATCATGTATGCCAAATAAAAACCTTCCCTTGTTGAAGACTTACGGATCTAAGTTACTATTGTCAAAACAACCGTGAAGTCACCTTTGATCCCTCTCTTTCTCATGAATCATATATCTAATCTCCCAGCAAATTCCACTAGCTCTAACTTTAAAAAGTATGTAGAATCCAAAAACCACCAAGGACTCTATCACCACAAAGGTGATCCAATTCATTATCATTGTTACCTGTATTATTATGATAATCTTCTAAATCATCTTCTTCTGTTCTTGTCTTTATCAGTCTATGTTTAACATAATAGCAAGATAATCTTTTTAAATCATGAATTATATTATGTCATTTCTTTTTTCTGGTCACTGTCTAAGAGACATATGTAGTGATCACGAAAGCATTCCCCCAACATATTGTGAGATCATTATCTTTGAACTGGCTCTTACCTTTGCCTGGAATTTTTACCACATATCTTCACTGCTCACTCACTGATGTTCCACTCATTTTTATTCCATCATAGCTTTTTAAGTGAGCTCTCCCTAAACAACCTATTTAAAAATGAACTCTCTTCTGCAAATACTCACCCCCACTTTCCTGCTTCATTTTAATTCTACAGCATTTATTCCCTAACCCCATACATCTATACAGTGTACACAGTGTACACACACACGCACACACACATACTCACTCCTTAAAAACAGGTTCTCCATTATAGCAGGATATGTGTGATTATCCATTTATTTACTGCTCTATCCCAACATCCCAAGAGCCTGGAGAAATGGTAGGCTTTCAATAAATATGTCTTGAACAACTGAATGCATTAATGCATCTAAGTTACACTATCACAGGTTACGGTTGTTAATAATATAATAAGATCTCTTTCTCTTTGGTTTTATTTCCAATGAAGTAGATATTTTAAATGCAGAAACATAAAATGTATCTTTGAATCTGTGAACCAATAAGTCTTTCATATAATGCAGAGATTGAACCTATCTCATAAAATTTACTGAGGCAATCGATTGCTCTAAAATTGCAAAGGATAAGTGAAGAAAATCAGAATGTTGAAAATATTCCACCAAAATGAACACAGGTAAAAAAATATTGCATTGCATTTACTATTGAAAACTAACACACTTCAGAATTGAACTATTAAAATTAAATGACTAAACATGCCATCTTACTGTTTGTTTGACCAACTCAACATCTGTACAGCACTATGTAGTAAGTTGCTTCCACATATTTTAATAGCCATGTCCAATGATATGGAAGTTGTTATCGAGTGAGACTGTACTAGTCTTAGTTTATCACAGCCAAGTAGCTAGACTATAATAATGATCAATAAGTAACAGAGTAATCCAATATAAGTTTTAGAAAACTTCAAAGTATCAATGGGTTAGCCACTGTTCCATATTAACTTGTTAACCATAATGTTTGTTGTACCTAAACCTATTGCATAAAAAAAATAATTCTAGTAAAATTCTTGATGAGGGTCATGGGGACGGTTAATGGAATCCTGGAAAGAGGGAACAAGAAAAGGGCTATTTTACAGAAACGCAAAATATTTTTTCTGTTAGCAATGAGATACGTCTTCTTAATTTCTTAGTTTACACGTGTTTGATTAACACAATATTAATATATATGTGATACAAATATTTAGTACTCTCTTTGTTCTAAAATGGTGTTCAAGGCACTTAAAAGATCTGCTGAGGCAGAGTAAAAACAACTGTATAATAAAATTATTGCAAGAATAAAAATAAATCAAAAAGAAGATTTAAAAATATATATGTCAATACCTGGCATACATGCTAATTACTTAGATGGAAAAGAAAATAAATGCTTGCTGTTAGCCTACTGTGTAGATTCCTTGTTTAATTTAATTTATTTATGAAAAACAATTCAGCAGCTAAATATTCATGTCAAATTAAATTATTCACAGAAATGTAACAGGTGACTCACAGAAGTGAGACTCTATGGGTGTAACAAGAGCATCAACCCACAGCCTCTTTATCATCTTGCCTATGGATTTTACAAAACTTACTTTTAAAACTCACTCTTCTAAACTATGTAATATGATAAAGATAAGACGCACATGTGTAACTACTGAAAAAAGGGGAACAGAATGCAAAATATGTTTGATAAATGCTTTTCTAGTTGAAAGAAAATTATTAAAAACACTGTAAAAATCCACAAGTTGGTCAATTAACCAATGTTAAAAAGTTCAATCACTGAATTATCCTGTAAACAAATATATATGCACAAAATATATTCTATGTGGTTAAAAATAAACCTATGAAAACAGTATAATAAAGATACAAAAACATCCAAAAACTGAGGAAATAAAGTTTTACCAAACACTTTCTGTTTCTTAATAACCTAAAAAAACACACACACAAAAAAACACACTAAACAATGTATTTTAAACTACTAGAATATGGGTGGTCATATGAAGAAGCAAAATTATAGAAAATTCGGTCAATGCAGCTTTCTAAAAATCTACCCATATACCACAACAGTTCTTAAAAAGGAAAGTAAGATAATTTCCGGGATTTCTCACTGATACAGTATAATTACGAGTCAGACTGTTGACATCTTGGAGAAGAGAAAAAGAACAGCAAAACCTTAGCTGAGGCAAGAGACCTGGTAAAGTTTATTTTTACGTGTCCCGAAGTCACTGATTTGGAAGTACTGGCCAGGAACACATTAGATATGGCTGAAAATTCAATATCTGACACCAAGAAATGACTAGACATATCATAATAAACTCACATAATATAGACAAATATATTACGGGACTTATAGGAAAAAAATATATGTAGACCAAAGACTACAAAAGTAATTCTCAAATAGAGCATACAATAAATGAACCTAAAATCAAAAAGTGTTGGGGAAATTTAATAAAGAAAAATTTCACTGAAGTAAAAAGAAAAGTGTGGCTTCGTATTGAAAAGTCAAAACTTAAAACAGGAAATTTTGGCTCAGCATGAGATATATAAAGACAAATAGGGTTTGGCCCAAAGCTTATCCAGTTTGATATCTCTCTTTAAGAAAAAGAATACAAAATATTGAATTCAAAATTAGGTATGAAAGTAAATATTTAGAATAAGAGAAAACAATAAATTATAATTTTTGACTAATACCACAAAAATCTAAAAAAATTGTATTTCAATTAATTAAATTCCTGATTCACCATTATCATATTTTCTCCCCTTCATTTATTGATAGCATTAACTCTTATTGTCTTTCATAGGATAACTATATTGCACGGCTTTTTTCTCAAAAAGGACATAATGGTAATTATTTCCTTTAGTATAGGTTACTATATTGAGAAAATAGAATAATTTATTTCAACTTCTTCATGTTATTAATAATGTCATGTGTTTTTTAGGACTTTTGGTAATCTTAAGAAAACTTCTCTTAGAGTTTTCAGCCCCTCCCCCAAACATTTGGAAGACTGTCCCACTGTCTAGCTTCTAGATCCATACTTTTCATACTGCCATTTTGCTGCCTACATAATTTAGTTGCTGGGTGCCATAGAGACAATGTATATTGTACTGTGATCACTGCATATGTATCTTAATGTTTTGATGCCTGGTCTGTCAGCCCAATGAGAAATAAGATTATTTCTGGAAGCAATTTTAACACCAGGGCAACTGCCAATAAATTAACTGCACACAAAACTGACGGTGAACCACGTAAATATATCGCTAAAACCAAAAAAATTGACGGTGAACCACATAAATATATCGCTAAAACCAAAGTAAACCCTATTTATACTTAACTGAATTCCCCAAATGCCTAAGGCCATACAAACCTTAATGTATATGACAAAGGGAAAGTCAGAGTTGAATTAGTTTAACTGACTGAAGATAAAATATCTTATTTTTCCATTTTGTTCCCATAAATATAGCTAGGGCCTGTGTGAATACATTGCTAGTTAGTGACCTTGAAGATTAATTTTTATTAGCTTTATGATAAGTGTACTTCTGGTGAAGGCACATCCAAATAAAGAGAAGGCTTTTGACTTACACAGGCTATCAACAACTTACATATGTGGCTGGCCTCAGGCCTCTCTTAAGCATTATTCAAAACCCCAACACAATTAAGCCACATCTATAAGTTCTGGAAGATGAAAGTATGACCTTCAAATATTACAGTCATGTGCCACATATGACATTTTGGTAAACGAGCCCGCATATACGATGGTGGTCCCATCAGATTATAACAGAGCTGACAATTTCCTGTCACAGCCATCATAATGTCATAAAGGAAGGCATTACTCACGTGTTTGTCATGATGCTGGTGTAAACAAACCTACTGTGCTGCTAGTTGTATAAAAGTATAGCACATATAATTACAGTGGTAGGTTATGCCATCTAGATTTGTGTAAGCATACTATAATGTTCACACAATGACAAAATTGCAGACACATTTCTCAAAACGTATTCTCAACATTAAGCAGTGTATAACTATATAACACACTGGGAGGTAGTTATAATGGGAAGATGTTTTAAAAATTGAATATACTCACTGAATGTCCCCATACTTAATGATAAAATTAATCATTTATTTAATGATAAGTATCATTAATGTACTTAATGATAAAATTAAGCCTATACATAAATTATTTAAGTGAAGGGAAAAAATGTGGTTAAATATCAAGTAATAGTAATTAAAAAAAACAACCCTAAATAGACAGAGGAATTACGGCTACAAATGAAATATAAATACTGCACCCAATGATAAACAGAAGGGGGAGAGAAAAATATTAAAGAATTCTAATTTAATCTTTCATTTCAGGGAGCCAACCTAATTGGGATACTACCAAATATTGAAATATGTATTTAGAAATGACTTTTAATGATACATTCTGACTCCCCTCACATTCATGTCTTATAGTCTTCTGTTGAACTTAGAGAGCATTTTTTTAATTTATTAAATCTATTGGGGTGACTTTGGTTAGTAAAATTATATAGGTTTCAAGTGTACAATTCTGTAATACATCATCTATATATTGCATTGTGTGTTCACCACCCAGAGCATTTTTTCAAAAGCTAAAACATTTGGTTTTGAAAAAACACTTCTGAATTTTTGTGATGTTTTATGTTTCTTTTCAATTTTCCTTTATTTACAAATCCAGTGAAATGAAACATTTTGATCTTTAAAAATATCAATGTATTATATAATTCCATTGTTGTGTAATTAATTCCATGAATTTATCTATCCTTTTATCTATATAAATGGGTAGAAAAATAATAGGTACGTATTGTATTTATATTAAATAAATTAAAAGAAAGTCAACTTAAAAATTCAGTTCTTTGGTTGCACTAGTCACCTTTCAAGCACTCAGTCGCCATATGTGGCACAGGCAAAGATTATTTCCATTGCTATTTTTACATTTAAAACAAAAAATTCTGGGTGGCAGGGTATTTTAAAAAAAAAAGTTTGCTTTCATTATTGTGGTTTTATGTACTGAGTACTATTTAGTAATATTATTATGCAATGAAAAATAAACAGACTAGGATAAAATATAGAAAGATGTTGTTAAGCAAATCAGGAGAGGATAGCCATTCTGAGTGTATTATTCATCACATAGACTGTAAAGCAAAATCGACAGATGAAAATACATAAAAATTTTAAATTTACATATGAAGCAAGACACACGAAAAATAGATATAATGCAATTGACAGATTAGAAAAGGATTTACAACATATTGACTAAGACCGAATAGCTAAAATATGTTTAAAAACTCTAACGGTTGTTTAAAAAAAAAAAAAAAAAAAAAAAACTAATAAGAACACAGGTAAAGAAGAACAGGACTAAGCAAATAGAGAAAAGATACAAATTACCTATAAATATGTTAGAAGATATTAGCAGTCAGCATATACATTAAAACAATAGCTAGAGCATATCTTATCTGAAGAATAGATACATTGAAGGAATTTATTATGTTTTCTACCTGAAAAGTTTGGTTAGCACAGAAACTGATACAAACTTTTTAAATGAATATTTGATAAAGTTCTATAAAGTTTAAAACATGTATTTTTCAATTAACCATTTTTTTTTAACTGCAGAAGTTCATCTGAGGGGTGGGGAGTAAGAGAGAGAGCACGAAAGAGTGGGAGCCTGAGGTGGAGTGTACAATGTAACCTTGTTTACAAAAGAAAGGAATTGAATGAAGAAGCTGTTTGATCCTCTATGTCACTCAGGAACAGTGCAATACGGAATATCAAAATAATATAATACTGAGAAACTACTGATCATGAGGTAGATCTGCATAGAATGCAGCTATATATCTATATATCTAAAACTTACCTCTTTACCATTTTTATTGTTTTATTGTTTGAATAGGCAGAGAAGACCTTAGAAAGATATGTCAACTGTTAATAGAGAATATTTCTGGTGATGATTGGCTAAGAGATAAGGAAGGTGAGCAAAATTGGATTAGGGAAATGGAATATTTTTACTTCTAATTTATATAATTACATATTGTTTAAATTAGAGAAAACAGAATACACAATTACTTTAAAATTTATTATTGATAATGATGAATTTGACTTGCTGCTAATCCTCAATGAATTCATACTAATAAAACTGATAGACAGGTGAACACAGTTTTATTAAAATCTTTCATTTTGAGGGTTGCAGGAGCTGAAGACAGGTTAGCAAGAGGCCAATTTTAAAAGAACTTTTAAGCCACGGTTGTTTTTGTTGTTGTTGTTTATCTCAAGAACAGGAATGAAGAGATGTGCTTTACAAAGATTGTTCTGGTAATGAAATGAAGAATGGAATAGAGTTGAAACAGAAGACAGAAGATTCTAAATTTATAGAAAGAAGTCAGGACACAATAAAATGGACAGGGACATTTGTTAAGGCATCATAAACTATGCCAACATAGGGGGATAGAAAAAAAGATTCAAAACATGCTACCATGTGTCCCCGAAAAAAAGACCTAGCAGGATAATCAGCACTAATGCGTCTTTTGGTGCTAAATAAGACCAGGTCTTTAATATAATTAATATGATAGAATAATATAATATAATATAATATAATATAATATAATATAATATAATATAATGTAATGTAATATCGGGTATTATATTAATTTTTGCTCCAAGAGACGCATTTGAGCTGATTGTCTGGCTAAGTCTTATTTTCCGGGAAACACAGTAGAGAGTGGAGTCAATAGTAATAAATAAAACAAGTAGGGAATAGTATGGAGGACATATATGATTAACTTTTGGTAAAAATAATTATTTAATAACTATTAAACACTTATTTCTAGATTGGATTCTGTTCTGCTCAGTTATTTATTTTAAATCACAAAAAGTAAATTTACAAATTCATTCAAGAAATATTAAGGATTAATGTTAACCCAATCAACTACCAAATGAACTGATAAATAACCACATCTTTTTTTATACGGGGATAGTTAGAACTGTTTCTGATCCCTATTCACAAAATTATACAGAAAAGAAAAAAAAATATGTAGATTCAAGCATCCAGAGTTTTGGCCTCCAAAAAAGCTAAAACTCACATCGCTCTTAGAGATCTCATAAAATATATCCATGAAGGTTATATATAGTCATCTTGAAAATAAAGTTTCTTGTTCCAGGAAGTTTGTTTTCAACAAAATTTTCCAACCAACTACCATATTCAAGAAGAGACTACAGCCAATTCAGTAGAAAGCAGGTAATTCCAAATCTTAGGAAAATTTCCTGATTATTATATGTTTATATTAGATGAGTGAGTTGAAATCTTTCATATCCTGAGTTAAAGATTCAAAATATTGCTATATTTTAAGATACAAGGTGTTACTCTTATTAATTTATCCTAATATAATTTGGTAGGGATTTGTGTTTGCTCTAAAGTATATTCTTTGAGGTCTAAGAAAGAAAAATTATAGTTTGCACTGATGTTTACTTAGTTATTTTTTGGGAATAAGAAATTGTTTGTGAAATATGATTCAATATATTCAGAGTTCAATTGTCCACTCGAGAATTCCTTTCTTAAGAAATGAATTAGCAAATAAACTTATCCTTGCAAATTCTATTAAAATAAAATATCTATCTATCTATCTATCTATCCATCTATCTATCATCTATCTTTAGAAGGAGGAAAAATATTTGAGTAACTGAACAAAGCTAATTTAATCTTTAACATATTTATTTTAAACCTTTAATGCAATTCATTCCTTAGGTTTTATTTGTGCATGCATATACTTTTTCATATCAGTGCTTTTGTTTCAAATTAAGAGATAATTCTTTCTTTGACTGCCAATATTAAACAGCAGAAATAAGACACATGGGAGGAAAGCTGAAAGCAAGCCATACTTGGGAAGAAATAATTTCTTTTTAAATATATCCTACCCTATGATAAACATGGTTCCGATATTACTTAGCTAATGTTTTTGAAATTAAAAAAAGTTTTTTTAAAACTTATGGTTAAAGAGAAAAGTCTACATCTGTTTCCATTTTTCCATTTGACTTTAATCAATTAAATCGTCTTCTTTTATTATATGGTACAATCTGAGGTCATTAGAGGAAGTAGTGCTCTTAAAATATGAACCTACCCCATTTATCAAGTACAGATAACAGGAACCATTGGGTAATACAATTATTTATTATTCACGGTAAGTCAAAATATATCTGATCTAGTCTCAACTACCTAAGTAAATTGATGTCTCAATTTACCACCTATATTTAGTAATCATTATTTATTATTTTATTCATAAGAGATTTTCCACATTTGAAGAGAATTAATCTTAAGACAATTCCCAATATCAAATAAAATTTGGTAAACTTAAAATATAATATTTTATTTATGATATTTTTAGAAAAATGGTTTACAAATTATAAAGTAATTATATTGAAACAGTAAAGAAATAACGTATAAGAAATCACTAGCAGCCTTTAAGGAACAAATGATATTTTTAAAAAAATAACATTTTTAAAAAAATAACTACCTACATATCTTGAATTGATTATTCTAACTTTAGTTTTTAGTAATTTACAGCAAGGTCTACAGATATCAATATTTCAATTTAAGAATATCAAAAAGGCACTTATTTTTATAGGATTCAAACTAGGAAAGGGAAATGAACCCAAATTGTTTGAGCTACTTAAACCATTTTTATCAGGCTAGCTCCCTAAAGGAGGATAATTTAATTGGAACAGATCAAAGTATTGATCTGAATGACTGAGACATAGGTCCCGGGGTATTTAACAGATTCATGAAGCAGGTTAAAATGAAACCTATCCAATGTGATAACATTGAACATGGATATTAGTATTTAGGACTGTTTGTCTTAGGATGATAGATTATTTAGAATAAAATAGAGTTTAAGACACTAATTTTCACTGGATATATTAAGAAAGAATATAGGAATTGCTGACATTAAAAAAGGGCAATTGTTTGAGAGTGATCATTAGTATCTAATCTGAATGCAGGTCTTTTCTGAGTTACATAAGAGTGTAAACTTCTTTCTCCACGTGATTTGAGTGGCATTTTTAAATTTTATTATAAGGGAAGAAGTGATTGTTAATAATTGGGACTCAGGATTCAAAGGCCTTGGATGTATTCTTTCCATTGAATGATCCTGAGTAAATTAAGTACTGCCTCTAAGACTCAACTACTTTATCTATAAAATAGTGGTGTGATGGTTAATTTTAATGACAGTGCTTACCTCCATGAGGTGAGGAGTGAAAATTTAAAGATATACTACTTCAAAAACACTTAGCATAGTGACTGGTAAAAATTAAATATTTTAATGAAAAAAAAGATACTTCTTGGTTTTATTGATGGCTTCTTGTTTATACAGCTCATCGAGCAAAAAAAAGTCAAAAATTTACATCACTGAATTAATGATTAAAGTCTTTCTTGTTTCTGTTAAAAACGAATAAAAGCTAATAAGTAACCTGTTAGAGTAAACATTATCTAATTAATAATTCATATTAATACAGCACAATCGTATCTTTTCAACAGCATTCCAAATGCTCCATATGCCTGCCTTCATTACTCATGGGAGTCATTCATTCATTCATGCATTCATTTATTCAGCAAGTGTTGTATTGTCTCTTCTGTTGCAGACCTCATAGCATGATTCTGATGCAAGCATCCCCTCAATTATTGTGTTTTATTTGTCTTTGCATTCAAGGTGCTTAGCAACTACTCACCTCCAAATACAAATGTGAAAAGGGTAACATGGTAAGAATTAGCTCAAATAATTAAAGGACTTGTGTATTAGTCAGGCTAGCATGGAATTGCTGTTAGAAAACTTGTAATTGCTGATGGAAAGATCTAGGAGTCCAAACTGGTGACTTCTATACTGTAAGTAAAATTGTGAGGCTAGAATTGGCTAAAAGTAAAGGTGGTATGTTATTTAGAGATGGCAAAAGATGTAAAACAATCTTCTTTGAAACCAGGAGAGTCACATCACCATTAGTGGGATGGGAAGGCAGTTTTACCTATCCAGTTGATTTCATGTATGTCTTGGAATGACCCTAAACAACAATTTCCAGAGTGATGGAATACTCAGCTGCATAGTTGAAGACACAGAAAAAAACTGATGGCTGTGTAGGTGAATTATGAAAATTGTAGGATAGAGGGAAGGGAACTAAGGATTTTTGGAAAAGAGGGCTTACAACAATGGACTACTGACTACGTGCTGGATAAAGAGGAAAAGAAATGCAAGGGGAAATTTACTTATGGATAAAAATTGGATTGGTAGGGTCAATGACAAGTGTTGCTAAGGGTGAACTATAGTGTATAAGGCTGAGATTTATAAATTTAGAAGTATGAACTTTCTGCTCATCCAGAAAAAAAAAAAAGTATACACATCAATTCCTCCTAAAATTGACACTTATTTTGGGTAGGCATCAGTCCTTTAATGAGATTAATGATTTAACTTATAGATTTGATTGTTTCATCAGAAATTAACTATCATATAATGATCCACCCATAGGCCATTTTTTTTTTTTATGTAAAAGAATACTAACCAAGACTTAAAATCTGGTACTGTCCTACTTAATGTATGTAAGGTATGCACCATCAGTTTGAAACTATCACCAAATATATTGCCCTACTATACCAAAATTCAGTACATGGAAGCCAATGAAACACCTGGTTACTTCCATTAAAAATAAACTCTCTAGGGGGCCGGCCCGGTGGCTCAGGCGGTTGGAGCTCCGTGCTCCTAACTCCGAAGGCTGCCGGTTCGATTCCCACATGGGCCAGTGGGCTCTCAACCACAAGGTTGCCAGTTCAATTCCTCAAGTCCCACAAGGGATGGTGGGCAGTGCCCCCTGCAACTAAAATTGAACACAGCACCTTGAGCTGAGCTGCCGCTGAGCTCCCAGATGGCTCAGTTGGTTGGAATGCGTCCTCAAGCTGAACGGCACCCTCCACAACTAAGGTTGGAAGGACAACAACTTGACTTGGGAAAAAGGCCTGGAAGTACACACTGTTCCCCAATAAAGTCCTGTTCCCCTTCCCCAATAAAAACTTTAAAAAAATTAAAATTAAAAAATAATAACCTCTCTATTTGAAATAGCTACATCAAAAAAAATCCAATATTAGATTTAGAACATTAGCATATATCCTTATAACTCAGAGTGATTTCTACGCATGTTTTTGAAGCAATATAAAGTACTTTAAATTATGTATTCATCAAGTGCAGGAATAAACAAATATGGATGAATTTACAGCTTACAAGGAAAATCCAGCTTTTATCTAACATTGTGGAGATAAAATATTAAAATAATTAAAGAATAAACAATCATAAAGTGGACACTGAATAAATATAGGTAGTTCTTACAGTCTAAGTATATGAAAGATTATAATTTCCACTAAACTTCATATGGGGAAAGTAGCTATTTGATGTTCAGGTTTATGAACATATTATAAAAAGAACCTTGGTTGGCCATGGCAAAATGTCAACCTGCAATATAGCAGTGTTTCAGCTGTGCAGTATAAATTTATGTTTCCTTTAGAAGTGAAATCTTTTGTCAGAAAGTTGAAGGAAGAGAAAAAAGAAAGTATCCAGAGACAAGAGAATGCGTGGAATAGATTTGATAACTCAGTGAAAGCTTTTGCTTTAATGTTAATTTGTGCTACAATGAGAAGGTTATTGGCAAGGACACAAACTTTGCTTTTTATATTTGTAAGAGTTATACTGTGGGGTATATTTATTTGAAAAAGGCTGAATGGGCACTTCCATTCTTTCTCTAAGACTACTAGAATAAAAGGAAGCACTTTGAAAATAGATAAATTTGAAAAAGACTAGAGAATTCCAGAAGACCTAAGTCCATTACAAACCCTATCATTTTATTCAATGCTGCCAAATGACAGATCCTTCCTCAGGATAAGAAAGAATTTAATTTGAAAGAAACACTCAAATGTCTAGAATCAATTCTATTCCAGTGAAATATTACCTTTTTCTTTTGTGTTAAGGAAAAGACATGGCAAAATAATTGGAACAACTTTCTTTATTCTGAGAGAAGTGGGCAACAAATGATACCACAAGCTCCCTTGACAATACCTCAAGAAAATAGTCCTGTAAATGAATCCATACCTATTAAAATGACCCCACCCTCTCATCCCCAGCTAATATACATATGTGGATGGTGGATGTAAACTCTGAGAGGTGCTTTCTAATTTAAAAAAAAAAAAAAGATAAAACAAAACAGTATAGGCTGTGGGCTCTTCTCCCATAACAAGATGCTAAAGACATAATTTAGATACTTCTTATTGTTGTGATCAAGTGCTCTGCCCCAACACCCAGTATAATGTGCTAAACACATCTTATGAAAGAGCAATTTGACAGATTAAGTAACAACAACAAGAAACCAAACAATCTAGTTAAAAAAATGCAAAGGACCTGAACAGACACTTCTCCCATACAACATGAAGACATACGACAGATATATGGCCAACAGATATATGAAAGATACTCAATTTCACTAGCTATTCGGGGAATACAAATCACTGTGAGATACCACCTCACACCTGTTAGAATGGCTGTTATTAACAACACAAGTAATAACAACTGTTGGAAAAGTTGTGGAAAAAAGGAATCCTCAGACATTGTTGGTGGAATGCAAACTGATACAGCTACTATGGAAAATAGCATAGCAGTTACTCAAAAAATTAAGAATAGAATTACCATATGACCCAGCAAATCGCTGCCCTGGGTATCTACCCAAAAAATTTGAAAACATTTATCTGTAAAGATATATGTACCACTATGTTCATTGCAGCATTATTCACAGTGGCCAAGACATGGAAACAACTGAAGTGTCTTTTGATAGATGATTGGATAAAGAAGATGTGGGACATATACACAATGGAATATTCCTCAGCCATAAAAAAAAAGCTGAAATACTGAAGATGTCATGAAAATGGCAGCGTGAGGTGAACCTCTGGAAATCTCCCCCGGAATTTACAACAAATTGAACAACTATAACTCCACAAAGGACTCCCTGCACAGCAGACAGGCAAGATGAAGAGGCCCACTACTGAATTCACCTAAAGGTGGGCAAATTGCACGAGCAGGGGAGGAGGGAAGGGAGAAGTGCGGAGACGGGACCGCGTGGGCTAAGGATGCAGACCTAGCTCAGTGCTCCGAGCTCACTGCATCCCGGAGCTAACGCAGCTGCGGGAGAGGGAAGAATGAAGACTGCTAGTGCTCTGCTTATGGCCCACAGGGCTGAGGGGACAGCACGTAATACGGCTGCATCCAATGCTCACACCAGAGACCTCAGAGCAAAGACTGAGGGAAGAAGGCTGAAAACAGTGGTTTAAACCCTCACTGCTGCAGTGAAAGGAAGCCATAGGCAATGAGACTAGCCGCTGCCTCCCTACCCTCCCAGAGCTCGCCCTGCCCCCACCTGCCTAGTGCTAGAAGTGCAACAGTAGCAGTGTCAGATCAAAAGAACAGAATATTTGCAGTTCTGGGAACTGTGGTCCACAGACACAGATTTGCAGCCCAACTAATTCTGGCAAAGGAGAGGGAGCTGTGAAAGCAGGACTGGCTGTGGTGGTGGTTGCTGCCATTACTCTGGGCCACCTCTCACAACTCACCCCACCCCTGTCCCCACCTATCTGGGTGGATCCCTGCAAGAGTAAACAGAACTGCTGAAACACACCAGCTCTGAATCTGGTGCAGGAAGAGCTTTGAAACTTCAAAAGCTCTCTGCATCCCCACATGGATGCAACACCCTATGAACCAGATGAACTGTTAACAAAGGAGAAGCCCACCTTCCAGGGAATTCTCCCACTGTGTGACAAGCTGGAATAGTGCAGAGAAAACATAACACTATAGTGTGAGAGACAAAAAAAGGCTGCAGTTGGAGAGAAAATAAAACATTCTACCAACAAGTACTGGAAAACAAAAGAAAGACCTCTTCCTATCATCCTGTTGCAGAATCCACTCCTGTAGATGTCTAGGAAGAGAAATAATAAATCATTAATTTCCGTGAAAAACCAAGGCAACAAGATAGCTCAGAAAAAAAGTGAAAAGTCTCCAGAAAAGAAACTTAAAGATATGGAAATATGTGACCTAAATGACAGAGAATTCAAGATTGCAGTTCTGAAAAAACTCAAAGAGATGCAAGAAAACACAGAAAGGCAATTTAATGAACTCAGAAACACAATCAAAGAACAACATGAACATTTTACCAAAGAGATTGAAATTTTAAAAAAGAACCAAATAGAATTTCTGGAGATGAACAACTCAATAGAAGAAATGAAGAATGAAATAGCCAGCTTAGGTAGTAGAGTTGACCAGATGGAGGAAAGAATCAGTGACATCGAAGATAGAAATGACACGGATGGAAGAAGAAAGAGACTTGAGTCTTAAAAGAAATGAAAGAACTCTACAGGAACTTTCTGACTCCATCAGAAAGAGCAATATAAGAATAATACACATACCAGAAGGAGAAGAAAGAGAGAAAGAAACAAAGAGTATATTCAAACAAACAGTCGATGAGAACTTCCCAAACTTGTGGAAAGAACTGGTTCCTCGAATCCAAGAAGCAAATACAACACCTAATTATCTCAATCCCAACAGGCCTTCTCCAAGGCACATTGTATTCAAGCTATCAAAAATCAACGAAAAAGAAAGAATCCTCAAGGCAGCCAGGGAAAAGAAGGTAGTAACCTACAAAGGAAAGCCCATTGGATTATCATCAGTTTTCTCAGCAGAAACTCTACAAGCCAAGAGGGAGTGGAACCAAATATTCAAACTATTAAAAGGGAGAAATTGTGAGCCAAGAATAATATACCCAGCAAAGATATCCTTTAGATATGAAGGAGGAATGAAGACCTTTCCAGACATACAGAAGCTGAGGGAATTTTCCAATACACGACCTGCACTACAAAAAATACTAAATTTGACCACCAAAAACAGAGACAATTTGTGGCAACCAAAACATAAAAAGGGGGATAGTAAAGGCCTGAACCAGAATATGGGAATGGAGAAAGTAAGTGTGCTGAAGAAAACGGAATACTCTAACTATCAAACTTTCTTTTACAAATACTTAAGAGTAACCACTCAAAAAAAAATCCAGAACTGAAATATATACTGTAATAAAGGAATAAATAAAGGGAAATATCATAGAATACCACCACACAGAAATGACAGACAGCAACAAAACGGCAAAGAAACAATGGAGATACATACAGTCTTACCAGAAAACGAAAGATAGAATGATAGGAAATCCTCACATCAATAATCACCCTAAATGTAAATGGTGACTAAACTCCATTTATTATAACTCCATTTTATTGGTGACTGAACTCACCAATAAAAAGGCACAGAGTAGCAGATTGGATCAAAAAACTAAACCCTACCATATGCTGTCTCCAAGAGACATATCTCAGCTACAAGGACTTTTGAGTCTAGTGCAACTCAAAGTGAAAGGGAAATTGATACTCTAAGCAAATGGTATCCAGAGAAAATCAGGTGTAGCTGTACTGATATCAGATGAAACAGACTTCAGGGTGAAAAAGGTAACAAGAGACAAAGATGGACATTTCATAATGGTAAAGGGGACTATACAACAAGAAGACATAACAGTCATCAATATTTATGCCCCCAATCAGGGAGCACCGAAATATACCAAGCAACTACTAACAGAACTAAAGAGAGAAATTGACCAAAACACAATTATACTAAGGGACTTAAATACATCATTGACAGCTATGGATAGATCATCCAAACAGAAAATAAATAACGAAACAGTAGCCCTAAATGACACATTAGATGAAATGGACATAACTGACATATATAGAGCACTTCATCCTAAAACATCAGACTATACATTCTTTTCTAGTGTACATAGAACATTCTCAAGGATAGACCATATATTGGGACATAAAATCAGCCTCAGCAAATTTAAGAAGATTGAAATCATACCAAGCATATTCTCTGATCACAAGGCTTTGAAATTGGATATCAACTGCAAAAAGAAAGCAGGAAAAAACACAAATACATGGAGATTAAACAACATACTTTTAAAGAACAACTGGGTCAAAGGAGAAATTAGAGGAGAGATCAAAAGAAACAAATGAAAATGAAAATACATCCTACCAATATTTTTGGGATGCAGTGAAAGCAGTTTTAAGAGGGAAATGTATATAATTAAAGGTCTATGTGAAGAAACAAGGAAAATACCAAATAAATAACCCCACGTTACTCCTTAAAGAACTAGAAAAAGAACAAATGAAATCCAAGATCAGCAGAAGAAATGAAATAATAAAAATCAGAGCAGAACTAAATGGAATAGAGAACAAAAAGACAATAGAAAAAAATTAATGTGACACAGCTGGTTCTTTAAAAAGATTAATAAAACTGACAAATGCTTGGCTAGACTCACTCAGATAAAAAGAGAAAAGATACTAATTAACAAAATCAGAAACGAAAGAGAATTTATCACACATGCCACAAAAATACAAAGGATCACCCAAGAATACTATGAAGGACTATATGCCCAAAATTCAATATCCTAGAAGAAATAGACAAGTTCTTAGAAAAATATAGCCTTCCTAGGCTGAACCATGAAGAACTGGAAAATCTAAACGGACCGATCACTAGTAACAAAATTGAATTAGTGATCCAAAACCTTCTCAAAAGCAAAAGTCTGGGACCAGATGGCTTCACTACTGAATTCTACCAAACCTTCAAAGAGTATCTAATACCAATACTGCTCAAACTCTTCCAAAAAATTGAAGAAGAGACAGTACTCCCTAACTCATTTTATGATGTCAACATTACCCTGATACCAAAACCTGGTAAGGACAACACAAAAAAAGAAAACTACGACCAATATCTCTGATGAATACAGGTGCAAAAATCCTAAACAAAATTCTAGCAAATCAAATGCAACAATGCATTAAAAATATTATTCATCACGACAAAGTGGGGTTCATCCCCGGGGCACAAGGATGGTTCAACATATGCAAATCCATCAATGTGATACAGCACATAAACAAAATAAAGGACAAAAATCATATGATTATATCAACTGATGCAGAAAAAGCTTTTGACAAGATACAACATCCATTTATGACTAAAACACTTAATAAAATAGGTACAGAAGGAAAATACCTTAACATAATAAAGGCCACATATGACAAACCCTCAGCTAATCTCATAATTAATGGTGGAAAACTGAAGCCCTTTGCTCTACGTTCAGGAACACGACAGGGCTCTCTCCTATGACCTCTGCTTTTCAACACAGTGTTGGAAGTCCTCGCCAGAGCAATCAGGCAAGAGAAAAAAGTAAAAGACATCCAAATTGGGAATGAAGAAGTTAAACTGTCACTCTTTGCAGATGACATGATGCTATATATAGAAAATCCTAAAGACTCCACCAACAAGCTATTAGAAACAATCAACGAGTACAGTAAAGCTGCCGGCTACATAATCAACGTACAAAAGTCCATTGCATTCCTATATACTAACAATGAAACCTCAGAAAAAGAAATAAAAAGAAACAATTCCTTTTGCAATTGCAGCAAAAAGAATAAAATACCTAGGAATAAACTTCACCAAGTATGTGAAAGACCTATATGCCGAAAATTATAAGACATTTTTAAAAGAAATTGAAGAAGACACAAAGAAATGAAAGACATTCCGTGATCATGGATTTGAAGAATCAACATAATTAAAATGGCCATATTACCCAAAGCAATATACAGATTTAATGCAATCCCCATCAAAATCCCAATGGCATTTTTTAAAGAAATAGAACAAAAAAATCATCAGATTTGTTTCGAACCACAAAAGACCCCAAATAGCCAAAGCAATCTTAAGAAAAAAGAACAATCATGGAGGTATCACACTCCCTGACTTTAGCTTGTACTACAGGGCAACAATAATCAAAACAGCATGATATTGGCAGAAAACCAGACACACAGACTAATGGTATAAAATTGAGAACTCAGAAATAAAACCCCATAAATATGGACAGATAATTTTTCAAAAAGAAGCAAAAAAAATACAATGGAGAAAAGACAGCCTCTCCAATAAATGGTGTTGGCAGAATTGGAAAGCCATGTCCAAAAGAATGAAACTGAACTGCTAGCTGTCACCACGTACCCAAATTAATTCAAAATGTATCAAAGACTCAAGCATAAGACCCGAATCAATAAACTGCATAGAAGAAAACATAGGTACTAAACATGGACCTTGGGTTCAAAGGGCATTTTGTGAATTTGACTCCAAAGGCAAGGGAAGTAAAAGCTAAAAGAAATGAATGAGACTATATCAAACTTAAAAGCTTCTGCACAGCAAAAGAATTGACAAAATAAAGGGACAACCAACTGAATGGGAGAAGATTTTTGCAAACAGTGCCTCCGATAAGGGGCTAATATCCAAAATATACAAGGAACTCATGAAACTCAACAACAAAAAAACAAACAACCCAATTGAAAAATGGGCAGAGGACCTGAAGAGACATTTCTCCAAAGAGGACATACAAAAGGCAAATAGACATATGAAAAAATGCTCAACATCACTAATCATCAGAGAAATGCAAATAAAAACCACAATGAGCTATCACCTCACCCCAGTCAGAATGGCTATCATCAACAAGACAAATAGTAAGAAGTGTTGGAGGGGCTGGGGAGAAAAAGGAACCCTCATACACTGTTGGTGGGAATGCAGACTGGTGCAGCCGCTATGGAAGGCAGTGTGGAGGCTCCTCAAAAAATCACGAATAGAATTACCGTATGACCCAGCAATCCCACTCCTAGGTATCTACCCAATAGATCTGAAAACATTTATCCATAAAGACACGTGTGCTCCAACGTTCATTGCAGCTTTATTTACGGTGGCCAAGACATGGAAACAACCAAAATGTCCTTCGATAGATGAATGGATAAAGATGTTGTGGTATATATACACAATGGAATACTATTCGGTGGTAAGAAAAGATGAAATACAACCATTTGTGACAAGATGGATAGATCTTGAGATTTTAATGCTAAGCGAAATAAGACAGAAAAAGCAGAGAACCATATGATTTCACTGATATGTGGTATATAAACCAAAAACAACAATAGAACAAGACAAACAAATGAGAAACAAAACCTCATAGACACAGACAATAGTTTAGTGGTTACCAGAGAGTAAGGGGGGTGGGAGGTGGGAGATGAGGGTAAGGGGGATCAAATATATGGTGATGGAAGGAGAACTAACTCTGGGTGGTGAGCACACAATGTGATTTATAGATAATGTAATACAGAATTGTACACCTTAAATCTATGTAATTTTATTAACAATTGTTACCCCAATGAACTTTAATTTAAAAAAAAAGAAAAAGAGAAAAGAAGCCAAGAGATAAAAATGACAACAAATAAAAAAAAAAAAATCTTTCTTGAGGAAAAAAAAAAATGAAATACTGTCATTTGCAACAACATGTATGGATCTTGCTAAATGAAATGCTAAAAGTTTATGCTAAAACTTTTATGCTAAAAGTTTATGCTAAAAGTAAATGCTAAAAGTAAAATGCTAAAAGAGGGGCCTTGTAGAAGAGGGTACAGGGAGTCAAATATATGGTGATGGAAAGAGAACTGTCTCTGGGTGGTGAACACACAATGTGATATACAGATGATGTGTTACAGAATTGTACACTTGAAACCTATATACTTTTACTAACCAATGTCACTCCAATAAATTTAATAAAAATTAAAGTAATGGTTCTTTCTCATGTGTTATATCTGTCACTCTGTCAGTCAGGGATACATTTAAGTGGATGTTTCCTGGCCAGGAGTAAATATGTGTGCCTCTGGATGTTACTGATGGGAGAATGACTTGAGCAATTTGTGTTGAGTCTGGTGTTCTTGATTCACCTTGCAGTGGGAATACAAACAACCTACTCAGCACTGTTTCTAAAAACTCTTTGAAATCCCCTGCTCTTTGGTTTTACATTTTTCAATTTTTATTACTGGGTAAAATTCAGTATATGTTACATTATGTGCCGTGATCATTCTTTCTTTATCTATACATTTTTATAAAGCTTGATATTTCCAGGTGCTAATACAGTTTGATTTTTAAGTACAAGGAGCATCAATCTGGCTTTGGTAAGAAAATACCTTTGTTAGCATATTTACATATTTGCCAACCTTTCCACTTGATTCAGCGTTTCTCTATTTATGTAACTTTTTTTTTTACAGGACTAGTACTTGCCTTGAATAACTTGACTTTTTATTTGAGCTATGAGTTTATAACTATGCAGTTTAATGGTTTGGACTTTTAAGAAAGAAATTTCATGATAAAACTTAACCCCTACTCTGCCAGAATTCTTAGCTCAGTTATTTTTCACTAAAGCTATTGATGCTTCAGTTAAGGAGAGGGAGCTTAGAGTTTGCATAAACAACATGTTCTCGTTTTATTCCAGAATAATGTAACATGAGAACTACTCTGAAGAAAAAACTGAAAATATGACACATTAATCAGAAGCCAGAAAGGACCCATGAAACATTTCTCCTTGCACCCAGCCAGCCTTACTCTAACTCAGGTTGCAGGAAGGAGGGAGCTTCTATTGGAACTCAAAAAACTAAACGAAAGCAAAAGCTATAGGAGGAGCCAAATTTAAAAAGAGGGGAATAGACAGACTCTGGGTGCTTTTTGTAGAAGGAGGGGAAAAAGAACTTCAAGATAGGCCTTATGTTCCAGATTGGAAAGACGGAACAACAGCAAGAAAGAAAGTTCTTTCAGAGGTCAGAATGGAAAATATTCTCAAGGTATAAAAGTTATGTCACATTTTTGAATACTTTCTTTGCAAATTTCTCTTAAGAGGCTTGAAGTCACTGAAAAAACTTAGGACTAAGTCATTGTCAAATTATACTTTTTTTATATGTTATTGCTGAGTCATGAGGATGTCAGTGATTTTATTTTGTGACAGTCTTACGACAAATTTGTTTTTATTTCCCACTTTAAGACCTACTTAAGATAATGAAATAAATACTTTGAATACTTTAAAACATCATCTTATTCTACCGTAGTCAAGCATTGGCAATAGAGCATTTGTGGAAATCCTGAGTGTTAAACTCTGTTAATTACACAAAATTAGATTTACCTTTTCTAAAGTATTTTCTTGACTAATATGTAACTTCTCGGGCTTCCTGAGCATCTATCTAAAGCAGCAGGGACAGCGACTAATGAATGGCATTGATGTGAGTCATTGGAAAATGTCCAATTTTAATTAAATAATAGTTGCGTACATACCACAACACATCCTATATCTCACAAATTCATATGGTGGTAATCACATGTTGTCCACAAGTTGTGTTTTGTGAGAATTTTGGGAGTTTATGCAGCCAAATATGTAATGGTCAAACGTCAAACTGTTCTTCAGATAAAGCCCAAAAAAAAGCCAGAAGAACTAGATTTTGTGTTCCCCTTGACTATAAAAAGACAACTCTTTGTAATATTAATTATGGAACGTTATGCCAAAATAAAAAAAGAATACATAAAACCTCCAAAGACATTATGTTAATTAAATAATACAAAGGTTTATGTTTTATTGAATATGAAGGTTTTTAGCAATTCCCTGTGTTTTTTTTACCATGATCTAGTATTATGTCTAAAATGAAACTAAGACTTGCATTCATTCACCCTCAAAATACTTAGAGTTATCAGCTACCTTCCAGTCATGGTTTTAGGCACTAGTAAATTAGCAGTGAAGACAACAATCAAAATCTTAGGTCTCAGAAATTAGAAGTATGTGAGAGCCTTATAATAAAATGTCTTATAAGATAATGGATGAGTCCTGTAATGTATTTATGCTACCCTTTATCCATGTTAATATAGAGTTATCAATATTCATCCAGTGCTTTTAGACAAAAAAATTAATATGAACTTAGTGCAACGTTCATCTTATATAAGAATGGTAGTTTTATTTACTAGAGCGAACATTTACTAAGCACCTACCCTGAGTTAGGTACCACACACAACACAAAAGTTAATTCTCAGCATGACCCTGTGAGGTACATATTTTTATTCCTATTTTGAGATACAGAAACTATACCTCTTACCCATTATAAAATAGCTAAGAAATGACAGAAATTAAATTCAAATTTAGTTTTCTTTAAATGTAAATACAGTGTTCTTTCTACCATAGCACATTATTTTCTTTTCTCTTTTCGGGTATGAGGGCATTTAGTTGGGAAATATAGATTTCATTTGATATTAGGATAGCACTTTAGAATATGTTATTCTACTTTTATGGATACTAAAATAATTTGGAAAATATTTTGTTAGGCTATTTAAAGATAAAAGGTAAAATTCTTGATATTTATTTATTCATTAATTTATTCATTTATTTATTTTACTTTAAATACTTTGAATGTATCATCCCATTGCCTTATGGCCAAATTTTTTTTTTCTGGTGATAAATCAGCTGTTGTTATTGGTTTCTCTTGTTGCTTTCAATGTTTTCTCTTTATGTTTGGCTTTCAGCATTTTGACTATGATGTACCTGGGTGTGGAACTCTATGTTTATCTAACCTCATACTCTTGGCTATATACTAATCCCTAGAGTTTCCATAAGACCAAGCTGTGAGGTAAATGGATGAGAACTGTCCCAGACTCTTTCTCTTCTTAACAAGATTTAATAGATTTTTCTTTTAACAAATGTTTCTCCATATTCTACATGCAGTTAGGAAAAATTTTAGAAACTTGAAATGATATTGCTATAATTTCCCCTAGTTGGAGAGAGGGTCTATCAAGCTCATCAATCCTCCATTTCAGAAGCTCTGTCCTCTCTAGGCTAATACTGAAGCGCAATTTCTAGACCTTCACAACATCTATGTAAAGTTACATTAGAAAACGTAGGTAGCATATTTAAATCCTGATATGATTTTGTTTGTTATTTTAAGTGGAAATCAATAAATCAATGGATTTTCATAATTTTTAAACCTTAAGGACAGAGATAATGCCCCATTTGCTTTTAAAATTTCAGTAGCTGGTATCTCATAAATGGTCAATATATTAAATGCTATATATTTCATTACTGAATGAATGAGGTTGTTGTATTCTACTTATTTCCTAATATTTATTTTAGCAGCCCAAAAGCTGCATGAGAATAAGTGTGTATGCTTCACATACTTGATATATTCTAAGATATTAACTCATTCTTTAACACATAGTAGACTCACAAGACCTCCCTATTTATTACATCATTGAATGATAGATGATATAGGCTCCCTGACCAAGCAAACTTGTTCAGCCAGGACAGTCTTTCTGAATTAAATCCTCTATGTGGGACAGAATAGCTAATCAAAGACAAGACTAGGCATTAATTTTAGAAAAGCAATGTAAAACGGATTGTTAATAATGTTTGAAAACCATTTCTTGTTTAGGTGGATGTTGCCAGACGGACTGTCAGATTGCATCAGTGTAACTTCTTGCTCTCTGAGCCAGTTGGAAAAAAAGATGAAAAGATTCCTGATCAGGACTGGGTACAGTGCCAATTGCTGCTGGACACTGTGGAGACAATTTTTGAAAAGGCATCTAATAAAATATTATAACTATAAAAACTTGTATTTGTGTAGTAGAAAAGTAAAATGAGAGTTTCCTTCTTTGTTTCCAGCAGAGGTACCAGTAGACTAACAATATAGTAATAGATAACAAGTATGCTCCAATTCAAAAGTAAAGTGCTAGACTATCTACAGAGGACCATAAGCGAAAATGGCTTAAACCTGATTTTGCAACATAACCAGCAGCCAGTTTAAGAGTAGTGTAGTAGACTGTGGGTTCTCCTTTTCCTTTTCTTTTTTTTCTAGTCATAAGGAAGGTAAAAATAACTCAATTATCTTGAAGCTAAGCAAAGTCATGTTACTAATTCTAACCAATTCTCTGCATGGAAATTGCCATGAAGAATTTCTAGGCTGAAGTATGGAGAAATAGTGATTGAGATCTCCATGTGCTTCGTTTCCTAGCTGCAAGTTCCAGACGGTACAGTAATATCATGAGGATGTCTCCATCACATTGGGTCCCTGAGTGTCTATAAAAACAGAACACCTTCACATCAATGTAAAAGGAACTAACAATAAAAGTGAAAATTAAGTTGCCGATATATTCAATTTCAAGGTGTTACCACAGCATAAACTGGTTTATTCTGATCAACACTGGTATAAAATAAATGAAATGGAAGTGATTGAGAAAGTAAATCCCTTTAAGGAAATTTGTTGATTTACCTGTAGGAGACAGCATGATAACTCTGACTTCAGTTGAGGCAGAGGAGCTTGCAGGGGAGCAAAATGAAAGCCTGGCCAGTGGCACCTGGATCCTGTTAGGACACAGAGATACTCAGTAAAAGGAAGCAGGGAGGTAGCTGAAGTAGTGCGTGGTATTGAGGGAGCAAGACTGAAACTGACTTCCAGAAAGACCAAGTAAGTACATTTACAAACTTGTTATCCCTCAAAACTAACACAAATATAGACAAAATATCTAAAATTAACCTTTCCAGTACTCTGCAAATTAAACAATACTACAGAATGAACTAAAAATAATTTATCCAAGAGATAATACTTGGTAATACAGTAGGGTCTGTGACATTTTAACTGGGGCTATTCCCACCCACCTGCTCTCCCATGTCACTGGTCTGGTAGCAGAGAAAAGCCATCAGTCTTTTAGCCAAAGAAGATGACTTTCTTCTTTTGGAGTTCCATTAGAAGTGCCATCCCCAGAGCACAGTCAATATTTTGTGCAAACTTTCAGATTGCTATAAAAACCCTATTCTTACATTATGGTACCTATTTCATTTGACATAGACCTCAAATCAGCAGAATAGGGTGAGCCAGCTTCCAGGGTATTACTGAAACAAAGTAAAATAATATCACTGCCTACAGCTGTGATTTCAGTTGGGGTAGTTTGACAAGGAATTTAAAGGGGAATTCTGGAGAACCAGATAACAATAGGGAACTTTGGAAAGGCCCAACATATACCTCGGGATCAAACAGGTTTGGTACAAGGCTGTGTGTATGCCCAGGAAGAACGTGAGAAAGAAGGCAGCTGACATTGAGACACTGCACACGCAGGCAGTAAAAGTTAAGGCTGCCTTGTAAGCTGTTTAAAGTTTGAAGGTTTTCTTCTCTTACAGATCTGTTGCAAAGGGTGGGAAACCTATAGGGGAGGTAACTAAATAAATCATCTGACTAGTGATTGGCTCACCACTAACATATACTGACAAGTGTGCCCACAGGAAGACAGGCTTAAAAATGAAAACAAGAAATTAACAACAAAAACTACCAGCTAATAAAGAACTCATTGGCCACAGGAAATACAAAATCTATAGAATTCATTCAGGAGAGTTGATAAACAAATAAGCTGGAACAATGGAGCAAAAGGAGATTTTTTTTTTAAAAAAGTAACAATAACAAACCTTGGAGTAGGGGGTAAGGGAGCTGACGAATCTGACACCATAGTTGTTATCATATGTTAGCTAGAATTTCCAGTGTTCAACAAAAAGGATTATGAGACATGAAAAGAAACAGGAAAGTATGCCACACATACATGGGAAAAAGATAAAATATCTCTGAGGAGGATGAGATTTTTAACCTAATAGACAAAAACTCTAAATAAGCTCTTATAAACATGTCCAGAAAACTAAAGAACCATGTCAAAAGAAGGCATGACGATTATCTCACAAAACAGACCACGCTATTAAAGAGATAAAACCTAAAAATTAACCATATAAAATTCTGCAATGGAAGATACAATTACCAAATTATATATTTACTACAGTGGCACAACAGTAGATTTCATCAGGCAGAGAAACATGAGCAGACATGAACATAGCTCAATAGAGATTATCCAAACTGAGAAGCAAAAGAAAACTAATGAAGAAAAATCAAGAGTCTCATAGACCTGTAGACACCATAAAGCATACTGACAATATGCACAGTAAGAGCCCCAAAACTAACACAGATATAGACAAAAAGCTATTAATAAATAAAAGCAGAAAGAAATATCTGAAAAAAATGACCAAAAACTTCCAAAATTTGTTGAAAAATGTTAATTGACACATTAAAGAAGCTCAACAAACTTCAAAAGGGATTTATTGAAAGTTATTCCCATCTAGACACATGATAGCCAAAATGACAAAAGTAAAAGATAAAGATAAAATTGTGAAAGCAGGAAGAGAAAAACTGTACCATGTACAACTCATCCTCAATAGAAATACAAATTGTATTATATATACACAGAATCATAAGAAATCTATTAAAACATCTTATTAGAACAAGTGAATTTGGCACCTGTTGAAATGCCTTGCTAACAGTCTATGTGCAATAAATCTCAAGTTAATATAATTAAATAGAAATAAATATGTGACAGATAAGGACACTATATATATTATGTTCTAGTTACCAAATTAAGTTAGAGTTTTTAAATGAATGTTATTGTTCAGTACCATATTTATGTAAATCTGTGGTAGCAATTAATACAGGTTTATAGTTTACACTGACATTAACTAATGTAACACATTTTAGAAACATTGGTCTCAATGTCTGAAATTGCATAAAAATTACTAAGAACAAAAAAAGAAAAACTACTTAGAACAAAGAAGAGAACATTCTCCAAAATAGAAAAAAAGAGTTTGGCAACATGGTCAATATAAGATAAATATACAAAATAATTGTACTTCTATACACTAGTGACAAACAATTTGAAAATGAATTAATAAAGCAATCTCATTTGTATAGGAGTGAAAGGAATAAAATAGCTAGGAATAAAAAACAAAAAAGTGCAAGACATTTACACGGAAAACTACAAGACATTGTGGAAAGAAATGAGATCTATATAAATGGAGAGACACCCTATGTTCCTGAATTGTAAAGCAGGCTTTTAAAAATGGCAATACTTGCCCAATTTATCCTCAAATTCAACACAATTCTTATTAAAATACCATTATTTTTGTTTTGTTATGTTTTTGTTTTGTTTTGTTTTGTTTTTGCAGAAATTGGCAAACTATCCCTAAAGTTCATATACTAATGCAAGGGACCCAAAGAGCTGAACAATTTTGAAAACAAAAGAAAGTTGCAGGACTCACCTATCCCAATCTCAAAACGTACTACAAACCTACAGCAATCAAGATGGAGTGGTATTAGCTTAAAGATAGAAAAATAGATCAGTGAAATAGAATTGAGACCCTGGATAAACGCTCACATTTATGATCAATTGATTTGTCACAAGTGTTCCCGGACAATTTTATGAGGGAAAGAATAGTCGTTTCAAAAATGCCCAAGGTCTTAATAAGGAACAGTTCTTATTACCAGATCAAAATAAACAATGCCTATACAGCAGGCTTTCATTGCCACTACCTCCCGACACATACATCACGTGTGTTACGTGTGTTACAGACAGGATAAGAATAGCAGGAAGAGAAAAATGTTCAATGGGGCTGACCATGCCCACTACTATTAAAACAACTTGGTGTTCTTTGAAGTTAGTTTAATCTGGCATCAAGGATTATTTTCCTTTGAAATGTTGAACACTTCACATTCAATTAATTATAGTGCTAAGCCTTCCTATTTTTACCCTTTACAAAATCTTGCACCTAATGCCCAAGAATCAGCTTGGTAGGCTACGAAAAATACAAATTGCTTTTTGAGAAGGGTCACATAAGGATTTTATCATTGTTACTCTGGCAATTCTATTGTGATGAGAAGATTTGTAAAGAGTAGAATACAAAAAAGAGTAGAATACAAAAAAGAGAGCGAGTATGCATCCATAAAAATTTATGGTTCACAGGCTATTTCTGAGCTATCAAAAACTTCTCTTCCAAGAGACATGCCCTATAATTATTTAAAACACAAATTACTTACCTCACATTGGATTTATTAATAAAGAAGCAGATACCAGCAGAAAGAGGAGATCTTGATTTTGTTATTACATCTCATTACTTTTATAATTCCTTCTACTTTCTCCTACATAAAAGCTTTTTTTTTCCTTTTAACAACCTAAATAAACAAATAAATAATCATGTCTCTATTCAATGTAGTCTTTTTATCTTTGTGCTCTAATTGGTGTGCTTCTATAAAACTTAAAAAATTTGACTTAACTAATTAAAATCATTATATCACTAATTTGCTCTCATTTAATCTTTTTTTCATCTTTACATTCTCTCTTGAAACCACTGAATTTGGGGGCTTTTGTGTCCACTCACTACCATTCTTTGTTTGTTTGTTTTGTTATTGTTGTTTTCAAACTTTATTTATGTATTTTTTTATAACAGCAAACTATGATTGCTTTATTAAACTGAGATTACAATTGACATATAACACATTTGTTTCAGGTGTACAACATAATGATATATATGTGCATATTGTGAAATGATCACGATAAGTTAACATTTGTCATCATACATATTTCCTTTTTTTTCTTGTGATGAGAACTTTTAAGATTTACTTGCTTAGCAATTAAACTATAATTTCTTTTTTTTTTAACTCACCTTATTTTCCTTTTTTTTTTTTTTCTCACTCACTACTACTCTTAATATTGCTGGTAATCTCCATGCTGCTAAATCAATTGGTCAATTCTCAGTTCTCATTTTAGTTGACATTTAAGCAAAACCTGCTGTAGCTGAAAATTAT
The DNA here is from genome assembly GCF_004115265.2 of Rhinolophus ferrumequinum. NCBI lineage: Eukaryota > Metazoa > Chordata > Mammalia > Chiroptera > Rhinolophidae > Rhinolophus > Rhinolophus ferrumequinum. Next base: position 11,080,285 of record NC_046295.1, on the reverse strand, counting down.
GACATCCTTTCTTCAGCTAAATGTGATTCTCTCTTGGTTCTATTCATACTTTCTCAATCTTTGGCCCAGTTCTTCCATATGTTCATCTGTAATTACTAGAGCAGCTAGTCTTCAGAGTCTTCTGGTCCCTAAATGCAATCCCTAGGTAGGCTAATCCAAACTTTTTGCCTTACATATTATATATCATCTGGTAACTCCCAAATATTTGTCTTTAATCCTGACCCATTTTCATAACTCCAGATTTCTATATCCAGCTGTTCATGTGGCATGTTCACTTGAATGCCTTATAAACATCTGAAAGACAATAAATCCAAAACCAAATTCTTAATGACCCTTACCCAAATCTGATTCATCTCTGATTTTCTATACTTCAATAAATGGAAACGTATTTCTAATTGCTCAGTCAAAACAACCAGGGTGATTTCTCAACTTTTCTTTTACCATAACAGCCCATATCTAACTAATCAGCAAAACCATTTTCCTATATTTTCAAAATACATTCCAGAATCCAAGCACTTCTCACCACCACCAATGCTACCGTCATCGTCAATGTTATGTTTCATCATATTTAATGTAATAATATTCTAATATTCACCTATCTTCCGTGCTAACTCCCCCTAGAGTCTCTTCTCCAAACAACAGTAAATCTTACATTCCTCGCATTATACCATGTCAACCTTATGCTCTATACTTTCCAGTGGTTTTCATTTAGAAAAATATCAGAAATAATTTACATAGCTTAGAAGGCCCTATATAACTAGCACCTACTGGACTACCTTTCTGATCTTATCTCCTGATATCCTCTTCTTTACTTACTCAATTCTACTTTCATTGGCTTTATCACTAAGTTTCTGATACACTAGCACACTCTAACCTCAGAGATCCATTCCAGTGCCTGGCATAATACCCTCCCCCAGATATCCATTTGGCTCATACCTATCTGATAAACAAATAAAAAAATAATTGTTTTTGTTTCAGTTCTCAAAATATCGTCTATGAAACATATACTTAACAGAGCTCATATTCTACTTTCCCCTCAAGACTTACAGACTTGGAATTCCTAGGACTGTGATCCTGGAAACTATACGTTAATATATCCTCTGAAATGACCTTGACGCATCACCAAATTTGAGAACCACTGATGGAGAGTTTCAGCCAGATTCAACATAACAAAGGTAACCAATAAGCTTATTTTCACATGAGAGAGAAGTTTCAGAGGTTCTGAATCCATACACCCATTCTTTAGCTTCAGACTTGTACAATTTGGCAGTAAAAGGGATGAGGGTTATGGAAGAAAAGGTAAAGAATTTTGAAATTGATTAACTGGACTACTGTTCCTGGGCCTAAAGGTAGTATTTTATTATATTCCTTTCCATTTCCAGTTCCCCATGAGATAACACCAATTGCCAAAATCTTCAAAAATCCATATAAAAGCAAGGTAAATAATTATGTTTATAGCATAATTAGGAAAGAGAAAACACTAAAGTTTCTCATACGTAAGTGGAGAATGTCAATGTTTATGTAAGTGCAGGAAATACCCGAAATCACCAGAGCTGGTTTCAGAGCAGGTGCCAAACAAGTACTCAGAGACTGACTATGCAGAGAAGAGTCGGGATCCAAGCATAAGCAAAACACAGATATAATCATCCTCAGATAGAGAGAGTCTGTGTCAAATATCAAGAATTAATCTGAAGTCAGATGGATCAGTCCAACGTCTACTAAATAAAGACTTAAAAGTAAGTGGGACTAGTGGAGATAACCTTGGAAGGTAATGTTTCATAAAGAGAAGAAAATACCTTGGAAGAAGGGAGATGTTTCGAAGATCAATAGTAAATTAAAAAAAAAAAAAAGGAAGTGATAGAAATTAAAGATTTAAAAAATAAAACAAGTTCAAAAATCAGTAGACCTCTCACCCCAAAACAAAACAAAATAAAGCATCATCAATGAATGTGAAGCTTCACTGGTTAAAAGATATTCAGAGAACTTAGCAACTCAGGAATAGGGGACAAAACCAAGTTTGATTTAGACGTCTAAAACATCAAAGACTCCGTGAAAACAAAGGAGGGGAAGTCCATACATTGTTTAGTAAGTAACTGTCAGGTCATAACTTTAGTATTTGTACAAAGTAGAAGCCAGTGTTAGAAAACTATTACAGTCCCTGATTGTTCCTTCATTGTTTATTGTGTACCTCCAGAGGGTATATTTATGTTTAGAAATAATGTTAGTATCCCACAAATTCTTTCAAAGAGAGTACAAAATGTGTATTAGCTAAATCATAATAGACATTACACAATGTATCAGAAGTTAATAATGCCAGAAAAATAAAGAAATTAAGCCCTATTACCAAAAATGTGGTTTTACTTATCATCTTTGGTGTTTACTTAAAGCATGACCCTAAAGTCCTAAGCCTAATAGTTGATGAGGCTCAAAAATCTTGTGACATAAAAAATTTTCACTCCTTTTAGATATGTCAGAAGTCCTGGTCTTTTAACCCCTGTGTTAGAGGAAAACTCAATGGAATCTTTTGTGTCTCTAATAGCATAAAAGGTTTTCTCAGATGAGTGGTCATTTGTGATTCTCGCTAGCTCAACAAAACACCCTTTTTTGATTGATGGTGCTCTAGGGACATTGGGCAGAAATGCAGACTAACGTTGATTGATGAAAGAGAAGAATCTGTACTATATAAGCATGTAATCCACCAGGGTGGCTGTGGTTATGGATGCCTGTTGTATGGTTTTCTTTTTTCATTCTGCTAAAATTCCTATAGACACATTTCAAGAAAAGGGATGCAATAGTAACAAACTCTCGAAGACAAATATGTGGAATCTATTTGCATTGTTAGCAGCTTTTGAGTAAATATGTATCTGGTCTTTAATATTACCAGATAAGTATTACTTATAGGCAAAAATAAAATCTAATATATGCCCCAAAATTATTATTCACAAGAATATTCCAATTATATTTGCCTCCCTTAGGTTTCAAAGACTTAACAAATTTACGAATTTCCAGCAAACTAACAAATACCAAAATCACAAACACCTTGATATTGTTGGAAAATAAATACATGAATAGACTCACAATAAATGCATTGTGGGTAATATAAATTTAGTAAAATGTCATACTCTTAAATCAGTCTTAGACATTAATATTGCATATTGGAAATTATTACCATTAAAAAACTCCCTTAGAGACAGCAATGCAACATTTTTAATACTTTACAAATTTATATTATCAAAGATCTGACCCTTCTGTACCACACCATACCTAAGACACACACGTACACATACAGAGCACTCTGCAGACTAGTAATTATATTATACTACAGTCGTTATATCCTAAACTAATGTTACTTGGAAACTGTCTTGTGTAACACTGCCTTTACTGAAGGTCATAGGATTCCAGAAATAGTTAACGATGGAGAAGCAGGGTCAAATGGGTAACAAGTGGAGTCTCCAATTATGCCATCTGTTTCTTGAGAAAAGCATTAAAAAACATTTGGATCATTCATTTAGATGGTTAAGCAGAATTTACTCAATTTAGAATAAAAGTACATAACAGAGGTCCAATATTTGGAAGTTTGCCCAGTGTCCTTTCATTTGTAACATATTTAAAACCCTAGTAATCCCATACACATTCAGTGGCTTAATTAACCACTCATTAGTTCATTTAGCAAATATTAATTGATCACCTTTTGTGTGTCAGGTAATCTGTCAGATGGTCATGATGCAGGCACTACTCGTGGCGACAAGGACCTCACTGTTGGTGACGTTTCCTGCACTCAGGAGTGATGAAGTTCAGCAATTTGGAGCTTCCATTGGAATGACCACATTAAATATAATAGTTTATTGACAATAATAGGCAAAAGGCTAGTTTTCAGAAATGTTGATATATTACAACTAAGATCGGAAAATTAACGATTAGCTAATTCCCTATAATCACTACTATGAATTCTCTAGAAGGATTAACATTTACAAATATACAACAAGGGCCTTAGTGAGGATAGGATATTATATTGAAACACCTACTCATTTTTTTTTCCTAATTTTAAAATACTTTAGGATAAGAAACAAGATGTTCAATGTAGCTAGGTTTTTTTGGATTAAGTGAATTGAAAGTCATCAGTAAAGCTCTACTTCTATAATAATTATTTATGTATTATAATAGCTATCATTTATTGAGTTCTTCCTTATTTAGTGCCATCTATATGTATATAAATACTATTAATTCTGACAATAATGAAAAGTAGGTGCTAATACTTTGCCATTTAATATGTTAGGAAATTGAAGCAAACAGGTTAACTAATTTGCCCTAGGCCTCACTTAATCTAGTAAGTAGGGGGAATGGTATTCCAATATTGACAGTCTGACTCCACTGGCCATGTCTTAATGTTGTCACTGTTTTGTACAAATGTATAAATATGTACATTTACGTGTATTTATATAGTATTATGTGTTATTTATCCATCTATACATATGTTTTTAGGGTTTGTGTTTTGCTCTTGGTGAAGAGGCAATAACATGTTGAATGGCAGAAGATAAGTGTTTGCAAGTGAAGTTGAAGTAAAAAACCAAAGCATCTTCGAATGTATTTATAAATTAAAATAATTTTAAAAACCTACTAAGTAGATGACAATAGAAGTTTTAATGCAGAAGTAAAGGAACCTCTCCTTGCAATGAAAAACCAAAACAAAGCGAAAAAAGCATCGTTATCTATGTAAATGATTCATTATCAGATTCATTTAAATTCCCATATCTTTATATTTTGATATTATATGTGTAGTTTATAAAAAAAATGATATTTATTTTTACTTAATGCTTTATGACTCATTTCTTAACCATTTTGGATTGTGATTTGTTTCTAAAAATCATACGAAACTGAATTTTCTCCCAAATGCTAAGCCTCACCATTGTCATCTGTCTGCAACTTGTAAGCCTCTAAACAATCTTTCCTCATAACTTCACAATATGGTAAAATGAGAAGGTAGCATATGGTTTGATACAAGTATATTGATTGTAAACAACCTAAAGATGAACCATTCTAATGAAGACAAATAGTATATACACTTTCAATATTTTCCAATACTGAGATCAATACATTTCTCTAATGAAAGTGATTTTGATTCTCATTCAAATAGATATCACTTTTAATTCCACGTATGTTTAGGGAAACTATCAATTATATTTAGTTTAAATGATTTCATCTTTTGTAAGCTTTATCTTATTGTAAGTCTAAAGCTTTCAAGACCGGAAAGTAATTTGATACCATCCAATCCTTTAAGGTTTGCATATTTTTTACTTTAACCTTTAAAATGTTGTTATGATTTATGCATCACTTCATCTTTACAAAGGTTAAAAGCACGGTACAGCCACACATGGTACCAAGAGAATAGGCCACATTCCCTGCATTTATCCTTATCTTCAAAATAGATTGGTCTCATGCATTTCAATGAAATTTAATTATATTTTTCTAATTCCCTGAATGTTTTTATTAAACCAAGAAGTTCATAAGTTAATGGTTTCATTTTATCTTGCTGCTTGTGCATTTTCAGAATGTAATGGTAAAAAGGAACAGAAATTTCTACTAATAAATACATTTATTCTTTTCAATTCCATTATAAATCAGCACATAGGCTAGCATTTCAATGCTAACTATGACCTGCTTCGATTTATCATATCTTGCTTTCTCAGGAAATGCAAAATTTTCTGATAGGAACAGAAACAATCATTTATTTTTATATACTTTGCTTCCAAATTCAGTTTCACTGTAGTTTGGAAATTATCTGTATCTTCTTTCCCAAGTTACATACATTCTAATTTGATATATTACATAGTCCCTTTTATATCATTATATAATTCGCCTTTGTGATAGAGCCATCATAATTTTTGAAAAGTATACATTTGATATGTTTCAGTCATTTGTCTGTGTGACTATTGATCTGTCTGATCCATGAAGATTTGAATGCTCATGGTTTTTGAAAGATAATAATTTATGCTTCCATGAGCTCACCTTACGAACACTGGAGCAACAGATGATGCCAGGATTTACAACACTCACTGATTGATTGTCTGGGTCCAAAAGAGTTTAGAGCCAAATCCTTATTAAACATACTAACTCATTTTCAATGGTTAAACTGACACAGAGGATAAAGAAGGAGAGAGCTACACATGCAGTCCAAAAGTGTCTGAAATCTTTTTATGGAGAGAAAAAAAAGCAAAAGTGGTTTAAATACAAACAAAAATAGAAGGAAACTATGATCTCTTAATGTACCAGGATATCTCTCTCTCTCTCTCTCTCTCTCTCTCTCTCTCTCTCTCTCTCTCCTCTCTCTCTCTCTCTCTCTCTCTCTCTCTCTCTCTCTCTCTTCTCTCTCTCTTTTTTCTTGACACCAGTACATGTTTATTTTGCCTGGAAAATTCTCCTCATACAGGACCATCAACTTTGCTTCTGGAAATTCGTTATTTCTCACGTTAGACGCCCTTTCCTCTGAAAAGCTTTCCTTTACTTCCGATATTAAATTGTTCATTTCACACTCTCATATGAGATTACTGTATGTATTCATCATTTTTGCCTGTATGACCTTTCTAGACAGACTTCATATGAGAGAAATCAGACACTCTTTTTTCTGTTCTGTACAAATTTATGCTCCAGAAATTGTGTAATAAATGGGGGATGGATGGATGAATGGATAGATAGATGGACGGACAGATGCACCTAAAGAAGGAAGCTTAAGCAGATAAACGAATTGGGGCCCGTATACCTTCTCCATATTCTTTTGCCTTCTAAGCAGTATTTATTTTGGGAAGCAACAGGTTCTCTCTACAAACTCTCACATATCTGACCACTATTTCTGTTACATTAGCTTCTTCCCTCTATTTCCATTGTAAGTAGACATGCTTAGGAAAAGGATACTTCAAATATGCTGACGTCTTCCATAAAATTAATCTGAGTGGAAAGGTTCTCGATGCTCTTATTTAAACTACTCCCCTGCAATAGAGGCCAAAAAGCCATATTTCTTTTAGAAAACGAAATATAATATGTGAAAATTATACTAGCTTCTGTCAGTTTACTTCTTTTGATAAATTATGTCAATTTATTTATGACATTGAAATCATATTATTGATAATAAAAATAGTAATAATAGAAATTACACTTTATGATATACAATAAACTGCATGAAATGTTTACATTCACGTTAACCCTTACTAGCTTTTATTCGAGAAATTGTTCACAATTGGAAAGCAATGTGTGCCCTAGACCTCTAGATGAGAAAAACAAAGAAATTCTATTAAATTCTTCAAAATATGAATATCTCCAGTTGTACCTGTTATTTTCCTGTTTATAAACAGTATTACTTAACACATTTTTATTAAATTGGCCTATTATTCAACTGAATCGGTAAACCATTTTTATCCAAACAGTTGAAAAGTTTTTACATTTTGACAAAGCTATGGTAAATTCTATCACAAGAGCATAAAAATAGTTATGTCAAGGTGTGTGTGTGTGTGTGTGTGTGTGTGTGTGTGTGTAAACAGAATACTACAGTAATTTTACCTATTGCCCATAATGCAAGCTCAATATGAATAAATGACAGAATGACAGTAGGTCAAAGTAGACTGAAAACTGAAAAACATTTACTTAGTTAACTTTGGTAAAAGTCAATCAGAACAGCAACCTAAGAATATTTTCATATCAAGGTCCTTTTGTCTTGATCTCTTAATTTCCCTCTTCTTACCATGCTCTGACCTCAAGAAAACATAAAGAAAAACAATGAAACCTTTCTATCTTTATCCATTCCATACTGAACGTATTATTTAGTTTACTTGGTCATATCCATCTTTTAAGAAGAATGGAGAAGGAAAGTGTTCTTAATATGACTTTTGCTTCCATTTCTCACCTCTCTTTGATATTTTTGTAATTATTAATTGCTTATTTTATTCATTGAATTGACCTTTTTTGTAGAAATGGCTAATGAAGACAGAATTATCCATACGTACTATTCAATTCACTGTAATTGATTCTCTCCTAAACCATTCCCTTTAAATCATGCTCATCAAGGTCACCAGTAAAGATCTGGAGGGAAGAGTCACAGACGCTGTCAGGTGGCCTCCTTCTAATTAAGGTAACACTCCCTCTACTTGCCCCTTTAGGTAACACGACATAAATGTAATAAGGGCCCCACCTACCCTGTTTGTAGGTGATACTGCACTACATCTTCTGTTTTCCTGCACATTGTCTACACTTTTAAAAGTATTGTTTTATTAATTTCTCCTCCAATTATTAAATTTGTGTATGCCATATATTGCCTTCAGGATCCTGACAGACCATCCCTTTTGTACTTAAAACCATTTCTTTTTATCTGCTCTAGTAGCACCCATTTCTGCTTTCCTTTCTAGAATCCTTCATGGAATCAATCATTTTCCTCATCCTGGCCTTGCATTTAGTGTTTTCTAGATGTCCATCCTTATAATTCTCTATTATTCACTACTCATTGCTTAAATTACCATCTATATTCTAATAAGTTACTTATATCTATCTGTAGCTCGGTTGTGCCCTTGAACTTCTGGCCTAAGGTGTATATTAAATGACTCCTTCCCGATATTCCCAAACTAAGCACATCACCTTCCACCTCACACATTCATTTATTTCTGAGTTCATTGAATGACATTCCATCTACTAAGTTGCCCAAACTAGAAAAACTGAGCTATCAGTGAATACTTCTGATTAATTCCCTACCTCTAGTCACTAAATTCTATCAATTACATCTCTTAATATCTCTTCACTATTATTCCTGCATTGCACTTTTATTATTATTCTCTTAGTTCAAGCACAGACTCCCATTTCTGTGTTCCACTTCAGTGAAGGAGCCATCCTCTTTAGAAAGCTGCTTCTTCCCTTCCCTTCCTTGGTTACACACTTAAACATGTTTCTATAGCACACGGTTCACATGTCTAGTAAAGCAGTTATCACAATGGTACATAAATACCTCTTAATGAGTCTTTGATACGCAGGATATTGACATATGCATCTTTAGTAATATAGAACCTGCAACAGTATAAGCACACATTCTATGAAACATTACATGCATAAAGAAAAAAAAAGATGTAAACCCTGTTCTCAAGTAACTTATGTTAGTAATGTGCAGATATATTATAATTCATGTAAGTTTTGGTAGCGTCACTGAAGTTAGCAGATTGACCAGCATTGCATCTGATATGGACTAGTTTTTAAACATGAAATTCAAAATAGAATAAGGAAATTTAAAATCATTTTGAGGTTGTGCAAGTGAAATATTAGCTGTTTAATATAATTTTCATTCTAAATAAATTATTTTTCTTTTTAAAGGATACATCACTTTAAAGGGTTGATTTTACATAATGAGAGAATAAATTACTACAGGAGAGACAGCTGTGGATCAAGCTAAGATTATTCTTAATTTTATTTCTCTTCAAAGTTCTCATTAATGGGGAATATCTGTATCCTTTGAAAAGATAGTCGAAGTAAACCAGGGCTAAGATCAATTCTGCTTTCAGCTCGCAATAAAACTGTCATAGAGATTTACCAAATAAGATAAAATAATGATTGGCAAAGACTAGCAAGATCAGCAGCTCAGTCAGACTAATAATATTGAAGAGGCTTGCCAGCCCAAAGAAAGAGGCAACGTAATGATAATAACAAAAAGTTGGAGTTGTTATTGTGTGTTGATTTTTGTGTTTTCTTTTCAAGCTATAAATTGCAGAATGCAGACTTCTAAGTATTTGTAGATGACACAAGGAACATAAACTTAAATACTTCTCTTTAGAGAGTAATCAATAGTTACAGTTCACTTTTAAGTCAATATTCTATACTGTTACAAAAAGGAGAGCTACATAAGTATTTTAACACCAGTGTGGTACTCATCCTTACGTAGCCCCTTGTTTGTAAGTGTCCTCTGATGATAGTAAAAATGTCTGAGATAGTTTCCAAATAAAGCTTCTCAGTAAAAAATAATAGGCCATTAACAGTAACTTAATGAGGATATTTCTGCTTTCTAAACTTAGAATTTAATGATCATTGAATTATACAAGCATCATCTATCTAAAATTAAGAAATGCCACTAGATTTATGATGGGGAATAATACATCTTTCACAATAGCCTTTCATCTACTCACAATGACAAGAATTCAGATTTGTTTTCACATTTTTAAATCTAATGAAATCATTAAATAAAAATAATATAAAACCATGCTATTTCAGAAATTTGATTCTAATTACTAAATGGAGATTACAAAGTAAACGTACACTAAATATCATTGAAACTTTTAAAAAGAAGGAAATCCTAACATTTATAGCAACACGGATGAACCTGGAGGACATTATATCAAGCGAAATCAGCCAGTCACAAAAAGACAAATGCTGCATGATTCTACCTATGTAAGGTATCTAAAACAGTCAAACTTATAGACACGGAGAGTATAATAAATGTTTTCCAGGGGCTGCGAGGTGAGACAAATTTGGAGTTATTACACAATGGGTATAAAGTTTTAGTTACGCAAGATGAATAAGTTCAGGGTATCTGCTGTATACCATAGTGCCCACAATTAACAATACCTATTGTTCACTTCAAAATTTATTCAAGATGATAGATCTCATGTTAAGTATTCTTACCACAAAAAATTAATACACACACAATACACAAAATGAGGCTAGGAAACTCTGGGAGATGTCTATAACCTTAATTGTAGTGATGGTATCTTGGGAGTTAATATATGTCCAAACTCATCGAATTATGCATATTAAATATGTACAGTCCTTTGTATATCAACTATCTTTCAATAAACCTATTAAAAATTCAATTAAATTTTAAGAAATAAATGCATGCTTATTGTAACCAAAGAATATAGTTAGAGAGTTTACCTCATGAAGAATGCGCTGTGGGTGTAGTAGCCAGTTGTAGACAGTTGATTAAACTATATAATTAAGTAATTCATTAGTTGAGGGGAGCTAATGCAGTGCTGATACATAAAGAGTTAAAATGAACAGAAAAAACCTAAGCAGGGACTTGGCTAATTAAGAGGCACATATAGAGAACTCCCAAGGGGAACTTATCTAAACTAAAGAAACAAGTAGAAACCATCTGTCCTGGGAACAGGGATTTATCTAAAGGTTGGAGGACAGTCAAGGCCTAACATTAGACACTACAAGATTACTTTATATTTACTGTCTCAGTCTTCTGATGTAACCTTCCTGTCTTTGTACACATAAAAGAGAACTGTAAAATAAAGCAGGTGCTGCAGTCTAATGAGAACTGCTAGCCTTCCCGATCCCATCTTTGTCTCTTGTCTTCTTTTTTCTCAATCCTCGCTCCCCACTTCAGGACCATTCGTCTCGTCGGCAGGCTCCGACAATTAGTCATTGATTATTTTTCATAATTTAGGAAGCTGATTATTTAGGTATTCATTAAGGTGAAATGAACAAGGTAGACACAGCCTAAAGTTACAGTAGCTTATAATAAAGTCAAGACAAGATCTTGGTAGTCATCCCATCTTTTCATTTCTAATGAGAACTATTTGGTCTTTGTCTTTTAACTGAACTCTTCCCTCAGTACCTTAAATCAATTTTGGGTTTCATTTCTGGCATTTATAGTGGTTCACCATTTTAAAGCCATAGATATTATTAATATGACTTGGTTTTCAGTAACTAAATTTTGCCCCTTCCTTCTATTCCCAAATTTCCACTCTAGTTATCTGCCCACTATCCTAGAGCCTTTTCTGAAAGGACTCAGATCTACTTTTACTAGTCTCCATCCCAGAGAGTGAACACTCAGATGTTATGTTATACATCCCAATGCCTCAGAATTTGATACATACTGACACACCTATTGGATGCTTGTCTGAACTTCAAGATAATCTGCATTCCTATATCACATGTTGAAATATCCTTATTTTGAATTTGAAATCCAATCTGGGAGGTAAGTTTGAACATGTTCAAAAATGATTCACTGTATTTTGCCATTCATCAATACAGGATCATTTCATAGATGACACCTATTTCCTAAAGCACAGCCACAATAAAGTGCTAAAGTCAATGAATTCTAGTCTAATGCAGAGGTGGCAGATAAAACCGAGTGCCACTGGTCCACCCCATTGTATAGAGAAAGCCACATGACTCAGACTTCACTCCTGTCATCATGAGGACTGAATTCTGAAGAAGTGGCAGAACATGGCTAGATGCCATGTTTTCTTCATAATAGCAAAGATTTGATTCCAAACCATGTATATACCAGGCCCAGGCATAGAGGTAATTCTTTCTCAAGTCAGTGTTTGCCAAATTGGTGGAGCAGAGCTGGGGACCAGATTCCACAATGTCATATAATTGTAGCCTTAAGGAATCTAGTCTTCGTGTCACCTCAAGTGAGGTGGTTTTCTGCTGCCTCAGAGACAATCTCTGTATGGCTAGACGTTGGATACTGACTTTCAGTGACTGGAAGATAAATCTATCTTTACAGGAGGGCTGTAGTGGCATAGCCCAGTGTTCATCTTATATGTTCTCATTCCATGTTAATTGGGTCTATTCCAGGTCAACCTACCCAGTGGATTGAACCCTCATCAGAAGGAAACATCACTTTTTGCAAAAAGTAATGCTTCATTCCTTAGAGTCTGCTTTATCTTATGGTAACACAGTTATACCAGCATTCTTTGGTGGGTATGTATATGGTTTATCTCTTCCATCATTTTACTTCCAATAATTTTTCTTTCTTTAATTTAAAACCTGTCCTTAGAAGCAACAAATTTAAATTCCAGTTTCAAATATTAATATATTAATTAAAATTTTAAGCCTTTTGTTTAAGTAATTCTTAATTCATATTCATTTAATGTGATTAGTGATACAGGAATGGTGCCAAACAAACGTACACACATTTTAAGAAAGGAAAAAACTGAATTCAAATTGTAATATTCAATATATACCAATAATAAAAGATGAATACAAGTCATACATATACATTTTTTTTGGAACCCCCAGCATTTGGTTTCAGATCTACCTTCTCACAATATTAGACTTATCCGTCATATTCCATTTTTCTCCTTGTTTGCCTCTTTTGGGGTGAATCAAATGCTTTATTTTATAATTTTAGTTTTAGTTTTGCATTTTTAAAAACAAAACAGTTTTATTTGTTGTTATTTTACTGGGTAAATGATTTTTAAAATATACTCTTTACGTACTATATTAATAGTATAATAACAAGATTAATTTTATTCTGCCTTAGTACAGTAGAACATAGAGCACCATATAGCCATTTCTAGCCCTCCAAGTATTGGTACCATTTTATATTATTTTACATGTTTTAATGATACATGTATTTTAATTTCCAAGTGTGTTTCAACTATTGTTTTGTAAGTAAATATTTATTTCTATTTAGTGCCATGCTCAATTTTCTTTGTTCTTCCTTTTTCTATATCACCATGATTCTATCTGGAATCATTACTTTTCTTCCTAAAGAACTCTATTTAATATCTGGTTTAATGTGGCAATACAAGTAATGAATCCCCAAAGGTTTTATTGTTCTGGAAATATATCACTTTTTTCCTTTCGTTACTTGTAAAAATGTTCACTTTCCTTTTGGTTTATACAGTAGGCCAAAATGGAAACAATCCAAAGATCAAATACAATGATACAGATAAATCTCAAAATCATGAAGCTCAGTGTAAGTAGCCAGATAGGGAAAAAAAATCCTATATAATGTCATATTATCTACTTTTAAAGCACTAGAAAATGCGACCTATTCTGTAGTAACACAAAAGTAAAATGGAGGTGGGAGCAGGGAAGGATGGACTATAAAAATATGTAAGTAATCTTTTTTGGGTGATAGAGAGTCCTGAATCTTAATTGGGATTTTTCACCATAGGTGAAACTTGTCAGAATTCATCAAACAGTACATTTTAAATGCATATGGTTTACTGTACATGACTTAATTTATCAATAAATTTTTTAAAGAAGACCAAGTTAGGAGGATTAGATCTTTCACTTACTAAGAATCATTGTAAATACACACACACACACACACACACACACACACACTCACTCACACACACAGTACCAAAAAATGTATATACATTTTAAGAAAGGAAAAGAACTGTATTAAAATTTAATACTTAATATATATCGATAACAAAAGATTAATACAAATCGTGTGTGTATACATATATATAGGTTATATATATATGGCATCATATATATATATATATATATATATATATATATATATATATGGCATATTTTTGACACAAAGAGATAAAATTTTGGTTTAAAGATTAGACCCACAAGAGACATGAACTCTTGCTGAAAAGGATAAATCAGAGTGCTGTGCTTCTGCTATGTATAAAGTGTAACAGCCTAACAAATTAAAGCACTGTTAGTCATGAGGGAGAAAAAAATAACATAATTGTAATTCAAAAGAGAAAGATAGAATTTTATTTACAAGGGTTGTAAATACCAGTTTAAAACCACAGGGCAAAATCAATTCTGTTATGTGATAATTTTAGTATATTAACATAATTCATAATTCAACTCACTCTCTGTCAAATTCACCCAATTTCGTTCTTCCAAAATCTAGCTCTATAAAAAAATTTCAAAGTTCTCTGATGTAGTAAGTCTGTTTTTGCATTTTAGAGAGACCCTTGAAATATGTCTTTTATTGTTTAAGTAGGTATTTTTTAAAAGCAAAATATTGATATATATGAATTTGATGTACGCTACACATACCAGATTAATCAAATACAGCCATTCCTGAAACAACTGTATAAGAGATACTAATTAATGGATGAAAACATGGCAATAAAGTTTGATAAAATCATAACTTGTCTGAAAAATTATCCTTTCATAAAACTTCTTTAAGTTTAAAAAATGTACACAAACTACCAAATCAGTTCCAGTAATTTCATGTCATTTTAGGTAATGGGTTATAATTACATCCATTGATCTCTTTCAGGATATCCTTTACTCCTAAACTTCCAAAATAAAATACTGTATTGTGAATAGTTTTTAAGAGGGCATATATGGCAGACTAAATAGCCAGATGAGGGTTCTGTTTGTTCTGCTTTTTAACTAGTTACTAGAGCTATTTAAATTAAACTAACGTTTTGAGCATAAGAATCCAACAAGGAAATAAATATTCAAACCTTAATGTGTCAGACTTTGAAAGCACACTATTTATATTATAATTGCAGAAGAACATCAAAATACAAGTGGTGTAAATAATGATCAATACAGTTTTTACTGGACCAAGTGAATCTATAATGCAATAATTTTAAGTAATAAGCCATGTATCTCTTTTCAGAAATGCTTAACCCAAAATTTCCAATCCTTTTCCATTCCACCGCTGATCAACCAGCCTAGACGTTGGTCATTGCTTATGGTATACACACACACACACACACACACACACACACACACACACACACACACACCTTTCCACACAAAGTGAATGGCCAGTGTAACCACTGCGGCTCTGGCCACATGGTCACTTGATAGTCTATGGTCATATATTTGATTCTACCAAGACCCAATAGTATGGTGAGACGCCAGGATACACTATTTATGGACTTGAAACAGTACTCCACTTTATTACCCATGTGCCCCACCAGGGCAAAATGGTGGTGGAGGATGCTGTTCTTATACTGTGAAAATGCTTTACTTATTAAAGAGTTATTTTGACAGATAAAACATTATTTCAAGCATCATTTATTAACCCTAAAAGATTAAAAGAAAATGTGATTAAAATCCATTAAACAGTAAACATTTATTTAAGCAAAATCCTGATATAACATAAGGCAGAAAAAACCTTGTTACTTGAAAAACAAAACAAAATAATAACAATAACCACAGATTAAAAAGAAGTACCATCTTCGGGGCCACAACCATATGTCAGATTCTACATCCAATTAACTATCTAAATATCACAACAATTCCATGAGATAGAAATGATCATCTTTATTTTACAGAGAAGGAGATTAAATTTTGCAATTGCTCATAGACAGTAAGTGGCAGAGCCAGCATTCAAACTCAGGACTTACTGAAATAGCCATTGGACTTTGATTAAGAGTTCATTAAAATTAATATGCTGCAAATCTAGTATAGGATAAAATTAAGGAAAAATTTATAAGATTTTGGAAAAGCTTGATTTGAGACTATGAAGCTCACTAATATAAAATACAATATTTGTTAGTATGTGCCAAGTTCCTGAAGTCACCAGCAGAGGACAAAGTCATGATGCTTTATAAAATGCCACTTGACATTTCTATCAGAGACTCCCCAGATGAAGCAGGCCATGCGGTTGACCGAGTGTGGCCAAAAGTAGCCTGCCTTGTGTGATATCTTGCAAACAATAGGCAAGCAAATATATACGCATTTAAAATAAATAAGTACAGACATCTTAGAACTATCTTAAAAGAATGATAAGATATACTTATTTTCTTTTCTGGCATACATTAGAATAATTGGCATACACTATGTTATACTTTAGTTTAGAAAATTGGCATATACTATACTAAAAATCTACATATTTTTATCATAAAATTCAAAAAAAGCTATGGAGAAAATACCTCTTTTTACCTTTCTTACAGATGAGGGAACTGAATCACAAGAATATTAAAACATTTTTCATTTATATACAGGTTGTGAATGACACAGCAGGGACTCAAAATCAAATTGCCTGACTATAAATCATCTAGCTATATTAGACCACAAAATATATTAGATGATGAGAAAAAAAATGTGTTCAACTCACCACTAGCCAAGCATTTTATTCCATATAAAAGTCCTTGGGTAATAGTAATACCATCTGGTCAACGTCTACTTTTCCTACACACACACACACACACACACACACACACACACACACACTCACGCGCATAAGTCAACCCAACACCCTTTACCTCATGCAGCCACCAACCAGACACCTAACACACACTTACAAAACAAAGCAGCAGCAGAGGATTTGCTGGAAAACTTGGCCAGAATACTGCTTCCTAAGGAACGTGAAACATCAACCTAGTGAAGACTTGGGCTTCTATTTTGGGTATAGCTCACTGAGAAATCAGCAGAGAAGAGCTGAATAGAACTCCAGTGATCTACAGCAGAAAAGTAGGACAAAGCATCATCAGGGCAGTACTTTCCCAGGAGGCTCCAAGTGATAATCCATCCCTGGGCTCTTTTGCTTTGCATGGTTCCAGGTATGTCTTGGCTTGTGGTAACATCACTCCAATCTCTGTCTTCATCTTCACATTGCTTCTCTGTGTGTCTCTGCTCTGCATGTCTCTTACAGGGGTATTTGTAGTGGACTTAGGGCCCGTTCAGATAATCTGGGATGATCATTCTCAAAATCCTTAAAGTTCCATCTTTTTTCTGATATAGAATGATATTCATGGGTTTGAGCTATTAGGATGTGAATGTATAGTTTTCAGAGATAACCATTCACTCTAGAATGCTAGGGAAACATGATATTTACATCAACATCTACTATATTTCTACATAAAATGTACGGAATACTAACTGAGACTTGTCCTCTGAGGAAAATTCACAAAAAATGAGAAAAGGAAATAACTGCTATTTCTTTCTTTCATACGTACACACGGCTCCAGTTTCTGCACACTCTTAATTGCTCCTTGATGCCTTTAGTTGGTTGTACTCATTTTTGTTTTAATAATTTGTCCAAAGTTTATAGTTGTATTCTGTGATAGTTTTCACTGGATGGGAGCTACTTCCCTATTACTGGAAGAGAAAAGTCCCTAAATCCATTTAATTTGATTATTGATACTCAAATTGTCGTCTGTCTGACATCACCATCATAAGCCCCTGGGCGATTGCTACAATGTAGGTTCTCAGTCCTCATTTCAGGGTGACTGAAACAAAATCTGCATTTTAACCAGATCGCCAGTTGAATCTGGGCATATTAAAGTTTGATTGCTATCATTCACTAAAATATACTTTCTCCCAATTACAGACACTCTGTATAACAGTAATTATGATTCTCAATATACCTTGAGAAAAAAGAGGGAAATTTGTTATGTCTGCATGTACCAGAAGAGGGAAGGAAATTCTGGAAAACTGGAGACAAATTTAGGTCATTAGAGATCATGTAGTGTTTCTTGTCACAGAGTAATTTGAACTAATTATATGTGGCCCTAAAGATTATTATGTCTCGAGGCTATTTAAATGTTTTCTTCATTACATATATTTTAAGATCGTCAATCTTAACGTTTTAAGATTTTCGATCTATACACATATTAGAGGAATAAAATTAACTATTATTACAGACTCCTAGAATTTTCAGCTTAGAAACAACCTCATAATGACTTTATTAGCAGTTTATAAAGTAATATAGAAATTTTAAAAACATAACTGTGATTTTATTTCTGCTTACCTTTGAAATCTACACATACACATATATCACATGAAGCGATATACAAAATGATATAACATCAAGGTATACCAAGTCCCTCCCCAATTAATACCAGTTTACTTTTCCTTTATTATAATATTTTTTACTCAAAAATAGATATCCATTGAACTTACACTGCTAGCGAATCAAAACTGTCAGTGTGTGTCTTTTCCTTCAATATTATTCCAGATCACCAATCTGATGAAATTTTGACTACGCGTCTCATTTCAAAACTCTTTATGATTCAGATTCATTCTTAGCTGAGTATGTCTCTGGCTAGTCCCACCATAACTAGGGTGTGACAAAACCTTAGGCTCTTCAGAATACAAGATGAAGGTGAGGCACTGAGGAAAGCCAATAGTTAATTATCCAAGTGTGTAACTTCTTTGTAGATCTAACATACACACGGGATATGTGTAAAGAACTAAAACTGGGATAATAGTACATTTAGGAATCAATGTTCCTACATAACTAATGTCCCTTGTCCCCTCAGAAAAAAAAAAAATTTCGAATACAATAGTCCACTTACGTATACATTCTTTACAAATCACCTTTGATTTGAAATTTAATATACTTAATTATCTATATCTATCTATCTATCTATCTATCTATCTATCTATCTATCTATCTATCTATCTATTTATCTATCTATCATCACATTACTTTGGGGAAGAGTCATTCCTCACATTTAAAAAATGGCTTCTAAAGAAATTTTCTAATCATTATTTTTTTACAAGCGTAATTATCTTTTCTTATATATTTATGAGGGGTATTTATTTTTTATTAAATTTATCACAAGGGTGATTACCTTTACGAAAGGTAAATGTCAATTTAATTTACAAGAAATTTAAGAAAGTAATTATGACAGAGGTTAATTAAAATTTATGGAAATGCATCGACATAATTAAATGCTCAGAGAAATTTTTAGAAAATACAATCAACTCCCTTATCTGTATTTACACCATAGACAGTAGTCTTCACATACACACACACACACACACACACACACACACCATCCTCATTTCTGAATGTGTGAGTGCTGTTTTTATTTAATTTTCATTAAGTTTATGGGGATGATATTGGTTAGTAAAATTACCACTTCCCTGAAAATAAGACCTAGCCGGACCATCAACTCTAATGCATCTTTTGGAGCAAAAATTAATATAAGACCTGTATTACATTACATTATATTATATTATATTATAGACTGGGTCTTATACTAATTTTTACTCCAAAAGACACATTAGAGCTCATGGTCCGGCTAGGTCTTATTTTCGGGGAAACATGGTATATAGGTTTCAAGTGTACATTTCTGTAATACATCATATATATATATAGATATAGATATAGATATATATATTGCTTCCACCACCCAGAGTCAGTTCTCCTTCCATCACCATATACTTGACCCCCTTTATCCTTTTCTACACCATCTTACCCTTTGGTAACCATTAAACTGTTGTCTGTGTCTATGAGCTTATGTTTGTTTGTCTTGTTTGTTTGCTGCTATCAGTTTTATATCCCACAAATGATTTCACTCATATGAATGATGTTTTTCTATTTTTATTTTTTATAAGGAAAAAAGTATGTTTTATATAAATAATAAAAATTATCCTTTCAAAGACTGTGAATACTTTTTCTCTTATTTCCCATAGTAGCTGATATAGAATCATGCAATCGTTTTTTTTTTGTTTTTGTTTTTGTTTTTATTAGTTTCAGGTGTACAAAACAATGTAATAGTTGGAAATGCCTAACTATTACATCCTATCATTTTTAAGCTTCCACCATGAACTCTTTATTTCAAAATCCGACCAGGCACTTATATCTGGCCAGAGCTTACTGTGTTCTGAATTTTATTTTTGCTTACATTCTCAAGATTTCATTCTTTTGGGTATTTATGGGAGAAATAAGATATTTTGGTAATTTCTTTAAAGTAACAGTTAGGAATGGGAGAGGAGAGGAAGCCTAGAAAATATGGGTGAAACAAGATTAGACATATGTTGAAAACTTGAAACTGTGTTAGAAAGATACGGGAGTTTATTGTACTATTCTTTCTATGTTTGTGCATGTGTAAAATTTTCCATAATAAAAATTTTAAAAATATACCTTCCTTTGGTAATCCCCACTCTCTTCTATATCCTCAAGCAGTCTTTTCTTTTTTTAATGTTAATGATCCTTGGCATTCAAATATACGCTATTATTAGCAATCTTTAAAGAAATGAGCACCTCAGTACTTGCTCCATATTCTCTTCTCTGTCTGCACTGGTGAGCCATTCTTGAGTCAGTACCTCCCAAATGTATGTCTCTTCTTTATGCTTGAGACTCAGTATTCAGATGCCTTATTTCCTTACTTTTCAATCATTCAGATGGCTTCCATATTATGAATTTTTAAAATTTCACGTTGATCTATTTAACGCATATACACACAGATTCTCTGATACCACCTTTACTTATCCCCATGTTAGTAAATGGTACTAGATTATTTCTACCATGTCAGTCAAGGAGCTCAAAGACTATCCGTGATGTGTTCCTTTCTCTCAAGTCCACCTCATACCCTCCATAAGTAAATTGTATAATTTCTACTTATATAGTACATCTGAAATTCAACCACTTATTTTGACCTCTACTGCTAATGGTCTGGTCTCAGATGTTATTATCAAATACCTAAGATTATTCCTACAACTATTGAATCAATCCCAGATAGAAATCTTGGGTCACAATCACACTGCCAATCCATTTTCCTCACAGTAGCCCCGAATTAGGGTTTTTTTGCTTGTTTAAATTAATTTTTTTAAAGGTACTCTAATGAAATTATCAAATCATAGAAATTCAGAGATCTGTGCCCCTTGGTTTTATTGTGAAAGAAAATGAAATTATCCTATCTCCTATTTACAGTACTTAAGACTGGATACAATGCATATCCTGGTTTTCCACTAGTGAAAAAATGGGATATGTGATCTTTTTTTTTAATTAAAATTTATTGGGGTGACAATTGTTAGTAAAATTACATAATATCAATTGAAAGCTGCAAGCATTTGTTGAGCATTTATTCAGTGCCCAACAATGTTTATATGTTTACAAATACATATATATATTACATATACATATATATGTTACAAATATGTTACAATATGTTACAACATGTTACAAATACATATATATGTGTATATACACACACACATACACACATATATATATATATATACATATATATATATATATAAGTCAGTTCCTAGATTATTATTCTCAAAATCTTACCTGATGTCAAAGACTTAGACAAGCAAGAATTGGTATACAATGGCACATAAACACAACTCTCTTTCTTCATTCCACTATATATGTTACATAAAATACTGAGTTGAATGTACAAAAAAAAAGTTATACCACTGCTAAAATTCTTCAATGGTTTTTTATTGCACATGGGATAAAACACAAATTTCTCACTAGGATATTTAAGGTTTTGTATGTTCTTGTCCATATCTACCTCTGTGACTTCATGTGCTTTCACTCATCTATCTTACCACCGCATTGGGGTCACGTGATTTTTTTGTTTGCTCATTTTCATATCCTTAAATATAACAGCCCTTTTTTATTTCAAAGTATTTTGCATTTTCTTTTCTGACTACAAGACAAATGTTTCACCCTACTCTTTCAATGGTTATATTTTTATTAAATTCTCAATTTTTATATTAACTATTCAGAGATTTTTTTGACTACCTTATCTGAAATAATTCCCTTCATATTTTTTCGTAAAATACTATTTTCTCAACTGTACTGCAGTTTATAAATAGTTCACTTAATTGGTTATTTGGTTTTGTAAGCTCCTCTTTCTAATGTAACCTTTATGAGAGCAAACATTTTTATTTACTGCCTAGAGCAGTAGCTGGTATATGAGTGATCTTTAATGTATTTGTTGAGTGAATGAGTAAAACATAGATTTAAGTTTCCAGGAACTAAAATCTTTAGAGAACATTTCAATATTAATCTGTAGAGTAATTAGTATATATATAAAGTTATCTGAGGTAGAAATTATAACATGCATTTGTTAAAATGAAAACTATTCTATTTTTTAAAAGTTATCCGCAAATTTTATGTCAGGGTGATATGATAACTTTTAGAAACTGTACTAATAGGCCCTTTATAATTAAAAGGGAATGTTTGGAAATTAGACTTCTGGCATTTTCATGGGAAGGTTGCTCACATTGTTATTTTAGATATGGAAGCATAATGTTCCTTAAGAAATACAGACTGTTTACAAATACTAAATTTACCTATAGAACTTCCTAAAGTGATTTTAAACACAAAGTGGTATTATACACAGTAATTATTCTACCTTACAATGCTGTGATCTGGAAATTGTTTCCTTCCTGTGTTACAAGAGTTTGACTTTCAAATAGTTGCAATGGTTTGACCATGTTCACACAGTTGGTACATAATAGAGACATGTCAGGAGAAAATGTGAGTCTTTAAAACAGGCAAAGTATTCTTGGGAGTCCTTTCAATGATATTTTAGACTTTGTCATATTTTTGGACTTACTCTATGGGATCTGCAACTTTCATTTTCTTTGAGTCTGTAAGTTGCAGAACACTGAAGACAATACAAGTAAGGTTTTTTGTCCATAGAAATGCAAATTTCAGGCATAGATACAACTATTTTCTACCTACTTGAAAAGGTAATTTCAAACATCATATTTTACAGTCCTACAGATTTTAAGAACTTTACATCTCTTGGCAAATACATTTGTCATTCCTGATTTTATATGTGTGTGAGTGTGTGTGTGTGTGTGTGCGCGCGCGCGCGTGCGTGCGTGCGCTTTTCAGATACTCCTGTGAACTGATAGGAACATTTTATTAATTCCTTCACTAATTTATGTGTTAAAAGCTTTGACTGGTGACCATTATTATAAAAGTCAGAATTTTACCTTTTAAAATCATTCTCTAGAAGCCAGCACACAAATCCTCATGAACTGACTATAGATTATGTGTGCTCTTCCCATGCATACCAGAGTTACTTGTCAGTGTAGGCTGTTTTTGTTAGGGATGCTGCCTGGAAAATGGAGAACTTCCATTTGGGAAGGGTTTGATAAGGCAGGAGAGAGAACAGAGTATATGTCTTCTGATGACTGCCAAACATATTTTGCTGAAGTATCTTTCTGTGTGTGAATAATTCCTCATTAACTATAAATATACTCCTTTAATTTAGCCTAGTCATATTTCATCAGAATTCTGGGAGCTAAATACTTTTATTATTTTAACTTCACAGATTTAAAACATATTGCTTACAATGACAAGTGGTTGACTAGTGTCTACAATTGATTGAAAAACATGATGTGCCCCAGCAGACAACTTGTAAGCAAGGAACCCTCATGACTCTAGACAACAAAAAGTCCAATTACACTCAAATATTTAGTTACACATAGTCTGGAAAGAGGGATTAACTCATTCAGACTGAGTCCCAGTAACATGTTCTAATCCCACCCTGATGGCACAGGACTTCTATATTCCCATTAAAATCTCTCCATTTCTTACGTGCGTTCTTATGTCTGACACAATTTGCGTTCATGAGCAGACCTCCGAGATTCTTTGGATCTAAGTCCCAACAACTATGCTTGCTGCCTGGGAACCCACTTAGAAGAAATGCTTCACTGGTGCCATGAAGGAGACTACCATCATCATAAGGATTTAGCAGCAACGGTCAGTCTTCAGAAGTACCTAACTGCAGATATCTTATGATAACAGAGGGGGTCTTTTTTCATTTAATTTTTATTGGGCTTAAACCATGCTCATATACGTGACCCAGAGGACAGAATAAGCTCCTTTTCTACTCTGTGTTGCATTTCGTCACTTGAGCATCCAAATGACACTCCCTGGGCCACACAAATCTGTATTTTAAAAAGAACTCTCCTAGGAGCTAATGAAAACTGTTTTCAGAGGGGACTCAAAAGAGGGAAGCAGATGGAGGCATTATCATTACAAGGTCCAAGCAATAATACATCCATCATTCCATTCTTGCCCTCTGTTCTCCCTATCTCACCTCTACCCTTCCATTCACAGACTCCGTAGCTTTCACATTCCTTTTCCGAATGCAAATGAACTTATCATCATATGTGCATAAATGGTCTGATGGTAAGGGAAGTCCCATATTCTTCATAAGTAGTTATGGTCACCTCCCAAGGAGCCTTGCTGTATTAGTTTTCTATGGTGTGTAACAAATTACCACAGACTGGTGGTTTAAAACAACTCATGTTTTGTGGGTGAAATAAGCACGGATATATTGTGTTAAAGTTCTAGAAGCTAGAAGTCAAAACAATTGGTTCCAATAGGCCAAACCCAAAGTGTTGTCAGGTCTATGTTTCCTCTGGAAGCTCTAGAGTAGAATCTGTTTCTTTGCCTTTACCAGCTTTTAGACCAGCATTCCTTGGACCATGTTCAAAGCCAGAAAAAGCATTGTCAGATCATCTTCTCCGCTTCTGTGTGTAGTCAAATCAGCCTGTATCTCCTTCTTATGAGGACTGTGACTGTATTTATGTGACTATGATTGTATTTATGGCCCACCTAGATAATCTAGGATAATCCTCCCATCTCAAAAATTTTAACTTGATATCCACAAAGTTACTTTGACATATAAGGTAAGATGCACGGGTCCCAGGGATTCATACCTGGATACCTTTGGTGACTATTACTCAGCCTGTTGCAAAGAACAAAGAGGCTTAGGAATTTATTACCCTCAAAATGACAGCCCAAAAGATTCAAAATTTAGGGGTGGTATTATAAGCGTTCCTATGGGAGTCCTCGCTGACTACTTCTTCCTATTTGGAGGTGGGATTCCCTCGTCCTTATTTGGCCCTTGTCGGAACTCTCATGGCGACACGGGGGTGGAGACTTTTCCCCCCGCCCACAATGTTAATAGTATAATAATTAGCTAAAGGTCACCTTGAGGGGCAAGATGGCGTCCCAAGTCACCAAAGTCTAGTTCTGGTCAGTTTGGAAGCTGCACTTTTTCTTAAGAATGATCTCATCTCCTCCTTCCTTTGTCTCCTATCACCTCCTCCTTTCTTTCCACCTCCCTCTCTCCCCCGTCCCTATAATAACAAGCCCCACACCTGCTTAGTTTTTACTACTGCTGTGGTTGCTGCCAAAGTTTCAAATAACAAATTACCAAATATTTGTAAGTGCTTTCATGCAAAAAATATCCAGACGGAATTAGATGTAAACTTAAGGAAACAAAAATTAAAAACAAAAACTAATAAAATGGAAATACCATGTACTACCAGGAATGTATTAATTAAAAATCATGCTGAAAAAATGGTGTTGGGCATTTTTTGATAACAGGAAAATAATACTTCAGAAATGAAAAATTGTTTTAATTTCTAAAAAAAAATAAATAAACCATTAAATATTATCTTGAAAGAACAGGCACAAATTTAAAGGATATTTCCAGAATGCCTGGGGGAGGGCAGTGAAGGAAATTTGTGAATCATAAATAGCAGAAAATGAACAAAAGTTTGACACATTGTATCTGAAGCAAAACTGACCATGGTGCCAGAAATAACTACTGAGAAAAACAGAGGTACATATGCAGATTTATATGTTGTAAGAGCTGAGAAAGGAATTCAGTAAAAACAACAGATGAAGATACGTTAGCATAATGCCTATTTTAAAAAAATCTTTATCTGAAGACTTGTTCAGAAATAGAATGATAAAAGCAGATTACATAAACTTAAATAGACTCCAAACTTTCAAATAACATAGAATTGAATCTTCTAGTTTTTCTCTTAAATAAGAAAATATTTTCTGTTTTATTTCTTAAATTAATTTATTGGGGTAACATTGGTTAGTAAAATTACATAGGTTTCAAGTGTACAATTCTATAATACATCAGCTATGTGTCACATTGTGTGTTCACCACCTGGAGTCAGGTCTCCTTCCATCACCATGTATTTGACCAACTTTATCCTCTCCTACCATCCCCCTCCCCACTTACCCTCTGATAACCACTAAACTATTGTCTATATCTATGAGATTTGGTTTCTTTGTCTTGTTCCTTTGTATCTTTCAGTATTATATCCCACATATGAGTGAAGTCATATGGTTTTTGACTTTTTATTTCTGACTTATTTCACTTAGCATGATAATCTCAAGAGCCATCCATGCGTCCCAAATGGCCATATTTTGTTTTTTCTTATGGCTGAGTAGTATTCTATTGGGTACATATACCACATCTTCTTTACCCAATCATCTATTGAAGGACACTTTAGTTGTTTCCATGTCTTGGTCACTGTAAATAGAGCTGCAATGAACACTCGAGCACATATACCTTTATAGATAAATGTTTTCAGATTTTTTTTGATAGATACTCAGAAGAAAGATTGCTGCGTCATATGGTAATTCTATCCTTAATTTTTTGAGGAACCTCCATACTGCTTTCCACAGTGGCTGCACCAATTTACATTCCCACCAGCAGTGTATGAGGGCTCCTTTTTCTCCACAGAACTCTTGACATTCCTTTTATAAGTCATGAAAAGCACTTGCTAACATGTATGGAAGATTGACAAAGAACTCCTCTTGAGAATAACCCAGAAACAATAATATTTCAACTTTTATACGTAATATTAAAATATTTTATAGCAATTTGTACATACACATTAACATGTTTTAAGTTTACGTTGAATTAGTTTTCTGGGGCTGCCATAACGAAGTACTAAAAATTGGGTTGCTTAAGATTCAGAAATGTATTGTCTAACAGTTCTGAGAGCTGCAAGTCCAAAATCAAAATTTCAGCAGAATTGGTTCCTTCTGGGGAATGTGAGAATCTATTCCATGAGTATCACCTAGATTCTGATTGCATCAGCTGTTCCTTGGCTTATAGATGGCATTCTCCTGTCTTCCTGGAATGTTCCCTTTATGCATGTCTTTCTGTGTGTCCAAATTTCCCCTTTATAAATACTTTTAGGAAGTCCCTTAATGATATTTTCTGAACTTGATCATCTGCAAAGATCATATCACCAATAAAGTCATATTCATAGGTAAGAGATCAAAACTTCAACATCTTGTGGGAAGAAACAGTTGATACATTCACTTGGACATCAGCCATTTCTTGCTCTCAGAGAAAGTAGGGAAGCCAATAGTTTGATCAAAATTGTGAAGAAAAATTTTGAAATGGAGAAAAACTGTGTTTCTATTCCCCTAAGAGTTGGAATAGGACCAAGTAAGATTAATCTAATTTAAGCAGTAAGATACCACAGTCTAGCTTACTTAAAAAAATATAGAGTTTAAAGCAATCCTCTCATGAGGGATTAGAATTTCCTAAGCCAGACTGAATTAAGATGAATTTCAAGTATCCATGATAAACAAAGCCACAAACTCAGCGCTCTGCAGGCTTGTCTATGTGTACAGACTCATGTGCACATTAGGCTCACATTTCGAAACCCTTTCGTTATTTCATGAGTTCCATTTGAAAAAAGAGGAAGAACGTGAAACCCAGTTTCTAAGACTTTTATTAAAACCTTTCTCTAACATGTGTTCTTTTTTTACGGATTCTATATGTTTCCTTTAAATACATTTAAAAAAATTCTTGTGATGATTCTGATTTTTTTTTGTACTCTGCAATTCCTTCTGCTATATAGTTCTTTCCAAACTTACTTCATATTTTGCTTCCCAAATCAGTTACCATGCCTAAGTTCAGTTGTGAATCCTCAATGTCCAATCCAGGTTAACTCTCTGTCCATTCCTATTTCAACTCCAAGAAGAATATACCTGCCCACAGGACATCTGTGGTTAACTGGGCTCCAATTGATAACTACAGTCTAGCACCCACTGTTTATAGAGGTCCCTCACACATGCTGCATTTCACAGAAAGCCACAGACTGGCTGCCAAGCCTCCTGCACTGTGCTCCTGCCATCCGAGTTGACTCTTATAAGAGAACTCCTAAGATCAAAATTCGACTGAGCCTTTCCCCATCTAATGGGAGCTACACAGCTGTATCTTCATCTGCATCTTTACCAACCAGAGTAGCTCCATTCTGCCCACCAGGATAGTGCTTTTTGGACCAATCAAACTGTGAGGATTTGGAATTCTCATTTACCTGAGAATAGGCCAATCAAGGACCAGGAGTGGGGACTCTTCTCCATATAAACCAGCTTCAACTCTGGCTCTGTGGGGTACACTTTCAGTTTCCATTGAAGGCTGGAGCTGCAACATCAGAGCTGAGCTGCAACACTGGACCTGAGCTGCAACCCCAGAGCAGTAACAGAGGCCTTCTCACCAGGGCCACCTTGCCTGAGGTTTTTCACAGCTGTGCTGTATCATAATTGAAGTGTATCATTATTGAGCTGTCTCACAGCCATGCTGTTCTGCAGCTGTGCTATTTCACAACCGAGCTGTTTGCACTGAATAAAATCTCTCTGCCCTCACCACACACCAAACTGGGGACTCCTGTTGACACTGAATTGGCTAAGATGACTCTAAGTTGGTACTTTGCACTTAACAGCTTATGCTTTCATGTATTCTTAGACAACCACTTGTTTCTTTTCTGCAGGTCTAAGTTTATACTATGCAAGCCATTAACTTTTGGACACCAAAATTTGCAATTATTCTCTGAAGACCCTTAAGAATAGGAAGGATATCTTATATGATTTTCAGAGCCTAAGTGCTATATAACAGTTTACCATTTGGTCATGAATTAATTTTTTAAATATTTAACTGATGTATATTAGGCCCGTATTACTAGCTATGCATTGTGCCAGTTGTTGCCATTCCTTGCTTCTAGACAGATGATTAAAACATAAGTGATGTGCATTCCAATTTCAGGATTGTAACTCCATGCCTGCTTATGATTAATAGTCAGGGTGTAGTCTGCTTATGTGGGTGATGATCACTTTCACCTAAAAGTGAGCTTTTATAATCCATTCCTCTACTATAAATCAGAGCCGGAAGGCATATTCTGCATTACAGTAGATCAAGGGATTTTCAGAGCTCACTTGTAAGTGGTGGCAATTTCAGACACAAAGATGTCAATTCAAGGACTGTAAAATAGGCCACCTTCTCACAATAAAGCAGCATCAATACAAATTGGTATCACTGATACATGTCCTTTGTCAGATCAGAGGACATGCCTCAAAATTACCCCACAATTAAGCAAGTCATAGCACAAAATTGGGTGGTATTAACCATTGCGTGTTTCTTATCCTTTTCTGAGCAAACTGTCATTAGTTCACCACCCCTTGCATAATGGTCCTTACAGGGCTTAATAAAAATATACTTCTAGAAACCCTACACCAAGCAAAAATGGTCAATGGAAGGTAACTGATACTGTATCATTTTACAGATAATGAATCCTTTTTGTGTACAAAGTTTTTGATAAGCTAATGTGAAGTCATTTCAGAGCTAAATTAGAGACAGTATTTAAACAAAGTTATTTCTGGCCAAGTTGTCTTCATAATATTGGGTAACGTGACAGCATTACTTTTTTTTTAACTTGTAAATCATCTGTAATTTATTTTATCTATTCCATATGCATGCTTACCATGGAGAATGTCTACTATTTGGTTTGTACTTGTTATTATTGCATATAACATATGCTGCTATAACATGATAATTGATATAAATACTAGCCCTCCATTAGTCAGGGTTCTCCATAAGATCAAAGTACAAGGATTTTGGAAGGTAATCTGTTTTACTGAGAGTCTTCTGATTTAAATGTTAATCACATCTAAAACATGTCTTCACAGCAACATCTGGACCGGTGTTTGACCAAACATCTGGACATTACAGTCTAGTCAAGTTAGCACATAAAATTAACCATCGCAGTTGCTTAATCTGCTACAATATGTGCTCCTACAGGACAACGATTCTATTTTACCTATGCTTCTTATTTGTAACAATATTACTATACCTGGCAAATGGAGATCATATCAAATTTGACGCAGGAATGTATAAATGATCCTCATTATTTGTAGATTCTATATTTGAGAATTCTCCTATTTACTAAAATTGATTATAACCCCAAAATCAATACTCACAGTGCTTTCTTAGTCATTCACATAGATGCATAGATTGTCAAACATATTATTTGCCTCAACTGTGCATGTACCTAGGAAAGGTCTTCCTTCTCATTTCCTTCTCATTTCAACCCTTCCTTCTCAATTTCAACCCTCATCCCATAAACAAGTGTCCTTTTCAAAGTCTATTTAGTGCTATTTAAAAATATATATTTTGGGGGTTTTATTCATGATTTTGCTGTTTAAAATGATCCCAAAGTGTACAGCTGACTAATGTTCTCAAGTGCAAGAAGGCTATAAATATGCTTTACAGTGAAAACACATGTGTTAGAGTCACTGGCTGTGAGTTCAATGTCAAAAAGTGTCTTTAAACAGAAAGATACACCAAACAATGTTATGCATTGATCAGCTGGTGAAAATGCTGTGAACAGAGGCTTTTAGGAACCTAAGCCTGTATTTCTCCTAGGTGCGATGCCTCAATGTTCACTAATTCAGTGTTTGCAGTGAGTTTCTAGGACATCTACTGTAAACAATGAGAACTGACTGTAGGAAATCCCTGTCTACTTGCATTAATGTTCTTTTTGTCTAAATGCATTAATGTTTTTTATGTCCTTATCTTATATTATTGTGAATTTTAAGGAGAATTTGCTCTAAACACACAGTTGTATTTATTCTGAAGACATGGAGATATTAGATAGATAGAATAGATGATAGACAGATGCAGAATAATGAAGAAATACATAAACATAAAATAAAAAATGCATACATATATACATACATACATACATACATACATTTTCTGTCTATTTCAGTGAAAATGACTAGAAGGAACACCCAGTAATACTGAGCATACTTAGGGCCCAAATCTTTGTTTCCAATTAATTTTTATTACTAAAAGAAACAGGCCTCCATAGAGAAATGATTGATTTTTAAGGTTGGGAAAACGCAAACACAAAACACACTTGTACTGTATTGTGCCAGGGATTTAAAATGTGATCAATGATAAAGATATGTCAAAAAATTATAGGAGCCAGCTTGACGGTAGTTCTTTCAATTGACAAATCTGGGACAATTTGAACATCCCATCAAATCAACTTAGAATTCATGAGTTAAATTTTATATAAATAAATACATTGAAAAGAACAAAAACTTTTTACTCATTCCTGACTTCTTACTCAGAATGCAAACTTATAAATATTTAAGACATGATAAAGTTACCAAATTACGACTTGGCTACCATAATAATTCAGACAATGAAAATCAATGAATATAAAACAAATGAATGAAAGATGGATAAAGAATATTTATTTGTTTTAGAAGTGTATCCCCTCACAGTACTTAATTTAGAAAGTAAAATAGCAACTTTTCTGTGGAGAATTCTGACAAGTCCTCAACCAAGTAACAAAGTTAACATCGCCAGTAATATGAGAAATCATGTGCCCCGATATGATACACAGAAAAGAACACTAAATCACTTTTATGGCACTCTGCCAAGAATGTGTCAGGCAATGTCAAATTTAGGGTCATTCTTGAGGTATACTCCATATTTGCCAAAAATTTAAAGATCATGAAACATAAAGAATGACTGAAGAAGTATTACAGAATAAGATAATTTTTTTCAAACTATAATAAATGACATCACCAATTAAATTTTCTATCTTTAATTTGCTCCAAAATCTGTGATTGTTAAGTTTATTCCTAGGTATTTTATTCTTTTCGTTGCAATGGCAAAAGGAATTGTTTTTGTTTCATTTCTTTTTCTGAAATTTCATTTTTAGTATATAGGAATGCAATGAATTTTTGTACATTGATTTTGCATCCTGCAACTTTACTGTACTTGTTCATTGCTTCTAATAGTCTTTTGGTGGAGCCTTTAGGGTTTTCTATATTAAGAATCATGTCGTCTGCAAAAAGTGACAATTTTACTTCTTCATTCCCAATTTGGTTGCCTTTTATTTCTTTCTCTTGCCTGATTGCACTGGCTAGGTCTTCCAGTACCGTGCTAAATAACAGTGGTGAGAGGAGTCATCTCTGTCTTGTTTCTGATTGTAGTGGAAAAGCTTTCAGTTTTTCACTATTAAGTATGATATTAGCTTAAGGATTGTCATATGTGGCCTTTATTATGTTGAAGTACTTTCCTTCCATACACATTTTATTAAGTGTTTTAATCATAACTAGATGTTGTATCTTGTCAATGCTTTTTGTGCACTTATTGATATGATCCTATGATTGTTACCCTTTATTTTGTTTATGTGGTGTATCACATTGATCTATTTGTGATTGCCCCTGTTAGTGTTACTATAAGTTAAAATAGAACATGTACAATATGAGGAATATTTTGTACCCAGTTGAAAACAAAACAAAAAAAGGAGCATATATCCCAATCTTATAGGCAAACTGTTTCCACAGATGATATTAAAAGACAGTCATGGTGGCATTAGGTAACCTCCATTTTATGAGTATCTAAGATGCAACTTGAATACTTTAAAGATACAGAATTCTTACAGTTAGAATTTTAATGAGATTGTTGCTCAGAATTTAATGAGATAGTATAGTATCTACTCCAACCTCTCCGAGGCAAATTGAGTGATGTCATAGGCAAAGCAATAAACGTGTTTGGCATTTCTTTTGGAATTTGAAAGATGTAGAGATTGGTACCTGGAATAAACAAATCTGAGATACATGCTGTGGCTATGGTGATCTTTGGTAATAGAATAGAGAGAGGGAGGCCTGGATTATGAAAGGGACCACTCATTTTCACCAACTATAGTATAAATCAGTCAAGAGTCACTATAAACGATCCCACTCTAGAGGGTTTCATACACAGGGGGATCTGAAATCTTAGTTGACAGGTTCATCCTGTATACTAAGGAATCTTCCAAACATCAAAACACCATCCAAAACACATATACCACACACACCCCACAGACAATTACATGCTTTCACAAATCACCATAACAGATTACCAAATGTGAAGCCATTGAAAAATGCAAAAACAAGGCTGCTAGTAATACAGAAACCAAATGCAAAGCTTAAAGTTTTTACAATTGTTTCAACTATAGGTGAGGAATAAAAAAATTGATAAAGTTTGAAATTAGAACTGTGGAAAAATTAAATCCTATTACATCACTACATACCATTTATTAATATTACTATATTAGTGCATTAACATTAATATGCTAAATTAATTTTGATTGATATTAAATATTATGGTATAACTGATATTGATACAGTAATATCAATATTGTAATATATAGTATTGTCATATATTAACATTATTATAATATATTCACCCTTTCTGAAGTCAAGTCGTTCAATAAACCAATGCATCCTAAATACTTGAAGAACATGTCTCACCTTCAGAACATTTAATAAAGCCAACTAAACTTATTTTTCCTTAAGTTTCAAAATACATCATTTGCTTTGATGCAACAGATCTCTACATTATGATAAGCCAATATGAATCAGCATATTTTTATTGTCTATATTTGCTTTTGATACTCTTCTAAATATTATTTTTTCATCTTGCCTAACGTTTTCTCACTTTCAAGAGTTAGTAAAATCTCATCACCTCCTGGAAATGCCTCAGATTTCTTTGATTTAATACATTAAAAATATATATAAAGGTCTTAAAATTACATTCTTTTTTTACTAACCTTTTGTATGTTAGCCCTGCAGATTCCATTAGAGAAAAAGTTCCTTGGGTGCAAACATCAAGTTCTCCAATCCTGAATGAAACAGTCCTGTGTGCAATGGGAATTCAATACTTATTCAATGATTGTTGTTCTATTCCAAAATTCAAAACCATTATAAAGAATGTGCAATGAGGAAATACTTTAATAACTTTTGGAAGTATTTAATGATTCTACTTTGAAATTTTCACACAGTCAAGGTCTGTAGAGAATTTATTTTTAAAAAGTGATAATGGAAAGTTCAATACATTAGTGGTCTGAAATGTTAAGCTATATATTTTCTATATTTTCAGCAAAACAAATTACCCAGAGGAATTTTAAATCTTCTACAGTACACTGGCGATACAACCAGTATCTAGGCATACTAGTGCACTATTAATAAATTCCCAGAATTTATATACTTTTATGAATATTTCTAGATGTCTTTTATACTCTCAGGAAGTACACAGGTAGTGAGATAAAGTAAATGAAAATTATGGCACAACTGATCGCAAAGTGAATGTTTTCGACATGAAATATGGTAACATGTAAACTTTATCTAGCTATAGCAAATACTAGAACATCAATTTTAAATTCTTATAAAATCCTTGTGTTAGGGATAGACTGGTATATGCCAATTGCAGATCTGTTAAACTGTGAGCTTCTAATACATTTAAAATATAAATGCACATTTGATTAGCAAAGACCTAGTAAATCCATAAATTTGTGATTCATCCATTCATTCATCATCTATGCATCAATCCATCTATTTATCCATTCATTTATTCCTGGAAATATGAGCACATAAGTTATCAGCCTCAGTCTCTTAGGGTACTAGTCGGATGCATGGTTAAGGCAATAATTTGTGCATCTTCTTCATTAAAAAGAAAACAAATTACTCAATTCTTGTGACTATAGTATTTTTTATTGTATTACCTATCTGCATCTATCCTTTATTCATGAATATTTTCATTTAGTAAAAGTGCAAAAAAAAAGTGCACTTATCCCTTTGAATAGCCTGTATTCAATAAAAGTATATTGAACATAAAAGATGTATGTGTGAAATAAATATTCTACTGCAATCAAATTATAATACATATAGTAGTAAGCTAAGAAGAAAACCTCTTTAGTCAAGAAATTGGGGAAGAAAAGCAGGAAAGCTAGGTCTAGAGCTCCTGTTATCTGAGTTGAATATCGAGTTCCCATAAATTCAACTAATTTGATGATCTGGAATATCCTATGCTGTAAAGCTTTATTCAAAATTCAGAAGGATTCCAGTAAAAAAGACAATAAGAGAGTAGAGTATTTCCACATGAAGACAAAGTAGTCTATTTTTGTTTATCCTAATAGCTCTGCTTAGGGATGACACAATAGGATACAACATATTACTGTATTTGCTACATTAATGCCCATTTTTAAAGAACAATCTTCCAAGCAAGATTTACAAATTGAGTACGTTCATCTGGAAACGTTTGAATTAGTCTGTATGCTGACAAACAAATGCAAAACGGTAAAACTCATTCTTGCATATAAAGAACAGGAGAGCTAGAACATGAAGACACCATCATTTATAGATAAAGAAATTGAAATACAAGAGATAAAATGATCATCTCAGACATTCAGTTAAATTTCTATACTTTAGTAACATTATAACAAGGACATTAACAATTATGATGGTGAACTATTGCCAATATTTTATAAAATAATAAAATGTGCAATCTGCCCAAAGAAAACCAATTATTTAAAGTGAATAAATTAAGATTTTTTATGGCAGAGTAGTATTCCATTGTGTATATATAATCTGCCATAAGAAAAGATGAAATAGTGCCATCTGCAACAAAATGGATGGATCCTGAGATGATCATGCTGAGCGAAATGAGTCACAAAAAACGTCAAGAACTATATGATTTCACTGATATGTGGTATATAAAACTGAAAGCAACAAATGAACAAGACAAACAAAGAAACAAAAACTCGTAGACACAGACAATAGTTTAGTGGTTACAAGAGGGTAAGGGGGGGAGGGTGATAGATAAGGGTAGACGGGGTCGAATACACGGTGATGGAAAGAGAACTGACTCTGGGTGGTGAACATATATAGATGATGTATTACAGAATTGTACACTTGAAACCAATGTAATTTTACTAACCACTGTCACACCAATAAATTTTAATTAAAAAAATAAAAGATTTTTTAAAGAACTCCCTGCATATTAGACCAGTGAAAACACTGTCACAGACCAGCACTAATGCTGGATTAAGTGTTTGGGATCACAGGTCTATTTTATCAGTGCAAAAACTGTATTTCCTAACTAAATTTCCTACAGTCTAGTTTAAGATTTCCCAAACCTACTGAAGGAACCCAGGCAAGTTTTTTATCATTCCTTTCTTTTCAAGAATCTTCTTTTATGTTTCTATTTGTTCAAAGATACTTTGAATATTATAGTTACAAAGAAAAGCTTATTGATTTTCTTTTATGTTTACAAAATAATTTAAGCATCTCATGACATGCCATGTTTCCCCGAAAATAAGACCTATCAGCTAATACGTCTTTTGGAGCAAAAATTAATATAAAACCCGGTCTTATATTACATTATATAAGACCAGGTATTTATATTATATTATATTATATTATATTATATTATATTATATTATATTATATTATATTATACCCAGTCTTATACTATAGTAAAATAAAACCGGGTCTTATATTAATTTCTGCTCCAAAAGACACATTAGACCTGATTGTCCAGCTAGGCCTTATTTTCGGGGGAACACGGTAATATACAGGCATACCTCAGGGATACTGCAGGTTTGTTTCCACACAATCACAATAAAGGTATTATCTCAATAAAGTGGGTCATAAACTTTTTGTTAGTAGAGGGTCTTGCCTTCGCTTTATTAAAAAAAATACAGTATCTGTGAAGCACAACAAATTAAAACACAATAAAATGAGGTAAACCTGTAAACTGAAAAGTACTCTCAATTCCAGGTGTACAGCACTGAGTTAATTCTATCCTGCATATGTGATTGCATTGGCTTTCTATTTCTGATGTAAAAAATTTGTCACAGACTAGGTAGTTTAAACAATACTAATTTATTGTCTTAGATTTATACAGGTAAAAATTCCAACTGTGTCTCATCAGGGAAAAATGAAGTGTTAGCAGACCTACATTCCTTTCTGGAGGCTCTAAGAGAGAAAGGGGATAAAGTATGTGTTCCATGGCAATATGTAGTTGGAATCCAACATTTTTAATTTAGATATGAGGACTAGACCAATTTTGTTATAAACAGTAAAAGCATTTATATAGAGATCTGAATTTTGACTGTATTTCACATATTTTGTTATGCTATTATTTTAATTTTTATTATTAAAATTTTCAAACATGCACAAAGTTAGAAAGGAAAACAATGAGTTCTCATGTACTCACCTCCGAACTTTATTTTTTTTCATTTTTCCATTTTTGACAATGCTTTTAAAAAAAAAAAATTACAACGGAACATCATTCGCTCCTTCTCTTGAAGGCAGTTCTCAGTACTCTTGGTCAAAGCTCTCTAGCCCTTGGCCGCCCTCTGTTCTGTAATCTTCACCAGCTGTTATTGGTTGAATTCCATCTTCCAAAATATATGCTGAAGTCCTAATCATCAGTTCCTCAGAAAGGGATGTTATTTAGAAATAGGATCTTCGCAGATTTAATTCGTTAAATCAAAGTCACAGTGAAGTAGAGTAAGCTCCTAACTGCACAATGACTGGCATCCTTATGAGAAGATGGTCACATGGGACACAGACACAGGGGGAACATCTTGCGAACATGGAGGCAGAGATTGGAGTAATGTTGCTACAAGCCAGGGAACAGTTGGAGCTACCACAAGCTTGAAGTGGCAAGAAAGGAGCCCCTCTAGAGACTTCAGACAGAGCACCACCCAGCTGACATTTTGATTTTGTACTTACAGCCTCCAGAAATGCTAAAGAAAAATTCACGTTGTTTTAAGTCACCGAGTTTTTGCCACTGTGTTACCACATCCCTAGGAAACTGATACACCAACCATCTAAGGAGCACACTCTTCACATCAAATGTCCAAAACCTTGGTAATCCGAAATCAGTGAGATTTAGAGGCTTAAGGTACCAGTTATACCTTGCTCTGTTGCCAGTCAGTTCTGTGATATGAGTCCAGTGAATTTCCTTAACACAACATAAAAAGAAGGCATCTGACAAGAGCAATTCCTTTTCCATGCACAATAGTACACATCGTTGGTCACCTAGAAACAAGAGCATTAAAAAATATTAAATATGATGAAATTTCAGATCTATATGTAAATGTTTTTGTCTTCGTTTTGAAGTTTTCACTAGTCTTTTAATCGGATAAGGTGAGAAAATATGTCTGTTTCTACTCAAAAGAATAAGAGAGGGTTAAAGGGTTCAAATATATAGCAATGGAAGGAGAACTGACTCTGGGTGGTGAACACACAATATAAATGCTTTTAATGTTGATAACAAAATTGATCTAGCCCTCACATCTAAAATAGGAAAGTGGGGGGCGGCCGGATGGCTCAGTTTATTAGAGTGCGAGCTGTTAACAACAGAGTTGCCGGTTTGATTCCACATGGGCCAGTGAGCTGCGCCCTCCACAACTCAATTGAAGACAACGAGCTGCCACTGAGCTGCTGGAGGGGCAGCCGGATGGCTCGGTTGGTTAGAGCGCGAGCTCTCAACAACAAGGTTGCCGGTTCAATACCTGCAAGGGATGGTGGGCTGTGCCCCTTGCAACTAAAGATTGAAAACAGCAATTGGACGTGGAGCTGAGCTGCACCCTCCACAACTAGATTGAAGGACAACAACTCGGAGCTGATGGGCCCTGGAGAAACACACTGTTCCCCAATATCCCCCAATAAAATTAAATAAATAAATAAAATAAAATAAAATATGAAAGTAGGATTCCTGCAAAATATCACCACTGAACACATATTTTATCCCTTTCTCTTCCAAAATTCCTCTGCATTTAATAAATAAGAAGGTGATGAGAATAGGTATGCCTTGTTTTGTGGTCAGCTCTGAGGACTGGTTCTAGTGAATTCCTTCCCATAACATACACGGAAGTTATCTCATAAGAACAATTTCAGTACAGAACCCTGTATACCCTCTATCACCTAGCAACTAAAGTATGCAAATAAGATAGATAGATAAACTGTAAATGTGATTAATAAAAGGTGAAAAAAATTTAAAAATTTTATTAAGATAATTTAGATTTTCATGTATAGAATCTCTCACCAAATGCATATCAAGGATACTTATTATACTTCCATGATTTATTTATCTCCTAAATTATTTATCAAACTTCTGTCTTTCTCCCTCATAATTAATTAATTAAAATATTTTCTAAATCATTCTATATTCCAGTGTGTTGTGCACAAGTTCATTATGTAAAGGATATTAGTAGAATACTATTAATCAAAATTCTGCAAACTTAAGTTCCTTTAGATTTATTTTGCAGAATGGGAAGAGAATGTACTGGATACGTTGGCCCATTCCAAGCGATAGATATACAATTATTTTCTAACATAGAATATGTTTTATTTCCTTGAAACAGCTATATATGTTATATCCACCTTTTGTTTTGTCTTATTTCTACATCTCACTCCTGGGTTGTGTTTGATTTTGTACAAAAATATATTGTAGTCACAAGGCATCTTATATAGCTATACTTATGCATATGTGCATACTATATTTAAATATTAGACACAACACATAGGATAATTTGCATCAAGCAGGCAAATGGTATAAGTGGTTTACATATGAGGGTGGAAAACACAGAACTTATTAAAAGAAACTTTCTATTGTTACTGAAACTCACTACAGGAAATTTGTTTACCTATTATATAAACTTTCATACTCCCTAATCCTTGAGAACATAACATCAGATAGCTATTATAGCTAAAAGAAGTGCCCAAATTTATATTTTCTAGAGTGTGAAGAGATTTTGAGAATTAAAAAGCAGGCATTTTTCTTGCTAGTATTTTCTTTTTAACCAGGAATGAGTTTCTGGATATATCTATAAAGGATAAAACCACCATTCTGTCTCAACACAACTATGTACAATTACAAAATTGAAATCATTCATGTAGGAAAGATATAATTAAAAATAACTAAATATCTTACATTGGTGATTAAATGAAGTAAACATCAGAAATAAGAACACCTCTGACTTCACAAAAAAAAAAAAAAAGGTGACATTGTGCGCTCAACCATTACAGTTACAGGAATGAGATTGTTGCTAAGCAACAAGTCGTTTATAATCTTGTGAGGCTTTTGTATTTGAGGAAAATTGAGGCAAAGGAAAGTTTGGAAAGCTAATGAGGAAGAAATGGCTTCAGTGAAAATCGATCAATAGTGCACCTGACCAGAAAATCAACTATTAATGGGAATAAAGGAAGAAAGACTACTTAGAGCTACTTGAGAGCAAATTTATTATCACCAGGTAGTTTAATTGTCTGCACTCTAATTCCCTGTTATCATTCTGTCTTCTGTGTGCACAGCAATACTTTCTTATGTGGGAGTTCAATAATATGCAGCAGCATTTCTACACAGTGCATTTAACAATAACTCTAAACAATGTTTTGATCACTTCATTTTCTGTATCATTTAAGAATTCAATACGCTGAAATTGGCCTACTTTCATGCTATGGTTACATGACTGGCGATAAAGTGCAATTTGAACTGAGCTCTGCTGTCTGCGAAAATGTAGTCATGTCATTGACATTACAGTAAATCAACCTTGGAGACGTTTTCTCTAAAAAAAATTCAGAGTCTGGGGATCGAGAAATGGGTAGGAGTCAAGAACAGAGTTATAAGCAAATTCTGTGGTGTTGTCCTAGTTCTGTCTGTGACGCAAAAGGAGGTATGGCCAAAGCTGAGTGGCCAAGTCTTGAAGCAGTAGCAGAGAGACATTCCAGAAAAGTTCAAGCATTGGTGCTTGGTAAGGTCCTTCTGTTGATCTGAGCTGGACCACATATCAATTACCAGCAATGTTTTAACTAGAGTAGAAGCAAGCATAGTGGCCTTAGGCAAACAGGAGGTCTTGAATGAATCTGTAAGTACCTCCAAAGATTTTCAGAAATCCCTGGAGGAAAAAAAAACTTGATAAATCAGTATAATTCACTAAGGCACCTAAGAAGGAAGCTTAGATTAGGGTATTTGGCTTTTTAAGAAAATAATGACCTCTATAGGCTGCAGAATTGGAAAATATAGAAACTAAATAAAAATAACCGGGAATCTGGAGGATGACACAATTTGGGAGATGAAACGTAAAAGACACTGGATTGAAAGCTTAGAAAACACAAACCCAAAACGAGGCCCCAAAGGAAAAAGTAATGAGGCCTCGTCTCTGTGTCTAATCCCATTAATGCTTGACTCACACTCAGGGTGCTGTCTCACAATGTGCACTGATGAAGGCCATCTCATGGAATTTAGGTGACATCTGATTGTGTGAATAACTACAAAACTTCAGTGTTGGTGTTCCATCGAACACCAGAGCTGCGTTTCTTTCATTTAATTATCAATTTAATCCTAACAATGCAAGATCATGGCGTGATCCCTGCCACACAGTGACCTAGTTCAC
The DNA here is from genome assembly GCF_004115265.2 of Rhinolophus ferrumequinum. Lineage (NCBI taxonomy): Eukaryota > Metazoa > Chordata > Mammalia > Chiroptera > Rhinolophidae > Rhinolophus > Rhinolophus ferrumequinum. Next base: position 11,038,582 of record NC_046295.1, on the reverse strand, counting down.
TAACAGCATTTTACTGATGGTTACATTTATCATTTCCTTCTGCCCTTTATATAATTTAACTGTTTGAAATAGAAAGAATCCATATATTAAAAAATAAAGTAACATCACTATGTAATGTTTACTTTAAAACACATAGCTATTGATTCATTTGTTTCTGTTTGCAACTGTCTATAAGGCTTATTGGAGGATTAATTTCATGAGAAAATAATGGATTTCAAAATAGTTACGTTGACATTCCATTGTCCCTATCCTGTGGCTGAAATGGAAGACTGGCAGTCAGGAAACCCAAATTTATGCAGCAGCCTTCATAGAGGCAAAATTAAACCCATTCACATTGAAGAAAAATGCCCCACCACCCAATACCCTTCTTCCACAAACATTCCCATTCCAAAGGTGTTTGATTAAAACTGTGTAAGTAATTTCAGAAATTTTACATATAATAAAATGAATACAATTTTTTTTTTCAAAACCTGAAAAAAAAGGCCTGATTTCCATTTCCAGCTCTGCCAATGCCTAGTTTGACTTTCTGCAAGTCATTTTTGGGGACTCTGTCCCCTCCACTGTAAAGTGGGGACCTTGGATAATGATTGCAAAAGTCCATTCAAAACCAAATATCCTATGATGTTTCGTAATCAATACAACAGTCTTCCCTTATGCCTAACTAATGCCCTTTCAAATGCAATTAGAAAACAACTTATCCCCTAGAGAGGAAAGGAGAATATATGAAACACTGTATTTCAGTGTAAGGAGGGAGAAGAAATTACTTCATAATTTTATAAATTTAATTTAATTTGCATAAAGTATTTAAATTAATTATTATATTTTGTAATAATTATTCACCCCTAAAATATATTTTTAAAATTGTGCAATTAGCAATATAGACATCAAAATAACTTTATATATAAGACTTGTCTATAATATGCAAAGGCTGGCATTTTAAAAAAGATAAGAGTAAGCAATTTAACTTAACCTAATCAAAGTTTTTTGTGAGTATGTTTATTCTTTCAATCTTAACATACTTTTTCAATTATCATTTTCAGAGATGCTCAGGGGAAATTAATTTTAGGTTAAGAAATTGCCTAAATATATATGAGTTCATTCTTTAGAACGAAATTTTATCTTCAAATCTACCACAAAATGACAACTGGCCAAAATTTTTCAGTCTGAGATTTTATATATATTATCAAAACATTTACAACAACAAAAAAAACAAACAACCCAATTGAAAAATGGGCAGAGGACCTGAAGAGACATTTCTCCTAAGAGGACATACAAAAGGCAAATAGACATATGAAAAAATGCTCAACATCACTAATCATCAGAGAAATGCAAACAAAAACCACAATGAGATATCACCTCACCACAGTCAGAATGGCTATCATCAACAAGACAAATAGTAACAAGTGTTGGAGAGGCTGGGGAGAAAAAGGAACCCTCATACACTGTTGGTGGGAATGCAGACTGGTGCAGCCGCTAAGGAAGGCAGTGTGGAGGTTCCTCAAAAAAATTACGAATAGAACTACCATATGACCCAGCAATCCCTCTCCTGGGTATCTACCCAAAAAATCTGAAAACATTTATACATAAAGACGCGTGTGCTCCAGTGTTCATTGCAGCTTTGTTTACGGTGGCCAAGACATGGAAACAACCAAAATGTCCTTCGATAGATGAATGGATAAAGAAGTTGTGGTATATATACACAATGGAATACTATTCGGCGGTAAGAAAAGATGATATAGGAACATTTGTGACAACATGGATGGATCTTGAGAGTATAATGCTAAGTGAAATAAGTCAGACAGAAAAAGCAGAGAACCACATGATTTCACTGATATGTGGTATATAAACCAAAAACAACAAAAGAACCAGACAAACAAATGAGAAACAGAAACTCATAGACACAGACAATAGTTTAGTGGTTACCAGAGGGTAAGGGGGGTGGGGGGTGGGAGATGAGGGTAAGGGGGATCGAACATATGGTGATGGAAGGAGAACTGACTCTGGGTGGTGAACACACAATGGGATTTATAGATGATGAAATACAGAATTGTACACCTGAAATCTATGTAATTTTACTAACAATTGTCACCCCAATAAATTAAAAAAAAAAAAAATTTAGGCAGGCTACAGATGGATAATAATTATCAACAGTGATTCTACATCTCTACCCAGTAAATAAAAATTCTGAAACTAAACACAAGGCTCTATTTTTCTAAATTAAATTATTATCTTATCTGTTTTTTTTCCACAGAAGCTATCTCCTAAGGAGAATAGACAATTGCTTATATTTACTAATAAAACCATACAAATAATCCAGCCTGGTTTGTAGTTTCATTTTTATCAAGATATAGAAGCATTGTTTAGTTTTACAAATGTAGAGGTACACAGTGACTTGAAACTAAATTATTCCAAATTATCACAAATAATTCTAAAAATATCCCTTGTGGCCTTGAGTCCTGGTTCACAGTTATATCTATTACGTGTAATAACTTATCATTACTTTGTATTACATAGCAGTTTTACTCTTACAAGCAACAGACATTATTTTATGTCACCCACAGAAGCATACAAACATTTATTAAACTTCTATTACATTAACTTCATATTTATATATTATTTAACTTATTCTCCTAAGAGATCTATATTATAGGTATCGTTAATATCATTATATGCATGAGGATACTGAGGAACCAGAAGGTTAAATATTATAACTTGTCCGAGTCCATGCTACAACTGACGGGAATTTGACATCAGTGAAAATAACAATTGATTTTGTACTACTATCAAGTTATCCAGCCTCCTTAGTTTAAGAAAACAAACTTTTATTACCTATTCAAATGTACTTTGCTTTAAATCCTACTGCACAGGAAATTGTTTATTGGGGCTCCCGATGCCCCTCCTGTGCAGTTGTGTATGTGAGTTTAGACACACACACACACACACACACACACACACACACACACACATACACACACACACACAGAGACACCAAACTCTCAGTGCAGAATTGGGGACAGGCCCTCTGCTCTGTAGGTCGCACTGGGTACTGCTCATGCTCATAAGACTACAAGGGACAGTAGACACCCCGAAACCTAGTCCTGCTTGTGCTTGTACTTTAGCTCCTAAAAAGACACCCAAGATCCATAATTTTTAGTGTTTATTCCCCACCTCTCACTCCAATCTTCAAGAATCTTCTGGAGAAAATCCCTTTTCAGTGTGCTGTGTGTGAATCCCTTTAGAAATTGGATACATCCTTTCCTGTTTATAAAAATGTTCTGCTTCCTTTTGCCCCAGTCCTATCATCTCCTCATGTTCAACTCCAAGACTTGGGCTCCATTCCATCTGGGAGAATACATCATTGCAGATGTTTCCTTTTCATCCCCACCGATGAAGTCAGGTTTTATACATAACAAGAAAAGGAAAACTTTCATTATTAATTCAATTAATTATCCTAATACTGAGAATAGATGAAAACTATCTCTCATCTAAGAAGCTTTCACTGAATTAATACAGCCAGTGAGTTCAGAGAGGTTTTTACTTGTTTCAGAAAAACAAAACAAACAAACAACAAACTAAGCCATTGCTACCAACCCCATGACTGGATGATTCAAGTTAACGGAGCAGAATTATTTATCACAAAGAGCCATGTGGTAGTCAAAAAACTGAATTTCATAATTCCCTTTTGGGGAATTCATAATTCCCTTTTGGGGTGTCCTTGACAAAAATTGATCCTTAGTTTTCTGATTTGAAAATGGAGAAGTGGATAACAATGGTATATATTGAGCACTTTCAACGCCCAAAATATTGCAGTATGCCTTTAAAAATCATATTATCTCTTTAATTCACATACATATTCTGTTAGGTATATACTCTTCTTACTCTCCATCTCCCAGATAAGAAAACTTGAGGGTTAGAGATACTACAACACTTACACATTTATCTAGCACAGGACCACATATATGATAAATGAAATAGCTGCGTTTCAAACCCACATTTGTTGGAATCCAAAGTCAAGATCTTAACCTACATGCTACTCTCCTCCCAGAGTCAATATAAAGAAAGGCAAAATAAAATCTCAAACACTATTGCACTGTGGACTTTATAGAACTTTCTAGAGAAAAGCTTTTTTTATTACCATTATATTTGGCTCCCCAAGTATATTACAACTATGCTAATTGTAAGATCCACGACTTTTACTTTTTTTAGTTGATCTTTGTCAATTCTCCTAACTTAATAAATACACAATAATGTACTCACACCCACTCACGGATTTCATTATATGATTAAAATTTGTGCTTTATGAGAGTGTCATTTTAAAGAAAGCAAAAAAAAAAAAAGATGAAATAGTAAAACCTTTCTCTGCCACAGACTTAATGTTTAAATTTGTTATTCGCTAAATCAAATCAAGAAAACAGATATAATTGAACTGGCCACCATACCTATACTTTCTAGTACATAGATTTTTGTCATTATTTGTCTCTTTTTTTGTATATAGAAGCACAACTTAGATTCACTAATAAGAGCATCAAGATTATGATACTACTTTTTGGCCTGAAATGTTCTACTTCCCTGTAACAGAAAAGTACTAAATATGAATTACAAGTTCTGTATTAATTTTTAAAAGTTTCTAGAAGTATAACTTATTTTAAAATTAAACAATTATACACCCTTTATTTCAAGTCTCAGCTCTTACTTCTCCACATATAAATCATTTCATTTACAGATGATTATCCTACATGGTTTGTGTCGCGATGATTTTTCTCTTTCTAGTATCATATATAATATGTTGTATAACAAACATTTCTTTTTTGAAAGTGAGTGGGAGTAAACAGGTTTCTGTTAGTCCAGAGTTTACTAAAGATTGTTCTGTACTCTTCGTACACCAAGATTATATGGCTCCCCTCTCACTTTGAGCACTGACTAGTTCCCAGCCAAAGACATTTGGGAAATTTTCATTTATAAATGTACGTTTTACAGTTGGAATTCTCTTTGCTAATCGACCTTAAACTTCAGAGCAAACAACACCTTTGGTGCCTCTGTGAATAAGACTAAACTTTCTGTCAGTAGAGGTTTCCAATCCTTCCTAATTTTCCTTTTTTCCTTGCCTGCTCTATCTCCAATGTATACCCTGCTAATAAACTTGAGCTTCTCTCAGTATCCAAAATTAAGTCACTCATTCTAGTTCTATTAGTCACATAATCATCTATATAAAAGTTTTCTAGTTACTGTAAAAAATAAGTTCAAGTGCTAATTCCTCGTTGTACAATGGTAGTTTTCAGTTTTTTTCAATTCAGACAATTAATATACACTATTTGACCTCACTTCATTCCTCATAGTCCCTGAATTACATAATAAAGTACTGTCTCTATCCTTAGTCTTATTTAGTGTTTTCTACCAATACATGAAATTTATTATGCTTAAATAGATATAAAATGTAATTCTGCTGATACAAGTCAAAATTTCATTACATATATACAATGATTTTTTAAAGCAAAGTTATGAGTTGCAAAAGATAAGCACTAAAGCAAAAGAATGATTATTTTTGTTGTCCTTTGCCTTTTTTAATAGTAACCACAAGTGTCATATCCTTTTGCAAAGAGTTTTTTTTGTTGTTGTTTTTTTTCCCCCCAAAACAAATTAAAAGCCATACCGGACCCAGAGATTTACCCTTTAACAAAATTTTTGACTTGACTTAGATTAGTGAAACAGAAAATAAACAAAACTGCTTTGATGATATATTGCTGTAATGCATCATCAGAGTACTGCTCATGTGATAAACTATAATATTAGTATAATTCATCATCAAGAGTGCTGTCACTCTAAAAAAGTATTAGTGTAATATATCACCAGCCATCACCATGCACTGCCACTTCCAGCAATGTTTCAGGAATTCTATCATGCTACTTTTACCTGCCAGGGAGAAAAGAACACTTTTCCTAAACATGAACCTAATGGATTAATTTTATTTTGAAAGTGTCTGTAGAAAGCCACCTGTTTTCCACATTTCTCTGTCTTCTCAACTTTTATTAACTTTTCTACCCCTTCAATTCCTTATTGTACCTTATTCACAAATTAATCCATCAGATACAGCATTTCAGAAACTGCCTTAGTATCTCACCTACACTCTCAAATTTTCAGACAGGGGCTAGCCCTCTGTTTTGCTGCAAATAGGCCCATAAGGGACTATGAATAGGCACTAGACTGGCTTCTCTCTAACAGGGCTTTTTACTACTGGACTTATTCTTTCCTGGTCATTGCATAACAGCTTCTGATATTCCACAGTAGATTCTCAGAAAATAACACCAGAAACTTCCCTGAGGCCATGGGCACACGTTTTATATAAATGGTTCCCTTTCCATAATTGTCACTAAACTTTCTCCTATCATACTATCCCACCCTCCAATAAACATCTGCCTCTCTAATGGTTTCTTTCACTCTCTCCTGAAGAGGTCAATATCTACTTTCAGTATTTTTGTGTTTCCCCAGTAACGATGGGTGTCTTTTATCTTCTCATTATGGTCTAATACTCTGAACGATGTGCACTGGCTACATATCTCTTTTCTAAGCTGTTTTTAAAGATGTTGCCTCATATCTGGTCATAAAAACACATGCATAGGGGTGCTGTAATAGCCAGGCAGAAGACAGACTCTTATGAGGGCTTTTTTTTTTTTTTTATCACTCACCATCCACGATGTATCTCTCTGCCTTTTCATCCCAGCTAACTCACAACACCTTAGAAATACTAAAATAAACTTTGTATTAGATACTAGCAGTAATTAATTTTAGGTGTTTGTGATATAAAATATGTTGGAGAGTAGCTATTTTTTGAGATATGTTATGAATTTTTAGGGGTTAAGTGTTAGGACCTTTGCAATGTACTTTACAATAGTTTAGCAATGTAGTTAGATGATTTGATAGGTAGACAGATATATTTATTAAATACAACAAAATGGTGGCAATTGAACCTAGATTCCAAGTAAACAGAGGTTCATTGCATTATTTGCTTCTACTTTTATTTATATATAAAAATTTACTCAAAAAGTTACACAAAACAAACTTAAGAAACAGAAGAAAAGATAACATGAAGACCTTGTTTGAATCTTAGCCCTAACAAATCAAATGTACAACTATTTTGTAAACAATTAATGCAATTTTTAAATGCATGGAATATTAACTGAATTTAAGGAATCATTAATTTGTTTGCTATAACTGCACTGTATTGGGAATGTCCTTAATTTTAGAAATACACATTAATGTATTTAGAAATGAAATGATGTGATTTTGCAATTTATTTTTAGACACAAATGAAACAGAATAATGAAATATATAATAACAATTAATTACTTATTACAATAATCTTAAACAATTTTTATAAGTAATAAATATTGATACTTGTCGAACATGCATGTGGCTGTTCTTCACATTATTTTCTATTGTTTTCTGAATGTTAAAAATGTGTATGTTAATACTAAAGGAATACCCACAGTAACTTTCTTCCAACTAAATTTCAACAGTTAAGCACAGAGATATCTACCATTTACTGCTGATAAACTAATTTCCAGGTATTTAGCTGGTTTCTTCCAGTTCATTTAGTTATGCATAAAAATGACATGAGAATATATCATCACTCATGCCTCCAAATACAGGAGTTGAAGCTCAGAGAGGTTAAGTAATGAGTTAGAGGTGACATAGCTGGTATGAAGGAACCATCTCAAGTGGTCAGCAAATCCCTACTTCATGCCATCTCTCCAGAATTTACAGGGCTGCAGCAGCCCGTACCTGGGACATTTTTGGCCTTGGTGTAGAAAAAAGGAACGTGACAAGCTCGGAGCTAACTGTGAAAGCTTCTCTCAGAAAAGACATGATGTCTGTCACTCATGCTCATAACTATACTGACCAAATTCAGTCATTTAGGCAAAAGAGTTATCAAAGAGGAAAAGGATAATATAATCCTCTTACAGCTCAGAGATGGTATACTAATACAAGATCACAAACATATTACTAAAATTACTGAGCATCACAAACATTACTGCCAATGTATACAAAACCAATATGCTACCATAAGCATAACATGAAATATTGTGCAAGTGGTTTTTACTGAGCTACTCACTTTACAGAAGTATGAATTATTATTTTAGAATTTATTATGTGAGTCACATGACACAATTTGAAATTCAGGAGAAAAGTAATAATAGGATTTACAATGTTAGGGGATTTTTATCATTTTCCTTAAGTATAATCCTTTGAATCCACCTTACTCTGTGTGAAATACCATTTAAAACCATTTGCATTATTCTGAGATATGTACTTTTGCTGAGAAACATAAAGCATACCATTGCAAATAAACACTATGTTGAAATATAATCATTATTGTGAATAAATCTTTTAGATTGCAGAATGAATGAATTCCAGAAAGCCAGTTGGAGGTTCAGATTGAAAAAAAAATGTTTTTTCTTATATTTCTCAAGTTATTGGGAAAATATTTTTTATATTGCTAATGATGAATTTACAACAATAAAATCACTTGCATTTGTAGATTGAAAATCAATTTAGTATCTGACTATAGATGAAATAAATTACGGTTGCAATTTAATTTATTTGAGATCCTTTGGAAGAATTTTCATCGTCTTCAAATAATTCACTCGTATTTCATAAAAGTGTTAAAAGCAGAGAATAACATGATATGAGAAATTCAAATGTGTAGAAACATTTGTTTATTGAGCCCATACTATGTGCCATTCAGTGTTTACATTCTGGGAATAAAATAATAAGACAGACCTGTCCTCAGTTAGCTAGTATAAGGAAGAATACAATACAATGGTCAGGTTTAACAGCATGTGGTAAGTGCTATGATACAGGGTACTTTGGAAAGGGAAAGTAACAATAAGCAGAAAGCAACAACACTGAGTCATCTGCTAAGGCTCCTGACAGGTGATGTCTAAGAAAATCATGAGAAGTGAACAGGAATTTTTTCTGTGAAAATTAGTGGCAAAACTTAGCCAAGCTGGGTTAAGCCAAAACGAACATTTTTGCAAAGACACCAAGTTAAACAAAGTCGGGTATATCTGCGACCTTCAGTAACACCACAAGGCTAGAGAGTTGATTGACATGTTAGGCTGGAGGGGAAAACAGGAAATCTGACAAACATCCAAGTGCTCTGAAAGAGCACACAATGTGATATATAGATGACGTATTATAGAAACGTACTCGTACACTTGAAACCAATGTTATTTTACTAACCATTGTCACCCCAATAAATTTAATTTAAAAAAGAGAAAGGTACAATTGGACAAGGAGTCATTTAAAGGTTTTAAACAAAGGTGAGAAATTATCATATCTGAAAAAAAACATTAGAATGCTTTCTCCATGTAAGTAGTTTACTTAGAAAACTCTGTTGTGATAATGTAGTTAAGACTTATGGGAAAATGGCATTTTTTGACTACACAGAGGATTGAAAAAAGTGCTTCTAAATTAAGTTATTAAAATACTTTTTTAAACCCTTCTTTATCCTTGGTGACTAATTTTAAAAAATAGTTGTTTTTTGTTGTTGTTGTTATTATTGTTGGTTCATTTTTTCATGAGAAGGTATATTTTAAGACTCAACAGAACACTACATTATATGTTGCTTAGGGCTCCCATATGCAAAATTACTTTGAGAAACTTTTCAAATGGTTTGGATGCATTCTAATCATTCCCTTCTTTAATAATAAGGAAATATTTCTGTATTTGCACATTTTTATCATTATGTGTGAAAATTTATTTTCTTTAGGTTGAAAGTTATCTGATAAAATTTCATGTGGTGAACAACAAAAATTAAAAATAAAATAGAATAATATTTTATTAATTTTACTTAGCACCAGTGAGAAATAATGACTTTCATTAAACTACTTTCCCAATAACCTAAAAATAATCAAGGTGCTCTATAAATAAAAAAATTAAGTTTTCTTGCCAAATATATATCATGAATTTTACTATTGCTCTAAATAAAGTGTGTTACAAGCAAGTTACTTTATTAATAGCTTAGAATCACTATGGACATCAAATATTAGTTTTATTATGATATCAGTTATTCTCCTATGTCCCATTGAAAATTTATAAGGCATTTCTTCTCTTCATTTATGTTGAGTGTTTTGTTTTTGTTTTCTTTTCTCTTAGTGTCTTCTTTCTTTTTTTTTTCTTTTTTCTTTTTTTTCTTTTTTTTTTTTTTTTTGAGTAAAGTGTTTGGAGTGAAGTTCTATTATTCTCAGCCTCTAGCATTATATGTTACCAGATTATTTTTTTTCCTTTTTTTTGATATCACTACATGTTCCTCTGTCATTCTTGTTATAGATTGAATTATGGACCCTAAAAAAGATATGTTGAAGTCTGAAATCTCAACATCTCAAAGTGCAACACTATTTGGAAATAGAATCTTCATAAAGGAAATAAAATGAGTTCATTAAGGTAGACCCTAATCCCGTGTGACTGGTGTCCCCATAAAAAGGGGGCAATTTGAACATAGAGACAGACATGTACAAATGCCACAGGATGTAAAGATGACCATGTGATAATGGAAGAAAAGACTGGACTGAAACAGTTGCAAGCCAAGGAACACCAAGGATTTCCGGCCACCACCAAAAGTTAGAAGAAGACAAGGAAGGATTCTACTCAGTCTCAAAGGTAGAATGGCCTATTGACACCTTGATTTTGGACTTCCAGATTGCAGAGTTGTGAGACAGACAATAAATTTCTGTCCTTTTAAGCCACCCAGTTTGTGGTACTTTGTTATGGCAGTCCCAGCAAGCTGGTAGAGTTCCATTTTCATGTTTCAATGAAGCTGTACATTGAAAAACAAATAAACTTGTTAGGATTTTTGTACAACCTTAGTGAATAGGTTTGGAGTAAAATGAAAGGGTTTTTTACAACTTATTTTCATTTTATAATACAAATTCTGTGGACTATTGACTTAATTTGTAGATTGCTAAATTTTCAGAAATGATAAACTTTAGACAACGTCAGTTGTATGACCCTGTGTGAAGCAGGGTTAATATGAAAAGAGAAAAATTTGTCATGATAATAATGTTATGCTATCTGAAATAACATTGTCCTGTGCAATTGATCAACAAATTGATCAATACTTTAATAATGTAGAGAATTATGTCAAATATAAAAATTTAATATTTCAGAAGTAAAAAATTGTTGCTAATGATTGCCTAATTCACTATGCTTCTGAGGTAGCTTATCACAGTACATAAAGGTAAAGAACTTTGAAATTATTAACTTTATGCCTGGAAGCAAATCAAAGAAAAAATTATCATATAAAGTATCAATCGCTTTAAAAGTGAGAAAATACAAAATAATAGTTTAACATTAATTAAAATCAATAGAAGACAATACCTACTTATTAGATTTCTCTGGTAGTTCTACACATATGCTTTAAATGTGTACAACTGTACAAGTTCATCTATACCTACATATAATCAATTACATATTAAATACATATATGTAACTGCTTCAAATCCCATTAGGTTATTTCCATTTCTGCTATTAAGTAAAGGTTCCTGGGTAATTCAAATTGGACCTTTAAAATAACCTAAGCTGAAAAAAGGTTCATATTAAAACATCATGAGAAGAATTTATTTTTCAATTAAAAATGTTTGAAAATTGTCTTTATCTGCAATTGGAAATGATTTTACATTTCAACAGTGCATTATAACATTTATAGTTTCTTACAATAAACACCTCTCTCTCTCTCTCTCTCTCTCTCTCTCTCTCTCTCTCTCTCTCTCTCTCTCTCTCTCTCTCCCACACACACACACACACTGCTGCAACAGGAGGTATTAAGCTTGACTTAGTAGTCATTTTAAAGGTCTTTTCTTCTTTAATCACTGTGATTTCCACCACAAAACATGAATGATTTGCTAATTCCCAGTTTTAAAAAATGGTCTTTGAGGAAAAGTGACTTGGGTAAAAAAAAAAAAAAAAAAAAAAAAAAAAAAAAAAAAAAAAAAAGTCTCTATTAGATGTTCATAAATTTTACATCTAATGGGATAGTCGCAATTCAATTTCTTGAATATATCCATTATTAGATACATATTGATGAAAATGCTAATTCTATAAAAATGGACAGCCACTACATTTGAAAAACAGGTGTGTTTTAAGATAGTTGGAAGATACATGACAAATATTATAAGGAAACATATAGAAAAAAATATTACATAAGAAAAGGTGAACCTTGACACAGACCCGCCTACTTCAAAATTTCTTCCCCAATGAATGGTGATATTATAATGAAAGTGGGTGCCATTCAGATGACAGTTCCCGAAGAGAGAAGTGTTCTAAAATTTTATTTTGTAGAGGACATCTGATAACTTAAATTACTCATCATCTATCTGTTTTGATTTCAGTTAATAGACAATTATTCTTCATTGGGGAATAATCCTCCCTGAATCATACAGTGCATTTGGTTTGGGTATATTAAACATTGCCCATAAAACAATAGGAGAGTTTTTCAGGAAGGATCTGTAAATCACCAAGTGGCATAATACAGGTAGTAGGATTCTTTGCTGGATTCAAAGGGCAGGATTTCTTGGCCTTTATCACAAAGATGCTAATTGGTGTGCAGTAACTGTATCCTTTATTGTATACCTTTATCTACATTCATATAACTGCTATTAATTTGCATGGTTTAAGACAGCCACGTTCTATCAATCACATCACCTTGGAAAGAATCATGAAATAAGGTAACAAAATTTTTGTTACAGAAAACTTCAACAGAAGTTGAAATCTAATCAAGCATAATTTTATGTTTGCTAGTAAGTTCCATTAATATTAAAATGCATTTTTCCTGTACTATATTCAATATTATTACTTGGCTGGGCCCTGAGCAATCTGCAGTAAAAGAGAAAATTATGTAAGTATGCTCAAAGTTTAAACAAACTATTTCACCAGGAAACATTTTTCTATTATATTATCTTCAGGAAAAGTTTTACTTTACCAGAAGTTGAGAATTACCTCATCCAAAGATCCAATCAATAGCGTTACGTCCTCATGACAATATTGTGACTATTAATTTGTACTTTCTAATCCCCTCACCTCCCTCATCCCCACAGCCCTCCCATCTAGCAACCATCAGTTGTTTGTTTGTTTTATTGTCACAGGGATATAAAATACAGTTTGGGAAATATAATCAATGATGTTGTAAAGATTTGGTAGGGTGTCAGATGGGCACTTGTCATATTAGGGAGACCACATCATAGATGGTGTAGATGCCTGACCACTGAGCTGTACACCTGAAGCTGAAGCTGAATAATATTGAATGTCAACTATAATTTTACATACATATATATATATATATATATATACATACACATATATATTTAATTATAGAGAAACCTGTTTCTCTAGCATTGAAAAATCTTGAAATTTTTTATTCTCTTAAACTTTTTAAGTGTTTAGATGATTTGGGGAGGATGTTTTACTCTGCCATGTATGTTTGTTTATGAAAGTTCCGTCATCTCTTAACAACTTCTCTAATATATATATATATATATATATATATATATATATATATATATATATATATATATATGGTCACGGAATGTGGAGTACAGCATAGGGAATATAGTCAATGGAATTGTAACAGCTATATATGATGTCAGAGGGGTAGTAGACTGGGGAGGAGGTGGTTATCACTTTGTGAGGGGTGTAAATGTCTAACTATTACATTGTTTTGTACACCTGGAACTAATTTTTAAATAAATAAATAACATTATAACTGCCATCTCATATGTTCTTTTTCATTGCCCAAGTGAAATGTATCAGATCATTTACTCAGTTTTACCAATTATACAGCATGTTTTACTCTAGTCCTCACTTTTAGGATTATATGTAAAAAAGGTATGGGTCACCCTAAATGTACAGTGTCATATTAATGCCATATAATATGCTTACTCCCATATTTGCTCTTTCAAAACAAAACAAAAGAAATTGATTTCATGCACCCCAGGAGAAACACAACAAAATTTGCAAGTGCCTGGGAAGAATAATATTAGAACTTCTATTCCTACTTTTTTTATCTTTATTTTGTTTACATTCTCTTATGTTCTTTACAGATAACCTGTAGTACCTATGTACAAAAATCCACATACCTATGGCTTGTGCACAGATTTTTACTAATAGGGTGGATGCTGCAAAATTTGGAGAGCATTTTCATGGGAAATAAAAATTATTTCCCTTTAAACTGAATATTTCATTTTTAACTGATTACTGAATCATTCAATAAATATTTATTTAATACCTAATATGTACCAATAATATAAATTGAGGTATTATAGATTCATCAGTTAAGAGAAAACAAAACAACCAAAACCAAATTAAAACGTCAAAATTTCTAGCTACGTGGAGCTGACATTCTGGGCTTTAGTTGGAAAACTAAATAAAACAAAAGTCAGAAATATCTGCTGACTTGCCTTTCTTCCTCACTGAAAATTAGCTTCTATAAGGCAAGGAAAGTAAATGTCTTCTGGCTACTTTACGCTCAGTGCAGTATTTGCCATTTGATAAATGTTTAATATGTGTTTTGTTTTGTTTTTTTGAAGTATATTGAGCTAAACTTTCTGTTTCTCTAGCATTGATTATCTTGAAACTTTTTTATTCTCTTAACCTTCTTAAATGTTTAGATGATTTGGGGAGGATGATATACTCTGCCATTTATGTTTGTTTATGAAAGTCCCATCATCTCTTAACAACTTCTCTAATTTCATCTAATGTTACTACAGGCTTGTTTTTTTTGTTCCTCCCTACAGACCATCTCCATTTCCTCACTTATGGAAATGCACACTTTTATATCAACAATAATCACTATCTAGACCATAATTTTCACATTCATCTTTTTACCTATTTAGAGACTTAAAAAGAAACTATGCTTGCTTTTCATTGCATAGACTGTAGACTCCATTTTGGCTATTGTCAATGCAAAATTACTTTGGATGATAGAAATTCTATCACATTGTTCTCCCCTAATTACGTAGTGGAGTTAGTTTCTGTAATTACACATTTACTTAATTAAACAGGCAAAAGTCAGTGAATTGTTCCAGAGTCTTTAAGAATAATTTGTTCTCATTTACTATAGGAAGGAATCTCAAACTAAAAAGAAAAGAGAATAAACTGCCTTTTATTTGGCACTCTACTATTTTTCAGATCTTACATGTATTTTTTCTCGTTTTAACCTTACCAACCTTAAAATAAGACTTGTAATTCCCGTGTCTGAGATAAAGAAGCTTGTCTCAGGTCTCGCAGTTCTGTAATGACTCTGAAGACGTCATCATGCCATTTGTAACCCATCCCATAACATCATACCAATCAAATGTGAACTGAAGAGATTGAATTTGACACAAGTGACCATGACTTTCAGCCACTTTATTTCACTTTAAAACATACTCTGTTTATTCATTTTAAATTGTTCCATACAACCGATTTCCTCTCATCTCTTTAATTGAAAGGATGAGTCTGAAAGTTGCATATTTTCTGTGTCCTGAGGAACTAGAGTGCTCGCTGGTGATTTCAGGACTGTAGTTTCATTAAACTTACGTCTTATGAATATAACAACATTTGACTATTTTTTGTAATTATGCTGAGGTTACCGATGGGAACTGACCAGCATGGGTACCTAATTTTAGAAGCCTGAATCAAAATTTGGCAATTCTGAATATCCATTCACATCAGTCTGCCTTTTTTCCTTATGAGTGGTCACAGTGGTCACAGACCTTACTTTGTGTAGGTAGAAAATATGTCAGGTGGTGCTGTGACTGAATACATCTGACGAGATTCATAAGTAATACATATGTTTAGTTTTTCCTTCCTTGATTTTTCATACAAATGTGCCATACGCAAATAACTAATATGTTCGTGTGTAGGAAAGGAAAATTAGATCAAAAACAAAATATAAGCAGATTAGTAAAAGTAAAATTCTGCTGATGGTAACCATTCTGAGCACCTCTTGCAATTGCAGAAACCAAACGTGACTTATATTCATCTTTTGTTATAGGTATATATGGAATATTACAATTTTAATACAGTTTTTTCCTTTCTTAAAATGTGTATACATTATATGTATTTAATATATAAATAAATATATATAAGATATATATTTTTATATATATGTAATATATAAATAAATATATATAAATTTAAACTGAACTGCAAAGGAGACATAGTAAACTACATGTTAATTTCTTAAAGCTTTTTTTTCTATTGACTAAACTATATTTGATTATGTATGTATAATATTTAAATCATACATCAATTGCAAATCAGAAATGCAAAATGAGATGATAGCTAGATTGACCATATGGCATGTATGCTTTGGAAGATTAGGTAATTCAACAAATAAAACTATTTATCAATTAAATGTTATTTATCATGAAAAAAGATAAAACCAAAAGCCTACTTACACAGCAGTATTATTTTTCTTAACACTCTCTCATTAAGTTACCATTTGCTACACATAAAGATAAAATTATTTCAAAATTTTTTTATCACAATATTTGTTTATCTTACATAGCACCACCTCCGTGGAGCCTCTTTTAATTCCCAGAAGTAAAACATTTAGCAATTCTTTCTTCACCCGAATACATCCCAACCTGAGCCATCCAGTGCTGAGCACATGTCAATGTTTGTTTTAGTGTCTCCTTTCCCCCACTGGAGTAAGACCTTTCTAAGGCACAAGACTGAGTTATGTGCTGCCAGAAAACCCCAGCACAGAGCATTGTACCTAGCACAAAATACCATGCTCTTACAGTGAGATGAAGAAAGTCTATATCAATAAACATTATAACTACAGCACAGTTATTATAACATAAAATTAAAGGAGCTTGGTAACTTTCTCTGATAATACGAGTATATGACCTGGCAAACTAAGATCTCTAGCTAATAATTTTAAGGTCTCATAATTTTCTAATAATTGTTCAGTTCCTTTTTGTACCTTCCAGCCCCATTTGTTACAGTTCCATCAGTCAGAAAACAAAGAACACAGCTTTGTAACTTGATTCTTGATTAGAGATCGTGGAATTCAGTTGAGCCAATAAAGTGTTGTGAGAGTCATTCTTGTGCTGAACCAGCGTACCTAACCCATCTAAATATACATGTCCTGCCAGGAAGTATCATTTTCCTCATTTGGCACTGTTTGAAAATCTCAGTACACACCTTTCTCTTTTTTTTTTGAACTCACTTTTTTTTTCATTAGTTTCAGGTGTACCAAACAATGTAATAATTAGACATTTACACCCCTCACAAAGTGATAACCTGCCTCCCCCAGTATACTACCACTATGACATCATAAGTGGCTGTTATAGTACATACCTTTCTAAAGGCAAAAGTGAAAGAGGTTTTGCAAAAACAAAGCATCTGCATCAAGTCATGGGTAAAAAATTGTTTTCTACGTGCCCAGTTGCTTATAGCTGGGGTCCTTGCTCCAGCAACAGATCATGGTGTGTATGACAGCAGGCAGTGCTTGGTTTTTCCTTTACATAAATGCTTTTAGCAATGTCCGCAGACAAGCCAGGTTTTTCTGCTAACCTGCATGAAGCTATTTCACTGATTCTGTAATAAACTATGTCACATTTATTTTCACACACTGCACAAACAGAGAGCTTAATGCTATTCGGGGCAACGAGTTCAACTATGCTTTCTTTTTCTACCCTCTCTTTTTTTCTTGGAAACATTTCAAAAAGAATAAAAATGGATAATATGAGGTCGGACAATTAAATTTTTCTCATCCTAGAAAAAGTGCTACCGTGTTTCCCCCAAAATAAGACCTAGCCGAACAATCAGCTCTAATGTGTCTTTTGGGGCAAAAATTAATATAAGACCCGGTATTGTATTATATTATATTATATTATATTATATTATATTATATTATATTATATTATATTATATTATATTATATTTTACCCGATCTTATAGTAAAATAAGACCCGGTCTTATATTAATTTTTGCTCCAAAAGATGCATTAGAGAGTGTTCAGCTAGGTCTTATTTTCGGGGAAACATGGTACATACCTCATTGCTAAATATCACTACAGTCACCTTTGAAGTACTCCCCTTGGGAAGCTATGCACCGACACCAGCGCCTAGTCCACCCTTCAAAGCAATTTTGCAACTTTTTCTGGAATGGCCATCAGAGCTGTCGTCACATTACCCTTGATGTCCTGAATGTCATCAAAATGGCTTCCTTTCAATATTTCCTTTATCTTTGGGTAAAGAAAGAAGTCTCTGGGGGCCAGATCAGGTGAATAGGGAGGGTGTTCCAATACAGTTATCTGTTTACTGGCTAAACACCCCCTCACAGACAGTGCCGTGTGAGCTGGTGCATTGTTGTGATGCAAGAGCCATAGATTATTGGCGAAAAGTTCAGGTCGTCTAACTTTTTCATGCAGTCTTTTTGGCACTTCCAAATAGTATGATTGGTTAACTGTGTCCAGTTGGTACAAATTTATAATGAATAATCCCTTTGATAACAAAAAAGGTTAGCAACATTCCCGAATGTAATTAATTGTCAGACCTCATATATAATATCTAGAGTGAGACAGAGATACACACAAATATGTATAAATGTTAAATTAATAAAAGACAACTGATGATTACTTTCTACTCCTTGATATAAAACCGGTGCCCAATTAAATAAACTTGAAGGATTCTTTTCTGTTGTGGATGTTTACTCAAATTTGAAAATGAACTTAAAACTTACCTTTCTGACTTCAGATACCGTGGCCTATGCACTTCCATATATCTATTGTATTAATCATCGTGGACAATCATAACATAATACCATAGACTAGGTGGCTTAAATGACAAAACATATTTTCTCACAGCTCTGAAGGCTAAAGTCTGAGATCTGGTTGCCAGAATAGTCAGATTCTGGTGAGTGCTCTCTTCCTGGTATTCAAAAGGCCGTCTTCTCACTGTGCCTTCACATGATGGAGAGAGGGAGGGAGAATGAGAGGAAGAAAAGGAGGAAGACAGGGAGAGGAAGGCAGAGAGAGGCCTCTTGCAAGGCCATAATCCTATCTGATTAAGACCTCACCCTTATGATTTCATTTAGCCTTAGTTACCTCCTAAAGACCCTTTCTCCTCATTGGGGATTAGGGCTATCACATATGAATTTTGGGGAGAAAAAAATTCAGTCCACAGCTATTTTCTATGAATTTGTGAAACAAAACACATGTTTTTTTTTCAGGCAGTCCATGAATATATACATTTAGATGCCTGTCATTAACTTATTCTATACTCGTATAACTTTCATATTCAAATACTTTTCATTTAGAATAGTAAGGTTAAAGATAGTGTGTACTTCTGCAGCAGTTTTATTGAACAATATTATGTTATATATGTATACACATATAAACCCCTGAGAAATCGTCATCACAATCAACATAATTAACATATCCATCACCATTTCTCATTACTCTTTATAAAATCTGTCTTTCCTCATCCTTTCATCCCGAGGCAAGTGATCTGTTTTTTGTCAGAATAGTTGCATTTTATAAAATTTTATACAAATACAATAAAACAGGATGTACTTCGGCGGGGGGGGCAGCCTCTTTTTAATCAATAAAATTATTTTGATCTTCCTCTACGTGGTGACAATGGTTAGTAAAGTTACATAGGTTTCAGGTGTACAATTCTGTAATACATCATCTATATATCACATTGTGTGTTCACCACCCAGAGTCTGTTCTCCTTCCATCACCATATATTTGATCCCTTTACACTCATCTACCCCTCGCCCTCCTTTTTCATTTAGGGCCATTCCACATTTGTCAATTCACCTATTGGGGGACATTTGTTATATCCATTTTTTGGCAAACACAGATGTTATGAACTTTTGTATACAAATACATATGTGAATATATGTCTTACTTTCCCTTAGGTAAATATTTAAGAGCAGAATCTTAGGCTAGTATGAAATGTGTAACTTTTAAAGAAACATTTGAACTCTTTTCCAAAATACTTATGCCATGTACATTTCCTTCAGCAGTGTATGAGGGTTCCAGTTACTTCACGTAATCCTGAACATTCCATATGGTCAATCTTTCCCAATTTAAATAATCTATTAGGTGTGTTGTGGTATCTCATTGTAGTTTTAGTTTGCATTCCCTAAGGACTAATACTGTTGCACATATTATCACGTGTTTCTCATTCATACTCTTTATCTTCTTTTATACAGTGTATGTCTAACTCATTTTCTCTTTTTTAGTGATTTGTTTTCTTCTTGTTAAGTTTTGAAAATTTTATATATATCCCAAATACAAATCCTTTGTTAGACATGTGATTTACAAGTAATTTCTTCCAGTCTGTGGCTGTCATTTCATTTTTTAATAGTATCTTTTACAGAGCAAACATTATTAATTTTGATGAAATCTAATTTACTAATTTTTGAGGGATCATGCTTATAATATTGTATTAAAATAATCTTTGCCTTATGGGTATCACAAAAATATTTCCCTATGTTATCTTCTAGAAATTTTACAGTTTTAGGTTTTGCATTTAAGCCTACGTTCTATATTGAATATTGAATAAGTTTTTACGTGTGGTGCAAGGTATAGATCAATGTTTGTCCATGTATGTTTATCAATGTATATCAACATTTTGATGAATGTATGTATGTTTATCTATTTGTCTATCATCTATCTATCTATCTATCTATCTATCTATCTATCTATCTACCTATCTATCATCTATCTATCTCAAATTGGTCCAGCACCATTGTGAAAAAGTTTGTTTTATTTTAATATCAGAGTAATGCTCACTTCACAGAAGATGTCAGGAAGTACTTATTCCTCTTCTGTTTTCTGAAAGAGTTTATATAGAAATGATATTAATTCTTAAAAATGTTGTAGATGTCACCAGTGAAACTATCTGGGACTGTCTTTTCAAATATAAATCTGATATATTTACTATCGGGAGGTTTATTCAGCTGATCTATTCTTGAATGAGCTTTGAGTTTGTTATTTTTGAGGAATTTGTCCATTTTATGTAAGTCATCAAATTTGTTGGCATAAAGTTACTAATAATATCCCAGAGTTAACTTAATATCAGTAGAATTTGGAGCAATGTCACCTCTCACATTTCTCATATTAGTAACACGTGTTTTCTGTCTTATTTTTCCAGGTTAATTTGGTTATAGTTTTATCAATTTATATTCTTGTCTGAAGAAAGGACATGCATTTGGTTTTATTGGTTTACTTATTATTTTTCTGTTTTCCATTTTATTGATTTCCATACTGACCTTTTTAATTTATTTTCTGCTGCTTAATTAAGGTTTAATTTGGTCATTTTTTAAACCTGTTTTTGTAAAGTGGAAGGTCATTATTGGAGATGCTTTTTTACTATTATCATGGTTCTATTTTATTATTAGTTATTGTTGTTAATCTCTTAATGTGCCTCATTACAAATTAAAGTTTATCATAGGTATGTATGTATAGAAAAAAAACATATTATATATTTAGGGTTCAGTACTATCCATGCTTTCAGGTATCCACTGGATGTCTTGGGACACATCCCCCACGAATAAAGAGGGACAACTGAAACGCTTAATTTCTTTAGGCTGCATTTGCCTAGTAGTACATCTTTATCCACCCTTTCATTTTCAAGGTTTTGAATAACTTTATTTTGGTTGCATCATTGTATACAGCTTAGAATTTGTTTCTGCACTGTGAGCAAACCTGAAAATATTTTCTTTTAAAAACATAAATGTATTTCTTTTGTTTACTTATGAAAAATATGACATATTATATCATATTATTTTCAGTTTTCTGTTAAAGGTTTTGAAAAGTCTTTCATTATACAGCTGTTTGCCTTGCATATTTGTATGTAGCTTTTTAAAAAGATTTTTATTAAAATATAGCTAACATACAATAGCATATTAGTTTAAGGTAGACACCATAGTTATTCAATATTTATATACCTAAAGAAGTGATCACCATGGTAAGTCCAGCAATCATCTAACCATGCTATCACAATTATTTTTTACTATACTCCTTATGTTGTACATTACATTCCCATGACTTATTTGTTTTATACCTGGAAATTGAAACTTCTTATTCTCCTTTACCTTCTCCCCCTTTTAAATTTTTCAACTACAGTTGACATTCAATATTATTTTTATATTAATTTCAGTTGTATAGCATAATGGTTAGACATTTATATAATTTAAGAAGTGATCCCCTGACTAGTCTAGTACCTACCTGGCACTATGCATAGTTATTACCATATTACTGACTATATTCCCTATGCTTTACTTTACATTCCCTTCCCCTTTTTCACCCTGCCCCCAACCCCACTCCCATCTTTCACCCTGATAAATCTAGGACCCATGTGACACCATACATGTTATTACAATATCATTGATTTTAGTCCTTATGCTATACCCTAATCCTCCATGTCTACTTTGTAACAACCAATTTGTACTTATTTTCTGGTGTGCAAAACAACATAGTAATTAGACATTTACACTCCTCACAAAGTAATAACCTCAACAACTCTACCACCCATCTGACACCGTACATAGCTATTACAATACCATTGACTATATTCCCTATATTGTACTTTATAGTCCATGAGTATATATTTTTAATTATAGTTGACATTCAGTATTATTTTATATTAGCTTCAGGTGTACAGTGTAGTGGTTAAAAACTTATATAATTTATGAAATAATTCCCCTGAGAAGCCTGATACTCATCTAACACTATGCATAGTTTTTACAATATTATTGACTATATTTTCCACACTGCATTTTACATCCCTGTGACTATTTTGTAACTACCAAATTGTACTTCTTAATCCCTTCCCATTTTTCACCACCATCCCCAACACCCCTCCCATCTGGCAACCATCAAAATGTTCTCTGTTATCTATGAGTTTGTTTCTGTTTTCTTTGTTTGTTTACTTTGTTCTTCAGATTCCATGTATAAGTGAAATCACATTGCCTCTGTCTTTCTCTGTCTGACATACTCCACTCAGCACAATACCCTCTAGGTCCATCCATGCCACCACAGGTGGCAAGAACCCATTCCCTTGCCAAGCAATATTCCATTGTATACATGTACCACCTACTCTTTATCCATTCATCCATTGATGGACACCCAGGCTAACCCCAAATCTTGGCCATTGTAAATAATGCTGCAATGAACATATAGATACACAGTTGTCTCCTTGTAATAACATTTTGGTTTTCTTCAGATAAATACCCAGACATGGGATTATTAGGTCCTTCTTTGTCTCTTGTTATAGCCTTTGTTTTAAAGTCTCTCTTGCATGGTGTAAGTATTGCTACCTCATTTTTTTTAATTTCCACTTTTATGAAATATATTTTTCCCATTCCTTTATTTTTCGTCTTTGTGTGCCTTTCAATCTGAAGTGAGTGTCTTGTAGGCAGCATATGTAAGGGTCTTGTTTGTTTGCTTGTTCTTTTATCCATTCAGCCACCCTATCTTTTGATTGGAGCCTTTAATCTATTTACATTCAATGCAATTGTTGATAGACATGCAGTTATTGGCATTTTATTATTCATTACATATATATATATATATATATCCCTCTAAGATTCCTTGCAATTCTGGTTAGGTAGTGATGAATTCTTTTAGCTTTCTCTTGTCTGGGAATCTCTTTATCTGTCCTTCCATTCTAAATGATAGCTTTGCTGGGTAGAGCAATCTTGGCTGATTCTTGCTCAGTATCATCAGCCTCAGCAAAATGGCTACTCCACTGTAGTCACAGCCAGTCCTTATAATCAATCAGCCTACGAGTCAATCCCTGCCATTGACAAACTGGGCAGGCACCAGAGTCCTTTGGGTGAGTCATCCTTGGAGGCAGCTGGCTGATGCTCCAGCTATGTCTGAAGTTGGCCAACACACTGCTAGTCCTGACTTTCTGGGAGGGGGCCTGCTACAAGCTAATTAAGCCTCAGCCTGTGCCCTGCCTGGGGCTACCTGGCACTAGCCACAAAACAATCAATCCATAGAGACTGCTACCCATGCTGGGCTTGGAAGTGCCTATAGAGGTTAAACCATGAACTGAGACCAGTTGCTGCTCATACCAGGCTTGGGGCTACTCAACAAGATGTACGGAACATGCTGAAGCTAGGTACTGCTTGTTCAGGTTTTCTGAACATTTGAGAGCCTTTAAAAAAATTCACAGCATGAGCCAAGACAGTCCATTGGTATGGAAAAGCAACTGTAAGAGGCTTGGGTAAGCCTGAAATTTGGGTGGGATGGGGTCTCAGGGAATCTCCAGGACAGGGGAGATGCTCGGTGTCAGCTAGGTTGATGGAGACTCAAAAGCAGCAGCCACCTGCATCTGCACACCTCGAGTGGGACGGGCTCAAAAAAGAAACAATGGATTCTGACAGAACTTCTGTCTGGGAGAGAACTGCCCCTCTAGCTCTCACCCTGAAGTCAGACAACTCAATTCCTCCCCGTATGTCTCTGGCACTTTTCAAGCTGTTGTCCCAGCACTAGAGCTCAGAGAGAGTGAGTTGTCAGCAAGTAAGTCTGTGTGTGGGCCTTTAAAAGGAATGCCTGGGACTCTAACCACCATTCTTCTTATTCAGCCAAAATATCTGCTGGTTTTCACAGCCAGAAGTTATGGGGACTTCTCTCCCCAGCACTGGAAACCTGGTCTGGGGAGCCTCGTGTGGGGCTGACACTCTTCTCTCCTCTGAGGAGGACTTCCACAGTCAAGATATCCCTCCTAATTGTTAACAATCACACGTTTGTAATGGACCAACCCATTCTACATTCTGCCCATTCTACCAGTCTCGAGGTGGCTTCTACTGTATATCCTTAGTTGTAGGACTTCTGTTCAGCTAGACTTCAGGCTATTCTCAATGATGGTGGTTCTGTAGTTTAGTTGTAATTTTCATGTTGTCATGAGGGGAAGCAAGCACAATGTTTACCTACTCTGTCATCCTGACCAGAAATCCAAGACACTTTTATAATAAAGTCATTCAGTGCTATAAATTTCCCTCAAAGTAATGCTTTACTTTCATCCCAGGTTTTGAAAAGTTCTACTTTCATTTTCATTGAGTTAAATATGTATTTAATTGCCATTTTGATTGTATTTCTGAGGTATAGGTTTAATAGTGTATTATTTAATATCTAAATATTTGAGAATTTTTCAAATTTATTTCTGTTATTCAATTATTATCTTTATAGCCTTAGGGCATGTTTTCTGTGATTGGATTCCATGGACCTTAATTTAGATTTGCTTTTTGGTCCAGAAAATTGCGCTTGGTAAATTTTCTTTTGTGTACTTGAAAACAATTTGTACCCTATTGTTATTATGTGGAGTATCAAACTGTGAAGTCAAACTGTTATTAGATCACAAAGCACTTAGAAATATTATATTTTTGTTATGAATTTACTAATCACTATTAAATGAACATCTTTATACCTGATAATATTTTGCTATGAAATCTATTTTAACTGATATTAATATAATTACTTCAGGGTTCTTTGGTTACTATTAACATAGTATATATTTTTCCTCCTTTTGCTTTTACCTATTTTTGTGTTTAAATTTAATTTTCTTTCTTTTTGTCAGCATATAGTTTAGTCTTGGTTTTTATCCAGTTGGATAACTTCTGTCTTTTAAATGAAGCTCTTTAAATCATGTAGCTTTAGTGTAAATATTGATATGATTGTTTTATTATATATAATATTGGTATTTGTTTTATATTTTTTCCTACTTGTTTGTCCCTTTCAAAAGTTGTTCCCTTCCTTTTTCTTTCTATGCTAAATGTGACCATTGAGTTCTTGAAGTGTGGGAAGTTCAAACTGAAGTATGCTCCAAATAGCAAAGATTTAGGAAAAAAGTGAAATATTTCATTATTTTGTAAATATATTACATGTTTTAATAAAATTAATTTTGATGTAAAGATTAAATTAATTACATTATTAAAATTAATTTTGCTTATTTATTTTTAGATTTTTGTATGTAGTTTCTAGAAAATTTTAAATTATACATGTAGTTCACATTATATTTCTAATATATAACGCAGTCATAGACCATAAGTCAGAAAACTATGTTTTATAAAGGGCCAAAAGCAAACTCAGTTGGCTTTACAGGCCTACAGTCTGTCACAATGCCTTCCCTGCAGCATGAAAGCAACCTTAGAAAACAACACATAATTAATGGAAGTAATTGTGCTCCAAAACAACTTTATTTACACAATCTGGTGGACACCAGATTTGGCCTGTGGAACTTAATGTGGTGATCTCTTTTTGGACAATAACTTTGAGAATTGAAGCCATGTGTAATTTACAAGCAAGGAACAGAAGGAAAGAAGCCTTAGATCCTGATGATATTGGGAGGTAAGACAGCAGCCCTTGATTAAAAATTTCTCAGGTGTGACAATAATAAACTGCTATCTTATTTAAGCCTCCGTTATTTTTTTAGATATATGTAGCTAAAAATAATTCTAACTATATTTTCATTCCAGGAATCTATTATATGATTTTTACAAGTTTAAAATTTATAATTCCTCAGTTCATCATCTATCCAGACTTGGCCACTCATGTTCACTTTCATTTATTTAATGAATAGCTAACTTGCCCTTATCTTTTTATCATCAACCAATATTATGAGATTTGTTTTATATTCAGTTAGTGTTTAATAAGTACTAGTTGAATAAATAAAGAATAGTATCATGTGCAAAAAAAAATGTCTGTCACTAAAGTTTCTACAACTAAGGAACTGACCTTAGTTAACAAAGAAAACTGAAGATTCAATTACCCTGTTTCCCCAAAAATAAGACCTAGCCAGACAATCAGCTCTAATGCGTCTTTTGGAGCAAAACTTAATGTAAGACCCCGTCTTATACTACTATATTATATTATATTATATTATATTATATTATATTATATTATACCCGGTCTTATAGTAAAATAAGACTGGGTCTTATACTAATTTTTGCTCCAAAAGATGCATTAGAGCTGATTGTCTGGCTACGTCTTATTTTCGGGGAAACAGGGTAGTAAAATACTATCAAACATCAAGAAGTGCATTATTCAAAATATTTTTATGCAATATTCAAAATATTGCTTAAGTAAATTTCTTCATAGTTACAATCTTTAAGAAAATTTATTCTCATTAAATATGAGAGTTAAAAGTAATTCATCAGCTGATATGTTTTTTAAAACCTGATTATGATACAAAACATTATAACTGACTGAGTATTTTTTAAACCTAGTTACCTGTACAAATTTTATGGCTTTTTGTAAAATTTATATTATATGTGCCCAAACATCAGATGACTTAGCAGTTGTGGCCAGCTCATCTGAGGTTGAATGAAGCCAGGTTCAAAATATTTTAAATGATATAGCAGGAAAATAAATAGCAATTAAGTGACATAAATTACCACAACTGTGTGTGTAGAGTTCATGCTAAGGGTACTCTTACAGAAGGCAAGTAGAACTCTAGAGACAAAACATTTGTCTCTGTTCATAAGCAAACCAATAAACAAGAAAAAAAAAGTATTCCCAGTGCCCTATTTCAATGTGTAAATTTGCAACAACCTACAACAAGAGACTAATACGGAGCTAAACAGATTGGTTTTATTAAGACCCAGACTCTATCATTAGAAACTCCACTTCATATCCCTTGAGAATGATGTCTATCAGAAGAGAGCAGCAATAGGTTAAATAGCTTAAATAGAATGAAGTTCATTGCACCCCAATTTTCTCAGCTCATTCTGTAGTCCTCATGACACCCTTGCATTCTAGAAAATTCCATCCCACTCTATAAAGAAACAGGCATATCACAAAGGTAAGCAACATGTCTAATGTCGCTGAGCTAGTACACAGATGTAAATTCAAGTCTGGTTAATGTGAAAATGAATAACTTGACAACACAGTACAAGGTAGTAGATGATAGATATGCCTTTCTGTGAATTACAGTCTCTTGCAGACAAAGTAATTACTTTCAGTTACCAATGAGGAAAGAATGAATTGTCCAATTGTCACTGCTTGTATCACAGTGGTGTCAGTGAACTTATATAAGAAAAAACACCCAATTGTTTTTTGTTTTTTTTTATGTTGCTAGAAATCAGCTAGCACCAGTACAAATGTGACATCTATAACACCTAACTCATTTTTTTCTTGTCAGGGCATTTTTGATGATAATTTGAAATATTACCAGTGTGCAACTTGTTTGAATTGACTTCATACCCCCAGGAATAAAACTGAGGTTACTTCTTCATTATAACCTCAATTTCCAATGGCTCCAGGCTCTACTCCTGTTTGATTATCACATTCTCTATTGATTTTTCTGACATATCTATCTTCACATATTTTGAAAAAAAATTCTTAATGTACTTCCCAATGCCCAACAAATTCAATAACAATGGATTGATAACTCAAAACAAGTATCACGAATATTAAGGAAAATCTGTAGCCATCATTATCATCAATTGAGATACAGGTTGAGATACTGAAAATCCTCACTGGTAACTACTGCTCTTTTACTATTCTACTGTCCTTTCCTTTGCTGAGACATCAATCAACTGCACCTACAGCACCCACCCACCTTTGTCCATTATCAAACATTTTCCTTTTCACATGCTTTAACCTTAACTAGATAAGGATTTAAGACCTTATCTAGTTAAGGTTAAAGGGCGTTGCAAGCTACTCTATATGAATAAATAAATTCAGATGTTTACATAGGGAAAATGTGCTGCCTTGTTGTACACATTCGTTTTGACAAAATCCTTAATACTGTATAAATCGATTAGGATGACACCTGCCTCAACACACCACCCAAATAAAATCTTCATCCCTCTGCTCAGCCAAAATATTCCACTTGATGCACACACAAGTGTGTGTGCACATTTGTGCACACGTGTGCATCCCTTCCCACCCACACAATACAGTACCTCATTTTTATTTAATTTTTTTGAATAGTAGTATTGCTTTCTGAAAGGAAAGTATGAAGATAAACTGTTTAAATGCTGTGTCTGTTTCAAGTTATTATAAAGCACATACTAAAGCAATAATAGGTGGAGGTGCAAATTCTGATGAAAGTAATTCTCGGGAAAGAGGTTGGAATATCTGTTGGAATGAAAGAGATATTAGTATGTTAGGATTTTACCTAAGTTCCACGAAACTCTACTGGGGTGCAATATATCTAAGGTTAATGCAACAGTTAACAGACTGAGGATGGTTGTGAATCCTCTGGAAGAGGCCTGCATCAAACGCAATATAATCCTGGGCTTTTAAAGATTCACCAAGTGGGATCCCTCTCAGAAGAGTTTGGCAGTTTTATGCTGTCTCACACTGGGTTTTGTGATTTGCCTGAGAATGAAAACCATACTTTTTGTTTTCTGCTATTAAGAAAAGTAGAACAACCTCCAAAATCGTCCAGCAAGCACAAAGCTTGGTGAAGATATATCTTATGCCAATAATGACCACAGCTTATGAAAACTGGAAGTTTCTTAAGATACAAATATTTATACAATTTGTCCATCATGTTGTTGATTTTCTGGTATTCCCAGTGCCAATATAAGCAGAGGTTTTAAAAAAGACACTTGACTGGTTTGAAGCACAGGTACGAGTCTCACACAAATAGAAGGATAAAAAAATGGGAAGGAAAATTGCAAAGTAAAAGAGATAAATCAGATAAGAACAACAAATACTGTAGTTCCCTGGGGACCTGGATGGAGTGCATGGAGGGACTTCAAAATGCGTGGCCCTCTATAAATGCTGTGTGATCCTGCTATTTCAAAACATCATTTCAATATCTGATGAGTGGTCCTGTGAATACTGAATATTTAAACAAATAAAAATTATTGGGACGATGCAGGAGCTTTTCAGATTTTTTTTTTAATGTAAAAGTCCATTTTACGAATTAAACCTTATAGAGTAATGCTGAGTTATGAGATATATATAATTTATTCACAATATCTGAAATACACATACATAAAAATTAATTTCTGAATAGCATTTCCCCATTACTAAAGGATAAGTAGGAGCTTTTTTTATTTTTTAGATTTTTTAAGTTAAATTTATTGGGGTGACATTGGTTAATATACATTTCAAGTGTACCGTTCTATAATATATCACCAGTATGTTCCATTTTGTGCTCACCACTCAAAGTTTACTCTCCTTCAATCACCAAATATTTGACCCTTTTTCAACCTCCTCTCACCTCCTTCCCTTCTGATAACCACAATCCTTTTATCTGTATCTATGAATTTTTGTTTGTTTGTTTTGTTTTGTTTGTTCATGTGTTGCTTTCTGTTTTATATCCTACATCGGAGTGAAATCATATGGTTCTTGACTTTTTTTGTCTCTTATTTCACTTAGCCTGATACTCTGAAGATCCATCCACGTTATTGCAAATGGCAATATTTCACAATTTCTTATGACTGAGTAGTATTCCATTGTACATATGTCCCACGTGTTTATCCAAACATTTTATTAAGTTATAAAAATTTTGTGGCCTATTATGGGAATTAGGATGGGGGATTTTTCTTCTATATTATTTCCAAGTCATAGGTTTGGTTTAGAAATCTGGAATGACCACCTAATAACACTTCATCAAGTTATTTAAAACATCTGTTACTTTGTCCCCTTTTCTACAAAAAGAATAAGAGGAGGTGGTACATATATACAACGAAATACTGCTCAGTAACGGAAGGGCATGGGTTCTTGCCATCTACACCAGCAAGGATGGACCTGGAGGGTATTGTGCTGCATGGAGCATGTCAGACAGTGAAAGACAGACGCAACATGATTTTGCTTATATGTGGAATCTAAAGAACAAAATAAACCAAACAGAAGCAAACTCATAGATACAGAGAATATTTTGATGGTTGCCAGATTGGAGTGGGGGTGGGGGTGTGGGTGAAAGAGAGGAAAGGGATTAAGAAGTACAAAGTGGTTGTTACAAAGTAGTTATGAGGATGTAGGGTATAGCATAAGGAATATAGTCGGTAATATTGTAATAACTCTGTTTGGCGTCAGATGGGTACTAGATTTGTAAGGGTGATAGATGAGAGGAACTTGAGGGGAGGACAGTGAAAAAGGTGAAGGGATTAAAAAGGGCAAATTGGTAGTTACAAAACAATCATGGGGATGTAAAGTACAGTATAGGGAATAGAGTCAATAATATGGTAATAACTATGTATAGTGCCAGGTGGGTACTAGACTAATAGGGCAATCACGTGTTAAACTATATGAATATCTAGCCACTATGCTGTACACCACTATGCTGTATTTAATATAAAATATTGAATGTCAAAAAAAGAATATTAATATCTATTTCAGGGGATTGTTTTAGGATTAAATGACATAACAGCAAACACACAGCACTCACTATGTGCCAAGCACTGTTCATGTATTATTACATCATCATAGCAACTTAGGTTTTCTTATTACCCTCATGAACAATTAGCACAATTGAGGCACAGAAAAGTTAAATAACTTTCCCAAGGTCCCATTCTATGTGATAAAGCTTGGATGTAACTATGGGCAGTCTAGCCACAAACTATGTATCTTCAACCACTGTGCATGCTGTTTCTATCAAATAGAACATATCAGTGCTGAGCACAAAATGCCTCCTTTAAACTAAGCTTGCAAGTGATATCCATTATTATTAAAAATTAATACAGTGTCATTTATAATTTGGTATAAGTTTTTGAGAAGCAAAATTTCAATATAACTTGTGTTTTCAGCTCCAACATATAAAAAGCGTGGATGTAATTATTTCTATCCTTACAGTAAGAAAAGGATGCAAAGGAAATAGTCACAGAAAATCAATGAAAGTTTGTTGGACTTATCAGAGGAGTGAGGTCACTGGCCAAATCACTGCCCTGAAATCTGGAGAGACAAGCAAATCCAGAGTCACTCCTGAGATCTGTTTACCAGAGTAGAAGGCCCTGGAATCATTAACTGGTAGGAATATGTAAATGATAAATTTGCTGAATTGCTGGAGGCTAGTACATACTGATTTGAGCGTAAGAAACTTTTGGGGCTTTATGAGGACTCCCATATTTTTCAGGCTTTTCCTTCCAAGAACTCCACCAGCTTCTCAAAGTGAAAAAAACCAAGAAAGATTTCCTAATAGCACTGGCAGGGACAAGGGGAAAGTAACCATGGAAAAATGCCCAGATTAGCATGATAATCTCAAGAGCCACCCATATTGTTGCAAATGGTACACCTGAAACCTATGTAACTTTACTAACAATTGTGGCCCCAATAAACTTTAACTGGAAAAAAAAAGAAAGAAAAAGAAATATGCCCAGATTGTTGTCCATAACAAAGCCTATTCTACAGGGGGGAAACCCTTACCAGAGCCTTTTGTCACATATAGGAAAGGCACTTCCCACTCTAGCGCCCTCTAGAATTTCCATTCCACCTAAGGGGTGGGGAGCCAGGAAACACTTCTGAAGGCGACAGCCAAGGTACACAAACCTGCCCACTAAAATACTAAGATTTAATCATAGGATTATAGAAAGCACCACATCTACAGAGCCCAGTGCAATAACAGTGGTTTACAGCTGAAAAAGCTGCAAGACAGACTCCTGAGGAGCAGTTGATGGGGAAACCCAAAGACTACAGGGGAGGCAAAAATAAGGACACTTGTATTTAAGCTTCTGGCACCTACACCTACAGCAAAATTAAAAACAGTTCAACTCTCAAGAAGATTAGTTTGTATAAAGCCTCATGATAATGACCTATTTACCTCAATTGCTATTACCCAGTTTCAACAATACATTACAAACATGTTAAATGGCAAGAAAAAAATCAGTCTAAACAGGCAAGAATCAGAGCAAAACTCAGAGAAGATACAGAATTTGACATTATCAGATAAGAAATTTGAAATAACTATGATTACTATATTAAGCATTCTAACAGAAAAGGTAGATAACATGCAAGAACAGACGGGTGCTATAAGCAAAGAGATGGAAGCTTCAAGAAAAAAAGAAAAAAGAAATGCTAGAAATGTTTAAAAATGAATAATAGGTTCGTAGTAGATTGAACACAGCTGAAAAAGGATCAGTGAGCTTGAAAATGTGAATAAAAACTGCAAAGAAAAAATGAAAATAATAAAGAATAGAAGACGCACAAACTATAGAACAATTTAAAAACATATAGCATACACATAATAGAAATACTAGAAGAGAGAAGGAGCAGATGAATATTTGAGGTAAACATGACTGAGAACTTTCCAAAAGTAATAACAGACGGCATCCTAATGGTACAGAAAACTCAGAGAACACCAAGAAGGATAAATACAAAGATACATACACCTTGTATATCATATTCAAATTGCAAAAAAAATCTAAAACAAAGAAAAATCTTTAAAGAAGGCAGAGGGGGAAAAAATTATACCTTGCTTATAGAGGAACAAAGATAAGAATTACACTGGACTTCTCTAGAAGACCCATGCAGGCAGGAAGAGAGTGGAGTGAAATATTTAAAGCCTTGAAAGGAAAATTGCAATACAGTGAATATTTATTATCTAAGTATTCATTATGCGCAGCGGTGAAGCAACAAAAATCATAACACGAACATATATAATAATAAGCTGAGCATTCATAATATTAGTCCCTGTTACAGACTGAATTGTGTTCCCTCAAAATTTAAGTGGTGTAGCCCTAACCCCCAATGTGACTATATTTTGAAATAGGACCTTTAAGAAATAATTAAGCTTAAATGAGGTCATAAAGGTGGAGCCCTAATCCCTCAGGCCTGGTGTCCTTATAATTAGAGGACAAGACATCAATGATCATTTTCTCTCCATGCATGCACAGAGAAAAGACCATGTGAGGACACAATGAGAAAGTGGCCATCTACAAGCCAGGAAGAGAGATCTCACTAGACACCAACTCTGCTGGTGCCTTGATCTTGGACTTCTAGCCTCCAAAACTGTGACAAAATTAATTTTTGTTGTGTAAGCCACCCAATCTGTGGTATTTGGTTATGGCAGCCCAAGCTAATACATTTTTCCTCCAATCAGCCACCCTTATTTTACACTAATGTCTCTCTCTGCCTTGTTGGCCAGTATAATTTCTCTATACAGTAAATGTCAAAAAGTATAATGGAAATGAAATGCAAATTCATTAGCAAATGAAAAGACAAATTGTGTCTAACATACAGGATTTCAGGACGCTGATAAAAACAACGTTACAGAACTTCTAGAATTACATGCAACATCATTATCTAGCTGAGCTAGGCCTTTTAAAAATGGGAAGAATACTATATACTTCTCAGGAGAATATTTTCATTATTAATGAATTATGATAGGATAATCAAAATTTAATAATGCCTTAATATTTTATTAATTCACTTTATATCACATAAGTAAGATAATTGCAGTTTTTATGATAAATTGTTAATTTTTTTTCAAGAAAAATAGAAATTGTATTTAATTTTACAGAGATGTTTCCATATTTTAATAAATTGTTAATCTGAGGTTTGTAACTAAATTACATATTGTGGTATTTTAATAAAGCATTACTCCCTGACTTAAAAAAATTAAACTGGAAATATTCATTAAATTTTTATTGATGACAAGAACCAAGAATAATCTTACCGAGATTTTCTCTAGAACCTCATTTCTAATTACCCTAGGAATTTGTGAATTTAAAATATAAAAATAATAGATGGTATTCTTTCTTATGGTATTATGTATA
Organism: Rhinolophus ferrumequinum; assembly: GCF_004115265.2. Classification (NCBI taxonomy): domain Eukaryota; kingdom Metazoa; phylum Chordata; class Mammalia; order Chiroptera; family Rhinolophidae; genus Rhinolophus; species Rhinolophus ferrumequinum. The sequence goes on along the minus strand of NC_046295.1, from coordinate 11,003,908 downwards.
AGTAGTTTTGTGAGGATAGTATTAAAAATATATACAGTCAAATTTATTATACATTCAATAAACATGATGCCAGAGCAGATATGCCACGTACCTTATGAACCTTAAGATTCAGGGCTATTTGCTTACACAGCCTCTTCCAAAGGGGAGACCCCAGCATTGCTTCACATGGCTCTACAATTACAGTAAATCTGCACAATTAAAATAGTTTAACCACAGCTAGTCAAGATCAAGAATTTCTTTAAACAAGAACTTCACCTCTGTTATACCTCTCCTGTGTCACGAAACATTGGAGCGGCTATGGGCAATTCTGCTATCTGGCTAGCAGAAGTTGACTTGGGGATACATAAAATTTGTCTTTAGTAGATAAAACTCCTTTCACTAACAAATACATCGTACAGGAATGGTGACATTTCTAAGGGCCACTGTGCTGAGTCCCCATTATCACGTCACAAAGGCTGAGGGACATAGATCATGATGGTATGTAAATGTGTCCCAGAATACTTAACAACACAAGTATGTAAAGAATGGAGGTATGACCATATATTTGAACCCGTTTACCCTCATCTACCACTCCCTTCACCCTTACCCTCTGGTAACCACTAAACTATTGTCTGTGTCTGTGAGTTTTATTTCTTTATTTGTTTGTCTTATTCCTTTGTTGCTGATGGAAGGAGAACTGATTCTGGATGGTGAATACACATTGTGATCTATAGATGATGTATTACAGAATTGTACACCTGAAACCTATGTAACCTTACTAACAACTGTCACCCCAATAAACATTAATTTAAAAAAAAATGGAGGTATGAAACGTACAAAGTTCAAAAGGTTTTTTTGTTGAAATATTCTTGCAGTCATAAGAAGTATAAAATTGCAATAGGAGTATTCATTTCTCATCAGCACCTAATCACAAGAGAATTTCTCTCTCAGGCATATACGCAATAATGCATATGACTACAAAGGATCCACACATTTTCAAAAAAGGGGAATTATGTGAAATAGCATTTATTAAAATTCCTGTGTTTATAGGACACAGACCTGCAGCAATACTACAGAGAGTACATTTGAAATATTTTATATACAAAAGAAACTTGATGGAAATTTTCCAAGTTTGAAAACAATCTTTAAAACCCCCATGACATACTCAATACTTATAAAATTGAAAGAACCTTTTCTAAATTGTCAATAATTTTAAAATAATCACTTTACTTGTGGGGAGACTCAATATTTTCATTCTCTCTAAAGAAAACAACATTTCAAAAGTATTATAAAGAAGTGATCAGAGAATATACAGCCAAAGCCAAAGGACAATAAAATATGTGTCAGGCAAAAAAAAAAATGTGTCAGGCAAAAATATGTGTCAGACAATAAAAAAGAGTGCAGATTTTATGTGGAATTTCTCAGGTTCTTCAAATGTATATTTCAATGTGATTTCTTTGTTAATTCTAAGTAAGTATTCACAATCATTCCTAATTTGCACTGCTTTCCGTAAAAAACACTCCCAGTCATTTAGTTAGGTCGCAAAAAAACAGGATCTATCCCTGTGTGTGAGCCAGAAATAATTTTATCATTACAGAGATTGAATCTCAGAAAAATTAAGCATCTGACCCTAATTTACCAGGAAATAAATATTGAAACTGGAATTTGAATCCAAGATTAAGTCATTTCAGAGCCCAGGCTGATGCCACCACTTTTCTAGACTCTTCTCAGCTAGGGTGAGGGGAATAATAGCTCTCTAATGAAAGGTAGAGACACTGGCAGGGTCCATCTTCCTGAACCCTCAGCCAGCTACTGACTACCACTAAATGCTCCTACGACAAGCACATTAGAGGATACTCCAGGAGAAGAAATGCTTTCTATTAGAGACACTTTTGCTTTGAATAACAGGTCATAGTGTGTGAACATCCTTCGATATGATGGGCACCAAGTTTTGAGAAGCTGGTAAGCTGTAAGATTTCCCCCCCAAATGCATCTACAATGTTAAGAATGAATGAAACTTTAATTAAAGCACTCAAATATGCTTTGTGTTTTATTATGTGGGAAGTATTGAACTCAACGACTACCTCTTGTATCATAGCCTATAATGTATTCTGCTCACACCTCTTAAGGTAAGCTGTGCCATGATCCACTACTATCCTAATTGCTCTAATTAAACAGTCAATGTTATCCTGGCATTGCATCTTAATTATATGTACAGAACAGTACACTTACTTTACATATGCAAACTAATTAGTTGTCAAAGCAAATGCAGATAGTATTCTGCAAGTACAGGCTTTAATTTCCTCTCTAAAATTTCTAGGACTATTCTTTAAATGAAATTAATATTCAAATTAAAATATTTAGTTCAAAAACATTAGTTTCTTTGTATCCTAAACATCATCAAGAATACAATTATGATATTTCATTGACATTAACTAAAACAGTGGAATTCCTACTGCCTCCAAGCTGCAAACTTAAAAACGTCTCAGGCAGAGGGTAGAATATTGGATTTGAAACCATGGATTTATCTTATGTTTGCGGGCACTTAACTCTTCTAAACTTTACATCCATCAATCATAAAATGGGCATAATGAGTCTGCACCAATCCTGATGCTTTATTCGTTATTCAGAATCTTGTCATATGATGTAAGTGAAAGCAAGCATAGTGTAAACTCATTTCTAGGTCATCAACGGCCTGTTTTATACAGACACATACACAACCCATTCTGTTTGCAAGGTTAATCTCAAAGCAAACATCAGAAAGAGAATTATATTCCTGATGCATTTAGTCCGAATAATACAGATATAAATGTGCAAACAAAAGACAAATGACAAACACTTCTTCAGAAAAAAATGAACTCCCTTTTTCTTACTTGTCAAAGAGTCACGTATTCCACCAATTTTTATATACATAATTGAGTTCTAGTTTACCTAGAAATTAACTTTTTGTTGTTTTCATTGTTTAAATGAAAATGATTCTGTCTCTTCCCTCAAGGCTTTCTTTTCCTAAAAGTTTAACAGAGATGTGAAAAATATATCACTTCTGCTTTTTCATTATTGTCCAAATGTTATGTGTACTACCATTAAGGAAAATAGCACTTTGAACTTTAACAGAAGAATCAACTAATCTTCTCACAATCAAAAAGTCTTCCCAAACCATGCCAAGATCACACAAAACTCCTCACACATATTTTGAGGAATATTATTTTGTAATACTCTACCAATCCAACACATCATTTAATTTCTCCATGGCTGAGTTTCACCTGGAGGAATATATTTTCTATTTTGGTGAATCACCCAATTCCCACTCTGCTCCCCAATTGCCCCAACAAGAACCTTGGAACTTTTATCTTTTGCTTCTTTTATCACTCCTCAGTCATAAAGTTCTGTTTATTTCACTGCTTTAATGTCTGCTAGCTCCTCCTCCTTTCTCTATAACCTTTTGCCACTAAGCATCTGTAATCCTAGTGACTTTAAACTAGATGTTAGCAACTATTCTGAATTACGTGTTTGTCTTTGCATTACCATTAGCCATTACATTGAAAGTGCTCTTAAATTTTTTTAAAATCGTTTTCCTTTCCTCTTCCGACCACGAAGGAATGGCAAGAATAGGATTACCTTCATACCTTAAACCACCAGAACCTCAAAAAAAATTATAAAGCAATGGTTTTCAATGATTTTCAGACACTGGACACACAACTAGCACAGGAGAGTGATTTGGGGGGAGGATGGAAACAAACAAGGTAATTCCTTTGATTTCTTTATTTCAACTATCAGGAGGCAATTTTGAGGCCACAGCGCAAAATTTCAGAAGCCCTGAAGACTGTAAGGGTTAAGGGGACTAGGGTTTGGAAAAAACAAAGTAGTTAAAATTTGCCAGGTCAAATGTTAGAGAACAGGACGCTGGAGAGAGAGAGAGAGAGAGAGAGAGAGAGAGAGAGAGAGAGAGAGAGAGAGAGAGAGAGAGAGAGAGAACACGTTGGAGATTTGCAGACAGATTTCTTCAAGTCTTTCACTGATTGCTGGTATGATATGTCAGGAAATAAACAGAGACCAAAGAGAGAACCACTGGAAAGGAATAGAAGAATAATTTCCAGAGTTCATACAGTGCTAAGAATAGTTTGTAGTCACACCATACAGAGTGGAAAGATCTTGTAATACATAAGGCATCAAACAGAAACCACGCAATGATATTTTATGTACATGATGAGGTGAAATTTGCCATGACTTAAAAGTCACTCTGGCCATACCTTAACAAAGCTTCTCCCAAGTTCTCAGTTAATTCTACCCCAGGAAACAAGTGTATTTGAAGTCCTGAGTGTACCAATAGTTAAAGCTGAAGTCATGGGCAGATGGAGCTTGAACAGAGTGAACTGGGGTAAGACAAGGCACAGCAGGAACAAGATCAAGCATGTAGTGGTGAGTTCAACATTCGACCTGAGTTGCAGCTTTTGTCTGAAACTCTACCATATTGAATATTCTTTGGAACCTTGTCAAAAATCATTTGACTGTATGTGTGTGAGATAATTTCTGGTCTCTCTATTCCATTAGTCTCTAAGTCTGTCTTTATGCCAGTACCACACACTGTGATTGCTTTAGCTTTGTAGTTAAGTTTTGAAATTAGAAAGTAAATCTACCACCTGCTTCCAGACTTTATATTGGACTTCTGCCTGGAACTCTTTTCCAATCTGCTTTGTCAACTTTCTATTCAGAAGAATTTCTATTTCTGTTTCAGCTTCTAGTTGAAGTCTTCATACAAACAAGGCGTATTACCTAGAACCATGGTACAGTCATGACCTTGATTCAGAAAATCCCATGGGCCAAAAGGGGTGGATACTGGATCCAGCTCACCAGTTGAAATCTCTTTCACTCCCCATCAGTTATTTGACCTTATACCTGTTGTGGTTCTGCAGACGCTGTGATTTAGAAATTTCATTGCCCACTACTCAACTTCCAACCTCAATGGCAGTCAATGTTACATATACCAGATAAATGATTTTGTATCTGGCCCTAACATTCCCATTGGCATGCAAAGAAACAGGAATATATGACCCATAAGGAAGAAAACAGCATTCAATTGAAAACAATCTAGAACTGACACAGATGTTACATTAGTCGACAAGGACATTAAAACAACTTCTGTAATTGTATTCCATATGTTTAAAAAAAAAAAAAAGACTTCATTAGAGCTATTGAAAAAAAGAGCCAAACCGAATTTTTGAAACTAAAACTATAATGTCTGGGATGAAGAATATAGTGGATAGCATTAGTGGAATATTAGACATTGTAGAAAAGAAGATTACCAAAGTTGAATATATAGCAATGTAAACGATCTAATGATATACAGAAAGAAAAAAGAAATTGCAGTGAACTGTGAAACAACTTTAAGTAAACTAACATATGGATAATTGGAGTTCCTGAAAAAAAGAAAAGGCATGTATTTGTGCTATGACAGTGGAGAAGTCATGAAATAAAGGGAGGAAGCCGTCATGGAAGACAAAACTGAACTGAGAATCTGATGGGTCATAAGTAAGAAGGAAGATGAGGAAAATTTTGAAGTTTGTAGAAGTTAGGACCTAGCCGCTAGAAAGATCATAATCCCAAGTATAATCAATACTTTAATATAATAATTAGAAAATAATACATTATTTAATAATTTAAACTATAAAGAATATTGGAGGATTGATGGAAGTTCATATAGATCTTGTTGGGCTCTTTTCTTTACAGAGTTTAATTATTTTTGTCTCCCAAGACTACATGATGACTTATTTGCAACATAGACTTTTGAGCTCTGTGATAAAATGACCCAGATAAAATGCAACACAATTTTGAAAAATTCTCCCCAGGGATATTCAGATTGTGATTCCATATTATTGGCTAAACTTCTGATTGACACTGATTATTTTTCCTGGTTATATGCTATCTAATTTTATTAATCATTGTAATAAAAAAAATTTATCATGTATTCTTTTTTCAAATGTTATACCTAAATCATCTGTTATGGTTAGAGAGCCTTGTCTTCTCTAAATATTTATAAGATTCTTGGAAGAATGAAGAGATCTTCACAGTTAGCCTAAATCTTTAAGATCTCAATTACCTTTTTCTAGTTGAAAGAATAGAAAGTCCACATGCACAAAATGACAAACTTGTTCAAAAAACATATTTTCTATGCATAGTGCACTCCCTGACTAAATAATAATGCCTACAATTTTCTGCAAAAATTGAGCCAGCTTCACAATAAATGTTTAAAACATGAAATCATAATAATGTAAACAAAAACAGTGGCAAAAAATTTTTCTGAACACAGATGAGTATTGTCAAACTAAATATATTCTTCTAAGAATATATAACCTCAAATGTTATATTGTTTACTATATAAAATAGTACTGTTGTAATTTGTTGTTTTTCATTTATGAGAAAATTCAATTTTATAATATGAATATATTTGTTTTATATTTGATTAATAACCTTGTAATTATAAATTTATTTATTATGATTTTGTTGAATTATTATCCTGAGTAATAATGAAAAAATGTTCAATTTCTATCCATAATTCCTTTACAGAAAAAAATTCTTAGTACATTGATACATATTCCTCCAAGTTTCTCTCTCTCTCTGTCTCTCTCTCTCTCTGTCTCTCTATCTCTCTTTCTCTCTCTGTCTCTCTCTCTGTCTCTCTCTCTCTCTCTCTCTCTCTCTCTCTCACACACACACACACACACACACACTCACACACACACTTAAAAATACATCATGGATTGCATTTTGACAGGATTATCCCTACCAAAATACCAATGACATTTTTCACAGAGCTAGAACAAATAATCCTAAAATTTAGATGGAACCACAAAAGACTCAGAATAGCCACAGCAATCTTGAGAAAGAAGAACAAAGTTGGAGGTATCACAAGACCTGATATCAAATCATACTACAAGGCTATAGTAATCAAAACAGCATGGTACTGGCATAAAAACAGACACATAGATCAATGGAACAAAATGAACAAACCATAAATAAACCCATGTCCTTATGGTCAGTTAATCTATGACAAAGGAGGCAAGAATATGCAATGGGATAAAGACAGTCTATTCAATAAATTGTGTTGGGAAAACTAGACAGATACCTGTAAAAAATTAAACTACACCACCTTCTTAAACCATATACAACGATAAACTCAAAATGGATTAAAGACTTAAATGTAAGTCCCAAAACCATAAAACTTTTAGAAGAAAACATAGGCAGTAAACTTTCTGACATTGCTCTTTATAATATTTTTTCTGATATATCTCTTCAGTTAAGGGAAACAAACTAACAAAAAAATAAACAATTGGGACTACATCAAACTAAAAAAGGGTTAATATCTAAAACTTATAGAAAACTCGCACAATTCAACACCAAAAAAAAAAAAAAAAAATCCAATTAAGAAAGGGCAGAGGACCTGAATAGATAGTTCTCCAAAGAGGACATACAGATGGCCGATAGACATATGAAAAGAGGCTCAATGTCACTAATCATCAGAGAAATGCAAATTAAAACCACAATGAGATAATCACCTCACACTTGTTAGAATGTCTATCATCAATAAATTAACAAACAAGTGCTGGTGAGGAGGTGGAGAAAAGGGAACACTTGTAAAATGTTGGTGGGACTGCAAATTGGTGCAGCCACTGTGGAAAATGGTCTGGAGGTTCCTCAAAAGAATAAAAGAATAGAACTACAATACCATATGACCCAGAAATTCCACTTCTGGGTGTTTACATGCAGAAATCCAAAACACTAATTTGAAATATATATACACCCCTATGTTCATTCCAGGATTATTTACAATAGACAAGATACGGAAGCAACCTATGTGCCCATCAATACAGGATTGGATAAAGAAGAAGTGGTACATATCTGCAATAGAATATTACACTGTCATAAAAAAGAATCTCTGTCATAAAAAAAAAAAAAAATCTTACCATTTGTGATAACATGGATGGACTTACCAGTAGAGGGTATTATGCTGAGTGAAATAAGTCATATAGAGAAAGACAAATACCGCATGATCTCATATGTGGAATCTAAAGAGCAAAATAAATGAACAAACAAAACAGAAACAGATTCATAGACACAGAGAACAAACTGATGGTTGCCAGATGGGTAAGGGGTTTGGGGGTCTGGGTCAAAAAGGTGAAGAGATTAAGAAGTACAAATTCGTAGCTTTGAAATAGTCATGAGGGTGTACAGTTTAGAGAATATAGTCAATAATTCTGTAATAATCATTCATGGAACAAGGTGATACTAGACTAATCAGGTGGGTCACTTCATAAATTATATATCTAACCACTATGTTGTACACTTGAAACTAATATGAAGTAATAGTAAATGTTAACTGTAATGCAAAAATTAAAAAGAAAAATTTAAAGAGATTAAGTAAAATATTAATAAGAAAAACCAACAATATAATTCATGTAAAACACATCTTTTTTCTGTCAGAAATTATAAGTGCATCGTCATTTTTAATAATTACATACTATTTACTTTATTACGATAATATTGATGGAGATTTAAATTATGTCTTCTATCTCACTCTTATAAATAGCTCAGGGATGAACATTATAACATGAATACGTTTGCACATATTATGCTATTCATTTACACATGTAACTGTTGTCTACACTTTGGTCCATATCCTTTGGATAGCCTGATTTCAATATCTCGTGTGATTTCCACTCCTACCACCAGAGAGAGCCATGATGAGTCTCAAGAATGTGTAGGTTGGTTCAAAGTGGGAGAAAGTCTAGGAAGCTTTTAGTCAGAATAATTCTAATAAACAGGAGACGATATCATGTACCAAATAAAGCACTGAGCACCAAATAGACAGGAGGGAAAAATCTGAGAGACATTTCTGATATGGAAAGGGATTCTCTAGATTAAGATCTCCTTGAGGATAGAGACTTTGGCTCAGTTTTTTCCATTCTCATTGATTATTATAGTGACTAGCACATAATAAAGGTCAAGAAATGAAACAATACAAGATGGAATTAACGACAAGAGAATTTACAGCAAAGGATGCCTAAAGTGTATGGATACTGAGTGAAAGAAAGAAAATGAAGACAACTGTTTTTATTTCTTTGTTCCAGTGTCTCTATTTTGAAAATAGGAGGAGCCATGCTCACATTGCTATTTCTGCTTCGAATGCCTCTTTTTCATCATTGCATGTATTCATGGAAACACTTTCTAAGGATATTCTTCTGTTTTTCAAATCATTACCACAGGAAGCATAAATTTATTCTCTTCCAAATGATTACAAATATTTGCTATTAATTTCTACTCTGTGTTAAACTACTTTATTTCCTCTACTTGGTGGCAATTTACTCGACAAGTACCTTTTTTTTATACTTAAATCTCTCACAAGGCCTAGTGCAATAGCCGCATACTGTATTTTTAAATTTGTAAATGAAAGGAATATGTAGTATAGCTGTATTCTATATATTATTCAAGTTATTAATGATATTGTTTATTTTTAAAATAAATGAGTCTAGTTTATTTACTTGTTTTTTCATCATTATGTTTTGTTAGTCAGTGAGTGTTTGATTTATGGCATGCTGAGTCACACTACGACTTTCCACAATCCATGCTCAGGCACCCCTGTAATTGACTCACCAGTCAATTGTATTTAGAAGCTAGACAGGTAATATTAAAGTGTGTGAGAGCAAAGACAGGAAACAAAAGTGTGTGAAAGCAAGACATTCTATGTACTTTAAACATGATTCTTGTTACTAAACATTCATTTCTCAATGCAGTACCTTAATGTCTTACTAAAGACTTTGCATATTTCACTCTGGAGTGAAACATAACAATTATTATCCCTTAAATAAAGGAATTGGAAGGTTACATAGTACTGACTTTGCAGGCTAGGAGAGAACATCTTACACAAATAATTGATATCACTTTAAAATTATGTAAAGTTTCTCTTGATGATTTGTAGCTTTGGTAATTATTTTGGATTCCAGTAAAATACCAAGCTAAAATAATTTCCATCTTACCCATGAAGCATTCTCACAGAAAGCCCAAACTCCTGATCTTTGGATACAAGTGTGGGCTCTGTAATCACAATGTGTTTTTCGATTCTTGGCTCTGTTATTTTACTAGTTGTAGGGCCATAGGCAAGTTACTTAACCTCATTGGGTGTAAGTTTTCACAAATCTGTTAATAGAGATAGTAATATTAACTAAGAGTTAGATTGTAGGGATTAAAAGAAATAAAACAGATGATGTTCTCATACTGCCTGGCACATAGAAAGTGATGAATAAATATTAGCTTCTGTATTTATCAGTGGTACCAAGTTAAGGATTCTCACCACAGCCTCTAATACATTTCAGGTTGAGTAAACACACATCTTTTCTGTACTCTCCCACTACTTGACATCTTGGAGTATTTGTTAAGCCTGGAGGTATTGCACCTCAAATGTGACCTTTATTAAATGGATTACATTACTTAATTATAGCTTTTATTTGAGAATGCTCTGATAGCATGACCAGAAATAAATAATTAATCAAGAGGCCATTGCAGATTCTTCTCATGGAGAGAAATACCTTCATATAGAGAAATGTCCAATCGATATGGATGAGTATATAAATAACATTCTCTAGGCTTGGCTCGAATGCGCTGGAATGAAAAATAAGTCTGAAGGGAAAAAAGCAAGCCCACAGAAATTATCTGTGGAAATACACGGCTGAGGATTTTTGAAGAATGGAAAATATTTTATACTGTATTTTTTATTGATATGCTATGGTTTATATTTTCTCTCAAATCAAAATTTATACTAGAAATTTGCATAGTATTTTTAATAAATCTTGGAAGCAGGGATATGTTTCATATTTGGCTAAACATAAGGCATAGAAAAGGCTATAGGCATTATTGGAAATGCAGTTATTAAAATAAGAATAAGAAATTGACAAATGGGGACCTTGGAAATGAGAATGTAAGCCACTTGTAGACATTTATGTTGGGTATTAGATTTTTCACAGGACATAGATGGGAGTTCAAGCCAATTTAAATGGAATATATCAATGTTAAGGTGACACTGTATCATGTATCTTTTTAGTAGCACATTAATTGCAGAATACTATACACCCTTCAGAAGTTTGCTTTTTAATTTAATCACGTGTGTTGATTGAATGTTTATTATCAATCTTCTAGTACATATGTAATATTGTCGTAGTAAATATCTTGTATACCCTTCTGAGTAGGCTTAAAGAAAGCTCGTTGCTGCTCATTTATGTTTCCCCATCCTGGATACGTATTTCATATCTTCTTGGTAATAATTATATTAAGACAATTTGAAAGACAATTTTTCCTCAGAGACAACATAATTTGCAAAATATTAGAACTGGATGATACTCTGCCACTTTTAAAGGTTAATCTTTTCTGAGTCCAATTACATGCCAGCACTATGAACAGTCATACTTAGACAACAAGCTTGTCTCCCCAGTACATTTCTTTGATAGGAGTAGATACTGTCAAGAGCAGAGCTGAGCTGGAGAGAGCTGAGCTGCCGGATGGTGTAGTAGTCAATTAAAAAAACAAGCCAAAATGAAAGTAACAGTCAAGCCTTTAATCCCTTACTGATATAGTATGAGAGGCTAAATCAACGTGGAGAAAAGAACAGTTCCTCTACGATTCCATTTCCTCCCATGGAACTGTACTAGAAAGAAGTTAGGTGGATCAACACAGATGTGGGGATCCTCTCACTGACGAGGAAGCTTTAAATAAAAGGTTTCTGCTATTTATGGACCCAGGGACCCGGATGGTGGAGAGGGGAAGGGCTAGGAATAAAAACGTCCGTAGTACTGAATCTGAGCAGAGAAAAGTGTCTTCAAGCTTCCCCCGTGAGGAGACTTCTGAAATGGAGGCACCTAGGCAAGGAGTGTGGATGTGCATAAGAGCTTAAATGGCAAGGGGGTCCTGAGTCCTTGACTGTAACTCACTTCAGAGACTGCAATGACCTAGATGTGCACCAGGTGTGCTGTGGTCAGCTTTTACCCATGAGGCACTGCCAGGTAAAACCTATATAATTGCCTGTGATCAGGCCTGAACAATCACACATAGACTATGACCCAGACCACTTAGATACTTGACACAAATACTGGGCCTGTTACTACCCTTATCCAGTCCTTGACATTTGTCCATAGTTTGTGGATCCATAGTGTGATACCTGATCTCATAAGAAGATACATGTCACTTAGTCTCAAGTGGTTACACTAAATCATAAAACACGGAGCTACTAAAAACATATAAAAGTCTACTCTACCCAACCCATGGGCTAAATAAACAAAAGTAGTGGGTTAGCAAAGAAAAAGAAAATGAAGTCATAGGAGTAAAGTAGTGAGGAGTTGAACAAACAAAACGTTTCCATGTCATCAGAGAGCGTAGCTCTAGTTAATTCTTGACATCCAGATAGAGCCTTGTATCTTATCTCTATGGATATTTGTTGTTATTATTCAATGTATTTCAATATATTCAATATATGCATTGAACCACTTTGAAGTAGCTAAAGTGATTTTGTTATTTAAGAGCAAGAGCTACAGCAAACACAAGTGAGTACATAAAGAGAAAATCAAAACAATAATGTCCTCTTTGAAATTATTAAAACACACATATCCAGTTCTTGAAAGTTTTTCTGAGAATTTGGCAAAGCCACTTATTATACATATAGATTGAATCTCTCTATATATTTTAATACATTCTGTAAAATTCTGTAATACATCATCTGTATACCACATTGTGTGTTCACCACCCAGAGTCAGTTGTCCTTCCATCACCATATATTTGATCCCTTTTATCCTCATCTACCACGCCCTTACCCTCTGATAACCACTCAACTATTGTCTGTGTCTATGAGTTTTTGTTTCTTCATTTGTTTGTCTTGTTCCTTTGTTGTTTTCAGTTTTATGTACCACATATCAGTGAAATCGTATGGTTCTCGACTTTTTCTGACTTATTTCGCTTAGCATAATAATCTCAAGATCCATCCATGTTGGCGCAAATGGCACTATTTCGTCTTTTCTTATGGCAGATATAAACAACATTTTTAAATGATTTTTCCATTTTTAACTTAGGGTTAATCAGACTGAGTTTCTCAGACACAATAAAGAAAATCTGACATAATCACTTAAAATAATCTACAAATTTAAAATATTACCCTAATATTATCATCCACTGTTTTTTTCCTTATTTTCAGAAGAAAATAATTATATTTTCATATTTGTGGCATATATTTGATTGTAAGTTCACTTTAATTTTATGATAACAAAATGTTCTCATATTGCTTTTCCATTTTATAATATTATGTCATCTTATTTAAAATGATAAATATTCATTTATATTACACATGATAATTGTGTTGTTATGCATATTTTGATAAATTTTGGTTACATAAAATAAAAATAATTAACATAGGGGTACATGTATCTTTACTGATAAATGTTTTCAATTTTGGTGGATAGATACACAGAAGAGGGATTGCTGGGGCATATAGTAGTTCTATTCTTATTATTCTGAGGACCCTTCATACTGTTTTTTACAGTGGCTGTATCAGTTCAGATTCCCACCTGCAGTGTATAAGGGTTCATTTTTCCCCACAACCTCTCCAACACTTGTTATTACTTGTCTTGTTGATAATATGATGTATTATATAATTGAATACTTAAAACCTATATAATTTTATTAACCAATGGCACCCCCAATTAATTTAAATAAATAAATAAATAAATAAAATGAACCTGCATTGATAGAAAATATTTTGGATTAAATTCAATTAATGATTATATATTGCCATTTCTCAACCAGACATAAAAATATTTTCTCCATATTTATCACACATATTTTTTATTTAATATTTTGAACGATGAGGAATGAATTGGAATTTAGGAGTGAACATACAATGTGACAACTGTTTTCTCTGTGATGAGGTTGAAACTGAAGAATTTAGCTTTCTGTTCTAATGGAAAAATAAAGGTTAAACTGGGTCCTATCAGGTTAGGAGAATTTGTATTAGCAGGTCTCAACACATGTATTTAAAAATACTTAAGGACATGCAAATAAGATAGAGAGAAAAGGAAAGCAAAGCAAAGCAGTTTCCTTTTTCTACAAAACTTAAATATGCTATGATATTTAAAAATGTGGGACTTTCTATTTGTTTTTCCCTTTAGGTGTCAGTTTATTCATAAATTCTCAAAGAGAAACATGATGTATACACAATGTCATCAGACAGAACATCTACAATGAATATAAACTTCCCTTGTCAAAATATTTTTAAAAATATAAATAGCCTAGGCTTATTGGAGCAAAAAGTTAGACTTTGTGCTAATCTACAAGTGAAAAAAAGACTTGAAATACTACTGGAAGTTTACATCCAGTGAGTATTTTAATTCTACACTGGTAGTTGAGTTTCTTAGAACCAAACACTGTATTAGAAGCAAAACCCAGTTAAAGCTACAGAGAGTTACTGCCCTTAATGTACAAGCATATGTTTATCAATCAGCTTAAGCTAGTTTCTACTGCATTAAAAAGCAACCCCCAAAATCTCAGTGGCTTCCATCAAACATTTCTATTGTTTTTGTGCTACACTGTAAGTCAGCAGAAGAAGTCTCTAGGATAAAAGGGTCCTGTGGCAGAAAGATAAATGCAATAGTGGGGCTATCAAAGATTCCCAGAGCTTGTGTTCTGCATCCCCACGCATCTCGTCTAGTCCCATTTACGGCTGAAGCAAATCATATGATCAATCCCAAGGTAAGAAGAGTGGGTAAAAATAAATCTCATGGCGGGAAGTAGAGTCAAATAACTGGAAATACTGTCAACTACAGATGAATTAGAAAAAGTTCATCAGCCCAGTAGAAAAATATTCAAGGTACATAAACATGTTTCCTATAATAAGGTTCATTCAAATGACTAAAACAACATAAAATGTGGTTCAAAATCAAAAATTAAAATGATGAGGCATCATTTTTCAACTACAAAAGTAATAGAGTTTAAAATGTGCAGCTAAAATCTAGTGTTGGAGATACTATGAGGAAATAAATATTTTTTTATCTTTTTTTTGTAGTATTAATTACAATATTTATTTGGGGGTTATTTTGAAGGTTAGTATTAGAATGTAAAATATGCTTTGATTTAGCAATAAAACTTTGCAGAATCAATATTGAGAAAAGAATTATACAAGTAAAGAGATATTCTTGCACAAAGACAATTTCATTATTGTTTCTAGTAGACCAAAATTAGAAATATAAAAATTTTCGCTCAGTGAGAGTCAGATTAAACAGTTCACACACAAAATACAATTCTGTACTATGGAGACAGTTAAATAGAGTAGAATATTACCTCTCTATCTATTTTTTTTTCTATCTCCATGATATATTTTGTACATAAAAACTTTAAAAACAGCTGTGTGTGTGTGTGTGTGTGTAAGAAATTATATGTGTGTGTACAAAATTATATTTATTTTTATTTTATACTTTTATTTATCCAGAGGTATGTGGAAGGAAATAATTGGAAGGAATATCACCAAAAACCTCACTTGAGTGTTTGTAGTGCTAATTTGAATAATTCATTATAGACTAATTGCTTGTTTTACAATAAATAAGTACAATCTTCATTCTCAGAAGAAAATACATGTACTTTTTTTTAACATAAGACTCTGTGAACACAGCAGCAGCTCCAGTCAGTCATTACTTTGTCCAATGAGCTAAGTTAGACCTCAGATGCCATATATCCCTGCAGTTGCCAATGATAATGGCACCATCTATTCCTATGTAGGTGACTTCTAGCATGGGGAATTGGAGATAACTGCCAATGATTTCCTGGATGACCTAAAACTATGTTACCTTAACTGATACTGCACAATTGTTTGGTGGTGTGTTTCGAAGAATCAGATTGTGTTTGTTTAGACATAGATTTGACAATGTTGTTGTCCAATGTGATATGAATCATTGGCCCTTCTTGGTGGTAAATGATACAAGAAGACAGGTAGTCCAGGTGGAATACAAGGGAAAGTCCAAAAACCTCTATCCAGAAGAGGTATCTTCTATGAAGAAATCATGGAAGCCTACCTTAGGAAGACTATCAAATGCTATTGTCACAACATTAAGTTTATTAATGAATGTCAACATCAAGTTTCCAAAGATGATAGACTGATTGCTGGTCTCAGTATTCTCAGAAGCACCAAAGCATCGCTGACTGCTACAATTGCTTATGAGTTGAACAAGACCTTGGTGGAGAAAAAAAATATGTTGATCTTTTTTCTTACGTGTCCTTTTAATGTATGGATCCTCACTATTGAATATGAAATCTTTCTGGTCAAATCTATAGCTGACGACTAATGCTTAGATGGAGAAGATTTTGACAAACAAAAGGTATTTTTGCAAATTTCAAGTCCAAACATAAGAAGGATAAGAGAACTGATGGTAGCCTCTGTACTACTTATAAACAACATGCTAAACATACTTAACAAAAAAAGGTCAAAATTGAATTGATATTGATTCTAAGAAAGGGTTGACTTCCACGCTTCCATTATGTGTGCCAGTTTGAAGAACTGAATCCTGACCAGTGGCATTCTGGAGCCTGTGGAGACAGCCTTTCACTACGCCAAATTAGACAAGTAACAGGTACATGTCCTTGTCCCAATGAATGATTACACACGTATCTCCAATATTCAGAAACTTCCATAAGACTACTTCAATGGAATTGAAAATAACAAAGAACATCAACCCCTATGAGGCTAGAGACTATTGTTCATGATGCATCTGTCCAGGCAGCCATCTTATTTAGGACAAATCTGACAATGTACAAGATTAACTGCTCTTGGATATCACTACCTTTTTCCTTTGACACTGAAACTCTGGACAAAGTCACAATTGCTATGATCAAACATAATTCCAACATGCCCACAAAGCAGACACAGACCATCACTACTTATTCAGACAACCATCTCAGTATTCTTCTTCAAGTTTATAAAGGTGGATGTGCCATAGCAACCTCCTTAGGAAGTTTTAATTCATAGTCATAAAACTGTTTTTTGTGGTATAGCTCAGATCATAGTCTGTGGATAACAATACAAGAAAAAAGAACAAGATTTCCATCACAAATGACAAGTGTCCATTGAGAAAGGAGACACTAAGGGTACAGTTCATGAAGTTAAGAAACACAAAGTTGAACAGAAAACCAAAGAGACCAGGTGTCTTCTAAGTGTCCTCTTAAATCCTACACCTTCAACCTGAAAGCTAGAGTTAAGGGTAAAAAATATCAAAGGCAATATCATTGATAAGGACAAATAGATGATTTTTGACAAGTGTAATGAAATCATCATATGGCTCAGTAAAAATCACATTGCAGAGAAGGAGATGTGTGCATATCAGCAGAAAGAGTTGGAAAATGTCTGCAGCCCAATCATTACCAAGCTGTACCAGAATACAGAAGTATATCAGGAAAAACAACTATGCAGGTGCTTCCCTGAGGCAGAGATCTTTCATCTAGAGTTGCTTCTTCTAGATCCATCATTGATGAAATTGATCAAGCAAACAACAGCATAGAAACCTTAGCATTTTTCTCCAATAAAGAAATGAAAAACCCATATGTGTAGCAAATTCAGTGACAGTTAAAAATATTAAACTGATATACTAAAATTTTCATACTCTCAATATATAAACAAATGCAGAGAGAAAGGGAAACAGTACAGTTTAGCAGCACTGTCAGTTAGTAAAAAAAAAAAAAAATCAATGACTTAAATGAAAACTGAAGATTTGCAGAAAAAAATTATAGTACAGAATACTAAAAAGAAAAATCTGGTAAAATAAAAACCAACACATACAATTCACATTTAGCATTTGAATTTCAGATCATAGGTCATGATTGCTAAATTTTAAAAATAAATCCCCCCCTTTCCAAATTTATAGGGGATTAGTTGACATGGCTGTTTGCTGTTGCTTTTTTTGCAGAGTCAAGGTGAAAACAAAGGACAGATACAGGGAGAAGATAAAACAAACAGAAGAACAAAAAAAGAGATGAATTAATCATTTTAATCAGTATCATAATTTCTATGTTTCCTATTAGTAATTTCCTCTTTTAAAAAAAATTAGCAAATTGATACCAAAAGATAAAATTAAGCATTTATTATCTTTTTAATATGGCATTTGGCTTACTATATTTTCTCCTTCCCTGACACTAATATTTTTGATAAATGAGTTAAACACAAGATACTATTAATCAAAAAGTTGAGAAAATAATTCCACACACATCTCATTTCCGGTTATATTACTTACGGGCATATAAAGAAATCAAGAACTGGGAAAATATGAAGCAGAATGATTAGCACGGATATGCACAGTCTATCAGAAAAGGGATTTTTAAAAATGTATTTTATTTTTCATTTTGAGATGTAAAATTGCTTTGCTGCCCTTGTCAGCAGCATCAATAAATAACAGTTTAATGGCATGAAGGCTTTAACACTAAGAGAAGAATTATATGCTCTCTGTAGTTGAACAGCAGCCAGACTACTTATCATCTGTTTTAGGTATTCCCATTAGTTTCATCTGCTATAGGTACACAAAGGGAAGATTTGCATGCACTTATTCATACATAACTCAAACACATGCTAATTAGTGTATTTAAGCATATTTTATCTGGGTAAGAGTAAATCTATTGCCACTATATATACAGGCATCAATTTAGCACAAAGCATCAAGAATAGATTAGAAATTACTTTTTACAATATTTCAAAAAGTTTTTCCACATATTAACCTAGATGCTATTTTTTCCTGTGAAATTTAGGTTGCATTTAAACTGATAATTATAATCTATGGAGAACATAGGGAGAGAAAGACCAGTCAGGAAAAGTAATAGAAGGGGAGTTTAGTGATAAATATAAGATACATGAAAATATAAGGAGTACAGCCATCTGTAATCTTAAGATTGAAGATTAAAAAGAATTTTCCCTTGGCTCTTTAATAATGATGCATTCCAGAGAAATAGAATTTATCATAGAAATATCAATAACAATCAATAAAAATCATTGAATAGTTGAAATTATCAGGCACTGTGCTCTCCATTCTATAGTATCATACACACACACAATATCCTGTCATTTCACACACAGACACACTATGAGAGAGCATTGCTGTTTTTCCTATGTAGTATATATAAACCATAATTCATGTACTTAAGGGACTCTCTACTACTTCCTTGCGAAGACTAACTTTGAACTTTGGGAATTTTTTTTGAGAGTGAGGATTTTCTCTCCTTGCTTCTCCAACAGCTATTGCTACCCAGGTTTGGCTGCCTGAAGTTGGCACTGTCAAGAATCAGGGAAACTATAATGTAATCACAGGATGTCACAGGATGTGGAGTGCAGCATAGGGAATAGAGTCAATGGAATTGTAACAGCTATATACGATGTCAGAGGGGTAGTAGATTGGGGGAGGGGGCTATCACTTTGTGAGGGGTATAAATGTCTAACTATTACATTGTTTTGTACACCTGAAGCTAATAATAATAATAAAAAGAAACAGGGAAAGAGTCTCACTGCTCCCACCTTCTCCCGTCCCCCACATTGACCCCCCCCCCAGACTATTCTGTTTCCTGTTCTTACAGGAAATATCCATATTCCTCTCTCCACTATAGCTTTTCCTTGCCCCATCAAAAACATTTTTTTTCTTCTTTCTTTAGTGTACGTACTCATGACCTATGAGCAATCAAAAGATATCAGCAAGCAACAAACCAGGGAACAAAGAGAGGTTTGGTGTTATTTAAAATCAAACAAACAAAAAAGAACCCATGCCCTCCCCCTACCCCAAAATAAAAGAAACAAAATAAAACCCCTTAAACAGGCAAATGTTCCATATTGTGGCTTTTTAATGACCACATACAACATCTAGGTTAGTTTGGCACAAGTCAGAGTTCTTAACCGCAGCAACCTGGAAATTATATAACATTTGCTAAACACACGAAGACACGGAAATCAGACTGGCTAACCTCAGTTCCCAGTTTCACCACGTGCTAGCTCTGTGACCTTGTAAATCTTGGTATGTCTTTAGTTTTCCTTTAGAAG
This sequence comes from Rhinolophus ferrumequinum, assembly GCF_004115265.2. NCBI lineage: Eukaryota > Metazoa > Chordata > Mammalia > Chiroptera > Rhinolophidae > Rhinolophus > Rhinolophus ferrumequinum. The sequence goes on along the minus strand of NC_046295.1, from coordinate 10,983,843 downwards.
TTAATAGTTACTTTACTGACAGAACTTGTCTTCTTGGTTTGTTGTGACAATTAAATGAAATGATAAATAAGAAGAGCTTATAGCTGTGTATGGAGCATAGTCAACCCTCTGAAAATATTAGTCTATTGTTTGGGTGACAATATACACCTGCCATGACGGTGCCTTCCTTCCTCTTTACTCATGCAGGCTGTGACCGCTAATGCAGCTTGACTCATACCTTTTTGTGTTTGTCAGACGTTGATTTGGGTACCCAATATTGGAGTGTAAGGGGAGCACAGGTTTTGGAGAAATGTCCACTGTGTGATTTTTGGTGAGATACTAAAACCTTCAACATGGTCTTCATCATCAGTATAACTGGAAACTACGAGTGTAATACTTACTAGGTTTTCTGTGAGAGTAAGTCAGATCAGGTTACTAGTAGTACTGTTAGTACTATTACTAACACATCAGGAACAGTAGCCACCATCTGGTAAATACTTACATGTTCCAGATATTTTTGAGTCAGTTTTTAAAAGTCATTCTATTTAACCTTCACAATTATTGGCTTAAGAAGTTATTAATATTGACACTTTAAAATCAAAATTCGGAGTCTCAGCCATTCCAATGCTTAAGAGACTTATCCAAAGGCCTGTCTACTCACCAGGACCTTGAAATAAGATAATTCTGAAATCCATACTCAAGTATCACACAGTTACATAATTCAAGCCGGTGGTCATTGTCATTTATATGTGCTAGGAATTGGGAGAAGTATAACATAAGTGTATCATAGCTTCTAGTTGCAGGAGAATCACCACTAGTTAGTTTAGAAAGAAAGATTTATTAGAAGATACTTAGAGGTTTTCAGACTCATAGATAGGATCATACAAGGGGTGATCAAAATATATGGTGAATTTTAAATTTAAAAAATTCATTACAGTAAAAGACACACTGCCATTAATTCCCCTCAAAATACCTTCCCCCGCCCCCTTGCATGGAGCACACTTATCCCATCATTCTTGCCACTTTCTGAAGAAGTTCTGGAAGTCCTCTTTCGTGAGCGTCTTTACTTCATCCTCCATCATGACAATGCTCCATGTCATGCATCACTTCTGTCACAGCAATTTCTGTCAAATAAAAACATTATGGTGTGGCCTCATCCACCTTATTCAGCAGATCTGGCACCATGCTACTTCTGGCTCTTCCCCAAAGTCAAAATGATTCAGGACATGATTCAGGATGTCTGTAGTTGGCAGCCACGACAGGGTAACTAAAGATACAAATGAAAGAGGTCTTCCAGAACTGCTTCAGAAAGGGACAAGAACAATGGGATAAGTGTGTTCGAAGCGGGGGGGGGGGGGTATTTTGAAGGGGGTTAATGGCAATGTGTCTTTTACTGTAATATTTTTTATTTATTTAAACATTCACCGTATTTTTTGATCATGCCCTGTAGAGCTAGGATGGGAGGCTACTCCAGCAATGACCTCCAGGTCCGATGGGCACTCACCCTGCAGTTCACAATGCTGACGCTGGGCATTGTGTAGTAAAACCTCCAATGTGCTGTTACTTCTGAAAGCCAGACTCCTGTGTGCCACCACACCAGAAATGGATTTCCTGGTGTTATCTGCATATCAGTCTCTTCTGAACTGATGTCTCATGTAAATCTGTCTGATTTACAGACAAGCCATATTCCCGACACCAAGCCTCAGAGGAGGTAGGAAGCCAATTATGCCTCTTCCTAGGGAGACAGGACTTATAATATTTAAAATAAAGTGAAATTTTGCCAATTATGATGACATGGATGGACCTAGAGGGTATTATACTAAGTAAAATACATCAGACAAAAAAGACAAATATCATATGGTTTCATTTATATATGGAATCTAAAACAAACAGAACAAAACCAGACTCTTAGGAAATTAAACCAAATGGATGGTTGCCAGAAGGGAGGAGAATGGGGGCACGGGTGAAAATTCTGAAGACGAATATAGTCAATAATATTGTGATAAGTTGGTACAATAACATTGTGACAGCTGATTACTAGAATTGGTGGGGTGATCATATTGTAAGGTATAAAAATGTCAAATCACTATATCGTACAACTAAAACCAATACATCTAATACCAACAATACCAAGTACACCTAAATTTAAAAAAAGTTATTGCCTGTATAAATTTACCTTGCTTGTAGATCTATTCGTTCTTTCTTTATCCGAGAACAGCTAGTACCAGGTATGGAGAAGCAACCACAAAACTTGCCATGGTTGATTTCCTTGCCAAAAGCTTAGCTCTATGAAGGAGTGTGATTTTAAAGGTTAAGAATCTAGAAGTGAAAGGTCTCCTTTCTTAGTGCACTGAGTAATCACTGAAAATGTCTGCTTTCAGTTTTACATTGAGAAACATGAACTGTCGAATGTTAGAGCACCTACATGGAGGAAATCAAACCTCACCACTGTCTCTAAAATTTCTTTCTTACTTGTTTGCAAAGAATTACCCAGGATTCTGCACTGATCATTTGATTCAGTTATCATTTAATAGATCAGCACAATGATTGGGGAGTAAAAGGACTTTGATGAAAAGCAGTCAGAGAAATGAAGCTTCTTAAGCTTCCTGAGGAGTTACTTTCTTGGGAAAACTATTTAAGAAAAAATAATTAACTTTCAAACTAGCTCATTGAAAAGAGCCAATACAACCATAATTCCTTTCAATTGAATTCTATAATTTTTAGTGCTACCGTCCATCATATGGAAGTTACCATTGTAGTTTACATGGATTTTAAAATCCCAATTACATCACACAATATAGCAGGATATATAAACAACAGCAGAATAATTCTGACATGTCTGCCTTTTTACTCACTAGCCATAGGAAATCTCACAGCAGGCAGGTAGCTGAAGAACTTTTTGGGTGTCCCCACTTCCAGTTAGGACTGATATAAATATTTAAGACATAAAATTAATTTAAAATATTAATATCTAAAATGTATAGTTACTTTATACCAAGGACAGCACTAAGTCCTTTGTATCCAATCTTGTATACGTCAGTTCCACAAGGTTGGTATGATCATCATTTAAAGATGAGAAAAACAGAACAAACAAAAGTAAATCCTAGGACATGAAGAGCTTAAGAAAATTCCCAAAGGGTACATGGCAATTAGTTGTGAAGCTCTTAAAACTCTATATAGGTTAATTTTCAGCTATTCAGCAAAATTTTGGGAATGTGCACATAGTATTTGTGAAACATTGAGGGGAACATACAAATGTGTTAAAACTTTGTCCTTAATTTTGGCCTTTACTTAATTCATAAGTAGTGGTAGATTGTCTTTTGAGAAATAGACGTCTATTCAACGTGAATAATACTACGTCATGAATATGCTCTTGTAGTAGAAATATTCAATTCTATTTGCAATGAAGAAGGTGAACAAATAAGTAATTTGTAGGCAGAGAAATGGGGGCTTATGAAGAGGTTCTGAGGACATGTTTCAGAACTTTCAATTACGAGATTGTACAAATGCAAATAAGATCCTCAATATGATCATAATCATATGGTAAGGAATTGGGGGGAATTAGGAAATGTAGCTTGAAAAGTTGTCTAAGGTTCGTTGGGAAAATAATTTAAATTCTATATTTTAAGCAATTCTTAAGCAATTCTTTAAGCAATGAGAATGAATAGATATTTAGACATGACATTTTGACCCTGACAATATTTTACTTTTAAAGAATACTTTAACTTTTAAAGAATACTTTAAAAAGAAAAGTATTTTACTTTTTAAGTTTAATACTTAAAAATACTTCAACTCTTATTAGTCTCTGTTAAAAATGTATTAAACCATTTCCATTTGTTATATTTTCATTTATTTTATTAAACACTATCATTAAAATGTATTATTTTCTGTAAATATTTAAAAAAATTATTTTATGCATTACTTTTTTTCAGTTTCAAATTTTACTTTTTATAGCTTCTGCCACTGTGAGTCTCTGTGTGTGTGTGTGTGTGTGTGTGTGTGTGTGTGTGTGCGCGCACGCGCTACTACGTCCAATGGTTAAGAGCAAAACTATTACAGAACTAATTTTTATAATGAGAAGTTTTGGTCATTGTTCATTTTACTTTATATTAAAGACAGGTGTTAGTAATATTCATTGTGCATTAAGTGGTGTTTCTTCCTTATTTCACCAATGGGAAAAATATGGCAAATTGACTTCAGTTCACTAGAAATGTTTCTACTGACCAGATTGCTTATGTTCTATCACACTCTGTTGTTCATCAGTCTTCTCATTGCTTTGCACGTGGTATGGGAACTCTTTCCGCCAGTAGTAGCATCAGTAGCGGAGCAAAGGTGAAACAAAGTGTCAACCGATGAAGGCAAAATGCCCTTGAGTGTAAAAATGAAGAGGTTAAATATTTTGCTAGGGAGTGATCCATCACAGTTGTTTGAAAAGGGAAATGTGATTTAAAATTTTAAAAAGATGGTGGCATCATGGGCAAAGGCGTAAGTATAGACAGACTACAAATAGGAAGACTAACAAAGTTGTGATAACTGCTAAAAGTAATGAGTCTGAATTGTCCTTAGGAAACAAAGTTAGATATGTGAGAAAAAGGGATATGGAAAAGAAAAGAAAAAAAAACCTGCAGAAAACTAATTAAGTCCACTAGATGTTTTTAGGGGAGAGAGATATGTGATATACAACAGAAATCATTGATTTTCAAGTGGCTCAAAACTATGAAAATGAAATTCCAACTAAATACAACCTTGAGAATGAAAAAAAAAAGATCTTATATGTAATTGGCAACTCTTAAGTGCAGAAAAGCAGAATTCAATCGATACCAGTTTAGTCCAGTTAACAATTAAAAGTATATATTCCACATTGTTCCCAAGATTCCTAAATATTTCCATGGAATTATATTTTCATGATTGCTATGGCTTTTGATTCCTTGTAAATTTCCATCCCAATTAAGTCCCATGTATGTAAGATTCTTCTCCCATTTAGGCTCACTCAATTGTTTCTGTCACACACACTCATACAAAAATATCCTGAGAGGAAGATTGATTTGATGTCAATGACTTAAGAAACTGTATATTAAGCATATTTTCTTACAATTCCTTTAGCTTCTTTCAATTTTTAAGAGGTTTCAGCCTCTTTCAATTGCTAAAGCTCTCTAAGTCGTTCTTTTTCTCTCTTCCTCTCTCCTAAATTCCTATGTATTTAACCTGGAAATTTCCTTAGCTATCCAGTTGGATCTCCCTCTAACCCATGACTGAAATAAAACCCTACCTTATGATGTCAAATAGTAATCATTCCTAAATTTGACAGTCCTGTCCCCAAAAAAAGTTTTTTTTTTTACTGTGATTGTTTAGATATGTTTCCAAAATGTACTTTATACTGCTAAGTTTTGTTCTATGTTTATTTTTGCATGCTATATTTCCACTCTAGAATTTGACTGGGTGTTTAACTACTCTGTTTATAAAGACAATGTCTCTCCACATCCAACTGTTAACTTCTTCATTCCAGTTTATTGTCAACCTGTTTTACCAATCATCTAAAAAAAATTTTAGTGATGGCTTAAAAAAAATCAGCAAGAATTGTTATTCCTGCGGACAATGGATGCCACTGTAATAAGGATGCATGAACCTGCTCTTTCTACACAATGCAGTCCTTTATTACTCAAAATCTTATGTTTAAGTAAGTTTCCATTCATTATGTATTTGAGTGAGGATTGGGGGCAATGTCAGTCATGCTGCTTCTCTTACAGACTCTAAAAAACAGGGATCCTCTCAAATCTTCTCCACTAACTGATTGAGTTGGAATTTCCAACTCACATGTCCCATGAAACTAGTGACTGAAATAGAGAAAGTGTTGTAAGCCTGGCGATGCTAATGCTTATTTCAGGAATCTATGTAGTTTATTTGAGCTGCAATCCTCGCAAAGGCCACAGGTGACCATGACTGTGAACACATTGAAGACAACAGACCAAGTTTACAAAGTGCTGCATCCATCAGGGCCAGAAAAATAGGAAGTAACCACTGCCCTCTTCACACACAAAAAATTAGTTAATTCATTCAGTCAGGAAACACTGCGAAGCTTTGGGAACTAGAAGCTTGAGATTACATATTATGTGTCTCAATAAATCGTTTATCACATCTACGTATCAAAAGTCTAGGGTTGGTTTTATTTGACCTTCTCATTTCTCATGAGTGTGTGGTGAGAATGAATGAGATAGGGTAAAAGATTGGTTTTGAATTTCCTGAAATAAACATCCTATACCTACCCTAGGAACTATTTCAAAGATGGATTTCAGACCCTAGAATTTTAAATTGCCTGCTGTGTGACATGCTGCAGCATAATGTCTTGGATTCTTCCCTTTGCCATGGGGCAGTATATTGCCCAATATTTTTCAAGCTGTGACACAGTTATGAACTTCTGGAGGCACATTGTAAAAACAAATAGAACTTTTCAGAGATGCCTCAACATTAAGGGAAATTGTATTTATAGATCCTCTGCCATGCAGATGCACCATGTAAAGCTCCTTACATATAGAATTACATTTAACATTTCCCAAAATTCTATACAATAGGTATTATTTTGTGGCACACCAGGGGACACACTGTTTTAATTGTCAAGCTGGTTTTCAGGCTACAAGTTGTACTATATTAAGAAAAACAGCCTAACTTTTATGATTGGCTGTGAGGTTAAGGATGCTTTACCATCTGTCACCGTGATGGCTAAGTGCTTTTTCCCCAGCATTCCTCAATTATTAATAAGCATTCTCTGTCAAAGAGGGCAGTCTTCCTAGGTTTAAATTGGTGCTTTAACTGAAAGTTGGTTACGGTAAAGAATTGGCTAGAACTTTCAAGCAGAATTTCAAGATCCATTTTTAGGAAATGTATTAAATCTTAGTTTCTGTCCTTCCAAATTTCTGCTTATCGTGAAGCTATTCAGTCCTTCAAATTAATCATATATGTAAATTTGCACGACAATATTTAAAATAGAACACAATTATAACATCATGAATAGTCATTACCACAAATAACAGAGGAAAGAGTGAGTTAGGGAGAAAACAAAGTTTAAAAAAATGTAGGTGAAAAAGCAAAATTGTATATATATGTATATATTTATATATATAAATGTGTATATGTGTGTGTGTGTGTGTGTATACACACACACACACACACACACACACACACACACACACAGGTGAAGGATTACTGCTTAGCAATTCTGACCACACTTTTAAAATCAAGGTCAGTCAGCTGAGTCCTGCTATGCTACACACAGGATCACGAACATGGACGTGAACAACTCTCCATGCTGCCAATCTTTCTGCCACATAGACAAATCCGATGTGACCACCCAATGAATTACTTAAGACTTCTGAAAGCTGGGAAAGTCACAGTTCTGTAGAGTTTGGTTTAAAATAATTAGAGTTTACCATTCCTCTTCTGAAATCTGAAAATAATATGTGGTATCCAGAAAGCTTCAAGTCCTACATGACAACATTTCCAATTTCTTACAAAGCTGCTTAGGTTTTGATAAATACTGTCCTTTGCTTGATAAAACTAGGTGTAGCATATAAAGTGCCTTAAAAGACTTATTTTCCTCCTTGATTAGTCACTGATTTATTTTTAAAAATAGCGTTTATTGAGTAGCCATGGTGTTTATTAAGTGATTATTGTGCTCAAGTGCTATCCTAGCAAGGTAGAAATCATGTGGTGTTGAACAACAATTATCCAACTGGAGACTTAGTGGGCCGGGTCTGTGCTCAATGCTCAGTCATTACTAAGAAAAAGTTTTCATTGAAGTGCAATAGCCAAGATGAAGAAACAAGCTGAATGTCCATTTACGAGTGAGTGGATACAAAAAATGCCATATATACACATAGTGTTACTCAGCATAATTCCACTTACATGAGTTATATAAAATACTGAAAATCACAGAAGCAAAATGTAGAATTTTACTCACCAGCTGCAGAGAGGAGTAAATGGAGAATTGGTCTTCAATGGATATAAATATTCAGTTATACAAAATGAACCAATTCTAGAGATCTGTCATACAATATAGTGCCAATGCATAACAAGACAGCACTGTGCACTCCAAAAGATACATCAAGTGTTCTTACTACACATGCACGCGCGCACACACACACACACACACACACACACAAAGAAACTTTGGCGAGTGTTGAATATGTCTATTACCTTGATTGTGGTAATGGTACCACAGTTGTTTGCAGTATGTACAAACACATCAAATTGTATGCATTAAATATGTATAATATGTGTATATAAAATTTCAATAGTGCTGTTTTAAATTTAAGAAAAGATTAAATAATAAATAAATAAATAAATGAACAAGCAAACAAGCAAGCAAACACTCCCTGAAAAATAAGAGACCGGAGAAAAAGTTGAGATAGTCTCTGAAATAATGCTGGGGGCATTTCAGCAAGTAATTATACATTACATCTTAGGGCATACTAAGGATTTTGACCTTTTCTTGAAGAGTACTTGGAAGCAATTAGAGAGTTTTGAGAGAGAGAGGGAATGAAATGACATTATAAAATTCGCTTTACAATTTGCTTTTTGTAAAGACAAGTAATCACTATGACTGTATTAAGGAGAACTGATTGAAAGGGGGCAAAAATTGATGTGCAATGACTTGTTCAGAGGTTATGTAAACAATATAGATGAGAGATTATCAAGCCCTGAAACAGGGAATAATAAACAAAATGCAGAGAAGGAAACAGAATCGAGATATATCAGTAGAATGCTTAGAAATTGGGAGATGAATTAGAGATGGGAAATGAGCAGAAAGAAGACATCCAAGTAGATTCTTTGATGTTGATTTGCACTACTAGATAGATGGTGTTGCTATTCATTTAGAAAAGGGATACAGAAAAAAATCCAAGTGTAGAATGAATGATCATGATTCTTTACGTATAGGTTGAGTTTAAAGTGACACTGAAACTTCCAAGAATAGATTTTGAATGGATATAAGGGTCTAGACTTCAAAGGAGACACAGGCTAAAGATATAAAACAGTGAATAAGTTGAATCTGAAGTATTAATTAAAGAATGTAAGAGATGTAATTTTAGAGAGATTATGTATTGAGAAGAAAACCTAAGGCCAACTCTTAAAAACCTCCAACTTGCAAGAGTTGAATAAGTGAGAATGAATCCATAAGAGAGAAAGGGAAGTAATAGTAGCTAGATAAGGGTGACAATGCCAAAGGGGTGTAGTATTACTAAAATTAAGTGAATCTGAATACGTTATTAAAGGGTAAACACGTAATGTGATATATAGATGATGTATTACAGAACTGTACACTGGTAACCTGAGTAACTTTACTCACCATTGACACCCCAATAAAATTTAATTAAAAAAAAAAAAGAACAGAAATCAATGAAAGCTGCCCAAAAGTCAAGAAAGGAGAGATATCAAAAAAGTTTACATTGATGAACTTAGTGAAATCATGGGTCAGAAGTCAAATTGAAGTGCATTGAGCAGTGAATGAGAAATGATGAAATAAAAAGTAAAGGCAATTCTTATCGGAAGTTTTGTTGAGGAAGGATAAGAAAGAAGAAAGCTACAATTAGAAATTAGTTTGTTTAGTGGAGGGAAATTTACAGAATTATGAGGTCATGCTTCATCCCCCATGCTCTCTAAGTGTTTTATGTGAAGAAGATGACATTACTGACTGAGATGTAGGTAGGAATTTTAGGCAGAAGTTTTGGAAGAGTGAAGAGTTAACTTGTAGTGGAGAGGCTGAAAATGGGTTGAAAAAGAGAGAAGTAACAGAATGACCAGAGAATAAGGGTTTGAGTTTTGTGGCCATAAATTTATAGTGGTACCAAAAATGTAACTCTCCTGCAGGAGTCAACTACTTAGATAGAAGTATGGTTAAAATGGATCACTGGTTTGATCCATGTTTTGAGAATGGGTTGCATCTTATTTTTGAATCAGCAAAGGAGCTTATGGTTCTGTCAAAAATTTATAATTTTATATAAATAAATGTAAAAATTTAAGTGAATAAGTAAAAATAACATTTATAATAAATACAAATAAAATGTATTTGTTTTACATATATATTTGAAAAACTGTATAATTTGCAATAATAATGATTATATATAAATGATATGTTAATTTCCACCAATCAAGATTTAAGTTTTTACAGATATTAAGTCATCTCACCCTCAACACAACCCTATGAAATAAGTACTTTAGTTGAGAACAGTAGGAACAGAAATTTAAGGACAAAGTTAACCATCCAGGAAGTTTCAGGGGTGGGAGTTCTTTATCTTTCTTGAACTCTGTTTTTTTGTCACTCATTCCTTTTTATCTCCTGCAGACAAGAACCTCTCTTTCGTAGACTGCAACTTTTTTTAAGTGTTGGGGGTAGTGGAGACGCTGCAGCAAAGTTACTGAGATCCTTAGTTGTTGTAGTATTTGTTTAACCTCATAGTCCTCTCCTCCAGAACTAGCAGGTATTTAAAGAGATGACAATTGCTGTGAAGCTGTGTTAGCAATATTATAAGTGACCACAGCACACTCACAACTTCAGAGCTACTGCTGAGTCTCTTCCCCCTGCCACACTTGCTGCTTGCATTCTCCCTCAGCCCTCTCTGATGCTACCTTTCAGAAATCCATCCCTGAGATGCAATGCAATATATAACTCAATATGTCAGGTATGTTAGGTTATATCTGATCAGGGTTCAAGTTCTTGGCCATTGGGTTCCTGGACCATAAGTAAATCAAGAAATGTGGACAGGCAACTGTTTAAACCTCCTTAAACATTCTGTGAGAGTTAAAGATTTTTTTTAGATAGCTTTATTTAGATAGTCTTTAAAAATAAGTAGAGGGTTGTTTCTAACCTAGAGTTTTTGTTTTGTTTTGTTTTTAATTGTAGTAATTTTTACTATTCTTTACAACCAGAATATTATTAAAATATGCATATACAAATGTAGCATGTTCCCATCGAGTAATGTGATCAAATTTTGCACTTTTTTTTTCCCCCCTCCAGGTGATCCTTCAGAGGCCCTTAGATGTTGAGTTAGCTTAAGTGTCTTCACAAGCCTTTGTATAATTCTGGTGTTTTATAACAAATGTCCCTCCCCATCATAGTTTTTGTGTGTGTTTTTTTCCTTTTCTAAAACGACTAAAGTCACAATTTTTCTTTCATATCTGTGCTACAACTCGATTTACCATCAGCACAAACATAGATAGAGAGCCAAAGCCCAATACCAACAGATCAAGACGAAAACACAGACACACATGGAGTACTGTTATCAGCTTCATCTGAGCAGAGCAAACTGGAACATTAACTCCAACCTCCTCACCTCACTGATTATGGGCTAAAGCTTTTAAATGTGGTGTTGATTTTGAACTCCATTAGTCTTTTATGCTCAGGCTGTGAGAAGATTCATTCTCATGCAAAGCCCAGAACCGGTTGCTAATAAAATCCTACCCTGACAAATAAATGGACTGCAATATAACCTGCTTCAGGGCAGTGAAATCTCAACCACTCAAATATCATCTGTAGCAAAGTAATATTTAGCTTACTACTGTTCCCCCAGCAATTCCCACAGAATGTTACTCTATCTCTTTTCTTGTCCCAAATTTTGCCATTAATGAAACTAAAGCCATACATCATCTGCCAAAGAATTTTAATGTTCTCTTGTGATTTCTAAGGTTAGTCCAAACAGAATAGCTATTTAATACAAAGTTCCTGTTAGAGCAGTATCAACAAAATTTTAGGATTTTTTTATGTGTGTATCAATCAGCATGATGAAGATTGAATCCAGAGTAACATAGGTTCTCCATAATAAGCTGAAACACTTGATATATACATCTTTCATTTTTATTTGTGAACTAAAATAAAACAAAATTTCTATTGAAGTACCTAGTAGTATCTATTTATCCAAACTTTGTTATTATAATTTACTAAAATATGAAATACATAAAACAGAAGTATGAGACAGGTATTTAAGAAAGATTATGCTGAGAGGAGGAGGTTAAGAAGATTTATAAAATACGCCCTATAGAATTTTCTTCCTTGTTTTCCTGTCAGGGATGCTGTGAGAATCAAATGTTGGGGGAGATTACGTTACACATTATAAACCAATAGACAGATGCACAGTACTATTTTTACCAAATTGAATATGGTCAGTCCTTAACAGCCATAATAATCATTCGCTAAATTCCATTTCAGCTCTGAATCTAACACCATAAAACATAACAGTATTACAAAAGGAAAAAAGAGCTTGAATGCGTATTTTATTGCTTAGGGAATTTACATAGTTCCCCACAGATATAACAATAACGTTCATCTTTCTCTCTGGTTAAACTTTCTGAGTAGCTCTCTTCATACTCATTCGCGGTAAGCTTTTTTCTTGTTTTTCTCACAATAAGGAATTCCCAGGTACAATCTTACTATAAGTTCACAGTTTTCCTGAGTTCTGAACATAGATTCCTTTTAGAATTGTGTGATTTAATGTTTTCTTGACAGAGAGGTTCAGATGAAGCAGGTCCACTCAAGACGTCCATCATCAACAGACTAGAACATCATGAAACACAAACTCATATAGGGAGAGAAACCAAAGAAAGATAAAAGAAGAGGATGAGAAAACTCAGGGTCGTCAATCAAGGGCGGCTTTCTGGAGGACTGCAGCCATGAAGGAAGAGGAAGTGGTGGGCTAGGGAGTAGGGTTGTAGACATGGCAGGGACAGACAACACCACACAACATCCATAAGGCAATATAGGTGAGATCTGTGCAAGAGCATCTGGTTGTCCCATATCACAGCTGGACAAGCAGATGAAACCCAAAGGAGATTGGTAAAAGATGAAGTTGTAGAAATTATTTCAAGGCCTCAAGTCCTTGGAACCTTTTAGAGTGAAACAAAAAAATTATATTTTAGCTGAATTGAAACAATGTGTGTGACCTTGCATGGATCACTTAGCATCTCAAGTGTTGGTATTCTCAGCTGTAACATGAAGATAATAATAACTGCAGTCAGTATCGTTATGAGGTGCTCACTAGTTAGTAATATTATTACTTAACAATCATTGAATAAAAAGTGACACAGTGATACAGTATTTGAGGAAGATAATGAAGATTATTTAGAAAATAAATGGTTTTCATTTTCTTCCAGTTATAAAGATCTCCAACTATAACTGAATCACATATGAATCATAGGTCATGGCAGTCATTTTACTAGGAAATTTTTCAAGGATAAAAACATTGTATTTTAGGAGAAAAATAGACTTCATCAATCCAGAAATGTCTTCAAATCAAGTAGCTCTCACTTATTGTGTGGTTTTGTACAAAGTTTGTATAATAAGTTGTATAGTTGTATTTGTAACTAATGTAAAGCATGATGACTACAGTTGAAATACTGTATTAGAAAAAGAAAGATGCACGGCCCATAATTCTATCAATGTGAACAATTAATCTGATGTCAAAGGAATATTAAATGTAGACTGAAACTCTAAAAGAATTCAGTAAATTTCATCAGAGAAAACTGTTTAGTCTTGTTCAATCAGAAATGAAAATCATCTACTTCAGACCTTCATTAACCTGAAACTTTGGGGTCATTTAATATTTGGTAGCATTTCAAGACATTGTTTTGCTGAACCTCTTAGCATAGGTTTTTGGAAAAGAGACGGGAAACAATATAGAAACTGTTCTTTTACATGAGATCTTTTGTTCACCTTTGTCTCTGGCAACATTCAGATAATACTTTTTCTAAGAAAAGCGAACAGTCTGTAATTCTCTACACAGGGCATAGGAAATTATTCCAAAAATGTTATCAAATTACAGCCTGAAATACTTCATAAATTTCTTGTTTTGGGTAACACTACTTTATAATGTAGGATTAACTTTTTACAACAAAATCCAAATTAACTGGGTGAAAATGCAAGGATTATAAAATTACGGGTAATACCTAAATACTACAACCAAAAAGGTGCTGAAAAGTATTACAAATACTTTAAAATGAAGCACTCATGGCTTCAAAGACTGCTGCCCTGTCAGCACCTGGTGTTAGGGTCAGTATTATGCCTAACTGAGCCTTGGCTTATTTATTAATCACTTAGTTATTAGTTATTCATTATTTATTAGTTATTGTGTGTTCTTTATCACATGATTACTTCAATCATAATCCTTAGCCTACTCAATTTCTTAGATTGTGAGCTACTTAAGAAACACTCTCTGCCTTTATTTATTTGGCATTGAGCTCACCCTTTGTGTTTAGTGAAAGAGTAAATTAACCAACATATAGGACTTGACTATTCTATGAATTTTGGATTAAGAAATTCATTTCCTAAGCATGTCAGTAAATTATGAACCAGGTGTAGAAAGCGGGGACATGCATATGGTAAGAAGAAACAAGGCCGTGATCAAATTTGAAAGTAAAAGTCATATAGCACTCTGGTTGCAAAATTCTACGTATTAATTAATGATAATTAGTGGATTTTTTTTGCATATGAAACTGTGAATTATACTCTAGATTTTGTTTTGAGGTTTTACACACACATATACATACACACCCAAACACACACACACAAATAGTTGTAACTGAAGCATGTTCCCTTATATGTTAACTAAGGAGCAACCTTCAGAGCATGTATAAAATGGATCCTGATTCATGCATTTATTTTTTTTTTTCATTTGGCAGTATTGTGAGAGATATGTAAGCTTTCTGGGATCAAGTGTTAGATAAGAAAAAGGTGCCGACCAGTAATTCCTAACTGCACCTACATGCCTCCTTTAATATTCCTCTTCATTAGGTTCTATACCATGAAAAATTATGTCACTAACTGGCATTGACTGAGTACTAATTTATTTTCCTATTTATTTAAATGTAAAACTCATCTATTTGCTTAGCAGAACTTGTACTATTAGCTACATAAAACTTTTGTTATCACAGCAAGCGGAAATAATTTCTACTAATATATTTTGGATTCTTTAGCCAGTCGCAGATTTTCTAGTACTAAGTGTACTCTGTCCTATAGGCTCTTTGCAAGAGCAGACTTGACTTGTGTGCCTCTCCCCACCCTCTTCTCCCATTAGTATCCTCTGAGTCGTCTGAGAATGCATGAGCTCACACTGGGAAGCACTGGCTTACGGTTTGTAGACAGAACAAGGGTTAATTTGGAAATACGAAGAATCCAGAAATAGCCTTGAAAGGGGATATGGTAACACTGACACTTCCAAACCCTAAAACTTTATAGGCACAGGTCTGTGAGGAAATGGATATCTATAGGGGTAACATGTCTTCCAAAAATGACGTTCTATTATTTTCATTACATTTTGGAAACCAATGCCATATGTGTCATTTTACTATCTCAAACATGGAGTTCCTCCTAAACTCCTAAATTAGGAGTTCCTCCTAAATTATTTCAATCATCTACAGAAAGGAAAAGAAACAACCACTTGTTTGTTTGGATGCAACGCAAGGTTATTGTTCCTGTATTAAAACCTTTGTAATGTAGACTTTAATGTAAAACTAGGTAACAACTGCACTTTGATGCAGTATTTAAGAAATCATAATCAGGTACTCAGTTAACTATTGAACAACAATCTATGTTCACTGAATTTTTCATATTCAAACGTCTATATTAAAACCAGAATGCTATTTTAGTTTTCTAAAGCGTATTTCAAAACCAGGTATAGAAGAGTAGAAACATAGCATTATTCCCCTATATTATTTTAATATCTAGTTGAATGCCTATTTATATAACTATGAGATTTAGGGACCAAGACACATGTTTTTTATGTGTTGCTACTGACATTTATTCAATCTATTCAAAGTAAGTAGTAGAATACATTGCGTGTGACAAAGGAGTTTATGCTCCTAAAGAAAACCTCTGCCTCATCGTCACAGTCTTGTTTTGCCAATATCACTCGAGTACAAGTTCCAATGGAATGGCCTTGCTCTCTAGTGGATTCTTCTAACATTCTTCTACAGTACAAACTACATTCTTCTACAGTACATGCAGGAGATATGATTTGTGGACTTTTCCAGGATACATTTAATGACAATAAGTTTGTATGAAATATTCAAAAGGATGGAAACAGAAGCCTAGACTTCCATAAATGCAAGATTCTTGGTAACGCAGATAAAAAATGGTCAGCCCATCCCAACAATCTCAATGCCCTTAAGCAAAAACTTAAATACCCTGTGCCTCTATTTTTCATCTTCATAATGAGGACATGGATATATTGGCCTTTTAGTACCCTTCTAGATCTAGTGTACCTCTCATCACAATATAATCACTTCTATTTTCCCTTTTCTTTTTTGCACTCAGAAGATAACAGGACATTTTCTTTCTAAAGGATGTGTTGCTACCTAAACTAGAGGAAAAGATGGTTCATCATCATGGAGGAAAATGAACTCCACATTAGAATATTTCTGCCTAGTGTGAATCAGGTAACATCCCTTAAAAAAAAAAAAAAAGAAATGAAAAGAAAAGAAAAAGTTCTGTTATATCTTGCAGTTTGAAAAAATACCTGTTTTTGCAATGATCTGATTAGTCCCTATGACTTATGTCCAACAGCTCTTTCTCGATGCTTTAAATCACACCATCACCAATGATTAATGGCCATTTATAGAATCTCTTTGATGAATATCAAACTAGTGCTGATTCACCCAGTGTCTCACAAGTCACAGAAAGCAAAAGGGAAGCAAACTGAGAATGCACTTTCTGCTCCGGGTCCTGACTCTAGCGATTGGATGAAAGTTGTCTTTTCTTTCTTTCCATGGTGGACATACTGGATAAAAAACCTGCTCTTTGACAGCACAGCCTCTCTCTGTTCACTTCAGCTATGTAAATATAGAGACGCTGTGGAAGGGAGGTCAGAAACAAAGTCTAAATCCATCATTCTTTTAGCTTCTCAAGCTGATGTCTAGAGCTCTCTGGCTGGGAGCTATTTCAATTTTCTTTCTGAGGCTCCCATTCCCCTAAGATTATGTACATATGACCCAAGCTGGGAAGTGCTACTGAAAGGACCGTGGGAAGAGGTATGTCAAGAATGTTTCAGGGAACAGTTGCAAAGATATTAAAATCATCTTTCTCACTGTGATTGTCGTGATGCTTAGCTATAGAAGAAAATATAAATGGGAAAGCATTTTTTATGCTGTGGCACAGCGAGGAGCTGGCAGTCAGTATGGAAGAATAATGAACTAAGGACGGGCTCTACAGCAAAGGTATTACTAGAGCTTTGGCAGCACAGGAATTTGATTTGCTTTTGAGAGCAAAGAAAGCTAGTTAGGGGTTTTCATTTGTGTCTCTTTTTATGATACAGAAACAAATGATTTCATCAAAATTATGAATTTTGACCATGTGGTAAAATGTAATACTTTATGTTTCTCAAATACATCTCTCTCTTAAAACACCAATTTCATTTGGAAAACTAAGCTGTAAAACCAAAAAACAAACAAACAAAGCCAAACAGACTAGTTGTGCTGCTGTGTTATAATAAAGCTATAACTGATCCCTGTAAGCCAGATGTGTTTTAACGATAAAAGGACAATGACAACTGTGGTACATTTCACAAAGACAGAAAAGTGTGGTCATCGCTGGTGTGCCATAGGAATTCAGTGGCTGTTCTTTCAGTTAAGCTTCCATGAATATAAATTTTCTGACCTACTCTTAAAACAACCATCTAAGAAATTGAGCAGATGTTATGAACAACATCTTCAGTATCCTGTAAGTAGGTCTGTATTCATATTTAGATAAGTGTTTAGCTGATTTTTAGCTCACCTTTCAAATTTCTAATGACCTTTACAATAATAGCTTGCTTTTAAAAAAGAGGGAGAGGGTGAAATTGTAAGAGTTGATGCCAGCAGTGGGAAAAATAAGTCTAGCAGAAATCAGAAAGTTCAAATCAGGAATGGACTTCATGTCCCCAGGGCTCCAGTAAGAACTTAACAAAATAACTGACTTAATTAAATCACAGAAACAGCATCATATATTGAAATCAAGCACTTGGCTAATTTAATCTCAAAATTGACCTTTTTACCTTCAGGCAGAGGGGTGACTTATTTCCTTATTATACGGTAGAAAGCCTGAGGCTACCAGGCAAATTCAGCCCACAATCCCCTATCGGCTCTGCCAGCAGCTTTCTGTGTTTCTACATTTCACTTCCTGTCATTTTCACAAGATAGAATCACACCTGGAGTCACTAAAGTGGCCGATATTATTTAATTGAAATTCTCATTTTCCATAAATGGGTTAGTGCCAAACCCACCCATGAGGTAAGTTATAAACATAAATATCTGTTGATTTTATTTTAAAATTATTTTCACAGAAAGATAAAACCTTAAAATGTATAAAGGACATCACTCAAAGAAATGATAGGCACCAAAACCCACTGTGAATATATTATATTCCCTTTTAAGAAAGAACTTTTACTTTAATGCGTATATACTCACTGACACATTCTTTTGTAGCCTTTTCTTGCTTAGGCTTTTGTATATTTGCCATGGTCATCATAGCTTTATTTGCAATGGTTTCTATGTGATAGTAATAGTTCATGACTTAAGAAGAGCTCTAATTATCATTTTGAGAATATTATGCTCATATATTAATAACAATTCCAACATGTCAACTCTTTACGTTGTTTTTAGTTTTTCTCTATTTTACATAACATGGAAATGAATTTTTTTGTATTGTGCCAATATTGACTCTCAAATATAGAGTATAAATGTTTCCATTGCCATGCCAGGCATGTCCAAATTTAAAAAATATATATTTAAACTTAGATATGTGAAAATTATATCTAATTTTTAAATTACCATTTCTTCAGTTATTCATTAACTATTATGTCTCATGGTTCTTGATCAGTTGCATTACATTTTCTATCAATTTTTTTACTTCTTGCATTTTATTAGAATTAAGGTGTCAATTATTTTCTGTTTTATAAAGCACTTTATGTCTTAAAGCTATCAATCTTTATGGTAAATATGCCCTTGATGTCCAGTTTGATTTTTAATTTTGTTTAGCAATATTTCCTGTGACCTCTTTTGCATGACTAATGTTTCCAAACATAAAAAAAGAAATTATTTAAAAAAATAGGAAAAAGTTTATATTCTTGGGTTAGCAAAACCTTGACATTTTTACAACTTTTAACATGTTCTTCTTACACAGTGGTAAGCTGATCCTTACATTGTTTGGACCTCTTCACATATCAAGACTCTGTGGACTCTTCAGTAACAGGTAGGCTGCTACTGAGATCTTATGGAAGGAAAGGCAACAACAGGCTGACTCTTCTTATAATCTACTTCCAGTTAGTCTTTAAATTCCTAACTAAAATACCAGCTGTTATGGTGATTATACTGTTCTAGTTAGTTTATAATGAGACATATGTATGTACATCTGTTAGAACACTTAAAAATCCAGTCCATAATCATTTATTTATAGGTATTTCTTCCCAACAAACCATGAGCTACTGAGGAACATGTATTTTTTACTCTAATATTATGTCTAGTACAGAATACTTGCCCAATTACTATTAAACGATAGCATAATTACCTAATTAGTTAAATGACAAGAAGCAATTAGAGAGTGAGATATAGAGGGACAGGAGTAGAGAGGAAATACATAATTATATCATTCTTTAGCATGCTATGGAAGGGCTAGCAAATCATGACACTGGCAGGCACCAAAGAGAAACTGTACTGTCACTAAATCACCTCTTCAGACAGAAAGGACACTGAGTGGGCTTAGAGCAGCCTGTGTGTTGATCCAGCCTTTGATTTCCTGTGTGAGATATTATCATCATAATCGTTCTGCTACTAGCCAACTTCATCGGAGCACTGTGTTGTCCTTGCACTCTTTGGAACCATGCTCTTTTCAAGATCTGCTTTCTCATATTTCTACTATTATGATTACGACCAAACAAGAGAGGTATGACCTTGAGTGGAGTACAATTCCATTTCCTATGTAAAGACCTATAGCGAAGCCTCATATGCCACGTGGCAGCTTACTCTCCCACAAAGAGTAATCCACCATACGATCAGCCACTTTTCAAGAGAACCTTGACAACTGCATCACATGGATGTTTTAAAAGAAAACACAAGAAATAGGAATTAAATTAAGGAACACAATGGATAAAAAGAAGTAAAATATTGTGATAATCAAGCACATAAAACAGAAAAAAAAATAGTCTTCAGGGAAAGAGAATGTTAAGTTCTAAAAACATCAAAACCAGGATATTTCTGTGAAGGTGAGTTTCCTGAAGGACTGGATACATTAATTATGTTATTCATAAAATGACTCGAATGCTCACAAGGTAACATTAAACTCAACAATTTGCAGAAATCATCCATTATTTGTGAAGATCCTATCATTAACCAATTAACTATGATCTAGAAAGACTAGTTAGAAATGTTTCCTTAGAGAAGATAGAGCTTCTCATCAGTTTCAGCATTTTCGATCATACCATCTTTTATTGAACACATTTATTAACCAAAGTATAATAGGAATTCAAAATTTATATAATTCAACTGATAAGCAAAAATATAACAGAGATTACTGCTAACGGACACTGGTTCTTTATCATCTCCATATCCATTTTCAGAAGGAAATAAAAAGGTTTTAGCCATGTTTGAGTTTAAACTTTGTCTTATTGTTCCAGTTTTAAAATGGATGAGAGAAGGAAGTAAATGATTTACCCATTTCTTCCTGGACTTCACACAAAATCAACAATGACTGAAAAACACTATCCTCAGCAAAACTCTGATATATCCATAAGACCAAGGCTAATAAATGAGGAAGGACTAACAAATTTAGTGAGGACAGATAATGAGGTTCATGATTGTAAGTCTCACAAAGTTAGGATTCCCACATTAACAATACATCCTGTGGGGCAAAAAAAAAAAAAGACAAGTTCCTCATTTTTAACAATGGAACCCAAAGCCAGGGCTGCAGCAAAGACATCTATAAACTCCGTTGGGCAAGACCGAAGAGACAGATGGGATGAGCTGCACTAGGAAGTGCCCACACAAGTCATTTTGCAGAAAGCAAACTATCTATGTATTAGTGTAGAAAGACAACACTGTATTTTTTTTTTTTTTTTTTTTTACCAACCCTTTTCAGTTTGCTGGAGATTCAAAAGAGCTTAGAGAAAGACACACTCAAAACAACTGAATCGTCAAGTGAAATTCTGCTACCATGGGACCTTCTTCAAATAACTGGTCCAGGAAAATCCTACTACTTCCAAAGATGAGTAATATTACAAAATGGAAACAAAAATAGATCTATTCAAAGACACTACTTTCTATAAGGGGAAAAAAGTAAGACGAAGGGAAAGAGAAAAAAAAGAAAAAAGGAAAAAAATACAAATGTAGAAAAATGTTGCCAAAGACAAAATGGAAATTATAACATATTTATATGTATAAATAAATAATCAGGGCAACAGCATCCATCTCTCAGAACACACTGTAGCTATCCTATCAAATGGTTTCTACAAGGCCTCCAACAGGTCACTTGGAGAAGGACAACAACGTGTGGAGACTGCTGCCAGGGATCAGGGCTTCTGGACTATAACCCTGCCCTCCTCTCTCTAGGCCCTTCCTTCTAGTTTCAGAGGGGGATTGCATCTTCTTTCTAGTGTCAGAATGATGACAAACCTTCCCACTATGGTTTACTGGAAACTTCCATGCTCTAGTTTTCCAGGCTTGGTGCCCTCCAAAGGATTGTTTGAACTTTCAAAAACTGTCCTTTGCAGATTAAAATGCTTGTTTGAGACGTGCACTTGAAAACCTTGTTTTCCAAAACCAAACTGTATGTCTACCTACTTTAGGCTCTCAGTTGGAGGAGAAGATAGAGGTAATTAGGAACAAGTATAAGTTACCAGACATATAAATACTTCAGCTTAATATATTAAAAAATACATTTAAAAAGCATAAAGAAAACAACTTTGCAGATGATCGAAGTATTATCTGCAGTGGGAAATTTGAATACATGAATATCATAACAAATTAATTTCTTACTCCATAATACAAATGCATTCAGAAATTACTGTGAAGAAATTTACCATATCTAATTTATATATTAATTCAAAAATATTTACAGCACTTTTACTATGTCCCAGGCATTGTGCTAGGCACTAGAAACAAAAGGATGAATAAGACACACCTATCTTCTTTTATTTCTTCCTCACTGGCCTAGAGTTGAGGGTTACTGTCTCATCCTTAGAAATTTGTCTTCGTTCTATCATTTTATTCTGGTGAGAGACATCAGATCAACAAGCAACATGTTTGGGAAAACATGTTTATTCCACAAATTGTGTCTCTTTAAATTCAGTAAGCAAGACTTTGAAAATAGCCTGTGGATATGGTACTAATGTACACTGAGATGCTAAAAGTGGAATATTTATTCACATTCATGTTCCGCAAATGAAAAGTATTTCCTCACTCAGCCTTCGGGGGATTGTTCCACATTCTCTTAGTGTGCTCACCTGCTGATCCTAACCGCCCTCTCACATTAAATCAATCCTATTCATTTTTCATGGCACATACGCTATTGCCACCCTGAAGGAATGCAAAGCCAGAAACATTTTGCTTATCTTTGTCCCATTGTCTTGGGGCAAGAACCTCCTGACTGGTGATTAATTCATATCAAAGTTCTTTCGATTTATGTTTTTTGAGTGATTTCTGAAAATAAGTTCATACATTTTTCAGAGTGCACAGAGAATTGGATATGACTCACTGTAGTTCTTATGGTTTCCACTGTTAGGTAAAAACTGAGTAGCCCATTTTCCTAGAAAAGTTTACGGACACCACATTTATTATAACAAAATAATAATAATAATAACAGTAATAGTAATAATAATATAATAGGAAACAGTATAACCTCATTTGATCATTACAACATTCCTATGTGCTAAATACTATTATTACCCTTGTTTAAAGGGTGAAAATGATGGGCAAGCAGTTGGCTGGTACATTGATCACATTACACAATTAATTAGTAGCAGATTAAAGATTCCAACCCACAAATCTGGCTTCAGGTGTCCAGTGCCAAGCTTCTGCATTACCAACCTCAAGTCTCCCTGTTCTCTCTCGTAGTATTTCAATCCTCTGGGCCCTTGGGATAGTACGAGGCTTCCCTCAGAAAAAAAAAGAAAAGAAAAGAAAGATGTGACTAGGGAAAAGGAGATCTGGGGGTGTGGAGAAAATCATTCAGACAGTCTGAGTCAGGATACAGCATGTTCACTAAGAAGTGGGAAGAGATTTAATTTTGAGAGGAAAAAGGTCCTTAGCAACTAAGACAGGAATAAAACTACAAAGGCTGATAGTTACAGTAACTTTGTCACCTAATCAGACAAAAAAAGTTCTAAAATCACCAAACAAAAAAAGGGACAGAGAATACATTTCATCTCATGTTACAAATAAAATTCCCACATCCTTTACTTTTTCTCAGAGTGATATAAGATGCATGGACCACAAAAAATATTCTTGATATTGAAGGTTCCACCCTCTTTAAACAAATATATCCAATGCATATTCTATGTAACTAAAAGGACGGAATTTCTGCAGGCTTTAAACACTTTCTAAATTCTTCATTCACCTTTACCACAGTGCCCAATATTTAACATCTGCTAAATAAATATGTAATTAGTTAGATGTGGTAAGTGTGCAGGCATTTGTGGAACAATTTCCAGGATTTAGCTATATTACAAATACAAGAAATAAAAAATATGGTTTGGCACTTAGGAAGCAGAAGGCAGAAGCCTATTTATTGTCTGTTTCTGATCCAGTTGAGGTTGTGAAGCTCTCTGTGGGCAACGACATATTAAATATTCATTCTTATGTAGATCAATTTATATATAAAGAGCTGTGATGTCACAGACATCAAGATATCACTGCATTGAGTAGTTTTCTTTTCATTGCAGTACCAACTGATTTAGACTAGAGGGAAAGATATTCATATGAAAGTGATGGAAATTGGATATCTAAAGATTAGCATTTTATGAGTTAAGTAAAATCAGCACTATAGATTTTTATGTATAAAGTTAATATTTTGAAGTACACAACTCCCAATTTATTGAGAATACTGATCTAGAGATTGGAGTAGTAAAGGGTTATAGTCTGTCTAAGGCTAAGCTAATGGCCCAAATATGCAGACTAAGCAAAGTATCAAGAAAAACAACAAAAATAGTTTGGAAAGTTTCCTTATTCTAGACATTTCCATCAGTGTGCTCATTGTCTGAGGCCTTGAAAGCCAGCAGTAGGCAATATTATAAAAATCAGAAGCTACCCCCTGCTACCATATCTGTGAACTTCCTACCGTTTCAGCAATTTTTCTAAATCTACGTTTCTTTTACAATTATTGGAGAATCCTGCCTCTCGTAATAATTTACATATTACCTGTAAATTATTAGTAGGACAGTATCCAGATGCTCATAAATCTGTTATCAATGATAAGTACGATAACATAATGACTACTTGCCATAATATTTATCTAAGCCTCATGCACTGAATTTAACAGTTAGTGAGGCTTTATTACAGGGTTAAATATTTTACATATATTATTGTATGTAACCCTGAGAACCACCCTCTAAATCAGTTACTGTTATTTTATTATATTCCAGTTGCAGAAACCGAGGTTTGGAGGTTTTTAATCTAACTCATCAGCTTTACCCCTAGCATCTGTTCTAAGCCATTATCACCATCTCTTGCCTCATCAATTACTCTCCATGCCATTCTCTTGATTTACTTTCCTCTATCATTTAACACCTAACATCCTGTTTTATATATATACTCATGATTTCTTTATTGTCTCTCTTTCTTCCCTTTTATCATACCAAAGTGAAATGCATGCCTTCTAGGTAGAAGGATTGGATTTGACTGTGGAGAAAAGATATTCTGAAATCTATTTTTTTCTTGCCAGAAAGATTATGACTTCAAACACTGGAGTTAAAAGCTTTCAGTTCTGTGATCACATTGGATTGAAGTTGATCCATAACTTGAGAATTTTACATTGGGATTTCATCTAATTATTCATTTAATCAATGTATAAACATTTATTGAGCATAAATTTATTCAAGGCAATGTGTTAGGGGTATAGAAAACTAAGTTTAAATATGATGATGCTTCTTCCTTTATTTAAGGAGTTCATAGGCTACAGAAAATTAAATTATGCCACTAGATTCCCAATCAAAACGTATCTGTTCGCTCAAGCATTCTACTAATATTTATTGAGTGTCTACTATTTGCCAGGCACTGTTCTAGTACTAGACAAAGAGACTTGATACAAGAGACAAGCTTCTCTGATTTCATTGAGCTTGTATTCCAGGAGAGGTAGGCAAACAGTAACAGTTAATATGTCAGATAGAAACATATTGTGGAGAATAATAAAGCAGGGAAGGGAAGTAAGGAATGTCATCTCAGTACGAATGCCATTAGATCGGACGGCCAAGGGAAGCCTCACCAATGAAGTGACATTTGAGCCCACACCTGGGGAAGATGAGAAGCAAATCATACAGATAGGCAAGGAAAATAGCTTTTTATCATGAGGAAATAATAAGTTATAAACCAAAATAGACTGTCTTCATATGAGTATGTGAGAAAAACAACATGCAATAATGAAATATTTAAAACCAAGAGAGTTAATAAAATTGTTGCAGCACTAAATAGCCATATATTCCTTTGTTTGGTGCTGTCTGACTGTTCCAAATGGAATGAATACAAAATAATTGTAAATATATTGTTTCGTAAGTTATAAATTTGCTGATCTCTGAGCCAAATAACTCCGAGAGGAAGATGGAAGAAAGTTATATCTAAACATGTATTATTGTCATGCGTTGGATCACAATGCCCTGTGCTTTTTCCAGAAGAACTTTTTACCTCCAACATAGTGTTGTGCATCACAGTAATGGATAGCTCCAGAAATCCTGTCTTTAGTGATTTTTTTAAACTATGTAAAGATTTTCCAAATTAAAAATTAATCTATACCATACACTAAAAGCAAACAGACAAAATCTTAAATGGCCACATACTATGAACATTTTCCAGGATTATCTGAATGATTTTTCTTCTATTAAAATTAATGTATTTTAGGGTTCACATATATGTAGAAAATATCCTACAAAACCTCTACCAACAAAAATTAAAAAAGCAAATGCCTGATGCATGGGCTGACCCATGGCAGGAGTCACTCATTATTTGTTGAATAAAAAAACAAATGAGTGAATGAATGAATAATGAATGGAGATACAAATATTTAGACATTTCTGAGGAGATGTACCGACAATTACAAATTGTGATTAGTGGTGCAATGTACTTGTCTACAGCTGAGATATTTTCTTAATGACCTAACCTCTGTAATGTATCTATGTATTAATGCATTATCACAGTGTACAGCACACACTAAATTTGTAGATTTTTCATACTAATCTTGTAATGAATTCCTTGTTGACATACTAGGACCTGTTTTAAAAATATGAATGATACCTGAAGCGCAGAGCCAAGCTGATACCCAGATAGACAGAAAAGGAAATGTATCTAGTGAAGAAAAAGAGGAAAAATAAACAGTATTATATGAAAATATATTTAAAGATAAATTACTAATTTTGATTTTGATGCAAAAGATCGTAGAATGGCACTGGTTTGTTCTCACAATATTCTTCACTTTATTGATATATAATCAGTGTATCATATTCTATTAGTTTCAGATATACCGTATTCCCCAAAAATAAGCCCTACACCCAAAATAAGCCCCAGTTAAGATTTTCAGCCAGACCGACGCATTTAGTAGTCCATTGCAATAGACGATGGACGTACTGACTTGTAAAATAAAAATATTAATATATAATTAAATATAAATAAACAATATTGACATTAATACTTAAATCATAATATAAATTATTATTAAGCATTTGTAAATACCCAAGCGTGAATCTTTGGACAAGAGGTAAATGCCTATTTAAACAGATGAACTTGAGATTTATTGCCGAATGACCAATCAGAGTACAGACACAACGCACAAGTAACATGTGCATTTGATAATGAAAGGATATGGTTGTGTCTAATATTATCTTCATAATTCAATACATCGTGTATTGTAACAGATGTACTTAATGCACATGTGTGAAATACAGAAAGTTTTCTGAATTTTGGTGCCTACAATTTTTCGTCATTTTTGTGTGGACCTTCATTCTTAACTGTCATAATTTTTGTTGCCACTCCTGCCTTGTAAGTCTTCAATTAACACTTGATGTAATGGTAGATTTAAGGGGAATAATATTTTGACCCCCAAACAAGAAGAGTGCAAAAAGAAAGAGCTATTCTGTCAAGTACAAGACAGGAACCATGAAGGACTCCCAGAGCAAGAATTTTTTGGCTTTCTGCAAAGAGAAGAAGTTGGATCTCCAAATGGTCCGAAAATGGCGAGCAGAGTACGATAACCTCGGTCAACAGGTAGACGAGGGAAATGTTAAGAAGCACAAGTGTGGATCAGGTCAGCAAACATGATTTCCTGACTGGAAGACATCACCTGTGAAAGGATTACTGACAGGAGAGCAAAGGCTTAGGTTGTGCACATGGCTGATATTCAAACATTTGCCCTTGCAATGGCACCACAGTTAGAAATATCCCCAGAAGATTCAAAGCATCACAAAACTGGCTGGATGGCTTCCTTCAGCAATATGAACTGTCTCGAAGAAGATGGACAACACTGTTCAAGCTGGAAGACACTGAAGCTATTAAATGTGCACATGCATTCAAGTCCTTTGTTGATGACATCGACTTTTCTAAATACCAACTCTCCAACATGTTTGTGATGGATGAAACTGCAGTGTTTATGGGCCAAGGATCTCAAATGACAATTAATCAGAGGGGTGCCTCGTCAATCTACATTCCCTCCACTGGTTGCAAAAGTGCACGTGTTACCTGTATTTTGGCAATTCGTCTGCATGGAAGAAAGCCCCACCTCCAATCATCACTAAGGGCAAGAAAGATAAGGTTGAATGTGTTTCACGCATTCATGTTCTTGAAACCAAAAAAGCCCGCTGCACACAAATAGTTATAAGGAAGTGGGTCGATTTAATGCTGCCACTTGTTTTGCAAGGTGGCCAAAGAGGTCTGCTAGTCTGGGATTCAGCCAACACTACCTGCGCTAAAGACATGAAGAACTTCCTTGCAGAGAGAAGAATAGATCAAATAATGACTCCTGCAGGAATGACTGCCTATCTCCAGACTCTTCATATTGCAATAAACAAGCCATTCAAGGACCATTTGCACATGGAAATCAATGACTACATTGAAAATAGAATGGAGAGAAATCAGCGTGGAAACTTTGTGAAGCCTAGCCTGCAAGAGGTCGTGACTTGGGTGAAGAATTCATGGGATAAAATCACTGGCAGCTGTGTTGCCAGTGCACTACGAGCAGGCGACATGGACAAGAAGTGCTCATTTAAGGAGATCTCTATTGCTGGACACGAGAGATTGGGGCCAATGGTTCTACAAAAAATGGAGTTGCAAGAAATTCAAGCTGGAATTTGGGGTTTGGAGAGTTATGATGATGTTCCAGAAAAAGATGACATGACTGTATTTGAATAAATGTAGATTGTTGTACATGAATAAATGTACATTGTTGTACATGAAAAAATAACATGTTCCCTGAAAATAAGCCCTAATGCATCTTTTGGAGCAACAATTAATATAAAACCCGGTCTTATTTTTGGGGAAATATGGTACATCATAGAGATTTGATATTTATATGCATTACAAAATGATCACTGCAATAAGTCTAGTTAGTATACAAAGTTATTACAACATTGTTGACTATATTCCCTATGATGTATATTATATCCCCATGACGTATTTATTTTATAACTAGAAGTTTGTTAATCCCTTTCACCTATTTCATCCCCCACCTCCCAAACCACTACTACATCTGGTAACCTCCAGTTTGTTTTCAGTGTATATGATTCTGTTTCTGTTTCGTTTGTTCATTTCTTTTGGTTTTATATTCCACATAAAAGTGAAATCATACAGTATTTGTCTTTCTCTATTGGATTTATTTCACTTGGCATAATACCCTCTGGGTCCATCCATATGGTTTTAAATGGCAAGATATCATCCTTTTTTATAACTGAATAATATGTATCGTGTGTGTGTGTGTGTGTGTGTGTGTGTGTACACACACACATCTTCTTTATGCATTCATCTAACAAGAGAGTCTTAGGTTATTGTTTCCATATCTTGGCTATTGTAAATACTGCTGCAATGAACATAGGGACACATAAAGCTCTTCAAATTAGTGTTTTCATTTTCTTTAGATAGATACCCAGAATTGGAATTACTAGATCATATGGTAGTTCTATCTGTAATTTTCTGAGGAACCTCCATACTGTTTTCCATAGTGGCTGCACCAATTTACATTCCCACCAACAGTGTATGAAGGTTCAGTTCCCTTTTCTCCATATCCTCATCAACATTTTTTTTATTTTTTTGTCTTTTTATTAACAGCCATTCTGATAGGAGTGAGGTGGTATCTCATTGTGGTAATGATTTGCATTCCCCTGATGATTAGTGATACTGAACATCTTTCAGGTGCCTACTGGCCATCTGTATGTCTTTGGGGAAAAAATTCATTCTAGTCCTCTGACCATTTTTGTAATTGGGTTGTTTGTTTTTATGAGATCGTGTAAGTTCTTTATAAATTTTGGATATTAACCCCTTATTGGGTGTATGATTTGCAAATCTTCTATTCAGTAGGTTGCCTGTCCATTTTATTGATGGTTTCCTTCACTGTTGAAAAACTTTTAGTTTGATGTAATCTTATTTGTTTTTGTTTTTGTTGCCCTTTCCTGAACAGACTGGTCCAAAAAAATATTGCTAAGACCAATGTCAAAGAGCTTACTGCCTATATTTTCTTCTAAAAGTTTTATGGTCTCAGGTCTTAAGTTCAAGCCTTTAAGGCATTTTGAATTTATTTTTGTATATGGTGTAACACAGTGTTCCAACTTCATTCTTTTGCATGTAGGTGTCCAGTTTCCACAACACATTTGTCAAAGAGACTGTCTTTACCATTGTATATTTTCTCTTCCTTTGTCATATATTGACAATATATGTGGTGGATTTATTTCTGGGTTTTTTATCTAGTCTATTCCATTGATCTATGCCACTACCATACTGCTTTGATTACTATATTTTTGTAGTATAGTTTGAAATCAGGTAGCATGATGCCTCCACCTTTGTTCTTTCTCAAGATTGCTTTGGTTATTCAGGGTATTTTGTTGTTCCATACAAATCTGAGGATACTTTGTTCTAGTTCTGCAAAAAATGCCACTGGTATTTTGATAGGGATTGCATTGAATCTATATATTGCCTTGAGTAATAAGAAAATTTTAATGTTAGTTCTTCCAATCTATTAGCATGATATATCTTTCTATTTATTTGTGTCATCTTCAATTTGTTTCATCAATGTCTTCTAATTTTCAGAGTACAGGTATTTCACCTCCTTTTTAAATTTGTTCCTAGGTATTGTACTTATTTTTATGCAATTTTAAATGGAATTGTTTTCGTAATCTCTCTCTCCGATAGCTCATTATTAATGTGTAGAAATGCCACTGACCTCTGTATATGAATTTTGTATTCTGCACTTCACTGAATTCATGTATTAGTTCTAATAGTTTTTTTTGTGTGGAATATTTAGTGTTTTCTGCATATAATATCAGGTCATCTGCAAATAGTGACAGTTTTACATGTTTGTTTCCAATTTGGGTGTCTTTTTCTAAAAAAAAAAAAAAAAATCCCAAATGATAAATTGATTTCATACAGGTAGATAAGGTGTTTATCCTCAAAGGAAGGGAAGACACAAGGTCAGTTTTTCTCTGCTAAGATTTTTATGGTCAAGTCTTCTGACATCTAAACTTTTTTTTATAGTGTCCCGTGGCAACCAGAAATTAGACAGTCCTCAGGACTAACTCATTTAGTTATACCATCAAGTCACTGATAGCAAAGTCATGGTATTGAATTTTTACTGTCATTGTAGCTCTGATGTCCTCAATGTTCCTAGCCATAATTTGTCTCTTGCCAAGCCTAAAAATAAGGAAATGAGGACTGATCAGAAGGATAGTGGGAGGAAGTTGTAGTTTTACTTCAACTTAAAAAGAAAAACAAAATAGCTCAATTTAGAGCATGAGCTTTATTACTGGTGATTTACATGTACCTTTCTACCAGAACAGGTAGACAATGGTCACTGTTACTAACATATTTTTCCATAGCACAGTGATTGGTAGGCTCAATAATTCTTTCCTGAGTTACAAACAGCACATTACCTTCCCAAAGAGACCTTAATATAAGAGATTGAAAATAAGATGTTGCATAAGGACAAAGAGCATTCACTGTACATCTCTTTAACTCTTATGATTATCACAATATCTAGCTAGTACAGAATAGTCCGCCTGAAAAATATGTATGGATTTATTGTTTCTTCTTTCAAGATTCAAAAAAATAATACCATTAAGTTTACAATGGGATATCTTTTTATAACTTTACATGTTTATTATGTTTTCTAAGTTTGGGGGGACACAATTAGTAATTAGGTATGAATCAATGGTAAAAGGAAATGAAGGTAGAAGAGTTTATGAGAAATTAAAGAATAATATATTAATAATATTATACATCTCATAATAATAATTGTTTCAAAAATTATTTTTAAATGTTATATTTGTAATATGTATTTAAGCAAAAGGAAAGGTAGGTCTTTCAATGACATGTGCAAAGTAATTAATTGCCTAGGTAAGCCAAACTCTACTTTTAATGCTTGTGAAATTAAAATGCTTGTAAAATATGAATGTTATTATTCAAAAGTGATTAATTTTTGATAAAATATGATATGGCAACTGGGTGATGGACTCAATGAAGTCT
The DNA here is from genome assembly GCF_004115265.2 of Rhinolophus ferrumequinum. Lineage (NCBI taxonomy): Eukaryota > Metazoa > Chordata > Mammalia > Chiroptera > Rhinolophidae > Rhinolophus > Rhinolophus ferrumequinum. The sequence goes on along the minus strand of NC_046295.1, from coordinate 10,951,995 downwards.
GGGAGTTATTGCTACTCATTAATGAAAAATGGAAATAAAAACATCTTTTAATACAACAAGTAAAAGCTAGACACCATAAGAAGCCTGTGAAGATTTCTGCTGTCATCTGGTATGGTTCACAATGGTGGAATCACTTGTTTCAGAACAAGTCTTCTGTAAAGTTTGGTCAGAAATATATAGAAAAATGTAAAATTTGAAGAAGCTGGGAAGCTCCAAGGCAGTTAGGAATTGGAGGGCCAAGATCCAGGAAGTAAGGGAGGTCCAGAGAAGGGACTTTAACATTTACTCTTGAGAAACTAAAACACTGAGAAATTGCAAAGAAATTGGATGCTTAACAGCTGAGAACATAATGACAGCTTTAGATCATCTTACAGACCTGGAAAAATATTTTGAGTTCAGGGTCCTCTGAGGAAGAGAACTTTCAGGCTTTCAGCTGAAACTTCCAGAGTGCTAAAATCCAAGGTGTTAAAAGAAACTAAAAATAAACCAACCCCTAAAAACAAATGCTAGAAATTTCACTATCAACTTCTAAGTGTATACAAGTGAAAGTACTCTTTTAAAATGGAGACAAAGCAAATATGTTTTTAGACAAAAACTCAGAGAATTCATTATCCATAGGCCAAAACCAAAGGAAGTGCTAAAGCCATTTTCGGGCGAAAAGAAAATGATCCAAGATGGAAACATGGTGATATCCGAGGAATAATAAGCAAAGGATAAGGAAGAATAGATATTTAAAGAAGCCTAAATGAATATTGAATTTGCACACTAATAATAATAATGACGTGAGTGGTTTAAAATGTAAATATAAATAAAATACATAGTGGCAGTAACTTAAATGGCAAGAGGCATAAATCTGAAGTCTTAAGAAATTCATTGAAATATTAATTTATGATAGACTTTAAATAATGACTCATGTTCTAAGTCATGTAATATTATTAAATTTTTTAGGAATGTATAATAAGTTAATAGAGCAGAAAAAATAATCAACATAAATAAGTGAAAATAATATAGTATAAATAGAACAAACATAAAACTAAGGGCAAAGTGCAGATTTAAACTTAAATATATTAGCAATTACATTAAATATAAATGGTTTTAAAAGAAAATGTTTAAACTTATATATCAAACAAATAATGTAATCATAGGATTCCTTACAATCTGCTCTTACAAGTATAAGGAAAAGGGACAATTAAAATTCAATGAAAACCATAAAGAAGAGAATGGGGAGGGAAACAGACAATGCAGAAAAGGAAAAGAAAATCAAAGAAAGACAATATAAGGGACAGTGTGAGGTAAAAAATAGAAGATAATTAGACATGGCGATGTGGATGAAAAGAGAGGACACTGCACATAAAACTAAGATCTGAACCACAAATTATATAAATTTAACTTCATTTCCATTCTAAATAGAAAATAATTGAAATAAACCAACCTTCCTATGAGCATTTTTATATATTTTTTGCAAAAATTCAGAAATATTGGTTGTAAAGTTTTCAATTTTTCTTTTATTTTAAAGCTAATTGACATAACTCTCCAAAAGAGATGAAAAAAAAATATTCCTTTATCCCAGAAAACTCTTTTTAAAATATACATAACACTGTGTAAGAGTCAAGGTTTTATAGTAAAGCTCTATGTAAGATGGCCTGGGATATTTTGAAAGATAGCTCATATCATCTCCTAAAAAAAGATCAATGCATTTCCATGCTTTTGATGGATTTACTCTAAGGATCCACTTTTTTTTAGCTTCATCAATCATGCAGTGCATGAAGAAATGTGATATCTATGTTTAAAGTAAAGGGTAGATAATGTCTTTTCATGCACTGTATAGTATTGACTTATTTAAAAGATCTTGAGAAAATCAACTTAGAGTTTCACTTCCTTAACTGGCCAAAATAGGCTGAGGCACAGTGAACTGGGAGTGAATGAGAGAATAAATTCTGATGAGGTAGTTAATTTAGCTGGTCTTATGATCCAAATACCTAAAATCATAGAATTTTTAGATCTAGGAAAAGCTTTATTAATTATCTATGGTACTTCATTTACTTGTATGTTAAACAATTTATGCAATGCTTACTTTGTTATCAGGTGTTTTGTTAGATGTTGGAAATTAAAAATGAAAATATACCTACTGATTCTCAGATGCTGTCCTGAAATAAAATAGTCTGAGTAATATATCAATGTGTTCACAGTACAGCTGAATAAAAAAATGAATATATTAAATTTGATGGGATGAAAGGCATAGAAAACATTATATGGAGAAGTTAACTTAAACAGAATTTTGCAAAACTACCAGATGCTGTCCAGTTGGAAAAAAAAAAAAAAGAGAAGGGGATTTAAGTAAGAAGGAAAGGCGTGAGCAAAGGCATGGAGTGATGTGGGAAATGAGAGATGTCAGAGAAGTGGCAAGACACACACAATCCTTGGCATGTTACACTAGGTAGGTTGAGAAAGTTTTCCATGAGGGTGGTATGATTAAATTTGCATTTTCTCTAGGTATTTATGGCAAAACAGACCAAGGGTGAATTTGAAGAGTATGAGATTTCAAGAAAGGAGACCAATTAGGAGATTAAAGATTATCAAAATAATTCAAAGGGATACATTTTAGGGGTAAAGAATTTTGGAGATGAGAGAAGAGTGGAGATATAGAAGACACATATTAGAGGCTGCAGAAAGGAATCTTATACATCTTTGGGATGTGATTTTTAAATATATTATCAAGTAATGTACAGTATATTTTTGCTCAAAACACTAATTTCTGAGTGTGCATAACTTTAAGTGGGAAGTCAGTCACTTCAAAACTAATTCTCTATTCCTGCAAATATTGTAAGCTCCAGAGATAGCTCGGATAGTGTGCAAATTTGTGTTTTAAATCTAATCTCTGTCCTTAAACAAATAATATCCATCACGGGATATCAATTGTGCTAATAAGATAAAGAAAAGATTAAAGATGAGATAAATAGTATCATTTTCCTTATTTGCTATATGATCCAAGAATTATGTATGTGTGTGGAGGGGTATAAATCTGCATATTACATTTTAACTAGCATGACCACTGAATCAGCAATTGTGGAAAAATAGATTATATTGGGAAGCTATTTGCACACCAATAGCAAACATTCAACATTAGATCAATAGATGATCAATTAATAGAATACAATATGGCAACGCAAGTTTTTAATCTGTAGAACACTGTGAAAATTGAAAATGCTACCAAACCCCAGAAAACTCCCAAAAGTATCTTACATTAAACTTTCAGTAAATGGCAACAAGGACGTTATCTATTGGCGGTTTTATGCCTCCTGGACCAGTGCAATTCTTAATAGCATCCTTTTTCAGTTTCTAAAGTGATCACTTTGTATGATAAATTATCTATTCACTCTAATTTTAGGCCTCTCTGATTTTTCCCTGAATCTTATCAGCTCCTTGTATTTATGTCCTGACTGTCTCTTGTCTCTGCTTATACACTATGTCAAAACCAGCAATTCTTTGTGACTTACTTAATAGCAGCAAAAGTGTGTGTGTGTGTGTGTGTGTGTGTGTGTGTGTGTGTGTGTGTGTAAAGAAGCAGGGAAGGTGCAGTTTTATTTCTGCATATGTGCCTCCTTCATTTTAATGGAGAAGATAACCCACTGTAGGGATCAAACTCCAGAAGAATGAGCCATAAAAGATAGGTAATAGAAAACATTAATTTTTATCAAATTAACAGTGGCTAAATATTTAATAACATATACTTATTAAAACCGTCCATATTCACTTTTATAGTAGATAGATTTTATTTATGAAACTAAATTAATGAAATTCAAACTGCACTTTAGCTTACAGCAGTTTGAGTAACATTAAGGGAATTTAAAATGTTAAAGGTTTATGTAGGAAAATGTTAATAAGCAGGGTTTGAATACATGCAAAAATTTCTTGCTTTGTAATGAAAGCAGTTTCTTAAAACTTAGCATTATGAATATCCTCTTGATCATCTTTCATGGTACACTAGGCATATTAATAGTAAAGAAAGTTCCAGAGCTGATTTCTCAAGAGTCCTTCAACATAAATTGTACCACTTGCCCAGTCTTTTTCACAATCATTATGTAAAACACACGCATTGTGATTAAAACATATGTAGATACATGAATTTCTCCACATTTTGAAGCGTTTATTAATTTTATGTTTGAGACCACGTCGATATATTTTTTTCACTGCAAATATCTTACTGCAGAATATTTGCTCAATAAAGTTTGCTGGCTGATTGACCAGAGAATGAATTCTAGCAACTCGAGGATGAATGGAATGATAGTGTTAGAAAATAGGATAGTACAATGCTTTTCTTTTACAAAATATCATCAATTTTGTTATAAATGTAATACAGTGGAAATTAAATTTAATGAGCATACACAGCCAAGTAAACTGGAAATTATATAACTTACAGTTACTACTACAAGTTGTCATGCATATATTGAGAAAGATCTGAAAGCAAACTTAATGTATTAAAAGTTTTGCCAAAAGGCTAGGGATGTGACACTCTCTAAAATAATCACAGGCTATCAGCAATTTGCCATGGTCATAGTTTCCTCAAAATTAACTATCGGATGTCTGGTAAGGTATAAGTTTGGAGGAGGAAAAAGATTTTCAACTTCAGATTTCTGACATGAAATTTTCTGTTAATTAAACTTCTGAATATAATTCTCAGTTCAAGAGTTATGGCTTGATACGGTGTTCATATAAACAATCTAAGTCCCTGAGTAAAGTAATATATTCAACTCAAAAATGATTAGAGAAAGCTATCGCAACTATTACAAGAATTAAAAAAGATAAATTGTAAGCATGTTCATATTTTATTTTGCATATATTTGTATGTATTACATACACATGTATATTTACACACATTCTAGATATGTACATACAGACACATGCATACATACAATCTGAATCTTTCTCAGTAGTTGCCATTTATTTTTATTAATATTTGACCAAAATTTAAAAAGAATACTTATCAGCTATTTCTAAGTGCTCTTTGACAATTTATACTACCTCGTATTTTAAAGGTTAAATTTGAATCCTTTCAAAAAACATTCATTGAATCCTTTGGATCCCTGGAAGATTTTCAATGACTTTTGAAGAATTAAGATACTTCTACCTTTGTTAAACATGATAAATGACATGAACCAAAACCATCACACTTAATAAGACTGCTGGCTATCTTTAATTCCCACACCAAAAACTATTCTGAATTCCCATAGATTAGATGTGCCTATACTATGTAAAAGTCAGTGGACTTATTTGGGATTATGGTGAAAATGAAAGTACTGACTATCAGCCACAGAGAAATAGTAAATACTACAAGCGGAATGAATATGCATGTTGCTGAACACTATACTTCAACATAAAAATAAAAACTAAAACTCAGCCCAACACCGAAGACCCACTCTCCAATTACACATTTGTTTCCCAAGCTCACATTTACTTCCCCTGTTTATTAGAGGTTAATAAATATACCACCACGTGTTCGATAAATATTGTTAATAACTGACTGATGTGGTTTATTGAAATGGAAAAATAGAATCATTGATCGATAATGAACACAACTATTTTTGTACTAGGGAGGCAAGGTGACCAAATTTAAAAAAAAAAATTACATAGCAGAAAATTACAAAATGTACTTGGAGGAGGCAGATTTTTAAAAGGAACATTAGGTTATTGAGAGGACGTCCTTAAACCTTACAACTCACAATCATAGGAGGGAATTTTCACTCTCCCTTAGAAAATCCATTCATAACATGCTCAAAATACATACACATGTACTGAATAATTTTAGAAATTATTACTGATGCCTATTCTAGTTGTTATTTAGAAAATTCCAAAAGTCAAAATATATAAAATTGTTTTAAATTTCTTAGTATAATGGAGACTTGGTTCCTTTGGATATAAACATAAAGCATTAGATTACGATTCAAAGTTAATGAAATCAAATCAAATGATAAACAATGTCCTTAAGCTGAAGAGTGTAAGAAACATTACCATGTCAAAAATTTCACTCCAGAAATACACACACACACAGACACAACCACTTTGCATGAATAGTTTACAGTTTCCATACTCCGAGAATGAGGTCACTGTGGTTTAAGTGAAGCAAAAGGAAGAATAAGAAGAAATCCCACCATTTCAGTGATCTTTTGGACAAAGTCAAAGCAATTTACTGAACTTTTGCTTTTTTTGCAATCTGTGCTCTGCAGGGCCAGGACTTGATACATCTTGAGGCAAATATTTCTTTTATCATCCTTGTCATCTTGGTCTGTTTGGTTCTGGTGAGGTGAGGCAAAGATGCCTTTTATCATGGTCTGTTTGATCTGAGAGAAGTGTACCTATCAGGTTATTAACTCTTCAGAGAGGACTTTCTTCTAGTAAAGCAATGAAAATGTCAGCTTCAGAAAACCTTTGTAAACCTTTCATGCCACCTTTTGCTTTGTTCCCTGATAAAGAAAGCCATAAATTCAATTACATAATAATTATTCAATAATCCATTGTTTATTACTGTGTTTTTACCAATATAATGAGTTTGGTGAAGAGTCTTACTATCCTGGAGTATAAAAATATATAATGGATTTATTCTCTCCAATCATTATTTTCAACTATGTTCTGTAAAATCACCTTTTGCTATCTCTTAGCAATAGTGGGAATAGGTCTCATAAATTAGCAGTCCTATTTAATTACTAAAATTTAGCAAACTTTTAGTCTTTCATCTCAAGACAAATTCAAAGTTGTCCCATCTCTCAGTGCAGGCTTATGTGGATTGAGGGTTTGGGAGCACTTACTGGGCATATCCTTCTTTTTACATACATTAACTCACCCCCATCTCCTAGGCTCTGGAGAGTTTCCACTACTGTATGGAGAGGAGGAAGAGAGGTCTGGTGTCTCTTAGCAAACTAGGTGAAGTAGCAATACGTTTCCTTTCTTTTTGTCTAGTTCTGTTTGGGTTTGTACTTCTCTAACACACCGTTCCTAGCCATGGAAGCTACGCATATACCGCAGGTGTTCAAGTACTGATTGTCTCTTGTGCATGGATATGGATTCTCCAGAGTACTCCTGAAAGCCCTTCTCATTGCACAGTTCTCTGCTGTGGGAAATATGTTTTAAAATTAATCTCTTATCCCTCCATATAAATTATGCTTTATACTCCATCGTGAAACATTTATTGTTGAGAACCTCTACAAAATGACTAAATAACTAAAGCCTAGTTACTTTCCATGGCAAACACTCAGCCTACAAGAGTTTCACAAATTCTTGACAAACCAAAGCATGAATCTTTAGGCTACTGCACTGCTAATCCTTCCTTTCTCCAGCCCTCCTTTCTCCAATTCTCCTATGTTTGTTCGGGTAACATACAAAATAGTATGAGCACACAAAATGCCTCATTAGAGGCACAATCCAGGAATGAAAGGCCAACCCACTCCTCTTTCTGACACTTCCTTCAATTTTTGTGAGTACTTCCATTCATTTGGTTTGGGGAAGGGAATCTTTTTTCTTTTTCTGGAAGAAACTTTGACCACAAATATGATCATTCAATTATCTCTCAATTCATTCTTGCCTTCAATGAATACAGAGAGATTTGTAGGGTTCTCAGGTTGAATCAGACATGGCACAGTAAGTGCGCTTTGAGAAATCCTGGTAGTGGGGGTGATATTTTCTTGAAAAAATGAGGATATATCCCCCTTAGCCACAATTCTAGGGCAACAGAAAAATTTTCACTCAACCTAATATTACAATAATATATTTTTCAAGTTTTCCATTCAAATTATCCTTGAGTTTCATATGGGTACAAATTCCTCAAGCATACTATTAGCTAAAACTATTGGTTCAAAACTTATTCCTACAATTGACATTAGAATTCCTATCTAGTATATTTTCCAACCTTTATAATTAACTGAATTGCTGCTCCTCGACATACGGTTTTGGGTTGATTCACTGTCGGTGGAAGTATCAATATTCAACCTAAAACAATTTTTCCCCCCAGAAAACAATTTTATATGATTCAAACTAATATTTAGCTGAAATAAAAGGGCCAAACAAGACCAAACATAGAAAAATTATGTAGTAGGTAAGCTATACATGTAGGTGAAATTATATGTGACTACCATGCTATGTTTTTTTGTTTTTTAAAAGAAACCCTTTGCTTATGTTTCTCCTGATCTTAAGGAAAATACTCTATATTTATCTAATAAACAAAAACACCTTTGACTATTATGTTTATACCCTTTGTAAATGACAGAGAAGAGAACGGTGCAAACAATAAGAAGGAGTATCTGAGAGAGGTAGTAAGTGAAAGGCTCATGACATATGAAGAAAAGGGTCTGCTGGTCTCTCTTAGCTTCATGTAGCTCATCTCATGTGCATATTTAAGTCCTATCTTTGGTCCTACTCTCTTTTCTCACCCATCTAAACAGACAGCTATAGCCAGATGTGCAGGAAGGACTACCATTCCAAAATAAGGAAGTTCAGACAATTAAGTTCGCGAACTCATCCTAGAAAAAGTACTACATATTTCATTGCTGAATAACACTACAGTCACTTTCGAAGTACTCCCCTTGGGAAGCTATGTACAGACGCCAGCATCTAGTCCATCCTTCAAAGCAATTTGGAAACTTTTTCTGGAATGGCCACCAGAGCTGTCATATTACGCTTGATGTCCTGAATGTCATCAAAATGTCTTCCTTTCAATATTTCCTTTATCTTCAGGTAAAGAAAGAAGTCATTGGGGGTCAGATCAGGTGATTAGGGAGGGTGTTCCAATACAGTTATTTGTTCACTGGCTAAAAACTCCCTCACAGACAGTGCCGTGTGAGCTGGTGCATTGTCGTCATGCAAGAGCCATGAATCGTTGGCGAAAAGTTCAGGTCATCTAACTTTTTCATGCAGCCTTGTCAGCACTTCCAAATAGTAAACTTGGTTAACTGTTTGTCCAGTTGATAGAAATTCATAATGAATAATCCCTCTGATATCAAAAAAGGTGAGGAACAGTGTTGCAAGAAGTTCGTGAACTTAATTGTCAGACCTCATACATTTGACTCTCCAAGAATTTTGAATATATATACATATACATCTATATATGTATGTATATATATGATCTCAAACTTGTAAGACCTATTTTATCTTATCTAAAACAACTCTGGCCTTTAGATTAACTTCTCATTGAATCTTATCTGTTCTCAGATTTATGCCTTTAGTTTATTAAATTATCATTTATTTCTCTTCAATCCACTCTTACCTTTATTTCTAATAAAAGTAGCTTTAACTTCCAAATTCCTCTTTGAAGATATCATGGATGAGTTTTTCCAAAGTGTTATATGTGTACCACCAGAGTACTGACAATGCTTTCAGGTGGCATATAGATGAATATACAATGTTTGCTTTACTGTATTTATCTTTGTTATTTTGTATTGACCTTATGCCATTCTAGACACTTAGTTGTGTGCAACAAAAATGTACTTGGGTTGATTAATGGAGGAAAATATTCTACCAAAAATAACTGGGAAAATCAATGAATGATTAGGATTTTGAGGAAATCATCTCAGAAAAAAAAAAAATGAGAATACAGGGAGGTAGTCAGACAGAATTATCAACAAAAGCCTGCGAGCAAATGAGTATCCCAAGGATTCTGTTTGTGCAGCCACAGCTACTGAACCACCTACCATAGTGTTCACCATCGCCACCCACAGCTCAGACTCCAGCTCTAGTGCGGGCAGCTCTGCCACTGTTGCTTTGCTTCTAGAAACGGTCTGTTTCTATTGCTACTGCCTCAAACAAAATTAATTCTCCCATACAGAACTAGCTCCAGATAAGAAATCCAACTCAGGTGCCTCAATCAGCAAGATGTCTGATGGCTGGGAAAACATTTCCAGTTGCTATGGTACAAGGAATACTCTGTCTACCAGCAAGATTCACACTGAGAGGAATTCTCTTAAGAAAGCAGGAAATTATACATAATGGACAGTCAAAAGCTGCAAAATGCAAAATATACATATTGCTCATTAGGATACTACGATAAAATTTCCTTTGTACATCAATTTATTTAGATTAAAAACATAACAATTATGGTGGTATACCAACATGTCAATATTTATAAGGTGGTACTGAAATGCTTGGATTTGGGCTAAAACATCATTGGCGCTCAGCGCGTTCAACTCTAGTGGATCTGTCATGAACACAGGGCTTCTGATGCTATGTCTGTAGAGAATGTACCCTGGTTAACTTATTTTTATATTTCCTCTGCAAGTCAATTTAATCCAGGTTAAGATGCTAATTTGAAGAACTCTGGGTCCTACATTCTTAAAGCAAAAAGCATCACACAGGTATCAGTTTATGGGATTAAAAGGCACATTGGTCATTATAAAAAGGTACAAAAGGAATAGCTGAGATAAAAGGGATGTCATGGCTTTAATACCTATGTAACGTTCCATTTGCTAAACTAACAGGTGTGTGAAAGTAACCATAGAATTGTCAAATACATAAAAATGAAGAGAAAAGCTGTGTAGTTTGTCTGAATTTTCATTCAGGAATGGGGAAGATTATTCACACTGAGTGAAATTTAAGGGAGAGTGGAAGGTAAAAATAAAGTGGTACAGGTGTATATAACCACAAATACTGTTTGTTCATGTTTCCAGTTACAGATGAATTGAAAAACACACAAAAATGTCAAACAGATGTGGGCTATCAGTTTTCTTCCTAGAAAGGCTATTGGATATGTGACTACAACTAGGCTTTAATTTATCATGTCCTAACATCCCAAGTACCAACTGGGGATAGAGTCTTCCAGCAGACCCTAATCCATCAGTTGCCAGAATTGCTACTTCAGCCTCATCTTTCCCCAGTAGTGAATCAGCTATAGACAGGTCCCTGAGCTGTGTCTGGAAACCCATTCTGCACCAAGTGTGCGTATTGTGCAGAAGCCAGAAAAAAAAGGAGAACACCTTTATCCTGTAGGCAGCCTATCCTAGAAAGAGAAGTAAATAATTTTATCTTCACAGACCTTGTTTCCAATATTATTGATAAGATCAGTGTAACTGCTCCTAATTATGTACTATGGAGAAAGGGACCAGAAATATAACTCCAATACTTTTTCCTGAAAGCCAATAACCCCTTCCAGAATTCCGAGAAAAAGAGGATAGCATTCTTAATATTGTCCGGATTTAGTTTTCTAAACCCATCAGGCCTAGCAGTTTAGGTTGTTTTTAACCCTGAGGTTGTCCCTTTGGAGGAAGAGCACAGAAATCTAATGCAAGCTTTCTCTCACGTTCCTTAGACCACCCCCAAAAGCCAACCACATTTCCTTCATGCATCTTCTACAAACCACTGTTGAGCAGTACATTTGCCTTGGGGGACTCTGATATATCAATTAATTTTAGGTCCTATAGGCTGGAGCTCCATTTCTCATCTATTCCTCATTTCAGATTCTGCCCAGCCAACTTGTCCAATACAGTGCCATGGACATTATATCATGACAAAAATCTGCAATATTAACCTGATAGAATTTATTCAATAGAAGCCTCTTTCTATTATCAAATACATAGGCATAGAAATCCAATGACTTGTAAGATAAAACCAAAGTACATAAATGCCTACTTTTCTTCCAACCCACGTTCTTAATTCTAATCAATCTTAGCCACTGTTAGATTCCTGGGTGAAACTGGGGTTAATCGGCAGCTTTATTGGTTATTTTTTAGCTTAAGGTTACCATTTGGCTTAAGATTTTTAGTGTTAATTCAGAATCTTCAATATGTTTACTATTTAAAGAAGCCAAAACGGTGATAATGTATGTAGGATTATTAGAGTTCCAAAAATTATAAATATGTAAAAAAAATTTGCCAGCCCTACAATTACCCTAGGAAAAAGTAATGCTTCCATATCTTAAGATATAGTTTAATCCAGACTCACATTGCTTACTATTGTGATAAGAACGTGTATTATAGAAATGTACACTTGAAACCTATATAATTTTACTAACTATGTCACCCCAATAAATGTAATTTTTACAAAAGAGAGTCAGAAGTTTCTAAGGGATGGATAGGGATAGTAAAAGCCTCAAAGGAAAATATTTCCTGCATTCAGCCTTACCATGATTCTAGTCTATTGCAATTTCCAAAATCAATGAATCTAAACACAGTTGTGAGAAATCACCCATCAAGTGGTTGATTACATATGATTAACATATCTGAAGGAAAATCTGCCAACGCTTTCTTGTTTTCCTTTATAGAGAGGAATACCCAACACATTTCTGCCTTCTTGAGAAATTCTACAAAACTACAGTGATGACCCCGTTTGTCATCTCCTTAAGGGTTGAATCACCCCTGTGCCACATACTTAAAATCTCGTTATCCATTTTCCTCCTTTAAACCCTTTCTTGTATGTCTCAATGCTGCATAAAATGTGGACTTTCTTTAAGGCCATTTTCTCTCTCTCAGAACAGAAGACATTTTTCAGTGCTTTTGACTTTGGCTTTTTCTATTGCCTACCTCTTTTTCCTAAATATTATAAAACTCAAAACTTCTTTGGTGTGGTTTTCCCATTGTGCTTACATTTCGGTCTGGTGGAGGATTACCCATCATAGAATCTTGAAATTAGGCTTCTATTAAGATATTTGAAGAGGATTTCCTTAGAGTCCTAGTGAGAAAAAACCCCCTCTGCTGTGTGCTTACCCTGTCTCTCCAAACTCAAAAATGTTTCCCTGAGATCTTCAATTTTTCCCAGAATTGAGTAACTTGCTAACTTCAAATGACAGCAGAAACATTTTGCTGTCCAAAATTCATAATTCTCCATCATTCCATTTTTCTTCTGTCCCAACAATACCCCTTTCTGGAAAACTCAGTGGAGTCTCTTAATTTCATAAACTTCTTAATTCACTCTCTTTTGTTTTCTACTAAATGTGGGGCTGGTACTGTTTATTGGACTTGAGTGCTTGTTTTCATTTTTCTTTTCTTTTTAGTTATAATCCAGATTTTTTTTTCCCTAGCATACTTTTCTATAAGTCAAGAATTTATAGAGTTTACCAAAATTATCCACTTTTCAAATGCATTAAATTCCCCTGCTTTAAATAGCCCTACTTAGGAAATACATCAGATCCCAGATCACACACAGGCCTGGGTTTAATATGTAAATATTATCTCTAAATTCTCTGTAGAGTGACTCATTATATTAGTGCTTCCTTCAGTATTCTAACTCCATAAAGTTCCTAGTCATGGTCTCTTTGTACCGTCTCCTGTAATGGCTGTGTTACCTTGAAACTCAATAGTGCTCTCAAATCTGTCTAAATTTTGTCTCTACACTTCACATAGCTTTCAAAATTTTAAGGGTGAATTTCCCAACTGCTCATATTAGTGATTCCATATCTGTGGCTTTTAAAAAATTGTGTCTTTATATTTTCCCCTGAGTTCTCTCTGGGTCCTTTACATTTAAAACCTATGGATTACAAACCCATAACACGCCAGCTGGATAAGAGTGGGTGATCAAGGAATTTAGGATATAGTAGCCTCTATCCCTCCCTTAGAAAAAAGATAACCATATTCCCTTGGTCCCAGATAGAGTCTGAAATAATATAAAAGGAACAGCATTTTTTAAAACGCTGCTTACTTAAGTTGAAATTTCATGCACAGTTGAATACCTATTATTACTAAGAAATGGGCTAGTGATTATAAATATGGCCTTATTAAATCTGTATAATCTATAATGTATATGTTATTATACATATGCTACAGATAAGGAACCTCAAGTTCAGAAACTATAAAAAACAAAACAAAACAAAAAAACAGGGTCACCCACAAAGTAAGTAGCTGTATCAGAATTTGAAACCAGAGCTGTCTTTAAAGCCAAGATATTTTTATATACTATCTCCATGAAAAGATAATAATTAAAAAAAAAAAACCTATGAACAAATATTGTATTGGCATTAATGCTTGAAATTTAAATCAAATGCTTTTGATTGAATTATGTTTTCATTCAGTTTTACTCATGTACAAGGTTTATAGATTAAGTGAAAATTAGAAGAAAAACTTAGAATCAAAACACTAATATGCCTAGAAAGTTTAAATTTTTTATGTAGCAAAGTAAATCACTTAAATGTAAAAAAATAAAGAGTAATTAAATAACATTTATTTTGCAAATACTATGTGCTATACTCATTCAAATATTTCATTTCATTATTTTATACTAAAACTCTAGACTATAGATATCCAAACTCATCATGATAAAAATCAAAGCTCAGGGAATACAAACTGGGAGGAAGATGACATTGAAACTCAGAACTAACACTTCCAAACCAGATTTTTTGTTTGTTTGTTTCTTATTTAATTTTATTTTCATTTAATGATAGATCCTAATTCTGCTCCAAGTGTTAAGTAACATGTTTTGGTTTTTTGTTGTTGTTTTGCATATTTTTTGTTTTCTATAACACCGTAATGACAAATTTAAAGGACATTAAATGTTGGTCCTAAAAAAAAAATTTAAACAAAAGAGGAAAAATGTCAAAAGATCATGTCCCATAATCTTAAATTAAACTAAATCTTATTTTCATATGGAAACCAGAGTATTTCTTCTGAATTTGACCATATCATTCTGTTTGATACTGCAAATTTTGATTTACAAATATGCTAACCTATTTTATATGTTATTATTTATTAACAGTGTCAGTGTGCTTGCACCCAAAGTATGTAATAAAACCAAGAGGGAAAGAACAGGCTAACAACATATACCATGAATGAGTTAGGTCCTACACACGTTATCTGATTTTATCCTCATTATAACCCTATCAGGGAGATATTTTCAACTATATTTAATTGAGAAATATTTATAACTGAGACATAGAGATGTTATAGAGCTGTTGGTATACATCACATTTTTTAATTGTGTTCAATCACACACAAGATATATTGCAAAGCATCACAATTTCCCTGCGTATCACCAGTTTCTGCATAACCTACACTTCCTAACATCCTACGGGCAGGAAGAATTTGGAAGCTGCACCACCTGAGGTGCTATACACTTACATGTCAAGAGTTAACAAGATGAAGATGAGAACGTGCATGGTACCAACGCCTGTGCCCTGGAATGAAACTATGACAATTGTTTCCTCGTGCTTCTATACCCAGTTTTTCAAGCAATCTTAGGGGAAAAAACAAAACAAAACAAACAAACAAAAAACTTTCTGCCTATTTTTATAAATAATATATGTAAAAAATTATTTGAAAATAATCTGTAAGGAAAGGTGAATAATTTCCTTTCTAGGAAAGTTTGAAGTTGTTCTTATCTTTGTTACAGGAGAGTTTCATGAGGACAAAAAAATCTCTCAAGTCACTGCTACCTGTATTGCTGCTTGTCTTCATTATGTTACTCAAAGTTTCAACACAGATTTCACTAGAAATTGCATGGTAATACATTTTACCTTATTAATCATATAAATTATCACATTGAACTAAATCTATGTTTGCATGTCTGACATTCCCACTACCTGCTAGCTTTTTAAGTTCCTTAAAAGCAGAAGACATTTCTTATTTTCTTTGTCTCCTAACACTTAACCCAGAAATTACTCAAATCATTTATTGACCAAAACTACATTGAATCCTTTAGTAAGAAAATAACTTTGTCTCAGAAATAATGAACCAATTTTCTTTTAAACTACTTCGGTGCTTTAATATTCCCTCAGGAGGCTGATTTACACATGAGGAATCATTCTAAATACACAGAGGACTAACATCGACACACACCTTGTAATGGAGGTCAACCTTTTGACTTTCCCCAAATAGAACACAAATTTTTCTCACCAAGGGGAGCTATTCCACATGTCATTAGAATCATGGGAAATGCAGGAGGTGGTAATGATTTCACAAAGTATCAAGTTACAATTTAAACATACATGAGAAGTAGAGAGTCTTATTTGAGATGCTTACTTACAATCACTAAGACAATTTTATTGGGAGGGATAGATGCAGAAAAAGAAAGAGAACCTCTGGACACAGGGCCTCTGTATGTCCTTTAAGAGATGAAAAATATTCTCTCCCAGTGAGGGAACTTTTGTGTAGATATGTTCCCTTACTAGAATGAATGAACTAGTATTTTAAAGTAAATGAATCAAGATTAGGCAAATAATTAGGAGACTTAATAAATTAATAAGTGATACATTGGATAAAAGTATCCACAACCAGTCTCAATTCTAAAATAAATGTAAAATAAATGGTGAAGGATTCAACTCATATCACATGTTATAATTGGTAGTTTCCTACATCTAATGAACAGAATGTCCATCTTGATGAAGCAGGCAGGATTCTGAGGAAGATGAATTCTATATTTAAATATTATTCATCTGTGAACAAATAGTTATTAGGGACTGATGTTTCTCAATTATGTTACTTTGCATTTGGTGTCTTCCTGTAGGTTAAAAAAAAATGTATACCTGGTTTCTAGAAATGTCTCATGAATAAAACAATTAATTGGTTCTGCATACAGAAGCATACAAAACAAAGGAAAGTTCACAGTTTTTACTTTGTGTTTTCAAAGGCATCTTCCTAAGCACTTATCCAATTCACCTGTATCCAATAATTGGGCAAATGTTTTGTAAGGATTCAATGGTTCAACAAATATTTGTCAAATACTATGTATGAAGCTCTGTCCTAGGATCTGGCAATAGACATGAGCAAAACCGAGATCTACTATCATGGTATTTTTAAATTGCAGGGGAGGAGGGGAAATAATTCAAAATGAAATCAATGAATGGTTAACATAATTTCCCCTGGTGATAAAAATCTGTGAAAATAAAAATTGAAGGTAAGTGAGAGAATGAAGAGCAACAGGGTCTTACACAGGGTGATTAAGGAAGGCCTACCTAAGGCGGCGATATGTGAAAAGAGACCTGAATCATGTGAAACTACCAGGTGGCTAGAGCCCTGTGAGGACTCCAGGTAGAATCTACAAGCAAAGACAGAGGTACAATAACAAGCGGGCAGTTTTAAGAATAGCAAGAAAGCCTATGTGGCTAGAGCAAAGTGAACACAAACAAGATATTAAGACATGAGACTGTTAAGATAGGCAGCTTTTGGATCATGGATATTCACACAGGTGGTGGTAAGGGTCTTATAGTTTAAGCAGAGAATAAGGTTATCAGATTTCCTTTGAAAATATCTCTTTGGATATAGTGTGGGTAAAAGACACAATGGGTGTAGGAGCAAAGGCTAGGAAATTGATCAGGAGGATATTATAGGGTTATTGGAAATTATCTGAAGTAGGCTTATAGCAGTCATATTTGAGAAATATTTTATATGTAAGGAAAGCATGACAGCAATGAATTGGATGTAAGTTTGGGAATAAAGAAAAGGACCAAGGAGAATTCTATGAGACATCCAAATACAGGTGTTTCATTGGAATATATGGATTTGAAGCTCAGTTGAGAAGTGGGGACCTGATATCTAAAATTTAGTTGTATGCATGAGATATTGAAAATCTTATGCCTTACTGAAATCATCTAATAAATGATGTAGATAGAGAAACGAAGAGGGACGTTTCCAAGAATGTCTTGAAAGTTTTGGAACAAGGAAGTTTACAAAAGGAGATTTAGAAGCTGAAATCTCCTTTCAGGATGAAAATGTGAAGAGTGCAGGATCTTGAAAACCAAAAACTTAGGAGGTAGATGCTGCTAAAAAGACAATGGGGCAAAAAGAAAAACGAGATTTGACTTTTGTAGCTGTCAAGAGTTGTTTTTGATGACCTTGGTCAAAAAGATTTCAGTGCTAAAAATTATAGTTTCATAAACTAATAATCTAATAGATTGAGTTAGAGAAATAATTATGAAATCTGGAATGT
The DNA here is from genome assembly GCF_004115265.2 of Rhinolophus ferrumequinum. Taxonomy (NCBI): domain Eukaryota; kingdom Metazoa; phylum Chordata; class Mammalia; order Chiroptera; family Rhinolophidae; genus Rhinolophus; species Rhinolophus ferrumequinum. The sequence goes on along the minus strand of NC_046295.1, from coordinate 10,934,166 downwards.
AGACACAGTATAAACACAACTTCGGGGGAACTATCTTATAAAAGTTGGCAGAGAATTAAGCAGGAAGTAGAGGAGTAAGTACCTGAAGCAAGATAATTTTAATTTTGTGGTAGATGTAATGTGTTTGTATTATAATGGTAATTAATTAAAAGAGAAAATATTTATACTATAGGTGAAAAAGAAGATAATTGCAGAGGCAAAGTATGAATAGCAGAGAAGGGCTGGAATCTAGGGCACAGATAAGAGAGTTGGACTGAAACAGGCATAGGAACTGATATTTCATTGTAGAAAGGTTTTCAACATCCATGTACAAAACCTGAAATAGGAGATAATGGTAGGAAAGTGAGATGTGTAAAAATCAACGATTCAAATGCGATGTTACTATTGGTGAGCACTGTATTAAAGTTATAAAAGTAGGTGACTGAGTCGGAGGGAAAAGAGATCTTTGAAAGTGAGGCAGTCAAAGACAACGGGTAAGAATAGGTATTGCATGTGGGTGTTACAGCCACCAAGCAATGACACCAGGAAGAGTAGTAGAGAGGGAGACAGGATATAAAGGGCTAAAATATGCAAAAAAATAGGTTAATTGTAAGGTCGGTAAACACTGCAACAAAGATGGGCAGCAAATACAGCAATCCAATGTTTACAGTTCAAATAGGGTTTTAGAAATAGAAACCATGAGCTATGACGTAGAAGCCGCAATATGAATCAAAGTAGACACCTTCAAGTCCCAGGGCACAAAGGCTGTGAGAGAAAAAACACACACTCTTTGAGAAGACCACAAGAAGATCAGTTCCCGAAAGGAAAGAACTTGGAAGAGCCTCTTTTCTGTAAAAGGAAAAGCTAAATAAATTACAAATCAGAATTACTCCTTGAACTCTTAAATTCAAAAGTGTTATCAATGAATGAGTCAATTTCCTGACCCTCAGCCATGTGACAACTGGTGATCTGCTTTTCTGAGCATATTTGAAAGATGATTGACTGACACCAATTCACAAGATGCTGCAAAATTTATTTCTCAATTTCATAAGGTTTTCTGTTAGCCCCTAATCTGTGGTATATTTGAGGAAACACATTAGTTATTTTATTAATATTATGTTGATTTGTTGGAAGAATGAAAATGCATTCTAAATTTCTAAGCTGAGATAAATGTTTAAATACAATTAATGTGAAACTCAAAAAGATGAACTTGATCTGCCCTTTGCAAAAGCACAAGCTGATCAGAAACAGAAAATCCATATAACTTAAATCAAAAGAAAATCTCAACTCTGATGGCCTTGAGAAAACTATAAATGCAGCCTCCAAAGGCCCTGATATGACCATAAATCAAAAGCAAGATATAAAGAACAGTGAAATATAAATACATATATATTTATTTCTTCCTTAGTCTACTCTATAATCCTTAGACTTCGGTCAAGCATCCTGATTGCCTGTCCTTAGACTGGGAATAAACAATGATATTCTGAAGTATTAAATGTGTAGACTGAGAAAAATGTGAGTTACACTCTGGGGCTCAAAAATTTAGAAAGCCAAGGAAGTTAAAATAATTCAAAATTAGTTCTAATTAGGCCCCTGCAGGTTATTGAATTCCCTGAATTACGAACAATGCCCCCAAAATATTGAGTATGTTCGAGCTTTTAGAATGAAGATAAAATAAAGAATGGCAATATGATACTTATTTTACTCAAAATTACCTCTGCTGAATAAGAAATGTAATAAATGGATAAACATAAATGGGCTTCAGGAAATAAATTTTGCTTGAATGACTCTATTTCATTTTCTGTTTTCTGTGCAGAGTATTGGTAAAAAGAACTATTAAATGGTTTCATGATCCTTTTATTTTTCTTACTTACATTGAAATTTGAATATTAACTTGTAAATAAAGCAATGGGGAAAGGAGAGAAACAAGTACAAACATCAAGCTGATCCCTACAGACTTGTTTAATTTCATTTAAGAATAGATTCGATTTTGCATCTCGGTTTCTTATTAAATATCTGCTGTTCTTCAAAGTCACATTTGCCCTCCAGAAAGAGAAGATATTAGGAATATTTACATTGCTTTTTTCTGAGAGTGAAGAAATTAGTGGTGAATAAAAGCTGACGAAGACTTGATCACATCAAGGACAATAAAATACTATAATTGTCAGATATGAGAATTTCATAGGGATAAGTGGGGGAAATACCAGACATATAGGTAAATGATAAATATACATTGGTTAAGAGATTGTGGTTGAAGGACTTTTTACCAAATTAACATTGATAATGTAAAACATTTTACATTTAAATATTTATTGTACAAGTCATAATATTTTTACTTTCCAATGAAATCATTCTTGATGACAAGATTATTCAAGTCTCTCCTAGAGTACTGAGGCATCCCAACTGTGGAGAGAGGGTTTAAGATGGCCTCACACGTATGCCTGGGTCAGGAGAATGGACTGTCAGTTGATCTCTGTCTCCACATTGTTTCCCCATGTTGCAGTAGAACCACAGGTTCCTTACATGATTACAGGAATGTTGCAGCTTATTAAACTTCTCTCTGTGTCATGTTTTCTGATGCCCCATTGGCCAAAGCAAAGATACACGGCAAAATCCAGTCATCTGAATGAAATCTATGTAAGAGCTTGGACACTGAAAGCCATGATTCCTTTGGGAACATTAAAATCACAACCTACCACAGTGTTCTTACAGTTCATGCTATGACGACAATGAATACAGAGCAAGTAAAAACTATGTAGCTGTTTTTCTGAGTGATTTTCCCCATATTTGAAACTAATTTCATTACTAGTTGTTAGTAAATGTTGATTCACTGTATAAATATTGTCTTCCATTTCACAGAAGATATGGTTTAAGTTTATCCTTTGCCTTATTTAAGGTAAATTCTATTATCTAAGACTACAGGGAAGGCTGGAATTATGATCAAGTATTTCATGCCAAGTTGGTTCCACAGTTGTTCATTATATGAATCACTTGAAGATTTCAGTGGATATTAAGGTTCAAACTATTATAATTGCAAATAGTAGGTCAAATATATTATTATATATCAAAATCAATGTGAGGCCTCAGATCTAAAAGTGAATAGGTAACAAATTTCACAGATTTCGTGATTAAAAAAAATATATATATATATATAAAACCCAAATACTTCTGTAGTGTATACAAAGATATTGTTGGAAATTTGATAAAAGGCAAAGAGAATAAAAATAGCCATGTTGTGTTTAATTTATGTAGCCGGATTAGGAATCATGAGACTGAACCTAGACCCTACTATGTTTGTTAAAACACCTGCTCTACTACTAAACAGAAGTTAATGAGTTGTGATGTATAATGGTCCGAAATGAGTCAAAGGGCTAAAATCAAGGTGTTGGGAGGGCTGGTAAATTCTGCAGTCCCCAGGAGATAACCCACCTTTTTCTCCTCCCAGCTTCTAGTGGCTGCTAACAATCTTCAGCTTACACCTACAGTATTGCTCTCGGTGGTTCAGTAGTCACACTGCCTTCTCTTCTATAGTCAAGTCTTCCTCTGCCTCCCTTATAAGGACACCTGTGATTACATTTAGGACCCACCCACAGTATAATTCCCCATCTGAAAATCACATTGAAAAAGTCCTTTTGCATATCAAGTAACACACAGGGTTCTTGGGATTAGAACATGGATACATATTTGACAACGCTTATTTAGCCTACTATAACTCCATAATCATATCAAAACACAGTCAAAATGCAAACATCTTCCAAATCACAGAAATGATCACCCATCACCCCACCCTGAGTAACTGCTGCTTCTCCCCCAATTACAGCTGCAGTTTCACACTTATGTTCCTTCTATATGAGATGTATCAAGTCAGCCAATCATTGAATTACCCCTACTTCCTGTCAGAATCCAGTCCGAAACAGAACTCACTTCCTTAAACTATCCCCCAAATCATCCAACAAAAGCCTCCATCCTATGATAAGACGTTTATATTACTCTTTCTGACACATCACGGTTTCCACGGTGTAGGGGCTCCACTGTAATGCGTAATGGATAAGCAAACTTGTTTAACTCCGTGTCCCTGGTCTTTGGCTAGAAGACTTTGACAGATGAAAAGCCACAGAATATCAGAACATATTTAAAATTATTATAATTGAAAAATATTAGAATCCTGAATACATATAAATTATTCATAAATGTGGTAAAAATATAAGTATATATAAAAAAGGAATTATAAGCATGAAAAACATATTGAGAAGGAGCACACTGATCTTTTCATTATATTCCATTTTGTAGTGGGGGTGGGGTTTGCTTAGCTAATTATGTTTTATTATATGTATATGCATACATATGACATATATTCACCTACATGAATTAAAATTATACACTTTTAAAAAACTAATTCGGAGTCAGGCTTCTCCTTAGCTAATATTTTAAGCAATGTCATTACTGAGAAGCATTTCTTTAACTCCGGTTTTTCACTGTTCAAAATTTCAAACCACTGACTACTTTCAGTACTGTCATTTCCTGATCCCAGTATTTCTACTTCCACAGGTCTCCCCACATTTCCCCTGTAGGCTTACTCCCTTGCAAAAGGCCACTTTCTTTGTCTAGTTGCTCTTGTAATTACTTTAGCCTTTCTCTCCTCCTTGACCTACTCCACGGAGGAATTATGGCCTCAAACACAAGCAATGTGACTAAGATAATTTCCCAGATATTCTAACCCTCAGGTTTGTGAATTATTTTACTCTGATGGGAGACTGTCACATTTCCTGGCTCATTTACCCTTAGATTATTCTTTCTGTTCTTTCTTTCCCGCATTACCAACGGTCCATATGTTTTGAATGGGTATTTTGATACTTAAAAAAGCCTCTTGACTTTATAGTATAGCTTAATTGTGATGCTCATGTCTTGAATTATAGTTTTTTGTTCTGATCTACCTTCTACTTGGATATTATCTTCCTGAAGATATTATCCTTGGATATTATCTTCCTGTCCCTTGTGATACGGCCCTTATGTTAGCATTAAACAATTAACTTTGATGCATGTTATCAATATATAACGACAATTTGTTTAATTCAGCCAAAACCTATTTTAGTTTCAATATTAAAATTCCCCTGAATTAAGAAAATTACTGACCTGATTTTGAAGTTACAGAAATTTAAATGAAGTTACTATCCAGACCAATATAAATCTGGCCATAAATGAATATATTAAATATCTTTGCAACATATTGAGAGATTTCAACAGAAGTTCTATTTTAAAATGAAAAGAGTAAATGAAAAAAAAATATATAGCAGCATTCATTTAAATCATCCTACTGGCACATAACAGCTGATGTATGTATATTAGAATGATTTTCAAACTTTCATAATAAAAAGACCTCTTAACCTTATCATTATTTGTTTGACAATTGAATCATTTTAGTGAGAAGAAAATGAACAGACTTAATAAGCTTAATGGGATGCTATATTAATCAGAAATAATTATAACAGCCAATTCAGAAGCTTCAATTTCAAAAGGTCTATGGAGGAATAAAAAAAAAAAAAAGCATAGAAAAAATATGAGAAAAGAAACTGAAGAGGAAATGGCAAAAAGTACAGTTTACATTTTGCAGTTTAACTTAACCCAAACTGCTTTAGATATTGTCATATTTTATTCTGACACAGTACTAGTATTTCAAAATGAAAAGATAAGCCAAAAAGGACATAAAATAAGCTAGTATTTAGAAAAAATATAAAACAGAAAATTCACCTATGATTCTAACAGTTTTCAGACCATCAACAGAAATTAGGACCAAAAACACAGGAATTCATTCTGAAGGTCTGTGTGCCTGACAACCAGTGATATACTACTACAATGACCCTTCAATACACACCAAAACTACCCAGGTCCAGCCATGACAACGTGCTCTTCCCTTGCAGATAACTTACATTGTTTCATGGTTCTATTTTGTATTTTTATTTATTGACTACCTTTTCTTAGACAATTATCGGATATTTTTGAGAAATGGTGTTCCCTTCTCCTCTGCAATTGATTGTGAATAAAACATCTGAATAAAATAAAGACAGGACTTTAAATATCTCCCAGATTTAAAAGGAAAAGAACACCAAATGAAATTGTGCTAGGTTTGCATTTATGGACACCCATTTCTCCCTCTAAATGTTATCCCTGTGTAATTTTTTCATTCCATGTGGGCAATTATATCTGCATACACATATTGATGAATCTCAAATCTTTACCAAACCTCTCTCCTAAACTTCAGACCCATGTATCTGAGTAGCTCCTGATATTTTTCACTTAGACACCTTATAGGTGCCTCAATTTCAAATTTATCCAAGATCAAATTAGTCATATTTATCCACATACCTGATTGTTCTTAATGATTATATTAGCTTCTAGAAAGGCCATTCCCAATATTGCTGAATCCATCAGCCAGGGCAGAGCCCTTGACACCTCTTTCCCCACCTTCCAACCTTTGCAGAGATCCTTCTATTCTGATTATTATAATGCATCCAGTTTGCTCTTTAGGACTGAAGTACCTAGCTTCTAGAAGAGCTGCCAGCTAATAGTCATCAGCTGTTAAATCTCTTCAGAGATTGCTACCAGCTGAGCTCTCCCCAGGCTCACCTTCTTCCTGGGGGCATCACGGTCCAGTGACTTCTCTATGCAGAGATAAAAGCCAGTCCCTTTTACTCCAGCCCAGTACAACTCTGAATGCTCAACTCAGTTACAGCTAACTCATTTCTTAATGCTGCATTACCACATAACTTTACCCTGTGCTCAAGCCCACGTCTTGATCTTACTCCACAGGTGTTATTTATTCTCAAAAGCATATCCCAATCACCTTCCTGAATGCTCTTTGCCATCTCAGAGTCAGCTTCCTGGGAAAGTCAACCTGTAATTCCTTCCAATTCCGTTTCCAAACTAAATTTCAAGTTTATCCAATTAATTCAAAATCCACTTCCATCAACCAAGTACATCACATTCATCTCTCACCTGGATCTTTGCCTTAATTTCTCATCCCCTCTAATTCAGTGCTGCTTTCTTCAGACAACAACTTTAAGAGAGATCCAAGATGGCGAAGTAGATAAACACTGTGTCTGCTTCCTTCCATGAACACATTAAAATTACAACTAAATTATAGAACAATCAACCTGGAGAACCATCTGAAGTCTATCTGAACAGAAGTTTTATGATTAAGGATATAAAGAAGATGCCATGTTGAGACTGGTAGGAGGGGCAAAGACGCAAACCAAGCTGGTTCCCAACCTCCATGTGGTGGTTGAGAATAGAGAGCGATATCTTGGCTGCAGAGGTTCCCCCGGAGGAGCGAAGGACCCCAGGCATACTCCAAGCTCCCCAGCCCAGAGTACTGGTGCTGGGAACAGGAGACCCCACACCATCTGTCTATAAAAAACAATGGAGATTCCAACCACCAGGTGGGAAGGAAGGCTGCAAGTAATCCAGATATCCTCTTAAACAGCCCGCACACTGATTCACTAGCTCGAAAGCACTCACCTTGGGCTCTGGCAGAGGAACAGTGACTTGGCGGCATCAGAGGCATATGGAGGTCAAATTAAAGTATGTAGCTTTGTGGCCAGGACTGGAGGACAATTGTCATTTCCCCTGTGTGGGAAAATGTGCAGCCAGGCAGGCTGCCACCATCTTTCATGTGTTGAGCCCACCCCCATAGGGCCAAATCTGAATCTGACTGATCTGGTGAGCTCCAGGGCTCCACCCTGCTGACTCACTGGGACCCTGCCCTACTGAACTCCTGCACTTTCTCTGCAAGCAGCCAGACCCGCCCACATTGCACTCATTTCTTGGAAAACAATCAGAGTCCATGAGCCCCAGGTGGGCAACAACTGGCCTCGATGTGCTCTGAGACTCTTCCTGAGTAGCTCCAGGCTCAGCACTGACAACTAACCAGAATCTACATTAACATGGTGAATACAATTCTTCCCATTCTATTGAATCCCTGAGACCCTGCCTCACCCAACTCACATACTGCACGAGGCTTTATCAATGGCTGAACTTTAAGGAGCTGGCCTGTGGCAGCAGGCATCAGGGTGTCCTGGCTTTTTGCAGAGATACCCTAGGCCTGATACTGGTGGCAGCCATCCTCAGTTCACAGCATGGCCTCTCCCACGTTGACTCCAGGTTCAGCACAGTCAGCAAAAAACCATGGATTGCTTTGTAGCTCCTACCAGGTAGACCCTGGCTGGTCACAGGCACTGGGTAGCCTAGGCCTGCACAAGAGCCCCTCCCAAGAGGCCCCATAATATGCATACTTAGAGGTTGGCTTCAGACCACAGCAGAGTACCGCCCAATTAGCCCCATAAGCAGCACACACAAAGGGTGGTCTCAACAGGCACCAGAGCCTGCTGGGGCAAATCCCACTAACTGGGTAAGCTCCCTGCACAGCAGCCCATAAGCTGTGGATGTGGTCAAACCCCACAGCCAATAAGCCTGAGGGTCAATCCCAACCACTGATGTGCCAACAGCAATCAAGGCTCAACTATAACAGAAGGGCACACATAGGGGACACTTCTGGAGCACCCGGAGCAGATGACCAGGGAAACTGTGCCAAGGTCCCACAGGGCACACACTACATAAAGCCATCCAGCTAAGACTGGGAGATACAGCAGATCTACTTCATACATAGAAACAAAACAGGGAAGCAGCCAAAATGAGGAAACAAAGAAATACATCCCAAATAAAAGAACAGGAGAAAACTCCAGAAAAAAAACTAAATGAAACGGGGGCTAGCAACCTACCAGAGACAGAGTTCAAAGATTACTTTTGGTTATGAGGATACTCAAGGAACTCAGTGAGAACTTCAACAAAGAGATAGCAAGAATAAAAAAAGACATAGAAACCACAAAAAAGAACCAGTCAGAAGTGAAGAATATAATAACTGAAATGAAGACTGCACTAGAAGGAATCACCAACAGACTAGATGAAGCAGAGGATCGAATCAGGAAGACAAGGTAGCAGAAAGCACCCAGTCAGAACAGAAAAAAGAAAAAAAATCCAAAAAAAATAAAATAAGGATAGTCTAGGAGACCTCTGGAACAACATTAAGTGTAACAACATTCACATCATAGGTGTACCAGAAAGAGAAGAGAAAAAGCAAGGGATTAAGAACCTATTCAAAGAAATAATGACTGAAAACTTCCCTAACCTGGTGAAGGAAATAAACATACAAGCCCAGGAAATGCAGTGTCCCAAACAAGATAAAACCAAACAGGCCCACACGAAGACACATTATAATTAAAACAGCAAAGGTTAAAGACAAAGAGAGAATCCAAAAAGCAGCAAGAGAAAGACAACTAGTTATTTAAAAGGGAAATCCCATAAGATTGTCAGCTGATTTCTCAACAGGAACTTTGCAGGCCAGAGGTATCGGCAAGATATATTAAAAATGATGAAAAGCAAGAATCTACAGTCAAGATTACTATATCCAGCAAGGCTATCAATTATAATGAAGAACAGGTAAAGACCTTCCCAGACAAGAAAAAGCTAGAGGAATTCATTACCATCAAACCAGTATTACAAGAAATGTTAGAGAGACTGCCTTAAGATGGAAAAAACAAAACAAAACAAAACAACAACAACAAAAAATATATATATAAATTATGAATAAAATGGCAATAGCTACATATCTATGAACAATTACTTTCAATGTAAATGTATTAAATGATCCAATCAAAAGATACAGAAGGGTTGAATGGATAAAACTACAAAGCTCTTACATATGCTGCCTACAAGAGACTCACTTCAGATTGAAAGACACACACACAGATGGAAAGCTAACAGATAGAAAAGATATTTCATGAAAATTGAGACAAACAAAATCTGGAGTAGCCATACGTATACCAGATAAAATAGACTTTAAAACAAAGGCTGTAACAAGAGACAAAGAAGGACCCAGTAATCCCCTTTCTGGGTGTTATCTGAAGAAACCCAAAATGCTACTTTGAGGGGACATGGTATCCATATGTTCATTGCAGCATTGTTTACAATGGCCAAGATGTGGAGGTCTGAGTGTCCATGGATGGAGGAATGGATACAGAGGAGACAGTACATGTATACAATGGAATATCGCTCAGCCATGGAAGGGCATGGGTCCTTGCCATCTACGGCTGCATGGATGGACCTGGAGGGTGTTGTGCTGAGTGGAGCATGTCAGACAGAGAAAGACAGATGCAATGTGATTTTGGTTATATGTGGGATCTAAAGAAGAAAACAAACAAACAAACAAAGCAGAAACAAACTCATAGATACAGAGAACATTGTGATGGTTTCCAGACGGGAGAGGACTGGAGGTGTGGGTGAAAAGGTAGGAAGGGATTAAGAGCATAAAGCGCTTGTTACATACTTATGGGGATGTAGGGTACAGCATAAGGAATATAGTCAATAATATTGTAATAACTATGTATGGTGTCAGAGGGGTACTAGATTTGTAGGAGTGATAGATGGGAGGAGGTTTAGGGCGCAGGGTGAAAAAGGTGAAGAGATTAAAAAGTACAAATTGGTATTTACCAAATAGTCATGGGGATGTAAAGTACAGCACAGGGGTTATAGTCAATAATATGGTAACAACTATGTATAATACCAGGTGGATACTAGACTAGTCGGGGGGATCACTTCATAAATTATACAAATGTCTAACCACTATGCAGCACCTCTGAAATTAATAAAAATAACATAGAATGCCAACTGTAATTGAAAAATAAATTAAAACCGGGTGGTGTAGGGAGGTGGGGTGGAGGTGATGGCAATAAGTGGTCCAAATTTCCAGGTGTAAAACCAGTAAGTCATGAGGGTGTGTATACAGTATAGGAAACATAGTCAGTAACATTGTCATAGCATAGTACAGTGTTAGACAGTTGCTGCACTTATGGTGATCACTTCTTTAGATATGTAAATGTTGAACTATGGCATACACCTAAAACTAATATAATATTGTATGTTAGCAAATTTTTAATAAAAATCTTTCTAAAAAGAACTTTTATAAATGTTAATCTAATGGTGATAGCTCCATTAAAACAGTTTTCACTTTTCCATAGCATTTAAGATAATATCTAAACTCTCTAACATGGCTTTTCCAGATCTGGTCACCAATTACCTTTCAAACTATTCTGAATCCTCTCCTTACCCCATAGACCCTCAGCACATTTTTTCAACTCTTTTAAAATCTTTGCTCCGGATATCATAAACTTCTTTCATACAGTGATATAATATAGAAACATAATATAGTGTAATGTTTAAGGACCCTGACTCTGGAGGCTGTCAGATTTGGGGTTCACACGTAACTGAACAAATCTTGACTTCCAGCAAGTTATGTACCTCCCTATACACACTACCGGTATTTCTAAAATGACAATAATGAAAATTACTTCAGAGTTGATAATTAGATTTAATTAGGACAATTAATTAGAACGTACAAAGATTAGAGCTAAGGCTAGTTAAGTGCTTGGCAAACTGCCCAGAACAAATTCAATAACAAATATGTGTCAGCTTCATCATCATCATCTCCAGGCAGACTTTCCTAACTCAGAAAGGTCACACCCTCTGATTGCTAGGTTCTCTTCACCTGTTAAACTCAGGTTATGTGGCAATTCTCTGGGAAGACTTTCCTGGCTCACGTAGGTTAGTTGTAAATATGTGGTCACATTTCATATTATATTTTCCTTATGTTAATATTTAAAAGTGTTCATTAAATAATCTTCATTACATCATAAGCCACATTTCATTTTGCTTTGTATATAAATAAGAACCTAGCATAGTGCCTGTTATATAGTTGACATTTAACAAATATTTTTCTTCAGGTACTGAATGATTGAAATAATGCATTATTCCATATATGTTTTCTTTCCAATAGCCTTTCTGAATTAGAATCCAATAACATGTTGAGGGTTTTGAAATAAATATCATTTAATGATACAGTTCCTTAGCAGGAAACATTGAAATACAATAACATTAATGATATGTAATAAATGACATTCATTATAAAATCACAATGCTGGTTTTTAAATAGAAAATAAAATGCATATTGAAGAAGAATCACAGCTACAAAGAACACATGTCTATTAAGTTAGATAAGCAGATATATACTTTGTAATCCAAATCACTGAGACAGTGGTACTCAACTGGGCAGGAGGTAGTGGAGGTTGCCCAGCCAAAGGACATTGGACAATGTCTGGAGACATTTTTGGTTGTCAGAACTTAGGGAGAGAGCAGGTGCTACCAGAATCGAGAGGGTAGAGGCCAGGGATGCTGCCAAACAGACTACAATGAGCAGGACAGCCCCTTACAACAAAGAATTATCTACCCCAAAATATCAATGGGACTGAGGTGGAGCAGCTCTGCAAGAGGGTAAACAAGACAGCATTTAAAGAAAGACAGGGTAAAAATGCAAAATGTCCAGAGTATGTTATGTTATAAAGTGACAAACTTTGTAATGAGATAGTTTTAAGAACAGGGCTGGTGACCTTCTTTCTGAGCGGTGGAAGGAAAGGACATGTGCCTTGATTAAGTTCATCGCTTATTGACCTTGGAAAAGACATTCTGACATCTAATTTTAAAATTAAATTGAATGTGAAAGTTAATGTGTATGCATGTATTTCAAAAGAAAAAAGAAGTGAATAAAAGTATTAAATTGCAATAGCTGACAAGGCAAATGAGTAAATGTGGTCATATTACAATTACACATTACACTGCTCACAAGAGGCACTCCTATGAACCATCAAATAAATGTCACAACTGGTCTTATACTCGAAGATTCGAGCAAACTGTGGCCACCACATCATTTCGGAGAAAGTATTGCAAAGTAATACAATTGCAGGACAATTTTCTCAATAGAGTAATTAAAATGGAAATTTAAAAATGCAAAGAGGTGGGCTAGTTTTATTTTTTAGAAAGCTCCTTAATGAAATTGGTTATATCCAGATTGAACAAATGCCTGTGTAGGTGGACAGCTGACATGAAATCCTGTATTAGGTAGCAGAAGCACTGTTTCAGGAGTATAATGTTTTCCCACTCATCGTAATGGAAAATTCACAGGAAGCTCTTTTCTGATCATTGACAGATAACATGGCTCAGTTAAGTCCAAACGAAATGGAGAGTTAATGAAAAGGCAGAGCTATGTGAAAACTAAGCTAAGCCAAAATTTCACTATCAAAGCAAAGTGGCTATACCGTGTTTCTCCAAAAACAACACCAGGTCTTATATTAAGTTTTGCTCCAAAAGATGCATTAGGGCTTATATTCAGGGGATATCCTCCCGAAAAATCATACTAAGGCTTATTTTCCAGTTTGGTCTTATTTTCGGGGAAACATGGTATTTGATGCGATTATGAGAAATTCGCATATACAAGGTGTGATCAAACAATACAATGAATGTTTAAATTTAAAAAATGTATTACACTAAAAGAAATTGTCATTAATCCCCCTCAAAGTACTCCCCCTTGCTTTCAACACATTTATCCCATCTTCTTGCCACTTTCTGAAGCATTTCTGGAAGTCCTCTTTCACGAATGTCTTTAGTTGCACTGTCCTGGCTGCTTCTATGTCCTGAATCATTTTGACTTTGGGGAAGAGCTAGAAGTCGCACAGTGCCAGATCCACTGAATAAGGTGGATGAGGCCACACGGTAAGGTTTTTATTTGACAGAAATGAAGTGATGTGTGTGACACGAGTGTTGTCATGATGGAGGATGAAGTAAAGACACTCACGAAAGAGGACTTCCAGAACGGCTTCAAAAAGTGGCAAAAATGAAGTGTGTCTGAAGTGAGGGGGAGTATTTTGAGGGGGATTAATAGCAATGTGTCTTTTACTGTAATAATTTTTTTTTAATTTAAACATTCACCATATTGTTTAATCACACCTCGTATATATGTGTGTAATGTGTTTATTTATTGCCAAATCATCATATAGATTTTTCAGCTTTCAAGTTACCTAATGTCTTTGAATATTTTTTCTCAAGTTTGAAATATGGATATTCACATATTTTATGATTATTGGTAATTTTCATTTAAAATGTACAGAAACTTACTGCTTCCTAATGATGTAGATGTTCAATAAAAGCTAAAGCTTCTAGAACCTAGTGGAGCATTCTCACATGCTTAAAATTAAAGGCTGCCACTTGAATTTTATTGTTGTAGTCGTATTACTGTCATGCTTTTAGAAATTATAAACAATGCCCCCTTGGTCAATCAGGAGAAAAATCTTAAAAAGTACTTAGTTTAGAGAACAGGAAATGGATAATTTTTGTTGAGACACTTGGAGGTGTGTTGCCACGCTCTTCAGCAAAACTATCCAATCCAGTTCACTTTTCTTCTCTCTTTCTTTTATTTGTTTATTTATTTTATTTTATTTTATTTTATTTTTAATTTTGTTTTATACTTCTGAAACATCTGAGGGCTCTTATATGTTTCTTAGTCCATTCTGGCTGCTATAAGGAAACACCACAGACTGGTGGCTTACCAACAACAGAAATTTATTTCTCATAATTCTGGATTCTAGAAGTCCCAGATCAGGGTACCTGCAGAGGCAGTGTCTAGCAAGGGCTCATTTTCTGGTTCACTGATGGTGTCTTCTTGCTATGTCTTCACATGGTGGAAGGGGACTAGAGATCTCTCTAGATTCTCCTTTATAAGGGCACTAATCCAATTAATGACAACTTCACCTCATGACTTAAGTACCTCCCCCAAACCCCTAATACCATCATCTTTGCAGGTGAGGATTTCAATATATAATTTGGGGGGAACAAAACATCCTTACCATAGCATATGTACAATCTAAGTAGAATCCTTCTTATTAAAAGTATAACAATAACAGGGTGTTCGTATTCATTTTATCTTAGAAGGATTCAGTTAAGAAAAGGAACTATTCTTTGGGGAAGAAGCCAGAATCAATATTATGGAACCTATGCCACAGGAACTTTTTCATATTCTCATGAAGTCAACTCAACTATTCAATAAAATCTTCAGTGGTGTTACTGTTGTATGTTTTCCCCACCTACATGTTCAGCTGCAGGTCACCTCTGTTTTTCAGATTGTCACATATCACCACACTCCTTACATACCACCACTACTGCTGGACACCTCGGTTACTTTCACTGAATCTGCAGTTCTTGAAAGACACAACTCCTTCCGCTAGGTACCATTACAGTTTCTCCTCAGTTCAGCTCATCCACCTACATCTCACTGTTTATGCTCAAAAGTGTTACTTCCTTAAACAACACTGTCTCGCCCAGGTCCCTCTGCCAAGCATCTTTTCTGCTACACTGCTGCTTGCACTTGACTTCTGCCAATGATTCCCTGCAAACTCTGCAGTTCTGCGGCTCTGCTGTGCACTATAATGAAGTGGGAGAAATAGCTCTATCTCTCCCTACCACTGTTTTAATTTTGTTTTACATCCTATTAGGGAGTAACATAGCAGAGCTTCCCTGTATCCAAAATTACTGAAACTACATTTCCTGTATTTACAAATATATCCTTCCAACCCTAGTTGCTTCTCAAGACATAGATACGGGTTCCTTAGAAGTCAAACAAGAGGCAAATCAGTGGTAGATATCAAGTGGTGACCCAGTTTACATTGTAACAGGTAGCATGCACATATGGCAAAGCACACCTAAGGGACTACTTGCCAAGCAGGGGCCATTCTGCTGAATTGCTCTGTCCTGTGTCTTCAGATATGATACACATGAGCCTTCTAATTTTAGAAAAACGCTGTACTTGCTTTTTTCAAACAATGCAGAATTTGATATTTAAAAAAAAGACAATAGGGTGTTATCTTGACTTTGAAGTTTCCAATACGAAAATCCAAAACGTGTGCTAAATTTACCTTCTGGATTAGACCATGTGACTGAGTCCCTTTTCCCTACCATATCCCAAATGGAAGGAAAGAGCCTGACTAGGCTTAGGAATCCTGATATTTATCATTCTGTCTCTAGACTAATACACTGTCAGTGAGAGGAATGATACAATTAGACACCTAGGCTTTTGAGAGTTAACACATCATCTTGTAAGGCTCCTGGGATTTAGGCAGGGTGGCCTTCATATTTTCATTACCCTAGTAAAAATTCTTATGTCCCTCAAGTCTAGGAACCCAGTTTGATTACTAGGTCAGGCTTATTAATTGATTCTTCCTTTAGGAAGTATTTTCTTACTGTTTCTTTATGATACTTTTATTTCCAAGTTCAATGTCAATTTCTGAGATCTACTAAAGCTGGAATCTTCTTTGACATTACATCCATTAAAGATAAATAATTGTTCTAGTGCTGTTTATGCTTCTCTACTTTTATAATAAAAAATAAAATTCATTAATAAATTTGACTCAGAGTTTTTCCAATTGACCAGAAGATGGATTCTTAAGCATGATTTCTTATCACTTTAAGCAAACCAACTTAGAGAGGAAGATCATATAGGACCTGGAATGTCAATTTAATTGGGATATATGATAGAGAACTGTAATCGTGGTGAGATTAACCATATTTTCAAATAGGGAAGAAAAAAAAAACCAAGCTTCAGGATATTATACGCTGTTCTTATTTAAAATTGATAGCTACCTAGAGAAACTTATGCATTTTTAAAATGACTTTAATTGGCTCATTTCACACTAGGAAGTCAATGTTTGTTAAATTATTAAGAAAAGACATCATATAATGATACGGGTCAAGTTCCTTTATAAAACGTCTTTATAATGAAAAGTTCACTGCAATGAGTATATTTTCAAAGAACAAGTTAATAAATTATAAAGCTTTGGGGTCTTAAAATCAAGAAACCAGTAATTCAGTACGACACATACTTTTCTTTTTAACAGACTGCTAAAAATGTTCATCATATCTCATTTTCATTCCCTCCCTTATTAACCTTTGTTCAAATCAAAAAGTATGGTGTGGGAAACAGACCTTAAAGTGAAACAGTCTTACCTTTCCAGAAAATTACACTAAATATATTCTCTTATTGTCCAATTAAGTGAATCATCTTTTCTGATAGTACTATTATAACATTATCACCTCTTTAAAATCTCAGGAACAAAATCCACAGCTGAAACATTTCCTCCAAACAAAGGAATATCAGCCTAAGCCCCAATATGTCAATTCCAGCACATCTCTGATACTATACACACTTTCTCCACTAGGAGAAAGTGGTCAAAGAAGGCTAAGTAGGAAATCAGAATTTAGGTTTGAATCAGTTATAACAATGTTTGCCCCATCTGCAGTGTCAGTGGGGAGTCTGCATTTCCAGACTCAATTGGCAGTAATCAGGCCACAGATTATGCACATCAATGTAAAACATAAAACAACACAATTTTTTTTTGGGAGGGAAGCCACAGGATAAATTCTTTGAGATCTCAGACTATGCAAAAATTTCCTAGGCTTGACATCAAAAGTATAAAAAGTATAATCTAGAAAATGAAAAAATATAAATTGGACTTCATCAAAATTTAAAACTTTTGCTCTGTGAAATGCTCTGCTGAAAATAAAATACAAGCTAAACAAGGGAGAAAATTATCTGTAAACTGTCCATCTGAAAAAGAACTGGTATCTAGAATATATAAAGAATTCTCCAAACTCAACAGCAAAAAACAAACTACCCAATTAGGAAATTGTCAAAAGACATTTCATAGAAGAGGACATCCAGGTGGCAAATAACTAATAGAAGATATATCCCAAAATATTTGTCATTAAGGAAATATAAATTAAAATGAAAATAAAATGTCACTACACAGCTATCAAAGTGGCTAAATTTTTAAATAGCAACAAAACCAAATGCTTGCCATGATGCAGAGAAATTGCATCATTCGTGCCTTGCTGGTGGGAATATTAAATAGTGCAGACACTCTAGATAAAAACATAGAGGTATCTTGTAAAACTAAATCTATATTTATCATTTGACCCAGAAATTTACTCTGGTATTGATCCTAGAGAAATAAAAACTTATTCTCACAAAAATTTGTATGTAATTGTTTATAGCAGCTTTATTCATAAGCACCAAAACCTGGGAAGAATATTTGTCTATAGCAACGGATGAATGGTTAAACAAACAGTGGCCTATTCATAACATGAAATGTTACTCAATAATAAAATGACTGAACTCTTGATATGCACAATGACTTATTTAGTAGATCCTTCGAGAAATATGCTTAGTGAAAATAAAAAGCTAAATTCAAAAGATTACATACTGTAGGATTCAAATTATATAGCATTCTTGAAATGATAAAATTAAAGAAATGAGGACTAGGTTAGTGGTTGGCAGGGTTTAACAAGTTAGAAGGGCAGTTTCAGTTCAAGATGTTGACATAGAAAGATCGTGAAGTCTCCTCCTCTCACAGTCACACGGAATCTATAGCTACATGTGGAGCAACTTCCTCTGAAGAAACCTAAAAATTGTCTGAATAACTCCTAGGCATCTGACACCTGAGAGAAGGCCCACATTCAAGAAGGTAGGAGAGGCTAGGACACCACGTTGACACAACACCCCGCCACAACCCCCATACGCTGCAAGCCACAGTCAGAAGGAAACTCAAAACCCAGAGCTTCTCCCAGGAATAAAGGGCTTGAATCACACAATCAATACTCCAAGTTTGAAGACCTGTACCTGTGAGAGGAACCCCCAAAACATCTAGTTTTGAAAACCAACAGGTCTCATGCCCAGGTGACCCACAGGCTAATTCAAACATAGAAACAGCTCTTAAAGGGCTCAAGTGTGCCTGGACTCACCTGTCCCTAGGCTCATTACTGAGCAAGCTGATGGAGAGGAGCCCAGACTTCCTGTGAAGAAGGTTCATTCGCTGGTGTAAGAGCATCCGCCTGAAGACAGGCATTTGGTTTGGTACACATCTAGAGACCTGCTGGCTGGTGGGTACTGTCTTCTCGCTCTCTCCCTGCCCCGCTCCAGCCTGGTACACCATCTCTGTGCCCGCCCTCTGTCCCCTCCAGAGCATTAGCATCTGGGCAGGGGAAGCTCTTACAGCATCTGGTCCTCCTATTTCTATGACTAGCACCATGGTGTTTGCAGCTGCCCCCCAAGGGACACCCCTTGGTAGCCTGGTAATGGAGGCTTGAGTGTTGTCCTTTAATTTTTAACTGTTTAGCAATAGGCTAAATTAATTCAAGTTGATTTTGGAGCTAGCGACAGGTTATGCAGTTTTTTACTTTTAAGCATCTATTTCTATGCAAGTGTTTCTCAACTGCAAAATGCAAAGTGGGCATAACCACACAATTTTGATCCCATTTCCATCCTGTTTTAATAAACTGATGAAAAGCCTCAATGTGGAACAAAAAAGAAACATACTTGACACAAAATTAATTTTTTTAAATGGTTGTATTTTTATTATATGTGTGTCTTCATTTAGAGAAATATAAGTGGCATGTGAGATTTTAGGGATACATTACAGATTTAATTTTTTTTTCTTTTAATAAACACACATAAAAAGAAGATACTGCCATTAATTTATAGAAAACATAAGGAAGAAACTATTACAAAAATAGCAGAGAAAGCTATTCTTTGTCAGCCTCATACTACACAGGGTTTTAATTTTTGTCTCTGTGATAGGTTTACCAGAATGATGAATCAATCGGAGAGACTTTGTTATACTCTTAATTCATGCAAACCAACTTTGTGAGTTGACTATGAAGTAAAACAATTGAGTAAAATCATATATCCTATGAGCACTAGCTTCACTATTATTCAAAGCAGAATCGATAGAACCTATAAATCTATAGAATCTATAAATCCTAAATTCAACAACAAAAAACAGGTCCAGTGATACTCTCAGAAACACAAACTAAAATGATGGTTCCTTTCTAATAGTGCCATACAATATCAGAGAAGAAATGGATTCAAAACTCTAACAGAGAACTGATGTAGAAACATCAAAAATTAATCCAATCATTCTTTTGCCTACTGTGATTTTTAAACTGAAATTTATAAAAATTAGAAAAGTGAAAACAAAGTGCTGAATTTAAAAACATGCATTTGTAGGCATGTCAATAGACTGAAATATAATCCAAAGGAATGAACCACACTATTTTTCTAAAAACAACAAAATTTTAAAAATGGTTTTCAGTTCTACTGTAAAAATCACCAGTTTTCTTTGACCTTTGTTGATTCCTTCAAATAAGATGTGCTCTGTTTTCTCCTTCATCTCCAACTGGCCTATTAAATAATTAGAATACTCTACACTTTCATGTTTGCTTTCCCTAGAGTCCCATGTACTGTTAGTACTTTCTAAGCCTGTCTGTCTACCAATGTCTCCTGAGAGGTTTGTTAAAAATGCACATTCCCAAACATGTAAATGTATTTCCTGAATCAAAACAGAACAAGAACCTAAAAATCTGAATTTTTAAAAAACTTTCCTGTTTATATGTCTTCTTAGGAGAAGTGTCTGTTCAGGTCCTCTGCCATTTCTTAATTGGAATGTTTGGGTTTTTTTGTTGTTCAGTTGTATAAGTTCCTTACATATTTTGAATACTAGTCCCTTATGGGAGGTGTTGTTTGAAAATATCTTGTCCAATTCAGTTGGTCGCCTCTTTGTTTTATTGATGTTTTCTTTGGCTGTGCAGTAGCTTTTTAGTTTGGTAAGTCCCACTCATTTAATTTGCTTTTATTTCCTTGGCGTTTGAGGTCAAATTCATAAAATCTTCTCTAAGACCAAGGTTCATAAATTTAGTACCTATGTTTTCTTTTGTGCAATTTATTGTTTCAGTTCTTATATTTAGGTCTTTGATCCATTTTGAATTAATTTTATTGTATGGTGACAAATATATATATATATATATATTAAAAGATGCTCAACTTCACCAGCTATTAGGGAAATGCAAATCAAAACCACAATGAGATGCCACCTCACACCTGTTAGAATGATTATTATCAACAAGACAAGGAATAACAAGTGTTGGAAAGGTTGTGGACAAAAAGGAACCCTCATACACTGCTGGTGGGAATGTAAATTGGTACAGCCACTATGGAAAACAGTATGGAGATTCCTCAAAAAATTAAGAATAATCATGTAACCCTTGTATTTACCCCAAAAATCTGAATTATCCATAAAGATATATTTACCCCTATGTTCCTTGAAGGACTATTAACAGTGGCCAAGACATGGAAACAACTGAAGGGTCTTTTGATGGATGACTGGATAAAGAAGATGTAGTACCATATATACAACAGAATATTACTCGGAAAAGATGAAATACTGCCACTTGAAACAACATGGATGGATCTTGAGATTATCATGCTAAATGAAAAAAGGCAGAAAAAGTTGAGAACCACATTATTTCACTCATATATGGGATATAAAACTGAAAGAAACAAATGAACAAGACAAACAAGCAAAAACTCATAGACACAGACACAGTTTAGAGGCCACTGTGGGGTAAGGGGGTAGGAAGGAGGTAGAGGGGGTCAAATATATGAGGTCAGTCAATTATGTTCGCAAAATTGTTGCAACAGTATTGCTAACCTTTTTTGATTGATTAGAGGGATTATTCATTATGAATTTGTACCAACTGGACAAACAGTTAACCAAGTTTACTATTTGGAAGTGATAAAAAGGCTGCATGAAAAAGTTAGACTACCTGAACTTTTTGCCAACAATTCATGGCTCTTGCATCACAACAATACACCAGCTCACACGGCACTGTTTGTGAGGGAGTTTTTAGCCAGTAAACAAATAACTGTATTGGAACAAGCTCCCTACTCACTTGATCTGGCCCCCAGTGACTTCCTTCTTTACCTGAAGATAAAGGAAATATTGAAAGGAAGAGGTTATGATGACATTCAGGACATCAAGGATATTAGGATGATAGCTGTGATGGCCATTCCAGAAAGAGTTCCAAAATTGCTTTAAAGGCGCTGGCATTGGTGCATAGGTTCCCAAGGGGAGTACTTCAAAGGTGTAATGATATTCAGCATTGAGATACGTAGCGCTTTTTCTAGGATGAGTTCACAAACTTAATTGTCAGACCTTGTATGGTGATGGAAGATTTGACTTTGGAGGGTGAACATACAACGCAATATATAAATGATTTATTATAGAATTGCACAATTGAAACCTACATAACTTTATTAGCCAATGTCACCCCAATACATTTAATAATAAAAAATGTTCCCTAAGGTTACATAGTGATGTGGTAATATGCGTCAAAGACATAACTTTCAATAGGTGACTTTTCTGTGTACTGTTAATCTGGTTGTGGAAAAAAGACATGGGAGGGAAGAGGCATATATCCGGGACTCAACTCCCAACTCTTCATGGAGACTTTTTTCATACTCCTTCATGTGAAATTAGTTAAGTGTGTGGTAATGGAGGTTTTCTTTTTCCTGAGAACTGCTCTCCTTTAATATCTTTTTCTTCCAGAATTTCTTTCAAAAAAATAGGATCATAGACAGGAATAGCCTGGATGTGCAATGAGAAAATAGTGGATGTGCAATGAGAACTCTGGACACCTGTGGGGTGGGGTTACTTATACACATTCAGACACCAGTATATGGATCAGAATTTGCTAAATATTGACATTGGTTATTTTT
Source organism: Rhinolophus ferrumequinum (assembly GCF_004115265.2). Lineage (NCBI taxonomy): Eukaryota > Metazoa > Chordata > Mammalia > Chiroptera > Rhinolophidae > Rhinolophus > Rhinolophus ferrumequinum. The sequence goes on along the minus strand of NC_046295.1, from coordinate 10,911,647 downwards.
TCTTTTCTTAAGATATCTGGGTATTTGGCCTTACCTTTCGCTTACCTTCACCTCCTCTCGAGCACCAGTACATGTTCACAAGTTTTCATAGTTTTACTTACAGTCATCACTATTGAAGGACCTGTTTCCTCCTGGACACAGTGTTTGAGTAGGTTTCAGAAATCAACATTGACAGAAATTTCAACTTCCGGGTTACCTGTGTATCACCAAAGAATCCATCTAACACCCATATTCTCTTCCTGAAAAGAGATATACCTATACACACACCTCTGTAATCCTCAAACGCATAATATCTATGCTCTCTCACCTTTCAAGGAATCTAAGCTACTCCCTTTGATGGACCTCAAACATAAATTGTCCAAAGATTCTCTCAGGGTTGTGACCTGTGCCAGCCTTTCTCACCCTCGACTTGGCAAATTCTCCTCACTCTTTTTGAAACTCACACATTGACACACAGAGAGACACACAGATACTTATCACATCCTATGGGGTGGAAGAGTATGGAGAAGAAAAACTGTTAGGTGGGAAAGAATATGTATTCATTTTTTCCCTGTAAATCACACATGCACATGCTTGTAAATAGTTTCTCAATAATGTAATTCTGCACTCGATTATACTAATTGTACATCTTGGTACAAATCAAGATCTGAAAATCTAAGACATGCCAATCATAGTCCACAGAAGTAAAAATGTAACATGACAGAGCTATAGGAAGCTATGAACCAGGGGATTTATTGTGGACACCATCCCACATTCTGCCAGCACGAACTTCTGTCCTCACATTCCCTCAAAGACAAATCACACATTTGTCTTTATTCACCCCTCCATTTCAGTACCCAGTTCCAGCTGACTCTCTGTTCGTGATTAACTGATTTCCTGTTGGGAGGAGAGGGATTATAACTGCTAACATTTCAGAATACATACATTTTGAATGGAAACACTTTGAGAACATGGGTAGGTTTGGAACGAAGCCAAACCAGACAACTTCGGAGGCAATGCACTTGGCTCACCCACTTTTTACAGTAGTTTCCTCTTTGGGCATTAGTGTGCTGTTTTGTGTGTGCAGCTGCCCCTAACACAAAAAGAATCTTCACCTCTCCCATGATCATGAGATTGCACATATATACACATATCAATCTCTCTCTCTCTCGCTCTCTCCATACACACACACACACATATATATATATGGATATGTGTATATATGTATATACACATATATATGTATGTGCATATATATGTATATATAAACTTTGTCATGGTCTGCTACATGTCACTGTTAAAGCAATGGCTACCAGGTATATAGTGAACACAAATACTGGTACAGACATGGTTTGTGATCAAAACGATGAAACACGTCAGTTATATTAAGACTCTGCTTTGCAAGTGATGGAAAAACCACCTCAAACTTACCTAAGTGAAATTGAATTTATTTGTTCAAATAACTAAGATTATTTTATATGTGCATTTACCTCTGTGCGTAGTTTTTTTCTAATTTATGTAATCAACAATTAGTTTTGTTCCATTTTTCATTGCCCTTATCACCTGGCTTTATTCTAGGATTTAGGGATTATTTTTTTGCAGATGTATGCTCACATTCCAGCAAGTTTACTTTAGGCAAAAGGACAATAAGCCTCTCTTTTAAAAGACTCAGCTGAAGTCCAAGTGGGTCTTACTGTCATCAAGTAGCTCAAATGCTCATGCCTGAATCCAGTTTCTCATACCACGGGAAATCATTTCGTGTTTGTTTTATCAAGCCCATGGTCCTTATTTATTCCTGGAATTTGGAAGTAGAGTCAACTCTACATAAAATTAATAAATTAAAGTTGGAAGGTAAGTTGGTGGTGACAGAATAATCTGCATACCGTTTACTAGTGGAAGAGCGTTCGAATGTTGAACAGCAGAGTTAATAGGTACCCATTATATCCACAGTGGCAAAAAGCTGGCATCCATGCTAGTACTACACACATCCATCCATGGCAGACATTTCTATTAATCTTGGACGCACTCCTATTTCACTCGCAATCTGTCTCATAATTCTCCTTAATACACTCTCCAGGAAACAACTAGCTGTTCATCAGAGCAAACTTACATGATACTCTATGTTCTGCTACACATGATAATACATGAACATTGGATAAACTCTGAATATGTGTTAACTCATTATTGATTCCTCACCCTCAAATGAATCTAAATCCTTCCATCTACTTATATTTTTGACTTTTTCACCTCTTATATAATAAATTATCTTCATGCCTCTATTTCTACAGGCATATCAAATAGTTCAGTCTGTTGCCTATTACACCAGCCTTTATATCTTTAATTTAAGATTGAATTTTCACTTAAATAATAGAGGCATTCAGATGTTAAAGAGCCAAGTGTCAGAAAGATGCAGGCAAAAATGGAAACTTAACTTTGATCTGCAATGATATGTGACTAATCAAAAAAAGACAACGCTGATGTGTGTTTAGTTTCACATGTAAAGGAACAAAAGTTTATCTCACATGATGAAAACGATTTCTGGATAATATTGAGAATCCTGTACTCAATATTGAGAATGCTGTACACCTCTTAAAACTCTATAAAAGATTTATATCATCACGCATGTAATTTACCTTTCTAACTTTTAACAGGTTAAAATGTCATCCACTGAACTTAGAAGAATGTACCTGAAAACTGAAAATTCTGTACTTTATTCCAATTCCAACAATTGAAAAGATAACAAGTGAAGGAGGTACGCATACATCTCTCTGCCACTTAAACTATCACTATTTCATTAAACGTAATATTTTGCTCTAAAGTTATGGAAATTGACTATTAAAATATATTCCAAATAAAATGCAAATCAAAAAAATTCTGATATTCGTAGTGGTAAAAATTCATGAAATGACTGACTCCTTTTACAAGTTTCAAATTTTTCAAACAAATATATATGTGTGTGTGTGTGTGTGTGTGTGTGTGTGTGTGTATATATGTTCATATACATGAAATCTTAGGTACTATGTGTGTGTGTGTTCGTGCATGCATGTGTGTATACTGTATATATACAGAAAGCACACAAGAAGAGAAATGTGATAGCTAGATTTTTTACATAAGTTTTTAAATGACATGAAGATGGTAATTGTGTTGTAAAGGTGACAAGAATCATTTCACGGCAATGTTTGGCATTACAGTGCTACTAGGAATAGCTATAAATATATCATGAATCTATAATAAAATGTTATGACTTGCCTTTGAAGGTTACAGTTATTTTCCATATATCTTTATAGTGGGACTTGTAAATGTCATCTAATTAGGTGACTATGCTTAACTGCATATAAGATCATGTACCTCTATAACATCACTTGCTTATTAAAACCACCTGTCATTTTCAGGGTCACATACCACAATATGACAGCAATAAGGGATGAACTGTTCAGTAGTATTCGTAAATATACAAAACAGTATTTTATTTCCTGAGGCAAGTGGCAATTATTCTTTTTAATCATGTTGTCAAAAGTAATAAGAATTCAAAAGACAAACATAGGAAGGATTTGAATTCTGTATACAAATGCCAGTTTTTCTGATGCCTCCAGACAGAATCAACAGTTCCAACATCAGCATTCCTGTAACAATTTATACAGGAATGCCATATGACATTAACTAGGTTTATGGCAAATGTACACATTTATGTTTGTATTTACCCAACATGTTATGGCTCAGGTACCCTTTTACCCTTTCCTGTACTCTCAGCACTACTCAGCCCATAACAGGTGTTTAAATAACATTTTTAAACTTGATTTGAAGTAAAAAAAAAAAATAGAAGTAAGTTTTTTTGCATACACTTGACAATAAATAGGGTGGCAAACAAAAATATTCAAAATCAAACTGACCGTTTACAGTCAGAGTTCATCCTCAAAAATCTAAATTTTGGTACACAGCATCATGGTCCAGGTTCTCTAGCATAAAAGCTTAGCATTAGCTTTCATCATTTCACCCTCTTTATCCACTCCCAATATGTCATTAAATTCTGTTCTACTTTCTTTTATAATATTTGTCAAATTTGAACTTTCCAAGTTCCTGACTTTGTGCTCCATAATTCAATATCAATTCTACCACATTAGTCTGGCTTCATCTAAATGTCATCTACAAACTTTTATGATCACATACCACTATTATTAAATATTTTATTGATCAACCATTTCATATATGCATATTTATAAAATGTAAACATGTGCTAATCAACTAATATGCAACACACATTCAAAAAAAGTAATTATTAAAAGCATGAGAATAAAATAAATTTAAATAAAGTTCTTTCTGCACAGCAAAAGAAACCATAGACAAAACAAAGAGGCAACCAACCGAATGGGAGAAGATGTTTGCAAACAACGTCTCCGATAAGGGGATAATATCCAAAATATATAAGGAACTCATACAACTCAACAACAAAAAGACAAACAATCCAATTAAAAAATGGGCAGAGGACCTGAAGAGACATTTCTTCAAAGAGGACATACAGATAGCCAATAGTCATATGAAAAGATGATCAATATCACCAATCATCAGTGACATGCAAATAACAACCACAATGAGATATCACCTCACCCCAGTCAGAATGGCTATCACCAACAAGACAAATAGTAACAAGTGCTGGAGAGGCTGTGGAGAAAAAGGAACCCTCATACACTGTTGGTGGGAATGCAGACTGGTGCAGCCACTATGGAAGGCAGTGTGGAGGTTCCTCAAAAAATTAAGAATAGAATTGCCATATGACCCAGCAATCCCGTTCCTGGGTATCTACCTAAAAAACCTGAAAACATTTATCTGTAAAGACATATGTGCTCCAATGTTCATTGCAGCTTCATTTACGGTGGCCAAGACATGGAAACAACCAAAGTATCATTCCATAGATGATTGGATCAAGAAGATGTGGTGTATATACACAAGAAATACTACTCAGCCATAAGAAAAGATGAAATAGTGGCATTTGTGACAACATGGATGGATCTTGAGATTATAATGCTAAGTGAAATAAGTCAGACAAAAAATGTCGAGAACCATATGACTTCACTGATACGTGGGATATAAAACTGAAAGCAACAAAGGAACAAGACAAAGAAACAAAACTTATAGACACAAACGATAGTTTAGTGCTTACCAGCGGGAAAGGGGGATGGAGGGATAGTAGAAGTGGGCTCTTTGTTCAATGTTGCTCAAGCAGTAGTTCGCCATAATCAGAAGTGTCTGGACGCTGATGGTAACCACTTTGAGCACCTCCTGTAATTGCAGAAGTCAAAGGTGACTTGTATTCATCTTTTGTTATCAGTATATATTGAGTATTAAATTCTAATACAGTTTTCCTTTCTTAAAATGTGTATACATTTTTTGGCACCCTCTGTATATGGTGATGGAAGGAGAACTGATGGTGAACACACAATGTGATATACAGATGATGTATTACAGAATTGTACACATTAAACCTATGTAGTTTTATTGACCATTGTCACCCCAATAAATTTGAATAAAAAAAGTTATTTCTGCATCCTAATGAATTGAAATATGCACCTCATAAAAACATGATATACTTTATAATTGACCTAAATGACTGATTTGATGTTTTTAATTTCTCCCAGCCTCCCTTGCATCCAGCTCTCAATACCTTAAAACACTTCTTACTGCATGCTACTGTCCTGATCAAAATCTGTAGTGACTACGCTTAATTTAGATTCCTCACTATGCCCAGTTAAATTTCTACATCAAGTCCTTCTTTGCTATTCAAAATTTATTTCCTGCTCCATACTCCCCAGCCACACACATATTAATTACTGTATGTTATTCAACACCTTCTTTTATTATCTTTCTCATATGGTTTTCTCATTTTCTCCACTGTCCTTTTATCTATACCATTTCTCTTGCCTATATCACAATACTCACACCAGCCCTACCCCAACCCTATACCATGTATCCTTCTGATTAAATTTTACCCATTCTCAAAACCTAATTTTAGAAGCAGTCACTCAAAGTTTTCCGCAAGTTGATGCAATTGAACCTTGCATTTACTTATTTATTTATTTATTTATTATATTAAATTTATTGGGGTGACATTGGCTAATAAAAATTATGTTTCAGGTGTACAATTCTATAATACATCATCTGTATATTGCATTGCAAATACACCACCCAAAGTGAAATCTCCATCTGTCACCATATATTTGACTGTTTCCTTTACCCTCTTCTACCATTCCTCCCTCCTCCCTTACCCTGTTGTAACCACTAAACTGTTGTCTGTGTCTATGTGTTTTTGCTTGTTTGTTTTATTCATTTGTTGCTTTCATTTTTATACCATATATGAGTGAATTATATGGTTCTCGACTTTTTCTGTCTGACTTATTTCACTTAGCATAATAATCTCAAGATCTATCCATGTTGTCTCAAATCTCAAGATCAAGTATTTCATCTTTTCTTATGGCTGAGTAATAGGGAACTACCTCATCACAAATAGATGCATTCTTGATTGTTTTTCATGACAACATCTACCAGAGTCAAACACTTCCCAAGTATTCACACACACACACACACACACACACACAATATAACCTGTAAGTCAGATAGTGGTGGTGTCAGAGCAGGTGTATCTCTGTTAATAATTACTTCCTAAATCAATGAACCTACATACAGTAGATATTCAATATATGCTTTTTTACTGATTATTATTAATTTCCTAGGGTATACCCCTGATCCCAACATCATTACGACTCTAGTAGGATTTTAAACAAGGATCTTCAAACTAGTATAGGTATTCTCGGTAATATTTAAGTGCCAAATTTCTCCTTGTAGAAAAAATAAATAATCTTAAAATTTGGGGGCATCAGATCATTTATATGCAGCCAAATGTTATCTGAGAACATTTTTATGCTTTTTAGGGACTCTAGCCTTTCTGAAATAGCCATAAACACATTTTGTTATTTAAAGGAATCCCATTAATTGTTTTGTGGTGTTTTGTGGATAAGTATAAAATTAGCTAAAATTTTCTGAATACCAATGACAATAAGCAAAAGCCAACCCTTTCTGGTATTCAAACACAATAATCATATTCTGAATTTAATGAATAATTTTATATCAAGTTGAAACAGATGGGTAAAAACAGAGCAAACAGATTCCTCTGGCTTATAATTACATGTAAAAAGGTATAATTTTTGTTATTTCTCTGAATTTTCTTTCTACTGAGAATATCATGCCAGTTGGCATGACTTCCCAGTTTTTATTTTTAAAGGAGTGGTGTTGGAAAATGTAATCATTAGTCTGCCTGCTTTCAGAAATGGAAAAAGAAAATAACACTTTAGAAATTCTTAAAGCATTTTGTTAAATCATTTCTTTTGCTAATTTCACCAACCTACCAATTCAACTGTCAAAACATAGGAGTCTGTCCCTTTATTCAAGCACTTTTGGAAACTATTCCAGGATCTTAGCTTCCTAGCCATGCTCCTAAGCCCACCTGTTCAAAATAAGCACCCATACAGGGTCAGCCCTTATGCTCCTTGTATCGATTCACACCTTGACTTGGTTTGTCTAATAGAAATTATCATTGGCCATCCAGAGTCAGTTCTCCTTCCATCACCATATATTTGATCCCGTTTACCTTCTTCTACCACTCCCCTCCCCGCTTAGCCTCTAGTAACCACTAAATTATTGTCTGTGTCTATGATTTTTTTGTTTCTTTTTTTTTCTTGTTCCTTTGTTGTTATCAGTTTTATACCCCACATATCAATGAAATCATATGGTTCTTGACTTTTTCTTTCTGACTTATTTCAAACACACAATGTAATATATAGATGGTGTATTACAGAATTATAACCTGAAAACTATCTACTAACCATTGTCACCCCAATCAACATTAATTTAAAAAAAATCATCATTGGTTTCCAGTTGGAATTTCAGATTTTGCTTTGTCACAAGACACTACCTTTATTTTTTCTCTTAGAATGACTTATTTATTTTTATTTTAAAACGTTAGGGTAGTGTCATAAACTATTCTTTGTAGGATCATCTTCTTGAATCTCTGCTCACAAAGAGACCATTAGGTCTTTGCTTGTTCAAAAAGGAAGTTGGGCTTTAATACAGAGAGTTTTCCATTAGGTAAAATAAAGCCAATAATAAACATGATTTTTTAAAACTTTCTATTACTTTCATTTTAGTACTTCCTTTTCAACATTATAGACAAAACTTGTGGCAGATATCTATGTCTGTTAGTTTTCAAGTTTTATTTGATTCTATTACAATTCAGTGCTCCTCAAACTGTGGCTTGGTCCGCTTTCAAGAGGTTAATGAGGTTAAATCTTGTTTCATAATATACGGCAATGTTTTCTATTTTCACTCTCATTATTTCAAAACTGTACAAATTTTCTAAAGACTAGAGATGTATAATTTCATACCAGACTGAATGGAGAAGTGGAAATGATAAAAAGGAAATTAAAGAAATATCAAACAATGCCACTCTGTTCACTAATTTCATTATTTTGAAAACATATTTTATAAAAAATTGTTATGTATGTTAATATGTAATAAATGTATCATGTTATTTAAAATAGAGCATTACAAATATTCTTTAATGTTTCCAGTTTTAATTTTGACTACCGTAAATAACAATAGATACAACACCTATAAAAAAAAAGCTCTGGGACTCTCAATAATTTTCAAAATTGTACAAGTGTTCTGAAAATAAAATTGGAGCATTGTTATTCTTGTTCATAAATAATCTAAATTACATCCCAAATTGACGAATTCATCTAATAAGTAATATTTATTTCTTGAAACTGAAACAACAGAGACAGAATGTCTAAGCTCTCAAAACTGACTACTGTTCTAGTGATGGTAAAACCCATGGATTCTAACTTTAACTTAGATCTTTGTCCCAGAAAATTACAATGGATTATTAACAGAGTATACATTATTGTTTAATAAAGAAAGAGTGGCATGAAAAATTAGGCTAATTATGTAATCTTGGAAGATTCCACTGGCAAACAAATGATAAACAAGAGTTGGAATCAGTAAATTATTTTCAGTGTCTTCATTTAGAAATAAATAGCTCCAGACTTAAGACACCTACTAGCACTATATAATAATCCATGAGTAAATCTGTCTTATTTTGCTCCAATATAGGGCTTACTTTCAGAGCATGCTCGTTTAGAACAAGTCTGCTAATTCAGGTACCCCATACTTGTTTTCAACTTAGATTTATTCAGCATAGCAAAAACGACTATTACATCAGCACCTAGACAATACAGTTAATAAATCAACTTCTTCTGAATTTGTTAGTCTGATATTTCTTGAGCCTCGTTCTCAAGCTCAGTTCCAGGACTGGGAGAAACCGAGGCCCGTGTAAGCTGCCATTCTTATATATGTTGTGATTATGCTAGGAATGCTTGTTGTAAGCCTAAAATAAAATTTCTGGATATATAAAAATCAAGCTAGTCACAAAGAAAATACACGAGTTCTTTATTCATATAAAATTGGGGTAGGTGTAAATAGAAATAAAGGAAATGTATCATATTTTTATTTTCCACAGAGGAACTGTCACTTTGTACATGTTAATTTCACGTGAATAATGCACTAGACATTCTATGACAGATTGCATAAATCATGTTTTCTAGAAAATCTCAATAACACAGCAGATAAGAGATAAAAATGTTACTGTGAAAAATTTTACAAAGTTAAAAAGGCATATATACATATGTAACATGACTATCATTAAATATAATTAATGTGCAAAGGAATATGAAAAAGGTAATAGGAGTTGTTTAGAAAAACCAAATAAATCTGAGACATTGGTGAAAATCAAATTTGCACTATTAAAGAAATGCAGTTTTGGAAGAACTTCATCAAGCCTAGAGCTTGATGCTTTGTATTGAATATATATTGGAATTAGATTGTTTTAGGTCAAATTCTCAGGTCTGTGATGTTTACAAGCTGTTCAACCTATCACATATTATTTACTAGGGTTATTTTCCTCCCTCCCTCGCAATTTCTTCCTTCCTTCCTTCTTACCTTCCTTCCTTCCTCAACTCTCATCTCTTTCTTTTGGTACACTGGGCTTGCAGCATTAAATTAATAAATCTTTTCTTCATCAAATAATTTGGTTATTGGTTCATACAAACTTCTATTCTTTCTTCTTCCTTTCTTTTCTTTCCTTCCTTCCTTCTTTCCTTCCTGCCTTCCTTCCTTCCCTTCCCCTATTCTTTCTTCTTTCTCTTTCATTATGTAACGCTGCACTATTTTATCCTTCTTACCCTCATTTTCTTTATTTATTAAAATGAAAACGCTAACAACGACCTTATTGAAATGCTATGAATATTGTGCTTGCTAAAGGAAAATGTGCTTCCTGCCTTCTCATGAAGTGGCTGATGTGACTGGGACAAGTATCAGAGCTGGCAGAGTTGGGTGCACTGAATGAGATTACCGTCCTCTAAGCCACCTTTGCAATGGGTCACTGGTTGCTCTTTGATCAAGCCCTAATGGCCTAGTTGTTTAGTCCTTTTCAATTTAATTGCAAAACACTTACCTCCGCGGTGGGGGAAAGGCCAAAATAAAACCTGGAATAAGAATTTGTAGTTTTTGCCCAGCTAGACATCTGTTTCCCATTAGCCACTGAAAGCAGTTGCTTGATATCATTCCCTAAATTATCACAAAATTCAGCTTATCATGGCTTGCATTATTATTATTATTATTATTATTATTATCATTATTATTATTATTATTACAACCACTTAAATTATCATATGTATAAAGGCACAATCAATACAAAGATACAAAGAATGTCACATATTTTGCAATGGGAACTTTTCATGGACAAAGGAACTTTGATTAGTTCTTTGTTCTTGAAAGATATCTAGATACAGCTTTTCTTCCTGTTATGTAATAATTTGTGGAGACTTTTAAAAAATAACCTCAGAGTTGATGAGTATACAGGTGGCAATCAAATGTGACTAGCAATTTCCACCCTGATGTCCTGGCTGATGCTCTGCAGGTTGGTACGAGCATCATTACCCAGCTCCCAAACAAACTACCATCATCGTGTCTCTTTTTTCTACTGACTGTGCCAGCAGCAGCAAGCTGTGCGAGAAGGGAAGCTGAGAATAGGCCCCTGCATCCCCACGTCCCATGGAGATATGAGCAGGGCGAGAGAACTTTGCTGCGCCCACATGCCCCCATACCTCTTCTATTTAAGTGGTCATTACTCACCGACTTGTACAAGATTGGGAACACTTTGAAATGTACCAGCGCCTGGAAATGGTTGTATTGAGTATATACATATTCACTTAGAAATGTCCAGTAATGGCAAATCTCTGAGACAGAAATCAGATCTGTGCTTATTCGTGACTGGGAGTGTAAACAGGAGTTGTCTGCAAATGGGCATAAAGGAACATTCCGGGGTGAGGGAAGTGTTCTAAAACGTAATGTGGTGATGATTGCACAAATCAAAAAATTTACTAATTAAGTCACATACTTCCAATGGGTGAATTTAATGGCTGATGAATTATATCTCAAACTTGCTAAAAATTATGGAGACTCAAGTATAAAAAAATAGGAAAAAAACTCTATAAAACAAATAGTACCAGGAACATGGATTTATAAAAAAATAGCATCCTGGAAGAATACTTTAAATATATGTGGTAAACAAATGGCAAGTATCCTTCAAGTATAAAGTCAACAAAGTATATGTGATAGCCAAGATATAAATTACATGTACAGATGCTATCAAAATAATCTTTGAAATCCAAGAAGGCAGCAAACTTTCAGACTTTGTTCACTCTCTCACCTTTCCTTTCTCTCTATTTCTCTGCTAGGAAAGCATCACGACATGAAGTTTCAGTCAACTACTACATTTAATAAATCCCCTTATGTATCAGGCCTTATTCTAGATGCTTAGGATAGAATATTGAGCAAAATATAATGAACGTACATTCACATTTCACTTATTGTCAACAGACAGAATAAATAGACAGATGTGTAAACAAAGAAGATAATTTTAGGCATTAATTGATGCTGTGAAAGTCAAATACGATAATGATTTGGAAAAAATTCACCAGATGTATTGCTTCTAACCATGGTGGTTATGACACACCTCAGTAGAAGGTAATATTAGAATTGAGGGGCAGCCTTAAATATGGAGGGACAACATTTGCAAAAGAAGAAAAGTGAATGCAAAGTTCCTTAGAAAAGATTGAATTTGGTGTATGTCGAGTATCTCTGAGGTAAGTGAATGGGGGGAGTAGAATGAAGGGGGGTGATTACAAGAAATCTTGTCGGGGCAACACATGTTTTATGGGTAATGATACTGTGGAAAGAAATTTTATTCTGTTTTCTTTTAGGAAGTCAAAGAAAAGAATGGAAACATTGAACTATCTTTTGACTTCATAGCTCTCTTTCCTTCCCTTCCTTATTAATTGAAATGTCATTAGCTAACATCAGGAAATGTGTTGCCAAGTTCTGTTTAGCTCCTGGTCATCAGTGACATTGATTGGAAAAAGATTTTGGATGTTGGCTTTGCTACGCAAGATATATACACCTGCAAGATGTATATGCAAGACACACACACATACACACACACACACACACACACACACAAATACAGAGAGGGGGTGGCCAATTTGTATAGAATGAAACATAGCTTCTTGATCAAGACATATAAGATTCTTGACAAACTGGTCTCTATTAACTTTCTAGCTCAAGGTTCCCCTCTCCGTGCCTTGTACTTTACACTAAAATAATAATGAATTTCAATTTCTATTATGCATGCTATAATGGGCCTCCACGGGCCTTCATCTTCTTATGCTGATGCTAAATAGATTGGCCATCCCACATTCTGTGGCTTCCAAATACTCTTAGGCTCCCTTTAAGATTCAGCTCAGGTCCCACCTACAAGATGCTTTGCTTGATATCCTTGTCTGAGGCAAACTCTTGTTTTAGAGCTCTTGTGATGCTCTGTCTAGTCTCTACCACTATACTTACCACTGTGAAAGCTTCTGCTTGTTATTGGTTATCCTTCTGTCTTAAAAATAGCAACTTCAATTTTTAATCTTTGCATTCTCTTCTCCTGCACCAATTCCTGTCATATGTCCTTCCTTCCCCAATGTGGGATAGTTGAACCAGTGAATGAATGAATAAGTGAACAGATGATTCCAGAGCATGGTTAGATCAACAGGTAATGAGAAATCACATTTCTTTATAAAAGGAGAAAAGTGATCTGCAGTCTCAAATGAAAACCAAATATTATAATCTGACTTGCACTCATTTCCCAAGAGAGTAATTTGCGTTCCATGCTATGGACATAAGAAAGTTATCAAACTGACCCAGATAAAGAATCTTGTGCCATGACAAAATGCATCCTAGATCATTTACAAAGTCTTTTTTTCCCTCTCATTTCATTTGCTAGATTTATTTCCTATAAGTATATGAATAATAAACACAAATATATTTTAGGCCTCAAGCATTTGCATTGTTTTTTCCTCCTGATAGTTAAGTCCAGCAAAACTGGAAAATTCCTGCATCTCTCAAGAGAAAAAGAAAACTGGTATTACCAACTATTTTATTTACTATGTGCCCCCATACCAAGAATTACTACCACTCAACGATAAAGAGAAAAAAAAAAAAAAATTAAATGATAGAAGGGAAAAAAGCTGCCATAACAGTCTCTAATTTGAAACTCTAGCCATTAAGTTTGGCTTCTTGGGAATTCTTCAAAAGTAAAATGATAAAATATCAGTAAAATTGCAAATAATAAAAAGAATAGCAATATCTCGATCTATTAACTTTATCTCACGTCCATTACAATTTTCAGTGCAGTGACGGGGAAGACATTATTATAAGTGTTCTCTGAGGTGTATAAAGCCAGTACCCCATTTTATTTAATCAGTAAACATTTTCCTCATTTTAAATATCTAAAGCAATGTATTTATAGACTATTAACAATAGAATGCAATCATGAAATGTGTTTTTAAAACTTGACATTTTAATCTTTTAGGCTCAATGTTGCATTTTGCATTCAATGTTAAAAGTGTAATGCCACAATTACTTAAGCAACAGGATTATAAATTTACACATACATGTAGATACCTTATTTTTTATATAATGTGTGACTTTTAATTTTATCGCATCTATTCCTTTAGTTTTTCCATAACTGGGAATTATTAGGTTGGTGCAAAAATAATTGCAGTTTTTGCATTTTTTTTAACCTTTTAAACCGCAATTACTTTTGCACAAACCTAATAGTATGTTAAGTCAAATTCTTAATATGTTAAGTGGAAACTGCATGAATTTTAAAAATCTATACTTCTCACACAAAGCATCTGTTTCAAAACGCTTTTTGAGTTATGGGCTATAGTCATTTCCTGGCCCATATCGCCAGACAAAAATAACCCTGAAATATCTGAGATTCAAAACAGATCAAAGACAAATTTGTTCTATTTAGAACTACTTATATTTCTTACATTAGTATTACTTACGGCTTATCTTTTGCTGAGAAGTTGGAAGAAACATGATTTAAGCCAAAAATAGAAATGTATGTTTCATGTTCCTAAAATCCTGGTTATTCTCAAAGATATTTCATTGACTAAATTAATGAATATAAATAGTTTCAGGGTAACATATTGTGAAAAATCCAGAAAAATACAACTTGATGAAAGTAACGATTTGAATAGATATTTGAGAAGCGGTTTTGTCTAATTTATTATTCCTCTCCCCTCCACTTGCTAGAAACACAAGGAGATGTTTCTTTAATATTCATTGTGAGAACCAGTAAAACTCGTAAGTGTGGAAACCCCCCTAGCTATGGCTGGGTTGCCCTGAACTCTTCAACGCTCAGAAAAGTCCACCGTCCTCCAGCAATTCTTTATTTAGGGTTCATAATTCCTTACCATGGCACTGGTGACTGCAAAGGTTTCTGCCATGGGTCTTCACTCCTGGAAGTTGTGATTCTCTGTATTAGCCTGTAATCTCTCCATGTTCAGGGCAACAATTTGCCCTGTGACTTCAATTCTCTTATGGATCTGAGAAGCTGAATTTTCACTTTGTTTACCTTTTTGTATTATTAGGACAGAATGGCAACTTCCAAAGTTCTTACATGCCAGACCAGGAACCAGAAGTCCCTTTGTCCTGCTTTCAGTTAATTTTTTGTTGTTGTTTTTACTAAAAGTGTTTAAGATGGTGACCATTTACCCATTCTCATCTATTTTCTAGAATTTCTCCTGAGATCTTTCAATTCTACTTTTGTGCATTTACCATTTACCTCTTGCCTTGATTTGTGTTACACATACACACACACACACACACACACACACACACACACACACAGTCTAAAAAATTGAGAAAAAAATATATGTATTGCCTAATTTTCAATCAAGTAGTATGAAGATATTTTCCATTAAGTAAAATACACCTAATGATATAATTTACCACTATTGAAGGATGCTATTGGAGAATATGCTCCATCAAAATTACAAAGTAAATCAAAAAAGAAGAGGAAGATTCCAGAAACAATAATGCAACACATAACACAGCCTGACTAAACACCTATATTGCTAATTGTATAGAGAGTCATGAGGCCAAATTGTAGCAGAAAGAAACAGAAAAACAAAAAATCGGTAGATTGACTCATTTCTCCATGTGGAAAATTATATTGAGAATCATTTAATAAAGCTGTTAGACAAAGAAAGAAAACTCTGGTTCAAAAAATTTAAAATATAAAGAAAAATAGGCACTAATGGCATCCATACAAACTAAAAACTAGGAAAAGGAAAGCTCAATCATAGTAAATATTTGTATTGCAGCAGTGATCAATACTTATCAAATCATTTTACTTATTTATTGAATAGTTATAATGTTATGTTGAGAGGATGGGGAGGAAAAAGAGACGGGCAAAGAAATGCAAGATAAATAGGTTTAAGGGAGTTAAAATTCTCATATACAATCAGATGAATTAAATATATAATGTCTCAAACTAATAAAAATTTCAGTATATGCATATTAAAATGTGAAGAAAACTACTAAAAATAATAGCTAGCATTAAAAGCGTTGCTTCTGGGAAGCAGGATGAATTTGACTGTTAGAAGCTTGCTGAACTTGGTTTAGCCTTGTAGCAATAGTAGTATGGGAATAGTTTTAAGTATGCATGTATCATCTTGATTAAAATGATTATTAAAAATAGCCCCTGGATAGCTAGGTGAGGAATCCCTCACTGTAGCCTAAACAAAATACTTCATCCCAGAGTAGATATTAGCATACCTCTCCTGCTGAAGCTTGATTCCCATAATTTCTCCATTCCAGTCAGCATTTTTACTTTTATATAGATTTGTGAAACTAGATTTGCCTTAGACTTTTCCTCTGCGGCTTTGATTCTGGACAGGCTATGTGTGTGTATGCAGGGTGTGTGTGTGTGTGTGTGTGTGTGTGTGTGTGTAAGTAAAAGGAAAATACTGTATGTGCTTGTACATTTTGCTAGATGTGTTTGTTCACATAATTGGATAGTATGTTGATTAGTACATATAAGCACATTAGAATCGATCTTTTTAAATAAAGATTAACTAATATTTGATTGCGAATATATCTTAGTTCACTGTATATTACTTTTCCTAAAGATGGGTTTTAGCTTTTTTCCCATAAAATCTTTCCAGAGCGCTGCAGTTAACTTCATTCATCTCCCTTGCTATGTATAACAAATATGTAGAAATATTAAAATTTCTAGAAGTGGAGTTTTTGGTCAAAAGATATGGGCATTTATAAATAGGTCATATTTTCTGAGTGCCTTTTATAAATAATTTTAACAACCCACACTGTAATCAACAGTATATGAGTACAACAATGACTGACTATTCCCTCATATCCTCACTATTACTACAAAACATGAAAATCTATGCCCAGCTGAGAGTTGAAAATAGCATCTAGTTTATATTTACTTGTAAGTGAAGTTGAGACTCCTTTAGTATGTTTATGAGCTACTTTTATTCCTATGAACTGTTGATTCACATCGTTTATTAGGTTGTATGAGTTCCATTAATCTCAATGCCAGCCTTATTAGATATCAAAGAACCATATATGCTGTGGTTTCTTTCTTATAGTTCTACATTATTCTTGTTTTGTTCACATCAATCTCTATGCCTATTTTTGCTCCAGTTCCACACAGCTTTAATCTGTATGTTTTATGTTATATCAAGTGAGGCAAATTTCCTTTCATTTTCCTTCTTTGCAGTTACGTCATGGAAGTCCTTCAGGAAATCCTTAATATCATGACTAACCTTAATATTTTAAAAACTCAAAGTTATGTGGCACTTTTTCATAAGTAGAGATTTCCCTCTATACTTTTCTGACTCATCTGCATTAGTCCATTATTACTTGCTTTTCTCAGGAAGAGTGAAAAATATTGGGGAAAATCCAAATTACCTTAAAAATTGAACAAACATCTGCTATCAGCTAGCTCAACAGGCAGTTACATAGTGCTCTGCTGTCCTCTTTGGAGTCAGACAAACATGGGTTTAAATTCCAGCTGTACTATTGATTTAACAACTTAGCAACAAAGAGGAAAGTGCATCATTTCTTAGGATCAGGTTCCTTATCAGCAAAAGGGAGCTCTAATATCTTGCTTGTAAAACAAAATATGGGTGTGAAGGCAGTATCAAATACTGGTTAAAGGCTCATATCTTGAAGACAGACATCCTTGGGTCAAATTCTGGTTCCAGCTCTTATTACTCTGAGCTTGTATAAGTCACTAAGTCAAAATCTTATGTCTAATGACTTCTAGCTCTGTGATCACGGTAAGGACTGTGTTCTCTAGCACCTTAATTTCCTCATTTGTAAATCGGGAATAGTAACTAAATGAATGAATAACTCAAAAGTATTTAGAACAGGGCATAACGCTACTCAGTAAGTGTTAACTCTATTACTATTTGGCACTTATTTGGCATTTAAACAAACAAAAAAAAATCAACACGTTAACTTCTACCCGGGAAAGAAGGGCTCCTCGTACTTGGAAGGAAGGTGCATCTGTGATCTACAGACTCTTTGACCTAGAAGCCTGAGGAGATACCATGTGAGCAAAATCGAATGCTCTAGTCTCTTCTTGGACTTCAAATGAAACCCACCTATTGTATTTTCTTTCCAATATTAGAGGGCTGAAATTAAGCAAGGTGCATATTGTATTTTATCTTTCCAAAGTCATTACAAAGAGAATTGCATGTGTGTATTTGTATGTATGTGAGTGTATGTGTGTGTGTGTGTGTGTAACAGAGATAGATAGATAGATAGATAGATAGATAGATAGATAGATAGATAGATAGATAGATAGATAGATAGATAGATAGATATAGATAGACCCCTGTATTTAGCCAGATCACAGAGTTGATATTCATAAAAGGATGAGGATAAATGACAATTTGGATACTTAAAATTTGTTTTTATTCTGGCTTACTCTGAAAGCAGCTAAAAAGAAGTATGCTTTATAAAGCTACCATACAGGTGGTTTTCCCAGCTACCATTTCCACCCTCAGTTTCATGGAGCTGTGCCAAAGTATAGTGGTCTCCAATCTCCATTGCAGTGCTCTCATTCCACTAAGTCAGAAAACCTCTGGACTCATATCAGCAAAGCACTAATTTGTGGATTCATCTCAGCACCCAAGTATTTAAACAATAACTGAAAATAAATCTGTCACTGGGCCACATAAAAGCATCAGACTTACTGCTAGGGTTACAGGCCTTGAATCCCTTGCTTTGCCAGAACAGGGTTACTCTTTCCTTCTCTGCACTCGTGCTATGGTGACTAGAAGTCTCTCCTTTATGTTCACCTATGGGTTTCCTGTGGCCAGGCCAACCACAGTTCACCACAACTTCGTGCCCTAGCACACAGTCAATGTGCTGTTTCACAGCAAGAATCCCAATCAAATAACTATGAACAAAGCTCGTTGTGTAGGTTGCTCCTATACTTACTTATAAACTTAAAACAGAAAAGAAAAAAATATTGCTGAACTTGCCTCTCTTCATAGTGTTGACCTCCAAACCTGACCCATCAGAAATGCAACATCCATTCCCTTTGGTCTAAATGTTTCAGAACCTATGTGACTAAACAGGGCGCCTTGTCAGAATTGCCTTTGCCACAGAACTCACCCCTGGGTATTGTCTGTGATTATTTTGAAAACACTAGAGGCTTGACTCATTTGGAGAATGTTCACTATGGGATTTCCTTAACAGGGTGACAGAATAGCTGAACCAAGAGCACATATACATGGTTAAAACAAGACTTTTTTTTTTTTTTTACATTTGTTAATGGCCTATCTACTGACAATAAAATTTCTGCATTGCATCTGATATTCATTTTATTTAAAATTTCAGAGGTTTCGTATTTTAATATATTTCACTTAGAAATATTATTAATAGTATATCAAAGTTCAAAAGTGAGACTACCATCAGATGGATTATAATACCCAATCTAAATGTAAAGTAAGTTATTGTCTACAAGTACTACCACATGACGATTTTTGGATCAGCTGAATATGTACATATAGGATAGACATTCTGGGCTGTAAAAACAATGTTATCAACCTATTCCAAAAGAAGTCACTCCATAAAGTTCAAAATCTTAGGAAAAGTGATTCAAAGACACTCTGAAAATAGAATATGAAAAATCAGAAATTTTTATAAGGATATCAAAATGTCTTATAGAAATTAAGGGCAAAAATGCAGATAGTTAGGAAAGAAAACTGACTCCAAATTCTAATAAGAACTTGTTTTCTGTCACCTGCCTCCTTCCCTTCTATATGTCTACTCCTTTCTTTTGTCTTTATTTTTCCAAACTACATGGTCAAAGAGATGGTCATTGACTCCTAAATCATGCCAATTACAAAAACAAAACCCAAGAGTAAAAATAATTGGTTTAATTTGGGCCAGGAACATACTCCCCTCAAATCCAATCAACTGTGTGAATGGATTGGAGAGTGTAGGAGCATACTATTAAAAAAAGAAATAGAAGTCACAGCAGGTAAGGATTAATGGAAAGACAAAACAAGAGATATACACCATTTTATTATTATGGACCTGCTTTCAGTCATAACCTCTAACCTTACTTGTCACCTCTACTACTATACCCTTTCAAGAAACCCATGCCCCCCTCCAAACAAAAACCTACCTGCTATATTTTAAAACAAAATATAATTAGGACTGTATCTGTCCAGTGTGTCTGATCTTACTTTTAGAATACAAGTTTCTTCAGAAATCTCCCTTTGCTCATGTGCAGTGTCCTGAAAGATATTAAAATGTCACTGCCACAGTCACATGAATCATTGACTATTATAGTGCAAAGGTCAACATTATCTTTTAAACAAAACATGGCAGACACTTATAGATTTCATGGCTTGAGTTCCTATTTACTGGAGTCATCATCTGAATATACTGAAAAGGGAACCAAAAGAAAGATTTCACCCTACACAAACCTTTATGTATATTTACACAGTCCCTTCCGGTGGCTATTACCACTGCTCTGAATATGGCCTTCATTGAAGATCCAGAATCATCATTTCTTTTGCAAAGTTCCTTCACATGCTTATGTAATTTTTTTCCAGGTTTACAAACCTAAGTCATTCAGTATATCTGGAATATTTAAGTGAGGTTTCGGTGGAGGGTCTAAAGTGGTGTCAAGAGAGTTGAGAGAGAGTTTCTAAAGGGCTGATCAATGGAGAATCAGAAGGCAATCTAATTGGATAGGTTGGTGTTTATCAAGAGTAAATCCATTTATGCTTCATTAATCACATTTCACAAATAAAAATAAGTATTTTAGAACTTCCATTAAGATTCCATAAAGAATTAATGTAATGTCAAACCCCTAAAAATTTTAGGGCTATTAAATCAAATACTCATGCCAAAAGTTCTGTCTGAAGTAAGTGACTGACCCTATCAACATGTGTGAATTCATTAAGACTAATTATCAAGTCTGCTCTAGACACCACTATATCCCCAGTACTTAGCCTGTGCTCTGGTAAATAGTAGATACTTAATAAAATCTGTTGAACAAATAAATTAGCAAACACAAGACATAAGATAGATAGTTAAAATAAATGTAATGAGGGAGAACGGTGACTTTAAAGAATCTACTCATTAAATCGTGAACTTTATTTATAATTGTGGTTCTTAGAACTAGCCTGTTGAAGGGTAGTTTGCTGCGCTTGGAAGCAGAAGCAAATATGATTTACTTGACAAAGCAAATCTATTTTTCTGGTGATTTTCTGAGGCACATGGAGTGACGCAGGGAACATTCTGGACTAGGATCTCAGCGACTATCTTTTGGCTCCCCCTAGGGTATGAACTAGAGAAGTAAAACTGCCAGAGGTTTTGAGTTCTGGGGGAAAATGTATAATGAAGTGTAGAATAAAATGCATGAAATGTAATGTAATAGTTGAGTCCTGAATGAGTTATTAATAAAATCCCGGGGGTTGCTGTAGTGAGCCAGGGTATTTAATGAGATTAAAAGGCAAAAGGATGCATGGTGGCCAAAAACTCTCCACAAGGGAGGATTTTAAAATGTGACTCAGTCGGAAGTTACATGTATTCTCCCCCAAAACCATGTAGCAAATGAGGATAAGAGAAAATAAAAGCCCTTTTACAAGAATCATTAGGGAAAGAGGGTGGGGGGTCAAGTACATAGTGATGGAAGGAGAACTGACACTGGGTGGTGAGCATACAATGCAATATATCAATGATGTATTATAGAAATGTACACTTGAAACCTACATAATTTTACTAACCAATGTCACCCCAATAAATTTAATTTAAAAAGAATCATTAAAAACAAAGAAGAGCAAGCAGTGATTTAGTCAAATGGCATTTGCCCTCTTTGTTTCTAATTCTAACAAAATATAGTATTTAACAAAAGTAACTGAATTACTCTAAGTTTTTGAGGACCTACTTATGTATTAGATTGTTTGCTAAATTAATTCATTTATGTTTTATCATTTAATCTTCCTACAACTCTGGTTGCCAGGTATTAATATCTACAGCAACATAATTCAATGTTTTAACCCACACTTGTTTTTGTATTACAAAATAATGGTTGAAGGTTTTGAACCCAGGTCTCTTATTTCAGAGCCAGTTCTTTCTTCCAGATGTGTTGTTCGGATTTATAGTTGCAGCCTTGACAACTTAGTAACCTCTTAGAGAATAACTATCTTTTCACAAACAAGTCCTTAATGGGTCTTTAAGGCACTTTCTAAGCTCATTTAGTGGAAGATTTTCTATTTTGCTTTATTTATGTTACAAATACGTGTAATGTACAGTTCAAAGATCTTACACAAAAGAAGAAAAAAGGAAATTGTCAATTTAATTTGCACAGCTTCTACCCACAATATGGCCTTCAAAATAAAAGTTGGTATGACGCTACATAATGTTTACAAACTATTCTTACTCGGGCTACTGATTGCCACTTATTTTCCATAGGGAGTTAATCTGTAACATAACTGGTATGAAATATGATCTGGACTTTCTAAGGAAGAGAGTTAAATATTATTTAAAAACATCTATAAGATTCAGAATGATTTATAGAAATAGTGTACATCTGTTGGTTGAATGCTAAGCTTCCAAGTCCCCTTCCCTTTCCTCAAACTGTAGCTAATTTTCATTGTGACTCATTGAAAACTGACTATAATCAAGCTCCAAATTCTAGTCCATGTGAATTTGGCTAAGTTTGTCAGCAAATTCCATTTTCCTGACTAAAGTGATTTATTAAGGGCTGGAAATGTACTTTCACCAGTACAGTAAGAGGGAATGTTGAGGCTTTGTGTAGATCTACCTAAGGAATCTCTACCTATCTGAGCCATCCATTACTCGGAAGCTAAAGCATGTGAACTGGTTCAGAATATGGTAAGAGGAAATAAGGACTTACAGTAACAAATCCTGAAACTTGAAGTTACTGAATGAAGTAGATAAGACAAAGAGTAGTAAGAACCCCTCCTCTTCCTCAACAAAAGAACTTGGTGACCCTCTGTGTTAGTAAAACAGCTATGAATCTCTGATCTATTGTACATTGGGACTTAGATTTTGTGTCACCTAAGTCTGCGACATTATGGTTGAAGAAGAAAAATGTCACAGTGTCTGAGTGTGTTGGATAATTCTGCAGCTTTAGGACAGGTCCTGAAAGATGCAAGGCTTTCTTTTCTAAAGTCAGCCCACCTAAAAGCAGAAAATAAAATAAAAAAATTTAAAAAACGCAGCTTTGCTAAAAGAAGCTCCTTTTGCCTGTGGGCTGAAAAAAGTATGACCAAAATTCTGAACATCTGTAGCTTTGCTGGGCCACAAAAAACAAGTTGTATACATCAAAGGAAAGTTTTGGCAAAGTTATATCAGATAGCTTTTGGTGCATAGAAGATTTGAGAGGCAGTAAGATTAGAGCCCATGGCAAACCTGACACCATGTCCTACCTACAAACCCAAACCCTCATTTAGAAATGTTTTGTGTTTTTTTTGAAGTTCCTCATTTTTTATTAAATTTACTGTGGTGAAGTTGGTTAATAAAATTATATAGGTTTCAACTGTACAATTCTATAATACATCAACTATATGCTGAATTGTATATTCACCATCCAAAGTCAAATCTCCTTCTGTCAGCATTTATTTCACCCTTTTTATCTTCTTCTACTTCTCTCCTTCCCCTTTTCCCTCTGGTAACCACTAAACTGTTATCTGTGTCTATGAGTTTTTGCTTCTTTGTCTTGCTCATTTGCTGCTTTTAGTTTTATATCCAACATACGAATGTAAAGATGATGGTTCTCAATTTTTTTCGGTCTGACTTATTTCACTTAGCATGATAATCTCAAGATCCATCCATGTTGTTGCACATGGCAGTATTTCATTTTTTCTTATGGCCGAGTAATATTCCATTGTATATATGTACTACATCTTTTTTATCCAAGCATCTATCAAAGGACACTTTGGTCGTTTCCATGTCTTGGCCACTGCAAATAATGCTGCAATGAATACAAGGGTACATATACGTTTACAGATAGATGTTTTCAGAGTTTTTGGTAGATTCCCAGGAGAGGGATTGCTGGGTCATATGGTAATTCTATTCTTAATTTTTTGAGGAACCTCCATACCATTTTCCATAGTGGCTGTACGAATCTACATTCCCACCAGCAGTGTTTGAGGGTTCCTTTTTCTCCACAGTCTCTTGAACACTTGTTATTATTTGTCTTATTGATAATAGCCATTTTCACAGATGTGAGGTGATATCTCATTGTGATTTTTATTTGCATTTCACTAATAGTGAAGTTGAGCATCTTTTCATGTCTATTAGCCATTTGTATGTCTTCTTGGGAGAAGTGTCTGTTCAGGTCCTCTGCCCATTTTTTTAATTGGATTATTTGTCTTTTTGTAGAGTTGGACGAGTTCTTTATATATTTTGAATATTAACCCTTATCAGAGATGTGTTTGCAAATGTCTTCTGCCATTCAGTTGGTTGTCTCATTGTTTTGTTGATGGTTTCTTTTGCTGTGCAGAAGCTTTTTTAGTTTGATAGTTCCATCCATTTACTTTTGCTTTTACTTCCCTTGCCTTTGAGGTCAAATTCATGAAGTCCTAAGAACAAGGTCCATAAGTTTAGTATCTATGTTTCCTTCTATGCAATTTATTGTTTCAGGTCTTATATTCAGGTCTTTGATCCATTTTGATTTAATTTGGTGTGTGGTGACAGATAGCAGTTTAGTTTCTTTCTTTTGCATGGGCTTTCCAATTTTCCCAGCACCATCGAAGGGGCTTTTTCTCTCCTTTGTATGCTTTTGGCTCCTTTATTGAAAATTACTTAAACGCAGATATGTGGGTTTATTTCTGGGGTTCTTAATTCTATCCCATTGGTCTGTGTATCTGTTTTTTTGTCAATACCATGCTGTTTTGATTATTGTCACTTTATACTATAATTTGAAGTCAGGAAGTGTGATACCTCTAGCCTTGGGGTTTTTTTCGTTTGTTTGTGTGTTTGTTTTTTCAGGAGTGCTTTGGTTTTTCAGGGTCTTTTGTGATTCTATACAAATCTGAGGATTTCTTCGTTCTATTTCTTTGAAAAATGCCTTTGGGATTTTGATGGGTATTAAATCTGTATATTGCTTTGGGTAATATGGCCATTTTAACTCTTTTGATTCTTCCAATCCATGAACATGGAATATCTTCCCATTTTTTTGTGTCTGCTTCAATTTCTCTTAATAATGTCTTGTATTTTACAGTGTAAAGGTCCTTCACATCCTTTGTCCTAGATATTCCTAGATATCCTAGATATCCTTATTCCTAGATATTTTACTCTTTTTGTGGCAATAGAAAAAGTAATATTTTTTCATTCCTTTTTCTGAAATTTCATTGTTAGTATAATATATAAGAATGCAATGGATTTTTGTACATTGATTTTGTATCCTGCAACTTCACTGTATGTGTTTATTGTTTCTAATAGCTTTTTCGTGGAGCCTTTAGGGTTTCCTGTACAAAGAATTATGTCATCTACAAAAAGTAACAATTTGACTTCTTCATTTCCAATTTGGATGCCTTTTGTTTCTTTCTCTTGCCTGATTGCTCTGGCTAGGACTTCCAATACTATGTTGAATAACAGTGGTGAAAAGGGGCAATTTTGTCTTGTTCCTAATCTTAGAGGAAAAGCTTTCAGTTTTTCACCATTAAGTATGATATCAGCTGAGGGTTTGTCATATATGGCCTTTATTATGTTGAGGTACATTCTTTCTTTACCCATAATATCTAGTGTTTTGATCATAAATGGATGTTGTATCTTGTCAAATGCTTTTTCTGCATCTATTGATAGGATCATATGATTTTTATAAACAAAATCAGAAATAAAAAAGAAGTTATGACAGATACTACAGAAATACAAAGATCATACAAGAATGCTGTGAAAGACTATATGCCACCAAATTCAGTAACCTAAAGGAAATGGACAAATTCTTAGAAATACACAACCTTCCTAGATGAATCACAAAGAACCAGAAAATCTAAATACACCGATCAACAAGCAAATTGAAACAATCATCAAAAACTTCCCAAAAGCAAAAGTCCAAGATGAGATAGATGGCTTCTCTTGCGAATTCTACCAACATTCAAAGATGATTTAATACCTGTCCTTCTCAAAGGGTTCCAAAACCTAAAGAAGATGCAATACTCCTAACTCATTTTATGAAACCAACATTACCCTGATACCAAAACCTAGTAAGGATAACACAGAAAAGGAAACTATAGACCAATATCTCTGATGAATACAGATGCAAAAATCCTAAACAAAATACTAGCAAATCAAATACAACAATACATTAAAAGATTACACATCATGATCAAGTGGGGCTCATTCCAGGGGTGCAAGGGTGGTTCAACATCCTCAAATCAATCAATGTGATACACCATATTTAGACATTTTGAAGACAGAGAGGGAAAGGAAAGGAGGGAAGGAGGAAGATTGGGAGGGAGACTAAATAAAAGAAAATTACTTCTTGAAGGTGTATAGAAGTCAGGGTCTATTTTAGTAGTTTCTCCCCACCTAATCTACTGAATAGGAGAATACAAATGGTAGATTACAACACAGCCATGGGCAGGGATAGAAACTAAGGCTGATAATTTGCTTACCAAAATTCATAGGCCTGAATCCAGATTCAAATGTTACAATTAAATGATATCTTTCCAGCTATGGTTTCTAGCACACATAATTGTCTCAAATAAAATAGATGTGACACTTAATATTAAATTTTAAGGAAGTGGTTTTGAAATGGAGACTCGAATTCTGGCAAATAATTACCTGTGATTATTCATCTCCCGAAGTGATGCTCACAGGCTAGAATTTGCACTGAGTGACTAGGGTCTGTTGGTACTTGATAGATATGGTCTCCATTCGATGCACCTCCCAGATGGAATCATGAAAAATAATGTATAAGTGGGAGTGCCCTAGAACAAACTAAGCAGTAGCAACCGAGGAACTCCTTCTACAGCAGGTAAAAGAGACTCTTTTATTCCTAAGGAGTAGCACATTAGAAGCTTCATGGATGAGATACTTGAGTATATTGTTGCCATTCTTCTATTTTCAAATGGAAGTTTTCATTGCAGTTATCTTTTTGCTGTCATTGACAACCAAATATGCCCTAACTCTTCTATAAATTAAACTAAATATAGAGTTTTATTCAGAGGACTTTGTGTACCAACCAAATCTTTCAATTTTCTTGAGGAAAAGAACTGGGACTTTTTTTTTTTTTTTTTTTGATGATGTGATAGGTGGTTTGAAATGTCATATAAAATATTTTGAATCACTGTCTTGGTACCAAGACTATACAAGCATAAAATCATTTTTCATGTTTTTACACTGTGGCAATTTTTATTATCTCTGTGTTAAAGCCATTATCAAAGTAACACACAAGATTTCCATTGGTTATCTGTGCTTTATGAAATGTAAAAAGGTGAATAATCTATACTTCTTTATCTGTCATATATTTTTCCAGGGAAGTATTACCCCATGTATATTCTGAGAAGCATTAGATATATAATCAATTCCTTAAAAATGGGAGACTCCTCATCAAAGAAATTTGAGTAACCTTGCATACAATTAATTTTTGTGTGTGTGTGTAGCACCACCATACTAAATAAACTATTAAACCTTGTTAGAAGCCTTAATTTTTAAAAAGTTATTAAATTTCAATCAACTGTAAATGTTTTAAATTTTCATTATAATTTCTTCTTGACTGTTGAGTTACTTAGAAGTATTTTTTTTTAATTTGCAAATTATAGACTATACATTGAGAGGTATAGATGTAGACATAAAATTTTAAAATATCATAATTGCATGTACTCATAAAAGATCACCATTCTTAAAGAACATAAAGACTGAAGAAGACAAATATAATACCTATGTAGTATCAAATGCAGAATAGAAAGTAATAATGATACGTATTTTAAAAATTAAAATGTTCCACAAAGTAGAAGAAATTATGAAATTTACAAACTAGATATATGAATTCATGTTATTTAATAAAATTTCAATTATTAATAGAACTAATTGCTAATGTCAAATAATGTGAGCTTCATTTAGACTTCTGAAATATATTTATTTGTAATACTTTCTTCAGAATTTTATCTCTATATTTAAATATTGAGACATATTTCTTACCCTTTAATATTTTATAGCAACCTATACATAAAATGAAACTAAATATATAAAACAAGTAGGATTGTCAGGGAAGGCTCCTAGATAATGTTTGACAATGAAATTATTCCTTTTCTATAAAAGCTACTACAGCACAAAGAAAGTCATTTTAAAACAGCAATTTTGTAGCAGATGTTTCCTTTTGGAAAGTCTTACTTCTTGTAATCCCCAAATTTCATGTGTTTGGCATTAGTAAGTAGCAATAGAAATACCTTTAACCATAGAAAAACTGATGGTTATCACTATAACGGTTAATCTGTAAAAATATTGGTCTTCAATAGTCATCAGTAACCTATTTAGAAACTCGTATTGTATTTGAGAAACAAACTGATAATGACCAAATTGATCACTGATTAATATAGAAGCACATATATTAATATAGAACCAATACTGTTCTTTGTAAAAAATCATCCATATCATGAGCCCAAATGAGATTTCAATCACAACCTAAGACAAGGAATTGGTAGTTTATGCCAGACTCTGCTGAAGTTTTATATGGAATGAGCTACAAGCTTCATATAAGTTATCATCTAAACACCTCTAATCACTTTCCTATTTAGATCTAACATGCATATCTGAAATTAATTTGATATTAAGATAACTAAAATGTGACCATGCATTGGACAATATTCAATTAATAAATTATGTAATTTTAACTCTGCATTTCTAACACTAAATGTCTATATAAAAAGCTAGAAAGATAACAATGTTCCATACTGAAAAAAATAAGAGATTTCGGGTACTCTGTGAAGTACATCTATCATGGGGACAAAGATTATCTTAGCGTGCAAATGTTAAAAAAAGGAAACCTGTTAGACAAACATGGGTATTCCAAAGCTATAGAATCTCAGGATATGTAATGGAATACTATTGACTAATTGACTAGTCTGGAATATAGCACCAGCTCTGCACATGACAAAGGGATGATGAAATCCTGATTTCAAGAAACGGAGTATAGAAGGCAGAAAGTTTATGGATAAATATTTTCATATTTTTGGGGTGGCTACCCACGAGAGGGATTGCTGGGTCATATGGTAATTCTTTTTTTAAATTTTTTGAGGAATCTCCACACTGCCTTCCATAGCAGCTGTACCAATCTGCATTTACATGCTCTGATGTTCATTACAGCTTTATTTATGGTGGCCAAGACATGGAAACAACCAAAGCATCCTTTGATAGGTGAATAAAGAAGTTGTGGTATAAATACACAGTGGAATACTATTCTGCCATAAGAAAGACGAAATAGTGCCGTTTGCGATAACATGGATGAATCTTGAGATTATAATGCTAAGCAAAATAAGTCAGACAGAAAAAGTTGAGAACCATATGATTTCACTTACATGTGAAATATAAAACTGAAAACAATAAAGGAACAAGACAAACAAATGAACAAATGAAACAACTCATAGACACAGACAATAGTTTAGTGGTTACCAGACGGTAAGCGGGGAGGAGAGGTGGTAGTTGAGGGTAAAAGGAATCAAATATATGGTGATAGGAGAAGTGACTCTGGGTGGTGAACACACAATGTGATTTATAGATGATGTATTACAGAATTGTACACCTGAAATTAAATTCCATTTATGTAACTATGGAAATCTATGTAACTTTACTAGAATGCCCAAATTAATCTGGTTCAGATCTACCTCTATATAGCCATTCCTTTTCTGTGTAAAAACCATGTTGTCTCAGAAATTATTTTTTAAATGCTGACTGGTTTAAGAAATGTTTTTTATTCCATTTGGTCTTTCCTGGATCAAATGTACCACAATCCTAGTAATTCCTGGCAATTAGAAGGTTCATTCCCCTCTTCGGAGGACTGAGGAATATAGAAAGGTAATTGGAAGAGTCTTTCATGATACCTCTTTTAACTACTTCACTCCAATTAATAGTCCTTTGCATTAGTTATCCAGAACATTTTTCATATTAACCTTACTTGTATTAAAATACCAAACAAAAATGTCAGAGCAAGTGTTAAGATTTTTCACTCAAGATAAGCTTTGAGACATGTATATAAATCCATGTCACATTGTAGAGTGTTTCATATTATTTTGGGTAAACAGTGCATTTTTTATTGTGTATTAGTCATTCTCAACTAATCTTTACATAGCCTTATGTTAAAATAATACTGTTAATTTTACTGAGAAGAGGAATTTGAATTGAGTCTATTCCACTAACAATTTTAATTTAATGATAGTGTCCACCTCTTAAAACTGCAACATGTCTGCATCTACTTCAGATGTTCCATGTACCTTTGGCTTTCTGCTTCTGTGCTTTTCTGATCCTTCAGAAGAGTGGGATGCCTCTGGTAACCCATTCTAAATTCACACAGGCACAGGTAGTGCTGCAAAGGAGATGGGAGGGATCTTCCTGGCATTAATAATGGGGGATAGGAATTGTTCAATACTCCTCTTCAGTCCCTCACACAGACTATTTGAAGTATCTTCTCTGTAGGTCTTTAGAAGACCCTGACAAGACAGGGCAGTTGTCCACAGAGGTAAACTTTGAAAATTCACCATATTAGCATTTCCTCTTACTTGTTTAATTATTCCCAGTCCTTCATTTTTATTTCTTGAGATAAAGTTCCAAACTAAGCTTATTTGTATATAAGCTTGTCTCAGGTTCTGCTTTCTTAGGAGAAGTTAAGCTAAGACGGTATCCTGATTGACAGAGTGGGGCAAATAAGTGAGCAGCTCTATGTACAAAATATTGGATGGACAGGTATTCTTTTACTTGAGTATCTACCTGTTTCATAAATATTGTAGGGTCCTTCCACCAACATACCCAATACACGAGGCCTTTCAATTAAGTTCGTGAACTGGTTGCAATGCTGTTGCTAACCTTTTTTTGATATCAGAGGGATTATTCATTATGAATTTGTAACAATTGGACAAACAGTTAACCAAATTTACTATTTGGAAGTGCTAAAAAGGCTGCTTGAAAAAGTTAGACGATCTAAACTTTTCACCAACAATTCATGGCTCTTGCATCACGACAATGCACTATATCACACGACACTGTCTGTGGGGGAGTTTTTAGCTATTAAATAACTGTATTGGAACACCCTCCCTAATCACCTGATCTGGCCCCCAACGACTTCTTTCTTTACCCAAAGATAAAAGAAATGTTGAAAGGAAAACATTTTGATGACATTCAGGACATCAAGGGTAATACGACGACAGCTCTGATGGCCATTCCAGAAAAAGAGTTCCAAAATTGCTTTGAAGAGTAGACTAGGCACTGGCATCAGTGCACAGCTTCCCAAGGGGAGTACTTCAAAGGTGACCACAATGATATTCAGCAGTGGGGTATGTAGTACTTTTTCTAGGATACTCGAGTTCGCAAACTTAATTGTCCGACCTGGTAAGAGGTACAATAGTGGCTTCCAAGATCTGGCTTTTAGTAATCCTAAAGCCATTGCTTAAAGGAGATGTGTGATGAGCAATTATAGAAGCAGCTACTCAGATGAATGTAGGACAAATTTGTTGAGCCAGTGGTGAACAAGGTACTGAATCTCTGGTTTTGTCACAGTTTTGTTACACACACACACACACACACACACATTACTTGATATTACTTTGTTTTGTTTTGCATAACACCACAAATAGTTATAAAGACATCTGTGGAGTGAGAGTGCACTGTCTGTTCTGACAGAAACAGTCAAGCATAGCTGTTGCTTCATAACATATGCACCTTGTTTAAAGAAAACCATGTTTGCCAGAAAGCAAGCACTTTCGGGTTCTCATTGCCCCAATATTTTATGTGGAAAACATGTGACAGACATTTGACTACAAGCTTATGGATATCAACTTCCCCTCCAGCTTAAGATCTGAAATGGATACTAACTTGCCAATGAACATTCCAGAGCACTAACCTGGTGGTAACTCTTCACTGTTCATTGGTGCAGCCAGAATTTTCTGTTGCTCCCATTGGAGGGTAACTCGTGGTCTAGATAAAACTCAATTAGTCAGGGATGAACAACTAATAAAATTCATCAAAAACAATAATATAAGATTTATAGACGTAGTCTATGACAAGACTTATTGCCCTAACTTTCCCCTGAGACTACTGGCCTCCCCATAGATAAGGCTGCTTGCCCTTAGTCTTTGAGGGATGAGGTCGTGCCATCCACTGTGGTGTAGCTCATCATTCTGGTCTCGGGATGTGATGTACTGACTCCCCCTGTTCAAGGATATCTGTTTTATGTCTCTCCTATGGCCTCTGGATGCAAAAGTCCAAACACTCAGCCTTACCAAGATTTCATCTGGTTTGTTAGGGTATTTGGAATCTTCACAACATTTTTTTTTTTAAAGTTTATTGGGTTGAAAATGGTTAGTAAAGTTACACAGGTTTCAAGTGTACAATTCTGTAATACATCATCTATATATCACATTGTGTGTTCACCACCCAGAGTCAGTTCTCCTTCTATCACCATATATTTGATCCCATTTACCCTCATCTACCAATTAGAAAATGGGCAGAGGACCTAAATAGACATTTCTCCAAAGAGGACATACAGATAGCAATAGACATATGAAAACATGCTCAACATCACTAATCATCAGAGAACTAAAAATAAAAACCACAATGAGATATCGAGAAGACAAATAGTAACAAATACTGGAGAGGCTGTGGAGAAAAAGGAACCCTCATACACTGTTGGTGGGAATGCAGACTGGTGCAGCCACTATGGAAAGCAGTGTGGAGGTTCACAATATTTTTTAACACATTCAACTCTGAGCTATTTTTCCCAGAGCATTCTGGGTGTGTCATTATCCCATCCACACCAATATCACACTTTGATATTAATAATGTACCTCCTAAACTCCCCCTTTTTGAGGGGCACCTGCACACTTCTAGGATTCTGTCCTGAGAAATACACACAAGCATCCTTTTTTTCCCCCATTTAAAACATCCTTGATCATAAATAAAAAGTGCCTTGACTTTCAGCAAACAGTTTCTGCTATGCACTAAAAGCCAAAAATTGAATTTTCTTCTAGACTAAGACAAACTATCCTGTGAGGCAATAATAGTCATGGCCAAGTTTTAATGTTGGATGTTTCGTAGGGGAAAACAATTACTAAGTTCAAATGGACAATCTTTCAGACTCTTCTGATACAAGTGCTAGGAAATGTGTTCATGCTAGGAATATATCACTGCACAAAATAAGCACAGTTTTTCACAGAGATTTACATTTATACCATGGGTTACTTCTTGTTCTCAGAGGAAGAAAAGTCCCTTCCATTGCACATTGAAAATGAACGAGAGATAAGCCATAACTAGGATATTAACATAACATAGGTAGGATATTGAACATATTACACATGATTAAAGGTGAGTTTGTGTTTAATTTAATGGGACAATAGAATTAAAAGTATCTTTTATTTTCATAAGTTCTTATCCTTGACTGAAAAGCACCTGATATAAATATATGTACATGCATAAATTTATGTATATACATGTGTATTCCATTAAATTTCTAGTAGTAGAATGAAAAATTCAGTGTATTTGCTTTTTTGTACTACAAACTTTTTTTATTTTTGTATTTTAAACATGCTATTTTTTATTTTATTTATTTTTATTAAATTTATTGGTGTGACATTGGTTAGTAAAATTACATAGGTTTCAAGTATACATGTCTATAACACATCATCTGTATATTGCATTGTGTGTTTACCACCCAGAGTCAGTTCTCCTTCCCATTGTGTGTTTACCACCCAGAGTCAGTTCTCCTTCCATCACCATGTATTTGACTCCCTTTACCCTCTTCAATGTCCGCCCATACTCCTTATCTTCTGGTAACCATTAAACTGTCTTTTGTGTCTATGAGTTTTTGTTTGTTTGTCTTGTTCATTTGTTGCTTTCAGTTTTATATCCTACATATGAGTGAAACCACATGGTGCTTTACTCTTTCTGCCTGACTTATTTCGCTTTGCATGATAACCTCAAAATCCATGCATGATGTCAAAGCTGTGCGGTTGTGGTCAAGGGTGTGTACTTTGGAATCCAATGTATTTACTTCTTGATTTTTGTGGCCACAGTTCTGATATATAGAGACCATTTCAAGATCAGTAGAATAATGAGTAACGCAAATAGCAATGACCTCAAATAGATTTTTTCTAAAATTATCGAGTAACCATGACCTTGTTTGATGATGTAATTCCAAGAAGTATGTCGATATTCCTTCCGAATATTACTAAAAGCCTGGGCCACTTTAAAAATGTTGAGAAATTTATCTCCACAAGTATAACAGTCCCAATTTCTAAATGTGGTCACTATTTAATTGTATAAAACTGGACAAATCATGGACTGGATACATAAATGATAGCACAATATTCAATGTAATATCATTCAACTATTATAAAAATAAATCTGAGTTACACCTTTAAGTCAGCCAGGAAGAGACATTCAACATTAAATGAAGATGGAATTAATAATGTGTGATACATATTGTCACACATAGTAAATCTGATATTCACATATCAATGCTAAAAGTTTTGTTAATCTTTACCCTTTTTTGAAATGTGAAAATTGCTAAAATTTAAATAATCTTAGAAGCTAGTATCTTTAAATTGTCCTCTTTAGACTACAGTCTGCTGCCTTAGATGTGTAAATTATTATTATTATTATTATTATTATTATTATTATTATTATTATTTTGAATGCTTTGCTACCTTCTTGAAGGAAAATGGCATAATGTGCACCACCATTTTTCTCCACTTATTAACTTTATTTAAAATGGATTTGTGGCAAAAATAAAAGCACTTCCAGAACCAGTTTATTTGTTACATTCATTCTCAGCAAGCCAACGGTCCAGTTATCTATGGTCATTTCCCATGTGACACACTGAGTGTCTTTGTCTACTGACAACTGTGGCCAATGCAGTACACTTGCTGTTTTATTGCCACATCCTATGCATTTCAAAACCACTGTTTTTTTTCTGATAAACAAAGTCTAATAATTCCAGTCCTTTCTAGTTGGACAACTTAAAAACAGTACAATGTGAATGAGAAAAAAATACTTCCCTAAGATGAAAGTTGAGAGCTATTATCAAAAATCATTGAATAATGAGACTGGTTCACTGCCTGCTGCTGTGCTAAGAGGACCGCTTATACCAATGATGCACAAGAATTGTACATGTGAAACCTATATAATTATATTAACCAACATCACCACAATAAATTTAATAAAACAACATTGATTAAAGTTCTCCACAGGCTTATTGAGGCTAGAGGCAGTTTTGATAAGGCTCAGAGTAGCTTTCTACAAAATGATTCTACTGTTGTCTCACAAGCGAATGAGTAAGGGAGAATGGCAAGGAAAGCAGACATCTCTGTACACACACATCTATCTACCCAGACGTTTTTTTCCTGGTAAACTTAGTTACACTCTTCTGGGAGCTGTTCTCAGGGGTATGACTAATTGCAAAGAGAAAGCTCTCCTCTGACAATAACTATTCAAGAAGTATGAAAGTGCTGCATGATTTTCTTACCACAAGAGATACTCCCTTTGTTTTTTGATACGAGGATCCATGAGGGATCAAGCAAGGGTTTTAATGTTTTTCTTTAACATTTACATCTGTCAAAATAGATTTTTAAAACATATTTTAATTCTGGCTTTTTTTAAAAAAGGAAAAGAGAGTCAAGTAAATATTGATTCAAGACAGAAGGTCTGGTTGTTTTAAAGGCTTAACCTAGATTACAGAACTTCAAGATTTTGGACTTTCTTTGTTTTACTGAATGTTTAAATCAAATGTATCAATCTCTTGGTGTGCCTATACCACATAACGAAATGTTACAATTCTTAGAAATGGAGCTAACACAACTGTGATGCTGTTTATGGCATGAACTCTTATCCACACAGGTCTTCAGCAAATCTCAGTGGGCCCTATTTCTTTCCAACTTGTGCCAGATGCCCTGCAGATTAATTGGCAAACTGCAAGAAGTCTATTTTTAATTCCCAGTAACACTGAGGGTGAATGAACAATCTACAAAAATAGCTCCCTGCCTTCTTCAGTTTCGGCAAGGAACATGTATAGTGTGATATTCAAGAGTAATTTATTCACGTACATATAAAATACTTATGAAACATTCACTAAAGTAAGGTTTGGTTGAACTATAAGAAGTCAAGAGCTGACTGCAAAAATAATCAAAACAATTGCACTTAAAATAATGTTCACTAAGGATTAAAACAGTAGCAATATTATTTTATTAATACATTCTTTCAAAAAGGGCAAGGTGGATCCCCACCTTAATCAGTCAGATTCATTAAATTTTCTTTAGTGAATACTATCATATAAAGTATAACATATTATTGATCCGTATTATGTACCACAGATGTGTTGAAAACTGAAAACTCCACAGAAACACAAGTATCCCTCCAATTATTTATTAAATAATGTCTGTTTCAAAATAAAATAATGATATCTGGTTTGCTCATAAAGATTGATAGTGAAAATCCATTTAAGCTGATATACACAAAGTAACAAAGAAGAAATGAAATAAAATGACAACCTACACAGAACTGACCAGATGCTAAAAGCAGATGGAAAACTTAAAGTGAAGTATTAAAAGAGCAGGTTTATGGTGCTACAGCTGGTGATTAAAATATCTCAGTATCTAATCAGGCAACAACATCTGGCCCACTGCTATTCAGAGGTTTTCAAACAGTAAGAGCCACAATATAATTTAATAATCAAACTTGAATTTGCAAAGCTAGCCAATGAGTGGAAACTCTAAAGACCCTACCATAGTATCTCTCAACTTTTCAAAACAACAAAACGAAAAAGAGAAAATACTAAAAGTTACCTTTTGATAATTAAATTCCATATACTGTGGAACTGAAGTTGGATAAAAGTTTAATCAAACTCAGTGGGTGCTATTAAAAAGGCAATAAACAAATGACTGCATAAATAACAACAAACTTCTAAGTTCCCCTCTAATTATCTAATGACAAAATACACAAATTATCACTTGAGTAAATGGCAACAATCTACAGCAGTAAAAAGTTATGGTAGCCATAATTTCTCCTAACTCCATTTTCATTTGTTATTTCTTTATTTTCTATTAATTTGAATTATGAAATGCAAAGAAATAAGGAAGTTAATGACTCGGTAACATTTAACAAGAGGAAGATCAACATGCAAAAACAGTTTTATTCTGGAAAATCAAAATTAATTATTTCACTAAATAATATTGCATCCTTAATTATGAGAAAATATTTTATTATAAATTATATTGTATCTCTCCTAAAATTTTGCTATAGTTCTCAGTTGATTCAAAGCTTATATCCAAAGACTTAAGTGTTATGTAAAAACCTGTTGTTTGATTGCAGCCTGACTACCTAACCTCAGCACCTAACATATCTTGCCATGATTGGTAAATTTGGCATGCGTTAATTATAATTGTATAAAAAGTACATCATCTTCCACTTCTTCATACTATTATTCATACTATCTAAGCTTTTCCCATCACTATCTGCTTTATGATCTCCTCTACTCTTCATGGTATAAGCTCAAATGTATTTCCCGAAAAAGTCCCAGGTGGGGTTAATGTCTCCTTACTTTGTCTCTCTCCATTCTGTCAATTATCACGAATCATTGACTTATTTATTTAAATACATATTATTGCCTAAAGATTGCTAAAACCTGAGGTCAGTGCCTGGAGTCTCACGCATCCAGAGTTTACAGGACAGAATATTGGAAGCAACTCTCAAAATTTATAGAAGTTTCTCTTTTTTTGTAATTTTTAAATTACCTTTCACAAACCTAGTCCAGGGCCTGATATACTATGTTTACAATGAATAAATGAGTTATATAATTAATTTTATTATAAGGTCAACTTGCATGTAAGAATATATTAGAGACATTTCTGATGAACTAAACTTCTTTATTTGGCATAAAAACAAGTTTTGGGGTGAATGTATTAAATACATTTCACTGTGTCTTGTTTCTCTTTATCTATTACCACATCTGAGATACCCATTATCAGATAACAAAAAATTAACTTCTAAAAAGTAATAGTAGTAGAAGTTCACCATTACCTTACTTTTCAAAAATTTCTTCTTAAAAAAAAACTAAAACCTGATTTTTTCAGAAAGATTTTTTTGGGGGGAAACTGAATTTCTTTTCAACAAACTTTTAGTCTCGATGTCTACATTAATCTAAATAATGTTGAGGTGTTTCCAGAATACTGCTAGATAGTTGCCATTTTGACATGAGCCATATGAGTGTTAATAAAAAAGGAAAATAAATAAAAAAGGAAAGGTAAGGTCCATAGGTATGGATGATGAAAATTAAAAGTGACAATGAAATGACAAGGTATAAGCTGCACGTGGAAAAACCATGAAGAAAATGAAAACACCTGAAAAGCTGTCATATCAACAGTAAACTTCTCTGTATGTTAAGATGACCTGTCTCTGAGAAATTTAAAAACTTGATTTTCTGAGATGTTATTGTACTTCAAAGGAATGTCTGCTATATAAAAGTAATATTTAATTTTCACTAAAGGATACAAAATTTGAATAATCAACACATACTCCACTGTGTATCTTTTTTCCTGGAAAGATTAAAAATTGTACCATATTTCAATTAGAGGAATGTTTCTATATTCTCTTTATATGACTACTGATGTGACATTATTAAATTTTAAATAGTAGTTATAGAACTGTCTGAATATCAATCTTTGTATTTTTATAATGACAATCTCTCTACCTACCCACCACCACCATCCCACAAATACATAGTGATACTCAAATGGTCTTCCTTCCTAAAATTAAAGAAGCTCAATGTGAAAAAGTGAATCAGGCAGGGCCAATGTATCTCTACAGAAAACTTCAAAACAGTTCCCATGTGAAATAACCAAAAAAGGAAAAAAATGCACAAATTTATGAAACTAAAATTCTCAAGACTTTGGATATCAAACTAATTCCTAAGATATGGAAAACAAGAGGTGATAACAGAGTACTACTGTCTATGGAGAGTTTCCAGGCCAAGTCACAAGGAGAGGAAACCAAGGCAAAGCCAGGCACACCCTGTGAACTGAAGACAGGTCAGTGCCTGAGTCTCACGCATCCAGAGTTTACAGGACAGAATATTGGAAGCAACTCTCAAAATTTATAGAAGTTTCTCTTTTTTTATTCAGGTGAGTGCTGATCAATATATGAAGACTGCAAAGAAACTATATGAGGAAATAGCATCTGAAAGGGATTAGAAAGGTCATTAGAGCTAACATGGAGAAAGGATTAGTTCCTATTCCCACAAGCTGGAGAATCCTCAGTAGCGGGGAAAAATAACATCTGGTCTAAACACTATGATAAGCCTACCTAACAAAGTTTAAAAATCAAGATCCCAAAAGATCAAAATGTTTTCAAGTAACTTAAGCTCATCATAAAATAAACCTCAGGAAATTAATAGCATTTGAAAATATCCAGCACTCGATAAGGGAATCTTTATAACGGCTGGTATTTGAAACAGATAAAACATGACATAAACAGTAATGCAAAGAAGTATGAAAAGACAAATGAGGAGAAAAAATAAATCAATTGAAACTGATAGGAAAGAAAAAAAGAGAGGAGACACAAATAACTAGTAATCAGAAATGAAAGAGGAGCCATCACTACTGATCCTGTGGACATTAGAAGGATAATAGAGGAATATTATGAACAATTCTATGCCCACAAACTTAATAACATAGATGTAATTGACCTAGTTCTTTAAAGATACACCTACCAAAACTCATACAAGGCAGTATAGATCAACTACATAGGCCTCCATTGATTAAAGAAATTGAAACAATAATTAATAAGCTTCCCAAATAGAAAGTAGCAGGAAAAGATGAGCTCTATGTAAATTCTAGCAAATACTGAAGGAAGAAATTACTCAAATTTTCTACAATCTCTTCCAGAAAACAGAGGCAGATGGAACGTATCCTAACTTATTCTATGAGCCAGCATTACACTAATACTAAAATCAATCAAACATTACAAAAAAGGAAAACTACAGACCAACATCTCATGAACATAAATGCAAAAATCCTTAATAAAATAATAGCAATAGCAAATAGAATCTGATAATGTATAAAACATTTATAAACTGCAACCAAGTGGGATTTATTCCAGGTTAGCTCAACATTCAAAAATCAATTAACGTAATCCATCAGTCAACAGGCTAAAGAAGAAAAATTGCATAATCGTATGTGTGTTTCACATAATATTCAACATCATACTAGTAGTCTTAGATAATGCAATAAGACAATAAGAGGAAATAGGAGGTGTACAGATTGGGAAGGAATAAATAAAATGGCCTTAGTTCACAGATCACACTATTGTCTATGTGGAAAATCCAGACAATTAAAAAAAAATATTCCATGAACTAATAAGCAATTATAGCAAGGTTGCAAGATATGAAATTAATATGCAAAAGTCAATTTCTTTATGGTATAACAGCAAAAAAAAAACTGGTATTTGAAAATGAAAATACAATAATTTACATTAGAACCAAAAAATATTGCATGCTTTGTTATAAACCTAACAAAATGTGTATAAGATCTATAAAAGGAAAACTATAAAACTCTGATGTAAGAAATCAAAGAAGATCTAAATAAATGGAGAGGTAATCTAAGTACATGCATAGAAAGACTCATTATTGTCAAGATGTCAGTTTTTCCCAACCTGATACATAGGTTTAACATAATACTAATCAAAATCCCAGCAAGTTATTTCATGAGTATCAACAAACTGATTCTAAAGTTTATAAGGAGAGACAAAAGATCCAACTTAGTCAACACAAGATTAAAGGAGAAGAACAAAGTCAGAGGACTGACTCTACCTAGTATCAAAACTTAAAGATAAAGCTACAGTAATCAAGGCAGTGTGGTGTTGGCAAGAAGATAGATAACAGATCATTGGAACAGAACAGAGCGTATAGAAATAGATCCACAGATGTATATTGTCGGTTGATTATCTACAAAGATGCAAAGGAAATTCAGTGGAGAATGGCTTGTCAATAAATGGTTCTGAAACAATAGATATTCACATGACCTCACACCATATGGAAAAAATAACTCAAAATGCATTATTAATTAAATGTAAATGTAAAACTACAAAATTCTAGAAGAAAACATAAAATAAAATATTTATGATCTTGAGTTACGCAAAGATTTCTTACATAAGGCACCTAAACAATATATAAAAGG
The DNA here is from genome assembly GCF_004115265.2 of Rhinolophus ferrumequinum. NCBI lineage: Eukaryota > Metazoa > Chordata > Mammalia > Chiroptera > Rhinolophidae > Rhinolophus > Rhinolophus ferrumequinum. The sequence continues at coordinate 10,870,272 of NC_046295.1, read as the reverse complement.
AAAAAATTGTTACATTGAAATTATCAAAAGTAGGAATTCATGCTCCTTGCAAGACACTATTAGGAAAATGAAACAACAAACCTTACAATGGGAAAAAATATTTGCAACTCATATATCTGATACCACACTGGTATCCAGAATAATAAAGAACTCTCACAACTCATTTAAAAGAAAGCAAACAGCTCAATAGAAATGGTCAAACTATAATATCTGAACAGATACTGCAACAAAGAAGATACGCAAATGAAAAATAAGCATGTAACTGGAGGGGACCCTCAGATTCAGAGTCAATGCCCTATCTACTATGCATGGTGCTAGATCATATGACTTCCATCATGACCATATGCAAAAGGTTCAGAATTTATAGGAATAAGGCTTGGCTACCTTTTGCTAGCCAGAGAATGCAACAGGACCTAAGGTAGGAGGCTCCCAGGATTGGGAGGTCAAGTATCAGATACCAGGTGGCCAAAAGTGTGTAAATCAAAACCACAATGAGCTACCACCTCGCACCTGTTAGAATAGCTATTGTCAACAGGACAAGTAATAAGTGTTGGAGAGGTAGTGGGGGAAAAGGACCCCTCATACACTGCTAGTGGGAATATAAACTGGTACAGCCACTATAGAAAACACTAGGGAGGTTCCTCAAAAAATTAAGAAAACAATTACCACAGGACCCTCAATCCCTCTTCTGGGTATCCACCCCCAAAATTGGAAAACATTTATCCGTAAGATATATGTACTCCTATGTTCATTGTAGCATTATTCACGGCAGCCAAAACATGGACATAATCTAAGTGACCTTTGATGGATGTTTGGATAATGAAGATGGAGTACATATATGCAATGGAATATTACTTGGCCATAAGAACAGATGAAATACTGTCATTAGCGACATCATGGATGTCACTCCATGGTGGAGTAGCCAAGAACACTGGGCTCTGTTTCCCCCTATTTCTCTGTCAGAGGGTCATCTTCCCAGGAGGAAATTTCTCATTCAGACTTTTTTTCACGTGCCACCAGATACCTGTTGCCTAGGCTATGATCTGAGTGAGTGAATTTGAGAGGTGAGGGGACTACCTTATTTTATGCAGGACCCATTTGTGTAAGAGAAGCTCTATCTTGTACTTGAAACCATTATACACTCCTCCCAGCTTGCAAGTTAGTGGTCCCTCACCATGTGAAGAAATTCAACAGAATTCAGGCTACTGTCCCCTCCACCAAGTGTTCAGTTGTTAAGTGAAGGGTGTCACTCAGAAAGAAGCATGCCATTGTGCTCAGCCCCAGAGCCTTGGGCCAGAAATTCTGCATAGAGGGATAAGCAAGCAGTAAAACACATAGCTCCTAATCTCTTTGCAAAGAAACCAAGTTCATTAACAAAACAGCATGGACGAGCTCATGTCTCAGGGTGCTCTCAAAAACAGAGGAGGTTATGAGGATAGCAATTGGGAAATCTGTGGATTCAGTGAACTGCTAAACTGTACATGATAAATGCATGTTAAAATGGAGCCTGGCTATTATAGTTTGCTGAAGAGACCTAGCGAGAGGGGAGGATAAAAATGTTAGATGCATACAACAGAAAATTTTAAATGGCAGATATACAACTATATCAATAATGACATTAAATGTGAATGGATTAAACAATCTAACAAAAAGCAAGAGATTGTGAATGGGGAAAAATACAATAGGATCTAAGTACTTGCTGTCTGTAGGAGACATGCTTTATATTTCAAAAATACAAACAGACTGAAAGTAAAAGAATGAAAAAGGTGTATTATGCAAACAGTAATCATAAGAAAGCTGGGGTGGCTATACTGATATCAGACAAATTTACACAAACATTATAAAAATGAAGCTTATTTTATAAAGATAAAATGGTCAATCTGTCAGGAAGATATGACAATTATAAAGATAAATGCTCTGAACAATAAGCACCAAAATACATGAAACAAAAACTGAATGAAATTAATGGAGAACTATAAACTTCAGCAGTAATTATAGGAGATGTAAGTAACCAACTTTCAATAATATATACACAGAAGATTCAACAAGGGTATATGATACATGAACAATACTATAAATCAACTATAACAAGCAGACATCTATGCAGCATTTTCAGAGGCTACAAATTGTTGTTTCATATATATATAAACTTGTTTTATATATAATTATTATATGTAGTTATATGTTATATATGTGTGTGTGTGTGTGTGTGTGTATATATATATATATATATATATATATATATATATATATTTATACTATATACAAAGAGTGCCAAAAATATATACACATTTTAAGAAAGGAAAAACTGTATTAAAATTGTAATACTCAACATACACCAATAACAAAAGATGAATACAAGTCATGTATATACATATTTTTGGCACCCCCGGTATTTTATTTTCATCTAAATTGCTCTCAATATCACATATTGAATAGTACATAGTGTTTAACAATTATTAAATCATGGTTGTAAATTCTAGTTGGCTATAGTATACCATTATTTCTTATGTTGGTGCAATGTTTTTGCTATTTCATATAGAATTTTATTGTTGATATTAATATGAAATATCAGAGTATAATTTTGCAATATTATACTGTGCTTTATTCTGGTTTTGGAAATTTGAAATACTTCCATTTGCAACAATCTGGATGGATCTTGAGAATATCTAAGCAAAGTCTCAATGCTAGGCAAATACTAACTTTCAGTTCTCAATTCTAACGTTAAGTGAAATATAAGTCAAAAAAACTCAAGAACCATATGACTTCACTCATGGGGATATAAAACTGAAAGCAACAAATGAAAAAAGACAAACACTCGTAGACACAGACTACAGTTTAGTGATTACCAGAGGGAAAGGGAATGGTTGCCATACTTGGTTCTTTTTAGACACTCATTTAAGAATTTCTATACAGTATATTTGCTAACTCTTGAGTACTTGCTTTGTCCAAACACTCTTTAAAGCCATTTTCACTGTGAAATGTGAAGTATATCATGCTGCATGTGTAAAATAGGCTATTACATAAACCTTTCAGAACATACAGGCAATGAGAATTTAATGATGTGATAAAATTCTTACATTACCAGCATAAATGAAAAATTTCAAACTGCATGAAGAGTGGCAGAAATTTGATTTAAATTATTTGCAAGTTTTATGTGTGTATGTATTTCAGGAAAAAATAATCAATTGAAAATGTGAAAGGCATTATCTCTGAATTTGTCCAAGGATATTTTGTTTATAATACTGTCTACCACATGTTGAATGCTCTGTGTTAAGACATCTCTAAGTACATAAGTTAATTTTTTAAAATATTATAATACCTTATTTAAAATAAAACATCATTTTTATTATTTCAAGTAATTCTTGATAGTAAATGTGATTTTTCCATTAAAGTTATGAGGCCAAATTAACATTTAGACCATATCTCATACCAGGCCCTTATCTAAGCACTATTTGTGAAATTTGTCATTTAATCCTCACAGCAAATTGTGAAGGAGGTGTTTTAAAAGGACAATTTAATAGGAATCTATGTTTGATTCAGTCAGTAAAATTTCAAAATTCTAAAGCTAAGGTATTGAGATTTTATCTTGTGTCCATGTGATTTAAAGTTCATGCTTTATACCACTAATCTCACTGTTCTTTGTTCCTTTTTTTTACAAAAATAAAATGTTTTTCTGTATTTGGTCTGAATGAAATATGGTGTCAAGTAACAGACAATAGACTATTATCTCTATGCCCCTCCCATTAAGGATATGAAAGTTTTGCTATTATCTTCTACTATTATTATTATCATCATCATCATTATTTTCTTAGTATTACTAACATTACTGCATTTGATAGATTATGGAAAGCCTAATGAGGATTAATAATTAAAACTAATTGGTTACTGATGTGCCATTATCCCGACTGCTAAGGCTACAAATTTGACTTCTCTTGCAAAGGCAAATGCTTTTTGAATATGGAATGACAAGTGTCAAAAGGTTATTGTGACTATTCAAAGCTTAAATTGAAGCCCTTAAAATATTATCTGGATTTTTATGATTGCTCTTTTGTTATCCTTCCTGTCCTTTTCATAGTTTTTCATTAGATCAGCCCCAGAGGTGATCCATACTGATTAAAAACTATGACACTTCATTTTCATAATAGAGGCTCATTTCAATTCTACAACCAAAAGAGTTTGAATGAACAGAAAAATTCTCAGTGAAAAGGGTGTCATCAAAGAAGAATGCTTTACAAATCTGAGCTGACAGTCAAACCACAAACAAAGAAATTTCTAAGTGGCTCATATTCTGATCATAGATTTGTATGCTTTGAAATTCAATTATCTATTATGCAGAAAAACTGTTTTCAGATTTCTTCATGTCCTGAAGACCTTGGCTTGTGCACTCTTTCATTTGCAAATGAGATAAAATTTTCTCCCTTTTTCTCTTAAATGACTGGGAGTGCTTCCTGATAAAATGGCAAGTATGAGAATGATTGATAATCTGAGCAAATTACAGTTTTACTCAGCTATAGGTCCTATAGCCTTGAAGCCAGAGTCAGATTCAGATCCATCTCATTGTTGAGCAATAAAATCAAGTTTGTCTGAATTGAAGGGAGTCCATCCTTCTTAATTCCAATATGGAGTGTCTTGAATTTTCTAGGCTTTGTAATCACTGTATTGAGTCATCATCTGTGACTATGCACGTGAAACTGTAGCCTTCCTTTCCTTGACATCTCATGTCCATGGTGTGTAGACAATCCATGAACACAGACACTCTTAGTAGTTTTCTTGACTTGAAAGGTAGACTTAGTGACGTTATCTTTGAAAAGTTGAAAAGTGCTACGTTGACAAGTAGGTTTGGGTGGCAGATTACCTGGGGTAACAATACTGGTGTTACTGTGTGACTGGAAATTAACGTATATTCTCAAAGGATAATTTCCACATATGTAAAATTAACGTAGTTTTAATGTCTAGTTACAGGATTTTTGTGAAGATTAAATAAATTACTATAGGGTAAGATACTTATAACTGCGTCTGACTCATAGTACAAACCTAATATTGCTGTGGTGATTTTAAAATATGTAGTCCATTATTTGTTGATCTTTAGATAATTGGAAGGAGCCTAATTTCCCTACCCTTGAATGGGGCCGGATTCATGACTTGCTTCTACTGAACAGGTTACACAAATAACATTTCTTAGGCTAGGTCATAAGAGACATTGTAGTTTTCATGTCTGTCTCTTTTGTATCACTTGCTCTCTGGGAACCAGGTGCTGAGTTATGAGGACACTTAGGTAGCCCTATAGAGGGACCTGAATGGCAAGGAACAAAAGCCCCTTGCCAGTACCCAATAAAGAACTGAGACATCCTGTCAACAGCCTGATAAAAGTGAACTGACATCTTAAGATGACTAACCATAGAGCTGAGGACTATGGGCGGAGCTGGGCCCCTTGTTAATTCTTTAGTCCTGAGTTCTTGTTGAAACTGTGTGGTAGCTTCTGTGGGGGGGGATCCTTTTATATAGAGGCCATCTGGGGAAGAGGCTCTCTTTTTTCATGTGGGCCACCAGTTGGGAGCCCGGCCAGAGGAGTGCGTTCTCACACTGCAGTGGTGGTTTGTTACTTTTTCTTTTTCTGAATAAATTGCTCTTTTGGTGGATTGTCTGGAGAGTTATTTTGGCCTGTTGACAAGCCCAATGAGAGTGAGCCCTGTAAAGCTGTTTTTGAACTTCTGATTGACAGAAAATAGATAATTTACTCAATGCCTTAGCTATCACTGATATTCCTATATTCCTGCTAACATTTCTCAAGTAGGCACAGAGCACTTTTTCTTTTGGCTTTAGTCTATGCTTACCTGGGGGAAAAAAAAAAAAAGCAAACCCAGATGGCTTAATTGGCAAATTCTACCAAACTTTATAACAGAATTAGTATCAATTCTTCAAAAATTTTTCAAAATAACAAAAGCGGTAGGAATAATTATTCCTAACTCTTTGTGTGGGATCATTATCACCCTGATATTAAAACAAGACATCACAAAAACAAAACAAAAAACTGCAGCCCAATATCCCCTATTAGTTAGGACTTAAAAACATAGGTTAGAATTAAAAAAAAATAGAACACTAAACCAAGCAAAATTAAAAAGAAAAAAAGGATTCTAAAACCTTACCAAGCTGGGAGAATTGGAAAGTCATGTGCAAAAGAATAAAATTAGACTGCTATCTGTCACCGTGTACCAAAATTAAATCAAAATGGATAAAAGACCTAAACATAAGACCTGAAACAATAAACTACATGGAAGAAAACATAGGTACTAAACTTATGGACCTTAGGTTCAAAGAGCATTTTATGAATATGACCTTAAAGGCAAGGGAAGTAAAAGCTGAAAAAATGAATGGGACTAAAAAGCCTCTGCAGACAAAAAGAAACCATTGACAAAATAAAGAGGCAGCCAAACAAATGGGAGAAGATTGTTGCAAACAACGCCTCAGAAAAGAGGCTAATATCCAAAATATATAAAGAACTCATACAACTCAACAACAAGAAATAAACAAACAATCCAATTAAAAAATGGGCAGAGGACCTGAATAGACATTTCTCCAAAGAAGACATACAAATGGCCAACAGACATATGAAAAAATGTTCAACATCACTAATCATCAGAGAAATGCAAATAAAAACCACAATGAGATTATCACCTCACACCGATTAGAAATGCTATCATCAAGACAAATAACAAGAGTTGGAGAGGCTGTGGAGAAAAAGGAACCCTCATACACTGTTGGTAGGGATGCAGATTGGTGCAGCCGCTATGGGAGGCAGTGTAGAGGTTCCTCAAAAAATTAAGAATAGAATTGCCGGATGATCCAGCAATCCCTCTCCTGGGTATCTACCCAAAAAATCTGAAAACATTTATCCGTAAAGATATGTGTGCTCCAATGTTCATTGCAGCTTTATTTATGGTGGCCAAGACATGGAAACAACCAAAGTGTCCTTTGATAGATGATTGGATAAAGAAGATGTGGTATATATACACAATGGAATACTATTCTGCCATAAGAAAAGATGAAATAGTACCATTTGCGACAACATGAGTGAATCTTGAGATTATTATGCGTAGCGAAATAAGTCAGACAGAAAAAATAGAGAACCATATGATTTCACTGATACGTGAGATATAAAACTGAAAACAACAAAAGAACAAGACAAACAAATAAAGAAAGAAAAACTCATATACACAGACAATAGTTTGGTGGTTACCAGAGGGTAAGGGGGGACGAGGGGTGGGAGATGAGGGTAAAAGGGATCAAATATATGGTGATGGAAGGAGAACTGACTCTGGGTGGTGAACACACAATGTGATATATAGATGATGTATTACAGAAATGTACACCTGAAATCTATATAACTTTATTAACAATTGTTACCCAATATACTTTAATTTAAAAAAATAAATAAAATGCATTGAAAAGTTGTAAAATCAACATCTGAAGGGGAAAAAAAAAAAACCTTACCAAGTGGGATTTACCTCAGAAATGAAAGATTGCTTTAATATCCCCAAATCAATCAATGTAATAAACCATATAAATAGAACAAAGCACAAAAAAACCACAAGATCATCTCAAGAAATGAAGAAAAAGTACTAAAGAAAAATCATACCCTTTCAAAACAAGCACACTAAAAAAAATTAGGACTAGAAAGGGACCACTTCTTCAACCTGATAAAAAACTTCTACAAAAACAAGAAACAAAACAACCAAGAGCTAACATGACACTTAATAGTGACATGTTTTCCTGTAGGATCAGGAAGAAGACAAAGATGCAGGCCTTCTTGCCACTTCTATTCCACATTGCACTGAAGTCGTAGCAAGGGAATTAGTTAGAAGCAAGAAATAAGAAACATCCAGATAAAAGAAAAAATTAAAACTATCTCTATTGAGTATATACTCTTGTATAAAAAAAATTCAAAGGAATCCACTAAAAAAAAAATTTACTAAATCTAATCAAGAAGTGCTGCAGGTTTACAAGATATAAGATTACTATGTGAAAATCAATTATATTTATACACATTCACATATAATAATCTGAAAATGAAGGTAAAACAATTTCATTTATAATAGCACGTAATATAATGAAATAATTAGGAATAAATTTAAAAGAAGTGTAAGGTTTTTTACTCTGAAAAACCACAAAAGACTATTTTAAGATATTAATGGAGATCTATGTAAGTGATTAAACATTCACTGTTTATGGATCAGAAGATTTAATATGTCAAGGTGGAAATCCTACCCAAACTGATCTCCAGAATCTATGCATTCTCTATGAAAATCCCTGCTTTCGTTTTGCAGAAATTGACAAGCTTATTCTGAAAGTCATCTAGAAATGCAAAGGATCTGGATTAGCCAAAACAATTTTGAATAGGGACAAATTTGGATGATTCTCATTTCCTATTTCAAAATTCACTTACTTAAATACAAGAGTTAGTTACTATTTACAGTAATCAAGACAGTGTGATTCTAGCATAGGGATAGACATGTAGAATTGAGAGTCCTAATTGAAACACTATTTGTATTATCAAGTGGCTATCCATAAAGAGGACGAGACAATTCCATGGTGGAAAGAATAGTATTTTAAAAAATGATGATAACTGAATACCTACATTGAAAAGAATGAAATTGGACCCTTAACTCACACCATACTCAAAAATAACTCAAAATGGATAAAGACTTAAATATAGTGCCAAAAGCATGAAACTTTTAGAAAAAGACAGGAGTGAATATTTGAGATCTTTCATTAGGAAATTTCTTAGATATGGCACCAAAAGTACAAGTGATAAAAGAAAATATATAGCTAAATTGAATTTGACCAAAATTAAAAACTTTTGCCCCTCAGAAGACACCATCAAGAATGTGCAAAGTCAACACAGGAATGAGATAAAATATTTGTAAATCTTGTATCTGGAAGAAACTTGTATCTAGGATATTTAAAGAACACTGAAAACACAGTAATACAAAAACAACAACAACCTAATTTAAAATATGACCAAAGTAGGCCAATACATTTATCCAAAGAAAGCATACAAATTCACATTAAGCACATGAAAATATGCTCAACATCATTAGTCACCAGGGAAATGCAAACCAAAACCACAAGGGGATACTGTTTCATATTCACTAGGATGGCTTTTTTTTTTTTTTTTTCAATACAGAAAACAAAAAGTTTGTGTCAGTATAGGGAGTAAGTAGAACCTTCTGGCATAGTTGATGAGATTGTAAAAATGGTACAGCCACTCTGAAAAACAGCTTAGCAGTTCCTCACAATGTTAAGCATAAAGTTACCATGTGACTCAGAAATAACACTCATAGGTATATACCCAAGAGAAATGAAAAAAGTATATCTACACAAAACCTTGTACACAAATGTCCATACAAGGACTATTCATAATAGATCAAAAAAATGAAAAAAGTAAAACAACAGAAATGTCCATTGGGATAAACAAAATATGGATATCCTTGTAAAGAAATATTATTTGGCAACAAAAAGAAATGACACACTGAGACATGTTACAGCATGGATGAACCTTGAAAACTGAATGCGAAGTGAAAGAAGCCAGTCATAAAAGGCCATATATTGTATAATTCAACTTATATGAAATATCCAGAACTGGAAAATACATAGAAACAGAAAGTAGATTAGTCCTTACCCAGGGCTTGAGAAAAGGAAAACTGGGGAGTGAATGCTAATGTGTATGGGATTTCTTTTTGGGGGTGATGATGATGTTCTGTAATTAGATAGCGATATGTAACGGTTTCACAAATCAGTAAATCTACTGAAAACCACTGAGATGTACCTTTTAAATAATTGAATTGTATGGCATGTGAATTATATCTTAATAAAGCTTTGATTTCAAGAAAAAAATTAAGGAGTCTACTATGTGATGCCCTAAAAGCTGGAGCTATATATATGTATATATATATATATATATATATATATATATATATATATATATATATATATGTATATGCATATATATATACGTATATATATGCATATATACGTATATATATATGCATATACATATATATATATACATACATAACTCACAATTCGTATAATAAATAAAACTCACAATTCCTGGAGTAAAACTCACTTACAAATTGAAAGACAAACCAGTATATTAGAAGTACTCAGTTGCACAGTGCTGTGAGAGAGCTGTGAATAGGGTTCATTAGAGCACATAGATCAGCCAGTGAGAGTGGCAGAGACAGAAGAGATGGACTGGGTCTTGAAGGATGAATTGCCAATAATTAATAATAAAAAAAAAGGAAGCAGTGCTATAGCAGCATGATATGGGAATGAGAAATGGACAATTTAGTAGAGAAGTAGAGAGGACTATAAAGGAGATAGAATTTTATCCTGAGAATTAAGAAAATTCAATGAAGAAAATTTGGATGAGATGGGGATTACCCAAACAGATGCTCATCTGAAAAAAAAAAAAAAATCCCTTGAAGTATACGAACTGGTAAAAACAAAAGCAAAGCAAGAGCAAAACTATAGGCATTAGCAATAAGAATAGAAGGGCTAAACTGAGACCTAGTACTTTGAAATCCTATCTTGCATTAGGCTTTCTTCCAATGACTTTTAGTTAAGGGTGACTTTTCTTTTTTTTTAATTTTTATTAAATGTATTGGGGCAACAATGGTTAGCAAAATTATACAGGTTTCAAGTGTACAATTCTATAATACATCATCTATATATCGCATTGTGCTCACTACCCAGAGTCAGTTCTCCTTCCATCACCACATATTTGAACCCCTTTACCCTCTTCTATCACCCCCCCAAAAAATACGGACTTTTCTTAATGTTAATTCTTATCCCTGCTTTTCCCAACTCCAGACAAAAATGCAGAATGAATTCAAATAATAATTCAATGATTCAAATAAATAACTCAAAATATATTTAGTAAGTACTATTACTATTTAAAGTCTACTAGAAAATATTGTAGAAATCCCTGGTTATATATTTTGTTATGCCCCCTTTTAAACAAAATATCTCTGTATAACAGTTCAATTCTATTAAACAAAAGTTGTTTATATGATTAAAATGACATTTAGTGAGAACTGCCTTTCTATGCCATAAATTTTTGTAGCAATATCTTTCCATAGTTAAAGAGGAAAATTTAACTAGAGTTTAAATACAGTCAGTAAAGATCAAAATAAATCATTATAACATCTGAATGTGTCTATAAAGGAATTTATGTCTGCTCCTTAATTGTTAGCCTACTTCAATTTTTTTTCACTCATAATATTCAGACAATGCGTTTCAGTTATGGTGACATTCTATAATTTACAAAATTATTAAATTATATGTTTACAGAGGAAATGAATAGCGGCTGGCTTAAATTTTGTTGGGATAATTGTAGTATTAACTGGATCAAATGTATGGTGCTAGAAAGAGAATTGACTCTGGGTAGTGAACACACAATGTGATATATAGATGATGTATTACAGAATTGTACAACTGAAATCTACGTAACCTTACTAACAATTGTCACCCCAATAAACTTTAATTTAAAAACAAAGTAAAATAATAAAAAAATACCATGCAAAAACTAACCCAAGGGAAGATAGTGTGACTATGTTAGCATTGAAGTAAGTAGAGTTTAAGACATGACCAAAATATAAGCAGTCCTCAAAAGCATATTTTAAATACAAATCCAAAAATGACAAAAGAAAGTACAATGATGGAAAAATATATACCAAAAATTGGCGTTTCTATCTTAATGTCAGGTAAGGGAGACTTTAAGGCTAGAAGTATTACGAATGATAAAGCAGAAAATTCTATGATAAAGTAGTCAACAGAATATGACTATCCTAAATTTGGAGGCACATAACATAACTTTAAACTACATAAAGTAAAAAGTAACACAAATAAAAAGAGACAGAGATACAATAAACATCGTGATTAGAGATTTTTAACGTGACTTTCTAGGTAGAGTAAAAAAGTAAGAATTTAAAAGACCTAAATGGTGACATAAGCAGTATAAGGGTTTGAGAGAACCTCTTGGTCTCTCCCCTTGAAGTTATATAAAATTGGACAGCTATAATTCAACAAAGGATTCCCTGCTCAACACACAAAGCACTTCTGAGAAACAGTCGGATTGAAACATCTGAAGTTGGGCATATCTGAGTGAACAGGGAAGGAGAAAAGAGGGAAGAACAGAGACCAGTGCCACAGCCTAGTGCTCACTATAGCCCCTATAGGCTCTAGCGGTGGGAGGGGGTGGGTTTCTGGTTACAGCACACACACACACACTCTGCAGCCCCAAGGAACATGGAACAGAATCAACATTCCTACCTGAAAGGCCAGCACACACTGTGGCTAAACTCAATGACAGGGGCAGAGGGAACACAACGGTGTGGCCGCTCTGGTCTAGAAGCCCCGACTACCATGAAGAGAACAATACCACAGATATAGCCACCTCCCCTCACTCCCCCAGAGCTCCCAGTGGCTCCAGGAGACACTGTAGAAGTTGAGGTGTCAGAATAGAGTGGACATACTCAGCACTCCTGCAGACTAGAGGGGCAGAAACATGTCTAACTGGGCTGCAGGTGCTCCTGCTGCTAAATACAGTTGCAGGGGTAGATATATTGATGTGTGGCATTGAGGTCTGGCAGCCATAATTACTAGGAAAAGAGCAAAGCCACAAATGAACCACTCCACCGCCGCCCATCACAGTAGAATCCATTGGAGGCACCTGGGACACCTCAAATAGTACAGTGTTAGTGGCAGCATCTATTTACAGAAGGGAGTGCCAGGATCTCATAGGCCCAGGGCCCCACCACCCACATTCTTCCACAGGTGTGATGCCCCAAGATTCAGGTGGCTTGGTCACAGAAGGGATGCCCACCTCCAAGGAAATGCAGGATATTTTCAATAGCTGAAGTGACACCGCCCCACAAAGGTCCTGGAAGCCACCACAGTGCAGGTATGAGAAAATAAAAACTTGCACCTCGGCACCATCTACTGGAAAACAAAAGACAAACCTCTACTTATCAATAGGTTAAAAGTGAAGCGTCAAATATAAAAAATGTTAAAAAAGCAAATTTAATTCCCATAAATGCTCAGGCTAAGAAAAATAATCCATCAAAATCCATCAAGTATCATTAATAACCAAGGTAACAAGGCATGTCAGAAAGAAAATGAAAAATTTCCAGATAATAAACATAAAGATATGGAAGACCGTGATTTAAATTAAAGAAATTCAAGATTGCACTTCTGAAAAACACTCAATGAGATACAAGAAAACTAAAAAGGTGGTTTAATAAACAGAGAAATCAAATCAACAAATAAATGGAGTACTTTACCAAAGATTGAAACTGTAAAAAGGAATCAAACAGAAATTCTGGAGGTGAAGAACTCAATAAGTGAGATGAAGAATGAACTAGCAAGCCTAAGGAATAGAGAAGACCAGATGGAGGAAAGAATTAGTAATATTGAAGATAGAAATGACTAAGATGGAAGAAGTGAAAGAACTGAGAGTAAAACAAAAAAGAAAAAACTCTACAAGAACTATCTGACTCCATCAGAAAGAAAAAGGTAAGAATAGTGAGTATACCAGAAGGAGAAGAGAAGGAGAAGGAAACAGAGAGAATTAGTGAACAATAATTTCCCAAACCTATGGAAATAATTGGATCCTCAAATCCAAGAAACTAATAGAACACTTAATTATCTCACTCCAAAAAGGTCTTCTCCAAGGCACATTATGTTAAAACTGTCAAAAATTAATGGCAAAAATAGAATTCTCAAGGCAGCCAGAGAAAAGAATTGTTAACACATAAAGGAAATCCCACTAGATTATCATCAGATTTTTTATCAAAAACTCTACAGGCTAGGGAAGAGTGGAATCAAATACTCAAAATTATTGAAAGAGAGAAATCACTAGCCAACAATAATATATCCAGCAAAGTTATCCTTTAGATATGAAAAAGAAATAAAGGTTTTTCCAGACAGAGGGAACTGAGGAAATTTACCACTGCAAGACCTGCATTATAGAAAATACTGAAGAGTGTTTTTCTTCCTGAAACAAACAAACAAACAAAAGACAGAAGAATACAAAACTATGACTGAGATGATGGACAAATAGACAGAAGCACTAAATTGCAACCCTCGTTCAGAATAGGGTATTAAACACTTAAATATAACATAAAAGTTAAAGGAGGTAGAAACATTTAAAAACAAGAAAACAATAGCTACTGCAATTTAAAAATGAACTCACAGCTTAAAAAGTGATAATTTGTGACAACATAAACATAAAAGAGGAGATGTAAAGAACTGAACTTGAACAGGTGAATGGAAGTGACATGCAATCTGAACAAAAAAAAGACTACTGCATTTGTGAAACTTTTTTTGCATAAACCTAATGGTAACCACAAAAAAATATATCTAGAACTGAGACACAAAACGAAACAAACAAAAATGGAAACAGAGGAAAAATCAGAGATTACCACCAAACTAAAATAACAGACAGAAACACAAGGAAAAAGAGCCAATGGAGACAGAGAGCTATCAGAAAACAAATGACTATAGGAAATCCTCATGTATCACTAATCACCCTAAATGTAAATGGACTAAACTCACCAGTTAAGAGGCACAGAGTAGCATGTTGAATAAAACATCAAAACCCAACAGATGCTGCCTCACAAGACACATCTCGGCTGCAAGGACAAACACAAACTTAAGTAACGGGGTAAAAAATGATACCTCAAGCAAATGGCATCCAGAGAAAAGTGGGTGTTGTCATACTTATATCTGACAAAATAGATTTAAATATAAAAAGATAATAAGAGATAAAGATGGACATTTCATAACAATAAAGGTGAAAATATATTAAGAAGACATAACACTCATTAATATATATGCCTGAGAGCACCAAATACATAAAAGGACTATTAACAGTACTATAATAAAAGGAAAAACTGACAAAAACACAATTATAGTAGGGAACCTAAGTACTCCATTGACAGCTATGTATAGATCATCAATATGTTCAGAAAATCAATAAGGAAATATTGGCCTTAAATGGCACATTAGAATAAATGGACTTAACTGATACAGAGTTTTCATCCTAGACTAACAAATTACACATTCTTCTCTAGTGCACATGGAACATTCTCAAGGACAGAACATATATTGGGACACAAAACTAGCCTCAACGAATTTAAAAAGACTGAAATCATACCAACGATATTCTCCAACCACAGTAATTTGAAATTAGAGATCAACTGCAAAAAAAAAAAAAAAAAAAATAGTGGGAAAACCACAAATATGTGAAAATTAAATAACATGCTGCTAAACAACAGATGGATAAAAGAAAAAATAAAAGACACAAATGAGAATGACATTACAATATGTCAAAAATTTGGGGATACAGGAAAAGCACTAATAGGAGGGAAGTTTATCTCACTACAGGCCCATCTCAAGAAACAAGAAAAATCTCAAATAAACAACCTAACATTTCACCTTAAAGAACAAAGGTGGGGGGGGGGGGAAGAGAAGAAGAAGAAGCCAAAAGTCCGTAGGAGGAAGGAAATAATAAAAAGTAGAGTGGAATTAAATGAAATAGAAAACAAAAAGACAATAGAAAAAATTAAAGCAACAAAGAGCTGTTTATGAAAAGATCAATAAAATTGACAAACCTCTGGCTAGACTCAATAAGAAAACAAAGAAAAGAATCAAGTAAACAAAATCAGAAATGAAAGAGGAGAACTTACAATGGACATCACAATCATACAAATGACTATACAAGAATAATGTCAAAGACTACATGGCACTAAATTCAATAACCTAGAAGAAGTGGACAAGTTCTTAGAAATACATAACTTTCTTAGATTAAATCATGAAGAATTGGAAAAATCTAAATAGAACAATCAAAAGTAAGGAAATTGAAAGAATTATCGAAAACTTCCCCAAAACTAAAAGCCCAGGATCAGATGACTTTACCAGCGAATTTTACTAAGCATTCAAAGATTTAATACCTGTCTTTCTCAAACTCTTCCAAAATATTGAAGAAGAGGCAATACTTCTTCAATAAGATAACTCATTCTATGAGGCCAACATTACCCTGATAATAGAACCCAGCAAGGACAACACGAATAAAGAAAATGACAGACCAATATGTCTGATGAATGTAGATGCAAAAATTGTAAACAAAATACTAGCAAATTGAATACAATACATTAAAATGATAATACATCACAACCAGTGGGGTTCATTCCAGGGGCAAAAAGATGGTTCAACATACACAAACTGAACAATGTGATACACCATATAAGCAAAATACAGGAGAAAAAATATATGATCACATCAATAGAGACAGAAAAAGCATTTGATAAGATGCAACTCCCATTTTTAATTAAAACTCAGTAAAAATGGGCATAGAAGGAAAGTACCTCAACAAAATAGAGGCCATAAATGACAAACCTTCAGCTAAAATCATACTCAATGTTGAAAAACTGAAGATATTCCTCTAAGATCAGGACCATGACAAAAATGCCCACTCTCACTACTGTTATTTGACATAGCACTGGAAGTCTTAGCCAGAGCAATCATGCAAGAGAAAGAAATAAAAGGCATCCAAATTGGGAATGAGGAAATTGTTACTTTTTGCAGAAGGCATGATTCTTTATATAGAAAACCCTAAAGACTCCACCAAAAAATTATTAGAAACAATAAACACATACAATAGAGTTGCAGGATACAAAATCAATGTACAAAAATACATTATGTTCCCATATATTAACAATGATGTTTTGTTGTCACACAGCAGCCTAGTCGTCTGTCTCCTCTAGCCTTTCCTTAGGAAAGAGGGTCGCAGGGTTGTATGTCCTAGGGGTTGAGTTAATAAGTCTCTTTTCTAGGTCCCAGTATGCAGGGTCTGCGGTCAAAGACGAGTAAGTTTCCTCTAGGGAGGGACGACTTAAGCCAGACGGGAACCCGGGGACCCCTATGAATATTGCCCTAAGGCTTAGAGGAAGCACTCCTCTTAAAGTTCCATCACAGGTTGCTGAAGCATGGCTCATGTGGCAGAGACCTTGTTGTGCAAGGAACAGTAATGGAGCGAAACCTCCTTGCTCCTCGTTTATCTCATGGGAAAGCAATACAGAGACCCGCTCCCCCCGAGGCTTAGCATACCACACCAGTGACCACCTGGGGACAGTTTGCTTAGGTTGCTTTGGGACACAATGATTGGGTATTGGCCATAAGGTGATTGTCTTAAGTGGTGTTTGAGATGTAACAGACCCTGCCCAGAGTCACGTAATGCCTTTTGGAAAAATCAATAAATACTCAGGAGAGACCCGATTCGGGGCTCCAGTCTCTTGTGGCTGCAAGTCCCTTGGTCCTCTGTGATTTCTTGCTATATAAGTGTTTGTGTCTTTATTTCTTAACCTAGCCCTCGCCGCCTCCCTCGTTTCTTCCCACTGCTTGTGTTGTGCAGGTCGCAACAATGTTTCAGAAAAATAAATGAAAAAACAATTCCATTTGCAATGACCTGAAGTTGAAGTTGAATAATATTGAATGTCAACTAGAACTAAATATATGTGTGTGTGTGTGTGTGTGTGTGTGTGTGTGTGTGTGTACTCCACATCCTGTGACCATATATGTACATATGTGTGTATATATATCTATATCTATATCTATGGTCACAGGATGTGGAGTACAGCATAGGGAATATAGTCAATGGAATTGTAACAGTTATATACAATGTCAGACAGGTAGTAGATTGAGGGGGTTATTACTTTGTGTAAATGTCTATTACATTGTTTTGTACACCTGAAACAAACAAATAAATAAATAAATAAAATATCTAGGAATAAACTTAACAAAGGATGTGAAGGACCTTTACATTATTAAAAGAAATTGAAGCAGACACAAAGAAATAGAAAGATATTCTATGTTCATGGATTAGAAGAATGAACTTAGTTAAAATGGCCATATTACCCAAAGCAATACACAGATTTAATGCAATTCCCATCATAATCCCAAAGGCATTTTTCAAAGAAATAGAACCAAAAAAAAGCCATCAAATTTGTATTGAACCACAAAAGACCCTGAATAGCCAAAGCAATCCTGAAAAAAAAAAAAAAAAAAAAAAAAAAAAAGAGCAAAGCCAGAGGTATCACACTCCCTAACTTTAAATTGTACTACAAAGTGACAATAATCAAAACATACGGTATTAGCAGAAAAAAATGACATACAGACCTATGGAACAAAACTGATACCACACGGTATTTTGTGTGCATGTAGCAAAAATATTTTTTAAAGGACTATATGAAATACTCTGAGGTAAAAATACTCTGTGGATGATGAAATGGGTGATTAATAAAGATAATTGGTATTTATGTAGGGAGAAAATTACACAAAGTTTGACTAAGTTTAAAAAGATAATGCAATATGAAGAAATGCTCAACCTCACTAACCATCAGAAAAATGCAAATAAAAACCACAATGAGATACCACCTCACCCCAGTCAAAATGGCTATCATCAATAAATCAACAAACAACAAGTACTGGCATGGATGTGGAGAAAAGGGAATGCTTGTGCACTGTTGGTGGGATTGCAGATTGGTGCAGCCACTATGGAAAACAGTATGGAGGTATCTCAAAAATCTGAAAATGGAACTACCCTATGATCCAGTAATTCCACTCCTAGGTATCTATCCGGAGAAATCCAAAATCTAATTCAAAAATCTTTATGCACTCCTATGTTTATTGCAGCACTATACACAATAGCTAAGACATGGAAACAACCGAAATGCCTATCCGTAGATGACTGCATTAAGAAACTGTGGTACATTTATACAATGGAGTATTACGCAGCCATAAAGAAGAAAGAAATCTTACCATTTGCAACAACATGGATGGACCTAGAGAACATTATGTTAAGTGAAATAAGTCAGACAGAGAAAGATAAGTACCATATGATCTCATTTATATGCGGAATCTAAAGAAAAGAATAAGTGAATGAACTAATCAGAAACAGTTTTGGAGACAAAGAGGAAAAACTGAGGGTTGCTAGATGGGCGGGGGGGTGGGGGTAAGGGGGAAGGTGAGGGGATTAGAAAACAATCAGTAACCACAAGATGGCCACGGGGTTTGAAAATTAATCTGGGGAACGTAATTTAGTGGTTACCAGAGGGTAAGGGGGTTGGGGGGTGGGAGATGAGCGTAAGGGGGATCAAATATATGGTGATGGAAGGGGAACTGACTCTGGGTGGTGAACACACAATGGGATTTACAGATGATGTAATACAGAATTGTACACCTGAAATCTATGTAATTTTACTAACAATTGTCACCCCAATAAATTTAAAAAAAAAAAAGATAATGCAAGATCAGTTTTAGTCTTGTCATAAAGAGTGATCAAGAAATAGACTTAAAAACATACATTTGTATCAGACAAATTTGCTCTTATTTAAAGTAATCACACAGTATATACTACAGGAGACTATCAATACCATACAAGGAAATTACACATATATGAATTCATATAAGTATATGAATATATGTATGAATTATGAAAACCTATTGAATCAAAATATGTGGAGATGGGCACAGAAGTAAGGCTCCCCAGCAAAAGTCAATCACTGACCACACTGTTCTTCCTTATAGATGGTATTAATTTGCAAGAAAAAATTCAATGCAAATCAAGAAAAGATTATACTGACTCCCTTATTATAACAATAGTAAGAGGTGGCATGCCTCTCCTAGCTTTTTAGAGAGTCTCCCTACCTTCAGTATTTCTCTCTACTCCAGACCCCTGTGGACATTTGTACTTGATTAAACATATTTGGCTGAGAGCAATTATAGGATCACTTCAACATATCAAGAAAACTTTTTTTATTTCCCTTAGAATAAGTGTACAGTAAGTCCTCACTTAACATCTACAATAGGTTCTCGGAAACTGAGACTTAAAGTGAAATGCTGTATAAGGAAACCAATTTTATCATAGGCTCATTGCTATAAATCAGAGTTAAGTTTCTATGGCGCATTTATGGTCACGAAAACATCATTAAACTTCTAAATAAAGACACAAAACACTTATATTAAACATCAAACTACATGTGCACTATACTGACAATTAAGTTCACGAACTCATCCTAGAAAAAGTGCTACTGCACACTTCATTGCTGAATATCACTACAGTCACCTTTGAAGTACTCCCCTTGGGAAGCTATGCACCAACGCCAGTGCCTAGTCCACCCTTCAAAGCAATTTGAAAACTTTTTCTGGAATGGCCATCAGAGCTGTTGTCATATTACCCTTGATGTCCTGAATGTCATCAAAATGTCTTCCTTTCAACATTTCCTTTATCAGCAGGTGAAGAAAGAAGTCACTGGGGGCCAGATCAGGTGAGTAGGGAGGGTGCTCCAATACAGTTATTTTTTTACTGGCTAAAAACTCCCTCACAGACAGTGCCGTGTGAGCTGGTGCATTGTCAGGATGCAAGAGCCATGAATTGTTGGTGAAAAGTTCAGGTCATCTAATTTTTTAATGCAGCCTTTTCAGTACTTCCAAATAGTAAACTTGGTTAACTGGTGTCCAGTTGGTACAAATTCATAATGAATAATCTTTCTGATATCAAAAATGGTTAGCAATATCGTTGTAACAAGTTCTTAAACTTAATTGCCAGACCTCATACATTTAAGAAAGATTAATATAATAAGTAATATAATGAATTTCCACCCTGCTTATTCCAGTTCAGGGTGTCAGGTAACCAGAGACTCTCCTGGCAGCTCAGGGCATAAGACAGGAGCCCACCCTGGACAGGACACCCTTCCATGGCAGGGTACATCACACATCCACATCACTCACACTGGGACAAGTTAGACACACCAATTTATCTCATGTGCATATCCTTGGGATGAGGGAAGAAACTGAGTACTGAAAGGAAACCGAGTACCTGAAGAAAACCCACGCAGACATAGGGAGAACGTTCAAACCCCACACAGACAGTGGTCCCAGCCAGTAATCTATTTTTCTCATCAACATTATAATGAAACAACGTTGAACAAAATGACATTATTTGAGGACCTACTATATCTCTCCTTGACCGTTATTTGTAAAGATGAATTACTTAAATAACATTACTGTCTAAGCTCATTTTGTCTTGAGCCTTTCTATAGACTAGGTAAATTTAATTCTCATCCTAGATTCAATTATTTATATTTCTCTCCCTAACACTATGAGAAAGCCCTCCTGTGTATTTTTATTCATCTTTCTGTAAAGTCCACTAACGTTACAGACTTTTTAAAAGCCATGTTTAATAAAATGATCAGGTTCCCTCATATTCAGACATATTATAATGGGTGATCAGTCACAAATTCAATAGAATTTACATGGATGCTTTAATAGCTCTTCCTAGAGACTCATCATGCCCTTTCAATTGCCCAGAAGAAGTACATCTTGTTGGTCATGCACTTATGCACATATTTTTTTCATGGAAATCAATAATTCTCTCTGTGGAATCTTGGATTTGAGTTTGCATATCTTTAGGCAATAATTGTTTGGGCAGTAAAATTATGCAAAGAGGTAAATTGCTTTCTGAATTAATCAACATCTAGATTGATAGTCTAGGTGTTTATTGATTTTTGAGTCATTTTTTTTCCTTTTGTCAAAAGAAAAAAGAATAAAGATAATAATTATTCTGATAATGCTCCCAGGACAGATTTACTCTTGTGCCAATGATTTACAACAATCAAATATGTTTGAGAGTTGTAGCTGCCTCTTGCTCTTTTTATATTTTTTCATGTTTCTTATGTAACAACCTAAGTGTATCGTACACATTTCAAAAACGACACTTGATTTTATACCCTTTTATAAAACATACACAATTAAGATCATACTTATAAAAGACTAAATATTATTATGCCTTTCATTTTTAGGCCTATAAGATAAATGGGAAAGTGACTTGGAGACATACATGTGGCATCTAAAATTCCAGTATTAGCAATCATAGCCATAACAATAGACATTGTGTATGTACTTTTAAAATAACTATTTCTAAACTTCTCCAACCCATGCAGCAATGTGAGCTTGGTAAATGCTGAGCATAATACAAGTGTGTGCCAGTGAGGAAAGCAGAGATGCAAATCTAGGAAACAGGTTTTTTCCAAACAAATGATATTGTTCTGTGGTCAAATTATTTTTAAGATGAGTAAGATATTAATTATTTTACTGTACAATGTCAATGACAATTTAATATGCTAATGTTTATTGGGAAAAACCTAACATGAAGGAAGGCAGAAAAGCAGCAGAATTTTCTAAACTCATTTGATTTTGGCATTCCAATTTCAAGGAACGCTTCACTGGACTAGTGTTCCATGAAACATGTTTTGGAATAAATGTATTAAATAACATCAGTAGTTCTAGGACCGAGTCTAGTTAGAGATGTGCAAGGTATAAAAACAACAGTTTTGTAACTTGCAACGAAAATCTTACCCAGTGCAGCTGGCTGAGTGGAGGAGACCTACTCAGGCCTTTATGAAAACACAAGGACAGAAAATAGAGTCAATGATGAGAGTGAGAAAGGGCAAGGGAGTTAAAAGCATAAGCTAGGATAGAAAATAAAGTGGAAACAAAGGAACTGTGTAATCCAAAATGAATATTAAAAGTATGATTTACAGCACAATGAAAGCAGACACACTTAGATTAGTATATAGGCTTTATAACTAGTTTACTTTAAGAAGTAAAATAAAATCTGACCTCCATTTCCTTGTGGATAAAATGGGATTATTGTGTCACAAAGATTAAATTAAATCACATAAACACAGCTTGGCACATGGCAGTTGGTCATAATAGGTTGCTATTATAGGTATTGTTTAATGTACAGTAATTAAAAGGCGGTGATTTTCTGAATTCTTAAGAACATGTATTTTTTAAACTAATCTTTTTAAGAACATGTATTCTTAAAACTGAAACTACATACCCAGTGCTATTTCATAATCTTTTAAGCATGTATTTGGAACAATACTCTTTGAAAAACTGTGACGAGTCTATGTAAATCTATCATTATAACTGACAATGAACATGATAGTCAAAAAAGACATTTATGGAATTCCCGCGCCTACCCGCCTTCGCCCCGCCTCACAAGCGCCCCTCCAGCCGTGGCAGCAGGGCCGCAGCAGCAGCTGGCGCGCGTCCGCAGGCGACCTCACCAAGGCCGGCGCTGATACACCTGAAGCTGTAAGAAATAATACAGGGAGGACCCTTCACCCAGCCTCCCCGGTAACAGCCACAGCAGATGTCTGCGTGTGCAGTGGAGTCTCAACCAGGATGTGGCCCCGACAAGGGCATCATCATCTCCAGGGTCCCTCCTGCCACCCTCATCCTTAACCCCTGGCACCCACCAGGCCACTCTCCATCTTCATAATTTTGTCATTTCAAGAGTGGCATGGCTTCAGGATCACTGAAGACCGGCCGCATCATCATTTTGTGTGAGTGTCTTTTTTCATTCCCACTCCCCCAGTCAGGAACTGTTCGATTTGTGGCGGCTGGCATGTCACAGCCATGTACTATGTGGTTTGGCAGTGGAAGAGCTGTTGTACAGAGGCTGACTGTGGAGCAGGATTTGCTTTGGCGGGACTCTGCTACATCTGTGCCTGCTGAACTGTCCTTTGGCTTGTGAGGCACGGTCAGCAGATGAGAAATCTCCCACCCGCATCCATACATACACACACTGAAGAAGTGCCCTAGGACTCAGGAGTTCTGGACAAGGAGCTGGTGGTGCTACTCTCAGTGTGCATAAGTGCAGACAAGGGCAGAAACTGCACTGACTTTGTAAAAACTATCATCCAGACCCCTCAGGCCCACGCATTTAAGTCTGCAGTCCCAAAGTCACTCTGGGCACCAGGTGACCGGCTCTGCCTGCGCAATAAGCAGGGGGCTCTTTGGTACAGCAGAGGACAACCTGGACATTGCTTGGTGGGCTCAGGCCGAGACGGTCGCTGCTTTTTGTTTTGCTTTGCTTTGTTTTGTTTTGCTTTGTCTTTATATCTCTGATATCTTTGCCTGTGTCGAGTGGGGATTATCGGCTGTTTTTTGCATGTGAATGTACTTGATTTTTTTCCTTTTTTTGCTGTTGTCCTTGCTGTTGTGCTTGGTGATTTGCTTTGTTCTGAGGCTGCACTGCCAGGGTCCAGCTTGAGAGGCACGGGACTCAGCATATCCAGGGGCCAACTCCAGACCAAACCGGAGTGCTGCCGGGTTTGACCTGCAGGTCACACACCCAGAGGGGGCTGTCTGCAGGCACTGGAGCCCATAGAGGCCAAACCACATTAGGGTGGTCAATCCTCACGCAGCAGAGCGCCCTGTGGGGGGCAGAGCCAAGTCTCATAACGGGTCAGCCCAGGAGTTAACCCCACCTACTTACAAGCAAAAAGCAATTAAAGATCTTCTTGAATGGGGCAGTGTACACAACACAAGAGTCACCTTTGGAGCACACGCAGAGGAGGACGACGCGGTGCGAGTCAAATATAAAGGACACATACTACATAAGATAACCTAGCAAGAACTAAAAACTCTAGGGGATCTACCTAATATATCAAAATAAACACAATCAGCCAGAATGGGGAAACAAAGATACACGTCCCAAATAAAAGAACAGAAGAAGCCTTCACAACTCGAACCAAATGAAGCAGACGTAAACAACCTCTCAGAGACAGAGTTCAGAACACTGGTGATAAGAATGTTTAAGGAGCTTAGAGAAGACATAAAGAAGGATGTAGAAATCATAACGAACGAGCTTAGAGAAAACATAAAGAAGGATGTAGAAATCATAACGAACAACCAGTTAGAACTAAAGAACACAATTACCGAAATTAAGAACTCACTTGAAGGAATTACCAGCAGGCTAGATGAAGCAGAGGATCGAATCAGAGACTTAGAAGACAAGGTAGCAGAGATCACCCAAACGGAACAACAGAAAGAAAAAAGAATAAAAAACAATGAGGATGGCCTAAGAGACCTCTGGAATAACATCAAGCACAACAACATGCACATCATAGGAATACCAGAAGGTGAAGAGAGTAAGCAAGGGATTGAGAACATATTTGAAGTAATATTGTCTGAAAACTTTCCCAACCTGATGAAGGAAACCAACATACAAGTCCAGGAAGTGCAGAGAGTTCCAACCAGGATTAACCCAAACAGGTCCACACCAAGACACATTATAGTTAAAATGGCAAAGCTTAAAGACAAAGAGAGAATCCTAAAAGCAGCAAGAGAAAGACGGAGGGTTACATACAAGGGAACTCCCATAAGACTATCAAATGATTTTTCTACAGAAACATTGAAGGCCAGGAGGGAGTGGCAGGAGATACTCAAAGTGATGGAAAACAAAGGCCTACAACCTAGACTTCTTTATCCAGCAAGGCTATCATTTAAAGTTGATGGAGAGATAAAGAGCTTTCCAGAAAAAAATAAGCTAAAGGAATTTATTACAACCAAGCCAGCATTGCAAGAAATACTAAAAGGACTTCTGTAAATAGAAGAAAGATCAAAACAACCTAACTACAAATTTAAAAATGGCAATAACTATGTACCTATCAATAATCACTTTAAATGTAAATGGATTAAATGCTCCAATCAAAAGACATAGGGTGGCTGACTGGATAAGAAAGCAAGACCCTTGTATATGCTGTATACAAGAGACTCACCTCAGAACAAAAGACACACACAGGCTGAAAGTGAAGGGTTGGAGTAAGATATTTCATGCAAACGGAAACGAGAAAAAAGCTGGAGTTGCAATACTTATATCTGACAAAATAGACTTTAAAATGAAGAACATACTAAAAGATAAAGATGGGCACTATATAATAATAAAGGGATTGATCCGACAAGAGGACATAACCCTAGTAAACATCTATGCACCCAACATAGGAGCACCTAAATATATAAAACAGATGCTGACTGACATAAGGACAGAGATCAACAGTAACACTATTATAGTAGGGGACTTCAACACACCTCTGACAACAAGGGACAGGTCTTCCAGACAGAAAATCAATATGGAAACAACAGCCTTAAATGATACATTGGACCACTTGGATTTAATCGATATTTTCAGAACATTTCACCCCAATGCTGCAAAATACACGTTTTTCTCAAGCGCACATGGAACATTTTCCAAGATAGACCATATGTTAGGCCACAAAACAAGTCTTGATAAATTTAAGAAAATTGAAATCATACCAATTGTCTTCTCTGATCACAATGCTATGAAATTAGAAATGAACTACAGGAAAAAAACTGGAAGACACACCAATTCATGGAGGCTGAATAACTTATTACTAAATAATGAATGGGTCAAGCAGGAGATCAAGGAAGAAATCAAAAGATATCTCGAGACAAATGAAAATGAAAACACCACGACCCAAAATCTATGGGATGCCACGAAAGCAGTCCTAAGAGGGAAATTCATAGCTTTGCAGGCCTACCTAAAGAAACAAGAAACAGCACTAATCAACAGTTTATCTTCACATTTAAGGGATTTGGAAAAAGAACAGCAAAATAAGCCCAAAGGGAGCACAAGGAAGGATATAATAAAGATCAGAGCAGAAATTAATGAAATAGAAACCAGAAAGACAATACAAAAGATCAATGAATCCAAGAGTTGGTTCTTAGAGAAGATAAACAAAATCGACAAACCTTTAGCCAGACTCATTAAAAAAAAGAGAGAAAGGACCCAAATTAATAAAATCAGAAATGAAAGAGGAGAAGTGACAACGGACACTGCAGAAATACAAAAAGTCTTAAGAAGTTACTATGAGCAACTATATGCCAACAAATTTGACAATTTGGAAGAAATGGACAATTTTCTAGAGGCGTACAACCTTCCAAGGCTAACTCAAGAAGAAACAGAAAACCTGAATAGACTGATTACCACCACGGAAATTGAATCAGTAATCAACAGTCTCCCAACAAACAAAAGCCCTGGTTCAGATGGCTTTACAGGTGAATTTTACAAAACGTTCAAAAAAGAACTATCACCTATTCTCCTCAAGCTCTTCCAAAAAATCCAGAAGGAAGGAAGACTCTCAAACACTTTTTACGAAGCCACTATCACCCTGATCCCAAAATCAGACAAAGACACCACAAAAAAAGAAAACTACAGGCCGATATCTCTAATGAACATGGATGCAAAAATCCTCAACAAAATATTAGCGAACAGAATTCAGCAATACATTAAAAAGATCATTCACCATGATCAAGTGGGATTCATCCCTGGTATGCAAGGGTGGTTCAATATCCGCAAATCAATTAATGTCATACACCACATAAACAAAATGAAAAATAAAAATCACATGATCATATCAATAGATGCAGAAAAAGCATTTGATAAAATCCAACAGCCATTTATGATAAAAACCCTTAAGAAAGTGGGAATAGAGGGATCATATCTCAACATAATAAAGGCCATATATGACAAACCCACAGCTAACATCATTCTCAATGGGGAAAAGCTAAAACCATTCCCCCTAAGATCAGGAACAAGGCAAGGTTGCCCACTATCTCCGCTTCTATTCAACATAGTGCTGGAAGTTCTTGCCACAGCAATCAGACAAGAAAAAGAAATAAAAGGCATCCAGATTGGTAAGGAGGAAGTAAAGTTATCATTGTATGCAGATGATATGATACTATATGTAGAGAACCCTAAAGACTCCACCAAGAAGCTGTTGGAGCTGATAGATGAATTTAGTAAAGTAGCAGGATACAAAATTAATATTCAGAAATCAGTGGCATTTGTATATACCAATAATAAAACATCAGAAGGAGAAATTTAAAAAAAAATCCCATTTACAATCGCTCCAAAGACTATAAAATACCTGGGAATAAATTTAACCAAAAAAGTAAAAGATCTGTACTCAGAAAATTATAAGACACTGAAGAAAGGAATGAAGGAAGATATAAATAGATGGAAACACATATCATGTTCATGGATAGGAAGAATTAATATAGTTAAAATGTCCATACTGCCTAAGGCAATATACATATTCAATGCAATTCCTATTAAACTGCCAACGTCGTTTTTCACAGAAATAGAACATATAATCCTAAAATTTATATGGGACCATAAAAGACCCCGAATAGCAAAGGCAATCTTGAGAAATAAGAACAAAGTGGGAGGTATAACAATACCTGACTTCAAATTATACTACAAGGCTACAGTAATCAAAACAGCATGGTACTGGCATAAAAACAGACACATAGATCAATGGAACAGAATAGAGAGTCCAGAAATAAATCCACGCCTATATGGCCATTTAATCTACGACAATGGAAGCAAGAATGTACGATGGAGTAATGACAGTCCATTCAATAAATGGTGCTGGGAAACCTGGACAGACACATGCAAAAAAATGAAGCTGGACCACCTCCTTACACCATATACAAAAATAAATTCAAAATGGCTTAAAGACTTAAATGTAAGATCTGAAACCATAAAATACCTAGAAGAAAATATAGGAAGAAACTTCTCAGACATTACCCGGAGTAAGATTTTTACTGATATATACCCTCGCTCGAGAGAAGTAAGAGAAAAAATAAACATGTGGGATTATATCAAACTTAAAAGTTTTTTCACAGCAAAGGAAACCATCAATAAAACAAGAAGGGATCCTACTGAATGGGAAAAGATATTTGCCAATGATATATCTGATAAGGGATTAATATCACAAATCTATGAAAAACTCACTCAACTCCAAAAAAACAAACGTTCCAATTAAAAAATGGGCAGAGGACTTGAAGAGACATTTTTCTAAAAAGGATATACAGATGGCAAACAGACATATGAAGAAATGCTCAACCTCACTAACCATCAGAGAAATGCAAATAAAAACCACAATGAGATACCACCTCACCCCAGTCAAAATGGCTATCATCAATAAATCAACAAACAACAAGTGCTGGCATGGATGTGGAGAAAAGGGAACGCTTGTGCACTGTTGGTGGGATTGCAAATTGGTGCAGCCACTATGGAAAACAGTATGGAGGTATCTCAAAAATCTGAAAATGGAACTACCCTATGATCCAGTAATTCCACTCCTAGGTATCTATCCGGAGAAACACAAAACTTCAATTCAAAAATCTTTATGCACTCCTATGTTTATTGCAGCACTATACACAATAGCTAGGACATGGAAACAACCAAAATGCCCATCGATAGGTGACTGGATTAAGAAACAGTGGTACATTTATACAATGGAGTATTACGCAGCCATAAAGAAGAAAGAAATCTTACTATTTGCAACAACATGGATGGACCTAGAGAACATAATGTAAGCGAAATAAGTCAGACAGAGAAAGATAAGTACCATATGATCTCACTTATTTGCGGATTCTAAAGAAAAGAATAAGTGAATGAACTAATCAGAAACAGTTTTGGAGACAAAGAGGAAAAACTGAGGGTTGCTGGATGGGCGGGAGGGGTGGAGGGTGGGGGGGAGGGTGAGGGGATTGGAGGGCAGTTGGTGACCACAGGATGGCCACGGGTTTGAAAATTAATCTGGGGAACGTAATTTGGTGGTTACCAGAGGGTAAGGGGGTTGGGGGGTGGGGGATTAGGGTGAGGGGGATCAAATGTATGGTGATGGAAGGGGAGCTGACTCGGGGTGGTGAACACACAGTGTGATTTATGGATGATGTGATACAGAATTGCACACCTGAAATCTATGTAATTTTACTAACAATTGTAACCCCAATAAATTAAAAAATAAAATAAAGAAGAAAAAAAAGACATTTATGGAAAAAGGAAAACAAGGGCAAAAGGTACAAGATGGATAAGAGGCTCCCCGAGTTCTGTAAACATGGCATTATTTTGTGGCCATTCACATCATTATATACTTAATAGAAAGGGAATAGTACAGCAACAAAGTACAGATATATTAATAGTCATGTGTGATTTTGTTGCCTGACTTATTTCAATTGTGTCTGTTATCACATTTTCTAATAACCAAACGTTATATGCTTTAGTGATGGTCTTTAATGAGAAGTAGATAAACCAACTTTACAAGATTGCAATATATAATATGAAAATTCAAAAGAAAAAATAATATGGATGACAAATATCATAGGGACACAAAGTAAGGCTCTTGAGAACATCTATTTTATCTGAGTAATTAATATCTCAGGACTGTCACTGCTGTAGAGCTCTTGCTATACTCTCCTAGTTTCTTTAATGTTTATTTTCTGTGATGATTTTGCACCTCTAATTTTACCTTTCTCTTACAATTCCTGATAGAGGTTTGAATATAATAAAGAGTTGACATATTTAGAAACCGAAACTTTTTTTTAATCAGGGGTAATTAACATACAGATTATTCATTTTGCTTAAAGCATCATTTTCCTTTGTAAACTTCCTGAGTTTCAAAGGAATTGTTACCCTATTGGTTTCCATTGTTTTTATACATAAAGATGTTATTAAAACATGGTCAAAAAGTCAATGCACTGGCATAATTTCCTTTAGATAAAAAACAAAAGTCCTGCCAACAGCCAACAAATGTGTGCCAAGCTGGCCCCTAACACATTCTATTTTCCTGTAACCTTCTTGCCTGTACCCCAGGTATACTGCCCATTTTTGTTGAGGTCTCGTTCCTTAAAAATAATTCCCTTGAAACCAAAAACAGAACTGTCCCCACTCTGTTGTCCATAGCATCCTGTATTTAGCCTTCGTAATATGAACCATAGTGCATAATTATTTTTGAGATAATTTAATGATTATTATATTCCATTATAATATCAGACCCATTACCGTGGACAATGACACATAATAGTCAATAACATAGTTTTGAATGAATATGCTGTAATAATTTTACAAGAGATTGGCAAGATCGATTGTATCTTCAAAGATTATAGAAATTGTATAATGTTGAGAACAGTTAATAAAGCATATTTAACTTATTTTAAATAAACTATATTTGAACCTGACTGTTCAGTTTCATTTATCTTGATCTTTTTGCCTCATCTGTTTAAGGTTCTGATTCCATTAAAGCTGAGGGAAAATTCCAGATTCATCCAATTTCATTTGACACCTAGCAATGAAAAGAGACCAAGGAGGGCTTCTTAAAAGTACTATGGATCTGACCTTTGGTTACATAAAAAAAGTTTCACTTTCATCTCAAGGTCTCTAAGGCTTGACAGAAATATTCTCTACCTGTCACTTATCTCTCTGTTAAGTAAATTAAGTTATTGTTGTGATTGCCGGAGACTGTCATCTCTTCTTTATAAGCATGTATCGGATCAAGATTTTAAAAAACTGATACTGTTTGACCTTCCAGGTAGATGATATATTGGAAAAAGTCCTTGTGTCGAGGAGCACAGCATACTGCATGCTATTGGGTTCATATGAGATATTGATATTGGCTCTCTTGCTTCATGATAAAATATATTTTACTAGCTGATATTTTAAGTTAGTTTTACAAAATATTTTAAAGAGTGTGAAGATAGATAGAATTTGCATACTATCACATCAGAATATTATTGTCTTTTATTTGACCATTTCTAGTGAATTGCAAAGCTTTCAATTAACATTGAAAAATTATTTCTGTGAAAAAAGACTTAAGCTCTGAGAGGGAGGAGTGTAATATAAAACGTTTTTCATTTTCTTTCTTCAACCACACATACACACACACACAAACACACACACATACCGAGTTGTATATATACATAGTTTCATATATGTTTACATTATTGCATACTTAAAATACATAATGCTTATATAATCTATAACTATATATACATATATACACCTCAGGGATCTAATTCACATATATACACAATATTTAATAGATATGCATATATAGAGGGTGCCAAAAAATGTATATACGTTTTAAGAAAGGAAAACTATTAAAATTGTAATATTCAATATACACCAATAACAAAAGATGAATACAAGTCATGCTTGACTTCTGCAATTACAAGAGGTGCTCAAAGTCGTTACCATCAGCGTCCAGACATTTCCAATTACGGCGAACTACATTAATTACGTTGCTTGAAAAACATTGACCAAAGTGTCCACTTTTATACATTTTTTGGCACCCCCAATATAGACACTATCAATTTTTTTGTTCAAGGTATTTAAAAGTATAGGAAACAAAGATTAACATATCAATTACTTATCTGAGAGTACGTTACAATGGAAAGGATAGGAAAAGGAAGGGTAGGAAGACAGTCTACGTCTGAGTAGGAAAGGGGCCACCAATGACAAAGAAGGTATGAAAAATATTTCTCTCTGTCTTTGGAACTGTCTTTGGATTATAGCCACTTCAGTGGGTGTGCACTGGTATTTCATTTTCGTTTTAATTTTCCTTTCCTTAATAACAAAGACTACTTTTACCTTCGTGTATAGTCAGTTTTCCCACAATAGAATGTAAGTCCTTTGAGAACAGGGACCATGACTGTGTTATTCTAGCAGGGCAGCTAGGTATAGAAGACACTCAATAATCATTCAGTGATTAAATGCATGTATATAGTATGTACAAAGTAAAGTGATTTATATTAGTAATGTTAAGTTACCTTAATATTTTCTGTTATAGTTAGCAAATTAAAAGTGGGTCATAAAATATGCATGGGCTGATTTTATTTATAATTTGTAAAATATATTAACATACCTAAGTCAAAATGCTAATGATTATCTCTGAATGGTATGCTATTTGTTCATTTGTCCTGTATATAATTTATAAAATAAAAGGCTTTAAAATCAATTCCTAACATTTATTCGGTGAGGAATATCCTCCTGAGGCCATCCACCCTGTGTGTGAACATTTATTGACAGGGAGCTCATCACTTACTACTTATCCACATCACAGATTCTGTTGAACTCCTTTTCAGAGCACTAAAATGTGACTCCTCATAAGTTCCTATGTTCTTATATCTATCCTCTAGTAAGACACAATTCTACATTTATACAAAGAGATTTTCTGACTTCAGTTTCTATTTCTCCAAGCGCATCTTTAGGAGATTCTTCAGTTACATTTCGTCTGACCTGGTTCCCAGGTATCTCACCCTGTGTGCCATTTCAAAATTCATCATACATTATCAAAGAATTGTGACATATAATAACCATTTCTGCAAACAATACTCAGAAGAGCATATTAAGTCTAATAATAAGGGGAGAGAGGTCCACGATGGCAGATTAAGTAATCACTACTCCTATTGCATCCCAGGACCACACCAAAATTACAAATAAATTATAAATCAACCTCAATAATCATCTGAAGACTAGCTGAACAGAATCCCTATAACTAAGGGTATAAAGAAGAGGCTGAGCAGGCTGTCACCAAATCCATGGAGAGTGGTTGAATACTGGGAGGGACACCTCAGTGGCAGAGGCCCCCCTAAAGAGGGAGAGGTCCCAACACCAGGCTGGGCTCCCCAGCCCAGGGGTCCTGTGCCAGGAAGAGGAGTTCCCATGGCATCTGGCAGTGAAAATCAGCAAGGACTCTGTCTGCCCATCCTGGTGGAACAGAAGGTTAATGGAAAACCAGATGCTCTCTTATACAGCCCGCACATAGACTCACTCACTTGTAGACACTCACCTGGTCTCTGGTGGAGGGGCAGCAGCTCGAGAGGCCCAGGGAAGTGCAGGGAAGGAATGAGATGTGTGGCTGTGGCACAGCTGGAGGGACAGGAGCCATTGTTATCTCTGTGTGGAGCCTGACACACATGTGGCCTACAAGAGGGTGCCATCTTTTCAGTGGTAAGCCCACCCCCATAGGGCCAAGTCTGGGATCACATAGGTCTGGCAGAATCCGTGCCTGCGCACAGCCTTGATAACGCCCTGGGTCGCCCCCCCACCCCTCCTCACAGCTGGTGCTACATGGCCTGCGACACTGGACAGCTGGGCTGCTGGCCCCACCCCACAGGCTACGGAAGCCGTTCTGATGCAACTGAAGGCCCTTGGTGGTCCAGGAAACATTTGCTGGTGAGAAGTAACCCAAGATCTGTGTATCATGCATGAACTCTGCTCCCTCTCCCCGCATAATAACGCAGGATATGGGGATGCCAAAATGGAACACCCACGGAGCCATAGGTAGGGGAGTCATACCACTATAGTCTCACTGGCGGCTGCGTTGGAGACACAGGAAGCAGGAGCCACATGATCTGCAACCTGCCAACCACTTCTCTGCCAACCAACCAACCAACCAACTAACCCCCAAGCGTAGCCACGGCAGTTATATTAGTGGCTAATGGCTAACCGGTAACAGCTGATGGCCACCTAGCCACAGCGGATGGCCATCTGATTACAGCTGATGGCCATCTAATAACTGAGCCAGCACCTTTCCACATGAGGCCAAGAGCCTGGAAACTGCTCTCTGAGACTCTGTCCCCACACTGTGCCATATCATCTCTTGGGCATATCTCAGGAATTTGTGAGCCTGAGGGAGGCAGTGGCTGGCAGTAGTGTTCTAAGGGCATTTCTCAAAGTGGTCACAGGCCAGGCACTGCCCCAAGGCATGCAGTGCTTCACTGCAGTGTTCCTGGTGCACTGTGCAAAGTGCCAGGCACAGGTGTAAGAACTGAATCTGCATTCACTTTGTAAAAACCACCAGCCATATCTCGAGACTCCCTTGGACTCCTCTCCACCCAGTTAGTGCTGCATCACTGCGGGCATTCTCACCACCAGATCAACCAACCCAGCCCAGACACCTAAGGAGGCTCTGTCAATGGCTGGGCCTGACGGGCAGCCAGTAGGTGGAAATAGACCTCGGGGACCCAGTGACCTTTGCTAAGCCACCTCAAGCCAACGACTGGTGGAAGCCAGGCTTGGTTCACAGAGAGGCTACCCCATATGCCTCCAGATCCAGCATAGGCAGCAGTCAACCACATAAAGCTTTGTGGCTCCTACGAGGTAGCCATGGGCTGGTAACAGACAATGCTGAAATTGGCCTGTACTGGAGTCCCTCCTAAGAGACACCAGAAACAACACACCCAGAGGCCAGCCTCAGACCACATCAGAACACTACCTGGTTAGCCCCACAATTGGCATACCCAAAGGAGGGTCTTAATAGGCACAAGAGCCCATGGTGGGTGAATCTTCCTTTGAGGGATCAGCCCCCACACAGCAGCTCATACACTGTGTGCATAGCTAGTCCTCACAGTCAGTCAGCCAAGGAGTCAGTTCCACCAACTGATGCCCCAAAAGCAATCAGGCTCAACTACAGCAGGTGACTACACACCTGCTGTATAAATGTTATCTCTGTATAAATATATATAAATATGTATATATTTATATTATATATATAAATATGTATATATTTATATTATTATATATATTATATATATTTATATATATATTTATATATATTATATATATTATAAATATATATAAATATGTATAAATGTATAAAATAATAAATGGCAATAACTCTGTACCTTTCAATAATCACTTTAAATGTAAATGAATGAAATGCTCCAATCAAAGTACATAGGGTAGCTGAATGGATAAGAAAACAAGATCATGCATATGCTGTCTACAAGAGACCCACCTCAGATTGAAAGACAGAAACAGACTGAAAAAAATATTTCATGAGATATTTCATATCTCATTTCAAATGAAAATGAGAAAAAAAGCTGGGGTAGCAATACTTATATTGGACAAAATAAACTTTAAAATGAAGACTATAATATGAGACAAAGAAGGACATTACATAATAATAAAGGGATCAATCCAATAAGAGGACATAACCCTAGTAAAAATGTATGCACCTGACATAAGAGTAACTGAATACAGAAAGCAAATATTGACTGACATAAAGGCAGAAATCAGCAGTAACATAACCATAATAGGGGATTTTGACACCCCATGACTCCAGTGAATAGATCTTCCAGACAGAAAATCAAAACGAAACAAGGTCTTAAATGACACACTAGAGCAGATGGATTTAATTGATATTTTCAAAGCACTTCACTCCAAAGTAGCAGAGTATACATTCTTTTCAAGTACACATGGAACATTTTCCAATATAGGCCACATGATAGGACACAAACCAAGTCTCAGTAAATTTGAGAGGTTTTAAATCATGTCAAGCATCTTCTCTGATCACAGTCTTATGAAAATAGAAATGAATTACAAGAAAAAATTCTGAAAATTGCACAAACACATAGAGACTAAGTAACATGTTACTAAATAAAGAATGGGTCAACAGTGAGAACAAGAAAGAAATCAAAAGATACCTGAGACAAAGGAAAATGAAAACATAAAAACCCAAATCTATGGGACACAGTGAAAGCAGTCCAAAAAGGGAAATTCATAGCAATGCAGGCCTACCTAAAGAAACAAGAACAATTTCAAATTAATAGTCTATATTTACACCTAAGGGAATTGGCATAAGAACTTCAAACAAAGCTCAAAGTGAGTACAAAGAAGGACATAATAAAGATCAGAGCAGAAATAAACAAAATAAAGACCAAAATACAAAAGATCAATGAAACCAAAGGTTGTTTTTTAAAAAGATAAACAAAATTGACAAAACTAACCAGACTTATCAAGAAAAAGAGAGAGAGGACCCAAATAAACAAAATCAGAAATGAAAGAGAAGGGACAACCGATACCACAGAAATACAAAAAATTTAAGAAAGTACTACAAGCAACTATATGCCAACAAATTGGACAATCTGGAAGAAATGAATTCCTAGAAGCATACACTCTTCCAAGGCTGAATCAAGAAGAAACAGAAAATCTGAACAGACCAACTACTACCAATAAAATTGAATCAGTAATCAACAAGCTCTCAACAAACAAAACATTGGATCAGATGACTTCACAGTGAATTTTACCAAATATTCAAAAAAGAATTAACAACTATTCTCTTCAAACTATTCCAAAAAATCCAAAAGGAGAGAAGGCTCCCAAGCTCATTTTATGAGGCCACCATAACCCTGATTCCAAAACCAGACATTACAGAAAAGAAAACTATACGCCAATATCTCTAATGAACACACACATAATTCCTCAACTAAATAATAGCAAACTTAACTCAGCAATACATTAAACAGATCATACACCACGATCAAGTAGGATTCATTCCTGCTATGCATGGTTGGTACAATATCCACAAATCACTTAACATGATACACCACATAACAAAATGAAAAATAAAAATCATATGGTAATATCAATAGATGCAGAAAAAGCATTTGACAAAATCCAGCACCCATTTAAAATAAAAATTCTCAGCAAAGTGGGAATAGAGGGAACATCACACAATAAAGGCCATATATGATAAACCCACAACTAACATTGTACTCAATGGGGAAAAGCTAAAAGCATTCCCCTGAAGATCAGGAAGAAGACAGGATGCCCACTTCCACCACTTGTATTCATCATAGTACTGGAAGTTCTAGGCACAGCAATCAGAAAAGAAAAAGAAATAAAAGACATCCAAATGGGAAAGGAAGAATTAAAATTGTTATTATTTGTAGATGACATGATACTATACAGAGAGAATCCCAAAGATCCCACCTAAAACTACTAGAACTGGTAAATGAATTTAGTAAAGTAGCAGGATACAAAATTAACATTCAGAAATCAGTTGCATTTGTATACACCAATAACAAACTATCAGAAAAAGAAATTAAGAAAATAATCCCACTTACAACTGCAGCAAAAAAATAATAAAATAATTAGGAATAAATTTAAGCAAGGAAGGAAAAGACTTGTACTTAGAAAATTATAAGACACCGAAGAGAGA
The DNA here is from genome assembly GCF_004115265.2 of Rhinolophus ferrumequinum. NCBI lineage: Eukaryota > Metazoa > Chordata > Mammalia > Chiroptera > Rhinolophidae > Rhinolophus > Rhinolophus ferrumequinum. The sequence continues at coordinate 10,832,545 of NC_046295.1, read as the reverse complement.
AGAAGCTACAAATACATGGCAATATATACCACACTCATGGATAGGAATAATTAATATAGTTAAAATGTCCTTACACCCAAAGCAATATATAGATTCAACACAATCCCTATCAAAATACCAATGGCATTTTTCACAGAACTATAACAAATAATCCTAAAATTTATATGGAACCATATAGGATGCATGGCAATCCTGAGAAAGAACAAAGCTGGAAGTATCACACTACCTGATATCAAATTATACTACAAACCTATAGTAATCAAAACAGCATGGTATTTGCATAAAAACAAACACGTAGATCAATGGAACAGACTAGAGAGCCCAAAAATAAATCCATGCCTATACGGTAATTTTATCTATGACAAAGGAAGCAAGAATTTGCATTGGGGTAAAGACAGTCCATTTAATAAATGGTGCTGGGAAAACTGAACTGATATACGCAGACAAAAAAAAAGACACTGGACCACCTTCTAATGCCATATACAAGAATAAACTCAAAAAGAATTACAGACTTAAATGTAAAACCTGAAACCATAAAACTCCTAGAAAAAAAATATGTGAAGTAAACTCTCAGCCATTACCATTAGCAATATTTTTACTGATATATCTCATCAGGCAAGGAAAACAAAAGAAAAAATAAACAAATGGACTACATCAAACTAAAAAGTTTTTTCATGGCAAAGAAAATCAGCAACAGAACAAAAAGACATTGTATTGAGTGGGAGAAGATATCTGCCAATGATACATCTGATAAGGGGTTAATATCCAAAATTTATATATATTTAAAAAACCTCATAAAACTCAACACAAAAACAAACAAACAAACAAATAATCCAATTAAAAAATGGGCAGAGGACCTGAACAGACATTTCTCCAAAGAGGACATACAGATGGCCAATAGACATATGAAAACATGCTCAACATCACTAATCATCAGAGAAACGCAAATAAAAAGAATAATGAGAGACCACCTCACTCCTGTCAGAATGGCCATCATCAATAAATTAAACAACAAGTGTTTGCGAGGATGTGGAGAAAAGGGAACCCTTGCGCACTGTTGGTGGGATTGCAAATTGGTACAGCCTTTACAGAAAACAATATGGAGATTCCTCAAAAAAATGAAAAGTAGAGCTACCTTATGACCCAGCAATTCCACTCCTGGGTATTTATCCAACGAAATCCAAAACAGTAATTTGAAAAAATATATTCATCTCTTTGTTTACTGCAGCACTACTCACAATAGCCAAGATATGGAAACAACTGAAATGCCCATCAATAGATGATTGGATAAAGAAATTTTGGTATACTTATGCAAAGGACTATTACTCTGCCATGAAAAAAGAAAAAGGAAAAGAAACCTTACCATTCGCAACGGCATGTATGGACCTAGAGGATATTATGCTAAGTGAAATAAGTCAGACTGAAAAAGACAAATACTGTATGATCTCACTTACATGTGGAATCTAAAGACCAGAATAAATGAGCAAACAAAACAGAAATAGACTCATATAGAGAACAAACTGATGGTTGCTAAATGGGAGGAGGTTGGGAAATGGGTGAGGAAGGTGAAGGAATTAGGAAGTACAAATTGGTAATCACAAATAGTCATGGAGATGTAAAAAAAAGTATAGGGAATATAATTGATAATGTTGTAAAGACTATGTAAGGTGTCAGATGGGTAATGGATTTATCAGGGGGATCACTTCATAGATTATATAAATGCCTAACCATCTAAAACCAATATAAAATAATATTGAATGTCAACTATAATTAAATATATAGTATATATGAAGTTGATTGAAAAATACGATGAATACTGCTGCCAAGTGCCATCCAACAGAAAGGCAAGGATCTTCAATACGGGAAGCAGCACACTGAACCTTAGTAACAGTGTGTGACAAGTTTCAACTCGTTCAGTGCAGTCAGTCTGATCTGAGCTACGGTGGAGAGGTGTGTTTTAAAGTGTGCAGTCAGTTATCCTCCAACATGGCAGTACTCCATATCACACATCACTTCTGGTATATGGCAATTTCTATCAAATAAAAACATTACGGTGTGTCCTCATGCACCTTATTCACTGGATCTGGCACCGTGCGATTTCTGGCTTTTCCCCAAAGTCAAAATGATTCAGGACATCAAGGCTGCCACGACAGTGCAACTAAAGACACTCATGAAAGAGGACTTCCAGAACAGCTTTAGAAAGTGGCAAGAATGATGGGATAAGTGTGTTTGAAGCGATGGGAAGTATTTTGAGGGAGATTAATGGCAATGTGTCATTTACTGTAATACATTTTTTAATTTAAACTTTCACCGTATTGTTTGATGTATATATATAGTCATAGGAAGTAAAGTACAGCATAGGAAATATAGTCAATGGTATTGTAATAACTATGCACAATGTCAGATGGGTGGTAGACTTGGTGGATTATCACTTTGTGAGGGGTGTAAATGTCTAATCATTATGTTGTTTTGTACACCTGAAACTAATTTAAAAAATTGTGGTCTATTCATACAATGGAATACTGAGTAAGAAAAAATAATAAACTATTGATATATGCAACAACATAGATGGATTTTAGAAAAGTTATGTTGAGTGAAAAAGCTACACAAAAAAGAGCATGGGTTGTATGATTTGATTTATATAAAATCCTAAAACATTGTAGTCTATACTGACATAAAGCAGGTCAGTGGTTGTCTGGAGATGAGGGTATGTGGAGGGGTGGGGCTGGAATCACAAAGGGACATCAGGAGATTTTGGGAGGTGATGGGTATGTTTACTAGCTTGATGATCGTGATGGTTTCAAAGGTCAAAAGAGTAGTATCCGATTGTACATTTAAAATATGTGTAGTTTACTGTGTGTTCAAATACATCAATGAGGCTCATTAAATTAACAAACAATGATGGTAATGTATTATGATCCATTGAAAAAAGCAGAACTTTCTGAGTCCAAACTTACATAAATAAACAAATGAATAAATTGGAAAAAAAAGACTAATAATAAAACACAACTACCACTTTGGAAATGTACTTAGTATATGCAATACACTGTGTTAAGTATAGGTTAGCTACATCTGTAACATATTTTACACAACAATTACTTGTATTTATTATTATTCCCATTTTTACAAATGAAAACACTGAGGTAAAGGAAGTAGGAAAATCATAGGAACTCTAACAATTAGTAAATAAAAGTATTTGAATTTTTATTCAAGTGTGTCTGATTCCAAAGTTTTTGTCCTTCTTGACCTGAACACTAGGGTTATTTTCTATTCTTATGAACCTTAGGATTTCAAGACATAGACCTCAGTTGAGCTTAGGTAAAATAGCCTCTTTATAGATTAGGATTGTTTGCTAGATGATGATGTTCTTTCTCATTTTCAGCCCTCCTTCCAAAATCTATAAAGGCCAAACGTGTTACTAAAGATACAATTTTTATAGCAGGTTAGTTAATGGCAGAATTCTAACAAATTTGATCCTGCTTAATCTATGACCAGTACTCTGATACCTTTAACACTTAAAAGAATTGGTTCCCACAAAAGCCAGTAAAAGAGACCTTTTGTTGTTAAGAGTTGTTAGAGTCATTCCCTTACTACAACTGTCTCAAATTAGCCTGTCTCACACATGTCCTGTTCACCAGCTCAAATTCTGGGCCTGACCAAGTCAGGGATACCTGATGGTCTTTCTACTCTGAGGCGGCGTGGTGCCCTCTTCCAATTTGGAGACACAGTGGCCTTCCTCCCAAGGCAGGTAACACATCTTTCTTTGTGGCACCAGGCAACCAAAGACACAACTTGGAAATATCAAATCCAAGGCCCTTCTGCTTGTTGTTATGACAAGGACTCTCCCATATTTGAGGACTAGCACAGTGGGACACCACAAGATGGGATCCTTCAAGCTTTTGCAAGCCTGAGGGCGCAAGGGTGTTGGACCCCAGGCTGCCTTTTCCACACTCTTTGTGTTCCAGCTACATTCTGGTCACTAGACTACAATTTCTTTGAGCATATAAAAGTCCTCATGTTTCTTGTGGAAAATACATATAAAGCACACAGACCTCTTAAGTGATCAATCGCTCAGAAATTCTGAAAGACTTTCTGCAAGAGGCAAAAAACAATGGAGAGGTTTTACTCTTTCAAGGAGGTTCAAGATGGCTAGAGAGTAAAGTACTCTTGGAAAGAAGACATTGTCCAATCTTTTCGCCTCTGCTGTCAGTGACTGTTTCTAACAACACTGTCAGAGTTGAGACAGAGTACACCTCTCTGGCGACAGAGTTTGACCTCTCTCCGATTAAGGAATTCCATGTACTTTCTCGTGGAACCTGAATTCCACATGGGTATCAGCTATTCAAAGAAGGTAACTTTCCACTCAGTGATACAGTTGAAATTTCCAGGGACCCTGCTTTAATTCTGAGATCCTAATAAATATTTAGATCAAATATTCTCAGAAATCATTGCCTTGAGCAGCTTCCATTTCTCTAGGTCACTCATTCTATGTTTTTTCCAGGATATTGAAATTTAGATGAAAGCCAATGACTCAATATTTTTCCAGGAAATGCCTAAGCTGAGATGCGCATTTCTAATCGGTGGCAGGAGCCACAGCCTGGGCTGAGATCAGATTTCTAGATATGCTTAGATTTCCCATTTAGGAGGCACTTACAAACTGCCTGGCAATGGTGGGCATCTCCTCTGCTGCTGGCTTAGCTCTTGGGCTTCTCTTCACTTCTCTACAACTTTCTCTTAGGCCTTAGCATCATCCATTCACTACCATTTAATTTCCTATACAGGTATTATCTATGAGAGAGAAAATAGGCGTACATGTTTTACTTTCATTTTTCTCATCCATGAGAATGACATTTAGACAGAGTGCTCTCTTCCTCTTACCAAGATACTAGCAGAGGCCTGCCTGAGTCAGCTGTGCACACGACCCAGGACTACAGCCACTAGAAGGTTGTGAGGGCCTGACCTTGGCCTTGTTTCAGTCTGTGTTACAGCTCAGCTCTGCCCTACGATGGAACCCCACCTCTCCACACATGTCTGTGCTCCTTCTCTCTCCTCCCACATTTCCCGTCTCTCTTCTTTGTCCTCTCACCTTCTTTCTCCTCTGATTGTTAGTCATCTCAGTGGTTTCTACTCTTCCTGCTGCTCCTTAGAGTGTTAATGAGTTCTGGGTATCCGAACATCATGTTCTAATTCCTTGTTAATACCGCTTCCCTTATTATTTCTTTATGTACCTGGTGTCCCTGGAGTAAGGAGAATAGAAACCACTATATCAAACCAGGACCCAGAGAACAAATGAGGAAAAGCCTCGGTTGATATGTACCTAAAAGAAATTCTTAGGTTGAATTTCAGATAGGTAATCCTTAGCCTCTAGTAAGATGACTGCAAGCAAAACTGGGTGACAGCATATATACAAAAAGTATCACATAGCTTAAATAGCAAGTTTTTCTATTTATTTTACCCTTTAAGCTTGACTTTCATGCTACCATATGTACATATATGTGTGTGTGTGTATATATATATATATACACACACACACATATATATGCATTTTATATATATAATATATATATGTTATATATTATATATATAAATGTATGTATAAATGAATATATATATTTATAAATACATATATATTTTTTGGTAGAAAATTATTAAGTATTTAACCCACCAGGGAGAATGAGAGTGACTTACCCCAAGCCCCAAATTATCATATGTGTAAGAAATGGCCTATGGAAAGACTGGCAACCAGGGGAGTTGACATTTTACCCCAGCATCCTTTGTGACACCCAGATTTACATGAAGAATTTACCTATCCAGAGCCCCATTTGTACATTATAGCCACATTTTCCGGACTCCCTGACCCCCAGATAATCCATAAGCCTTCTGCTTCCTTTTGTCAAGCTCTCTAGTACCCTCCCCTGTATAGCTCACTTTACTTTGCCTGCTTCCTAATTAGTATTCCCCTTTTGCTCTCACGGTACTGATGCAGGATAGGAAGTAATAAGATTCAGCTTCCCGATGATCTTGGTAAGCTTCTTAAATGCTTCCTACTTGAGAAAAACTATGTTATCCTTAGTAATTCCCATGAAAACTCTAGTGTCCCAAGAAACCAGAGAAAAGCAAGCTGAGACGTTCTTTACATCCTGACTGGAAGCATGGAGTTTGCTGAGCCCAGATCAAAGCTGTGCTCTTCATCCTCAAGCCCTTACCTTGTGTCACAATGAGAGCTGCCTTCTCCTTTCTGGAGACTGAGATGCCCCTCTCTGGAACTGAGATGTCCCTCTCTGGAACTGAGATGCCCCTCTCTGGAACTGAGATGGGTATGGTGACAGTGATGCCAGCCACCCTTGCTCTCTTTGAACCTTTGAGCTGAGAGTAGCTGATGATATGCTGTAGGGAGGAGTTTCCACATATGCCCTTCGCTCGATATCGTCCTTTTCCACATAGGACTCATTTTGGGGGCTGAAGATGTGTAGACCGTGTGATTGGCAGGAGGGAGAGAATTGCCCCTCAGGACACCAAGAACTTCCCATTTTGGGTATTCAATCCTGCTTCTAACTCATCTGAATACTCTTCACCATGTGGACCTGTATATAATACATTTGTAGAAAACTGCTCCTTTTAATGACTGGATAAAGGAAAAGTATAGGCATTAAAGGAGATAAAAATAAGAATCACTTGCACAATTATGGTGTTTTTCATAAGGCTATCTCCAGCAGATGTAGCATAGTAGTTATACTGTAGTCTGGTTAGCTGAGAAGAAAAAAAAATGAAGAATTAAATTTGATGTCTCTCTCTCTCTCTCTCTCTCTGTCTCTCTCTCTCTCTCTCTCTCTCTCACACACACACACACACACACACACACACACACACACACACAGAGAGAGATTGGATATTTACAGATTATCAAGTACCATTCTGGAGACTTCCACATGCAGATGTCACCAATCCTGAAAGCCTGGTATTGGTAGGGAACAGAGATATTTTCTTTCTCTTGTTCAAACCTTTATTCCCAGCCACCACTGCCAAGAAACTCACCAGAAGTATAGAGCCTTTTTGGCCAGACCACTGCTCCAGACTGAATAACAAAACAAGAGAAGCAGAGAGATTTTTCTCCTTTCCCAATTAAAAATTGACTCATGTGTGGTAGTGGCACCAGGAAAAGCAATGGAGTAAGTTATGGTTTTTCTCTACTTATTTACTTACTTACTTATGTACTTACTTATTTTTATATTTATATAGTAGTATCTAACATTCTGCCAAGGGTCGTCATTTGTTCAGACAAAACAGTAAAATGTACTAAAGATGGTTCACTAGAAAACACATCAATGTGAATACTGAATGCAAGATGAGAACTAAATGTATAGGTATAAGACCTCTTGAGCTAATCTTTGAAAATTGAATTTCAAAGAGGAGAATTTGGTCGAAATCTGATTGGATATATTCAGATCATGCTTCTGAATATTGTTTTATGATTTGAACTTGGCTTATTCCTACTGACAGGTGATGTGGTAAATAATAAAATGCTGATTTAAAGTTTGTTTCTAAATTTTGAAATTTTTTGTCACTTAGTATGTACAACAGTTTTGAGGGAAACTGCAGCAAGTCAAAGACAGCAAATATTATTTTATTGCATTTTACAGTAGGTGGACACAAGTCACTGCTGGAATAAGCGGCATACATGTGAGAATAAAGAGGGAAAGAAAAAAATAAATGGAAGAAGGAATGAAAAGCAGGAAAAAAAGAATTTTAGGTTTTTCCTGAGATTATTTTCAGCAAAGCTTAAGGTAATGTACTAAGGCTTTTTAATTTCATATTCCTGTACAAAATTTTTGTTCACATTTCTTATTGCTCACTTCTTTGCATAGATAGAGGCTTTGCAAAGCAAAATTATTGTCAGTATCTACTTCCTTTTTTTCTACCAATAATTCTTTGTAATTTTCTATGTTCATCCTATGTACAATTTCTCTAGATACCCATAAGTGTGTTTACAGGCTGTGTAATTCCTCACTTTCTCACCTTATTCGTATCTATTTTTCTATTATTTTTGTTATTACTACTCTCTTCCTTGTACAAAAGAAGAAATAACTAAATTTCTCAGACTTTTTTCTTATTCAGGGAAGAAGGACTTACCACCTTGCTCTTATTGGCCAATTTAATGATCATAATTTTTCTCTTTAGTTGAAACTTACGTTTAAATTTTAGAAAGGGAACTGGTCCAACTGGTTGAAAAAGATGATTATTTAGATTTAGTTATCAAGAATACCAATTGAATGGTCCAAACTGTACCTGTGCCATTACTACAGGAATCACATCAAGAGTGCTGTAGTCACCCCAACAGAAGCAGGATGGGCCCCCAAATTGGATGGGTCCCCAGATTGAGACTGACGATGCCACACATTCACCAAAAAGAAAAAAAAAAGGTTTTCTCCCAAGCATGTCCGCATATGATTTGAAAGAAAGGAGAGGCGACTGACTTGGGGTGCATGGTAATTGGGGGCACAGAAGGGTGATTCTTCTGGGGTGGTGCCTGGGTGTTTTGAATTTCTAACTGGTATCATAGGAGAAGAACACTAAGTCTTATCAGATAAAAGAGGAATGGGGAGCAGTGGGGCTTGAAAGTTGTCAGTAGTCAAATATCAAAAATAGAATCAGAATCTTTATTACAAACAATAAGATAGATACTAAGGAGATTTCTGGAATGGAAGAAACTATAGAAAATTATGAACAAATAAAATAAATTACCTTTGAGTTCAATGGTTATATGTAACTGACTGCATCTTGCCTTTTTAAACGTTTAATAATTGTCTCTTATGTCTCTTCACGTGCTTAATTGTCCGACCTCATACAGCTCTGATGATCATTCCAGAAAAAGAGTTCCAAAATTGCTTTGAAACGTGGACTAGACGCTGGCATTGGTGCATAGCTTCCCAAGGGGAGTACTTTGAAGGTGACCGTAGTGATATTCAGCAATGAAGTACGTAGCACTTTTTCTAGGATGAGTTCACAAACTTAACTGTCCAACCTCGTAGAGCTTAAAATGTATACAACTTCAATAAACAATTTTAAAAATTATAAAGTTTTAAATGAAGAAAGTAAAAATAGTAGGAGACATAATGATCTTAACAGAGAAAAATAGAAATGCAAAAAGAGAGAAAGAAAGCACTGGTATAACAGTTTTTAACCACGGTAATTAGAGAATAATTACATAAAACTCTAGTCTAAGAAAAGACCAGTCTAAGATAAAACAGATAACTCTTGCTGCTGCTGTTAGAAATATGAACAGAGACATTTGGATAGATAGTTACCAAAATATATTCACATACTCAAAATATATATTTATTTAGTCTTAGTCACTCAACTTCTGATATATCTTAGGGTTAAATAAAATGCAAATCTAGAATAAAATAACTTCATGAACAAATATGCAATTTATTTATAATAATACTTTTATTAATGAAAGGATATATAACATCCAATATTAGATAAAAGACAAATAGTTTCTAAAAATCTACCAAATATCCATTGCACAGAGTGCAATATATATATTAAAATCACCCTTATAAAATTCTGTAATAACATGAAAATTCTTACCATAGATTTTTTTTAATGAAGCAAAGTAAATATTTGAACATTTGAACACATGATCACTGTAATGTAAACTCCACAAAGTATGCTTTTGTTGTTGCTATTGTAGCTTTCTGCTATATCCCTATCACATAAAACAGAACCTCGCAACCAAGCTAGAATTCAATAAATATTCATTTAATTAATTACAAAGATGCACTGCATTGCTTTAGCATGCAGAAAGAGGCCAAAATATTAACTATAATCATGAATATGTGATGATATGAAGGACATTGTCTTGTTTCTCTATAACTACATTTCAAAAATCTTTTCAACTGACTTGTAAAAATAAAATCACTTTTGAAAATACTGACATTTTACTATAGTTAATGGTTTACTATAAAACAGCATAATATTTTGTTATAAAAAATAAAATAACTAAAAACCTTACTCACAGTCTCAATTATTATTATCACTTCCATGCATTGTTTTAAAAATCTCATTCATGGGCATATACCGTCTAGTTTTAAACACGGCTCATACCATTTTTACCTTTTAGAATAATCATTACTCTTTAGATAGCACATGTCCTTGTGTCTACAATGTATTGATAATCATCAATGTTAATGGATATTGAATATTTCTTTGAATAAATTGCTATTGTTTAACTAACCGTCATTGTTGAGTGTGATGGTTAAGTTCATGTGTCAGTTTGAGTCAGCAATGAGGTGCCCAGATATTTTGTCAAATATTATTCTGGTTGTTCCTGTGAGGGTGAGATTAACATATAAGTTAGTAGACTGAGTAAAACAGATTGCTCTCTCTAATGTGGGTGGGTCTCATCCAATCAGTTAAAAGCTTAAATATAACAAAAAGGCTGACCTTTCCTAGAGTAAGAGAGTATTCCTCCATCTTGTCTGCATTTGAACTGAGACATCATTTTTCCCCTGCCTTCAAACTTGAACTGAAACATAGTTCTTCCTGGATCTTCAATCTGCTGGCCTTTGCACTAGAACTACACTATCACCTCTCCATGTTCTCAAGCTTGAATCACCAATAAACACACACACACACACACACACACACACACACACGTGTGCGCGCACACACACACACATTATAGGATCTTATATCCAGCAAAAACAACATTCACGGTGATGGAGAATTTAAGATAGTCTCAGAATAGGAAAATAATGGAGATGCTGCCACCATCATGCCTACCCTTAAAAAAAATAAAAAGGCTAAAGGAAGTTCTTTAAATGGAGAGGAAACAACAAAAGTAGTAATCCTGGGACATCAGGAAAGACAAAATAACTTGGTTACCATGGCATGGATAAATAGAATAGGCATGACTCTTCCTCTTGAGTTTTCTAAATTGTGTTTCATAGTTGAAGCAAAAAATGTAATGTTATCTGATGTGATTTTAAAAATATATAGAGAATAAAATCTAAGATGACTATATTGTAAATGAGAAGAGGAAAAAAATATAAATGGAAGTAAAATTTCCACTCTTCACTCCAACTGGTTAAGTGACAACAATAGTGGACTGATAAGTGATGCATATGTAATGTAATATCTAGAGAAACCAATAAAAATTTTATACATAGAGATACATTCGAAACCACTATAGATAAATCAAGTAGAATTCTAAACTTGTTCAAGAAACGAAAAAGAAAGCAGAAGAAATAAAAACAACAACTTTGAAACACAAAATAGAAAGAAAACAAAAAGCAGAACAGCATACTTAGGCCTTAACATATCAATAATTATATTAAATATAATTTTTTTAAATATATGAAAAAGACATTTTGGCAAAGTGGATTAAAAAACATGATGCACCATATGCTGTCTGTAAGAACCTCATTTCAGTGGACAACAGCAACATGGTGGCATGAGGGGTCCCCCTTGATCTCTCTCCTGGAAGTTACAAGTTAAAGAGCTATAATTCAACAAAGGATTCCCCATACAACACACAAACATGTCTGTCTGAGAGATCCATGCATAGAAACATCTGGAGGGCAAATAGGAGAGAACAGGGGAGGAGGAAGGGAGAAGTGCAGAGAAGGTGGCTGCTGACTCAGCCTGGAGCTCACTGCAGTCCTAGCAGAGGGAAGGACTGAGAATGCAGGTACACTCTCTGAGGACTCAAACAATCCTGACTGAGTGATCAGCATATAATACAGCTCAACCCAGGGATCATGGGAGCAGAGACCTCAGGGCAAAGAACAAATACAAAGGTGCTACAACTGTGCTCTAAAAGTCCTCACTGCCAGGCAGAAAACATAGCCATGGAGCCTGGCCACCAACCCCCACCCTCTCAGTGTTAGCAAGGGGCTCCAGAAAAAACTATAGCAGTGTCAGAATAAAGAGCAGAATATGTACAGCCCTGAGAACTGGAGAGAGTTCCGGAGCTCCACACACACACTGTAGCTAATCCCAGTGACAAAGGAGGAGATATAGAGGTGAGGCGGCTGTGGTCTGGTGGTCCCCATTACTCAGAGGAGAACAAAGCCACAAACACACCAGATGCCTCTCCCAAACCCCCTGACCCCCATTTTCACCGAGGGGCACCCAGGGCTGCTGAGGCACACAGGTCCGCATCAGGCTGCAGGGCCAGTACTTGGATTTCAAGATCTCAGAACCCCATCACCCACCACATCCTCCCATGGGGGTAGGGCCCTGAGACCAAGGCAATCTGGTCGCAGAGGAGACACCCACCTCCCCAGGAAATCTCCCACCAGAGAAGCTGGAATAGGGCCAGAGAAAATAAAACCACCAGCGCTACCTACTGGAAAATAAAAGAAAGACCTCTTCATATCAACCTGAAGCAGAATTCACTGCCATAAATGCCCGGAAAGAGAAAACAATTCATCAATTAGCATGAATAACCAAAGTAACAAAACAGCTTAGAAAGAAAATTAAAAATATCCAGAAAATAAACTTAAAGACATGGAAATATGTGACTTAAATAACAAAGAATTCAAGTTTGCAGTTCTGAAACAACTTACCAAGATGCAAGGAAACTCAGACAGGCAGTTTAATGAACTCAGAAATAAAATAAATAAACAAAATGAATAATTTACCAAAGAGATTGAAATTTTTTTAAAAAAAGAACCAAACAGAATTCTGGAACTGAAGAAATCAATAGATGAAGAATACAATAGCAAGCTTAGGAAATAGAGCTGACCAGATGGAGGAAAGAATTAGTCAAATGGAAGATAAAAATATACAAATGATGAAGATGGAAAAAGAGAGAGACTTGAGTGTTAAAAGAAATGAAAGAACTCTACAAGAACTACCTGACTCCATCAGAAAGAGTGATATAAGAATAATGGGTATACCAGAAGAAGAATAGAGACAGAAGGGAACAGAGAGCCTACTCAAAAAATAGTCAACAAGTACTTTCCAAACCTATGAAAAGAACTGGATCCTCCAACTCATTGTATGAGGCCAACATTACCCTGACACCAAAACCTGGTAAGAATAACACAAGACAAAAAACTACACACCAATATTTCTAATGAATATAGACACAAAAATCCTCAACAAAATACAAGCAAATTGAATACAACAATGTGTTAAAAATATTATACATAACTATTAAGTGGGATTCATTACAGGGGCACAAGGATGGTTCAATATATGCAAATTGATCAATTAGAGACACCACTTAAACAAAATATTGGAGAAAAAAATCATATGATCTTATCAATAGATGCAGAAAAAAGCTATGATAAGATACAGCATCCATTTATGATAAAAAAAAAAACTTAATAAAATGAGTACAGAAGGAAAGTACCTCAACATAATTAAGCCCATATACAACAAACTCTCAGCTAATATCATAATGGTGAAAAACTGAAACTGAAAGATTTTCCCCAAAGATCAGAAACAACACAGTGATACCCCCTGTCACCACCGCTATTCAACAGAGTTTTGGAAGTCCATAACCAGAGCAATCAGGCAAGGAAAAAAAAAGGCATCCAAATAGGGAATGAAGAAATTAAATTGTCACTTTTTGCAGATGACATAATTGTTTATATAGAAAATGCTAAAAACTCCTCCAAAAAACTATTAGAAATAATAAACACATACAGTGAATTTGCAAGATATGAAATCAATGTACAAAAATCCATTGTGTTCCTAAATATGAACAATAAATTTTCAGAAAAAGAAATTTAAAAAAAAATTCCTTTTGCATTTGCAACTAAATAAATAAAATACCTAGGAATAAACTTAATAAAAGATATGAAGGACCTATATACTGAAAACTATAAGATATTATTAAAAGAAATTGAAGAAGACACGAAATGGAAAGATATTCCATGTTCATGGATTGGAAGAATCAACATAGTTAAAATGGCCATATTATACAAAGCAATATACAGATTTAATTCAATCTCCATTAAAATTCCAATGGCATTTTTTTAAGGAAATAGAAAAATATGTCATTGTATTTGCATGGAATCACAAAAGACCCAAATAGCCAAAACAATCCTAAGAAGAAAAAAGAAAGCATGTCTGGAGGTATCACATTCCCTGATTTCAATTTATACTACAAAGTGATAATAATCAAAACAGCACGGTATTGGCAGAAAAACCAACACAGAGACCAATGGAATAGAACTGAGAACCCAGAAGTAAATTCACATATTTATGGGATGATAATTTTCAACAAAGGAGCCAAAAACATACAATGGAGAAAAAAGTCTCTTCAATAAATGGTTCTGGGAAAATTGGAAAGCCATATGCAAAAAAATGAAACTAGTCTGCTATCTATCACCATATACCAAAATTAACTCAAAATGGATCAAAGACCTAAACATAAGACGTGAAACAATAAATTGCATAGAGGAAAGCATAGGTACTAAACTTAACAGACCTTGGTCTTAGATAAGATTTTACAAATTTAACCTTAAAGGCAAGGAAAGTAAAAGCAAAAATAAATGAATGAAACTAAATCAAACTAAAAAGCTTCTGCACAGCAAAAGAAACCATCAAAAAAACAAAGAGGCAACCAACTGAATGGGAGAAGATACTTGCAAACAACACCTCGGATAAGGAGCTAATACCAAAATACAGAAAAAATGCATACAATTCAAAAACACAAACAATCCAATTAGAAAATAGGTAGAGGACCTGAACAGACACTTCTCCCAAGAAGACAAACGGCCAACACATACATGAAAAAATGCTCAACTTCACTAGATATTAGGGGAATGCAAATCAACACCACAATGGGATACCACCTGTTAGAATGGCTATTATCAACAAGACAAGGAATAACAAGTATTGGATAATTTGTGGAGAAAAAGGAACCCTCATACACAGTTGTTGGGGATGTAAACTGATATAGACACTATGAACAACAGCATGGAGATTCCTCAAAAAATTAAGAATAGAATTACCAGATGATGCAGCAATACCTCTTCTGGATATCTACCAAAAAAAAAATGAAAACATTTATCTGTAAAGATATATGTACTCCTATTTTCCTTGAAGCATTATTCATGGTGGCCAAGACATGGTAACAATTGAAGTGTCCCTCAATAGATGACTGAGGAAAAAAGATGTTGTACATATATACACTGGAATATTACTCAGCCTTAAGAAAAGATGAAATACTGCCATTTTCAACAACATGGATGGATCTGGAGATTATCATACTAAGAGAATTAAGTCAGACACAAAAAGATGAGAACCATGTGATTTCATTTATATGTGGTATATAAACCGAAAACAACAAAAGAACAAGACAAACAAGTGAGAAACAAAAACTCATAGACACACACAACAGTGCAGTGGTTATCAGAGGGTAAGGGGGTACCCTCTGATACCCACTTCTCTTCAAAGAGAAGAGAAAAAAGCGGGTTGAAGAGAAAAAAGAGGGTCAAACACATGGTGGTTGAAGAGAAAAACGAGGGTCAAACACATGGTGATGGAAGGAGAGCTGATTCTGGGTGGTGTTTGAAGAGAAAAAAGAGGGTCAAACACATGGTGATGGAAGGACAGCTGATTCTGGGTGGAGAACACACAATGCAATATATATTTGATACATTATAGAAATGTACCCTTGAAACCTATATAATTTTATTAAACAATATCACCCCAATACATTTAATAAAGATAAAAAAAGAGACTCATTTCAAACATAACAATATAAGCAGGTTGAAAACAAAAAGATAGAATAACAATATAAACAGGGTGAAAGCAAAAAGAAAGAAATATATGCAAATATTAATCAAAAGAAAGTATCTTTATTAATATAAAATGAAGATGATTTAAAACCAAAGAATATTACCGGATATCATTTCAAATACGAATCTTGTTTTGGTATAAGAGTAATACTAGTCATGAAACTAATTGAGAAGTATTTCTTCATATTCTATTCTCTGGAAGAAACTGTGTAGAATTAGTTTTAATAATTTCTTAAGTGGTTGTTAGAATTCTCCAGGGAAAACTTTGGGATTGGAGATTGATTTGGGGCAGATATTAATGCAAATATTATAAATCATGCAAATATTAATCAAAAGAAAGTAAAGTATCTTCATGAGTATAAAATAAAGATGATTTAAAACCAAAGAATATTACCAGAGACATAGAGGGACATTATATAATGACTGAAAAAGGACAATCCACCAATAAGACATAGGATCTTAAATGTGCATATATCAAACAATAATGTGTCAAATTCTGTGAAATAGACCAAAAGGAAATATGGACAAATCCATAATTGCAATTGAAGAATTCAACACACCTCTCTTAGCAATGGATAGAATGCTAAAGGGTAAATCTGCAAGGGTATAGAAGAACTCAACACCACCTTCAAGCCACAGACATTTAAGGAATACTCCACACAACAACAGCAGCATATACATCCTTTTCAAGTGTCCGTGGTATGTACGCCAATATATACCATATTAAGGAACATAAAACAAATCTCAGCAAATTTAAAAGCATTGAAAATACATAGAGTGTGTCCTTTGACCATAGTGCAATCAAACTACAAATCAATCATTGAAAGATAACAAGGTAATCTCCCAAACCCATGGAATCTAAAAAACACACTTCTAAATAATCCAGGTGTCAAAGTGGAAGTCTAAGAAAAATAAAATTTCATGTAACTGAATGAAAATGAACATAAAACATGTTAATATTTGTGAGACACAGCCACCGCAGTGCCGACTGAAATGAATACATATATAATTACACATGTTACATAAGAGGAAACAACTCAAACCAATACTTGAGCTCCCATGTCAAGAAACAAGAAGAAATTTACAGAACCATTCATCATAGAACACCAGACTATACATTCTTTCCTAGTGCACCTGGAACACAAAGCCAACAGAAAAAAAAAAGTGTTAAACGTAAGAGTAGCTATCACTTACATTATTTAAAAAATAAAGAAAAATCAATAAAACAAAGAACTGGTACTTTGACAAACATGTGTCAAGAATGACAAATAGCAAAAAGAGAAGATCCAAATTACCAATATCAGAAATTAAATAGAAGATACCACTTTTGTAGACCCTGAAGACACCAAAAGGATAAGAAGGAAATGCTACCAACACCTCTATACACACACATTTAACAATTTAGATAAAATGAGTCACTTAAAAAAAAAAGTATCACAACACACCCAATACAAAACAGATTATTTGACTAGCCCTATAACTATTAATGAAATTTAATTTATAATTATTTTTAAAAACTTCCCCCAAATCAATCTTCAATCCCAAGTTTTCCCTGGAGAATTAAAGAATTAAAGAGACAAAGAAAGTACAAAAAGGGAAGACTACAGACTAATGACTCTCATTAATATCGATACAAGATCCTTCACCAAAATATAGGAAATAATATTCAGCAATGTATGAAAACATGTGCCATGATACATAAAAAATAAAATTAAAAACATATGACAATACTCAATCACATTTCATGATAGAAACTCTTAGAAAAGGTATCAATAGAGGAGAATGTCCTCAACTCGATAAAAAACATCTACAAAAACCTATCACTAATATTATACTTAATAGTGAAACACTAAATGGCTTCTCCTAAGATGAGGAAAAAGGCAAGGATGTCCATTCTCGCTTTTATTCAAAATACTAATAGAAGTTCTGGACAATGCTATAAGTTAAATAAATAAATAAACAAACAAACAAACAAAAGGCAAAAGATTAGAAAGTGGGGAAAGAATTGTCTCTATATGCACATGACACAATTGTCTATAAAGAAAATCCCAAGGAATCATTAAGACATTCCTATAACTAATAAATGACTTTCATAAGTATTAGATATATAAGTATATGAAAATCAACTGTTCTTCAATATACTAGCAATAAACAGACACAAATTAAAATACTATATATTTTTTCAATCACTGAAAAATTCTTGGTTATAAATCTATAAAATATGTATGCCATCTATGCTTAAAACTATGAAATATGAATGAAAGAAATCAAAGAGCTAAAAAATATGGAGAGCTATACCTTGATCAGGATCAGAAATTGGAAGGCTCAATTAGTCTGGTCTTAGATATAGATCTTAGACAAGTAATGTCAGTGAAACTGTGTTCTCCAGCCATTCTTGTCCTAATCTGCCCTAGTGATACTTGAGCCTGCAGCACTGCATTCCTTTTTTTTTTTTTTTTTTTTAAATTTATTGGGGTGACAATTGTTAGTAAAATTACATAGATTTCAGGTGTGCAATTCTGTATCACATCATCTATAAATTACATTGTGTGTTCACCACCCAGAGTCAGTTCTCCTTCCATCACCATATATTTGATCCCCCTTACCCTCATCTCCCACCCCGGAACCCCCTTACCCTCTGGTAACCACTAAATTACGTTCCCCAGATTAATTTTCAAACCCCGTGGCCATCCTGTGGTCACCGACTGCCCTCCAATCCCCTCACCCTCCCCCCCACCCCCCATCCCTCCCACCCATCTAGCAACCCTCAGTTTTTCCTCTTTGTCTCCAAAACTGTTTCTGATTAGTTCATTCACTTATTCTTTTCTTTAGATTCCGCATATAAGTGAGATCATATGGTACTTATCTTTCTCTGTCTGACTTATTTCACTTAACATAATGTTCTCTAGGTCCATCCATGTTGTTGCAAATGGTAAGATTTCTTTCTTCTTTATGGCTGCGTAATACTCCAGTGCATTCATTTCTGAATACCACACAAAAAGAGGGATAAATCAAAGCTGACATCCTGAAGTGAAATCGTATCCTATCAGAAATTAGGATGTTTACTCGATGACTCAATGTTTCCTAAATAATTAATGACATGTATTCCACAACATTAACTGGAAGATGGAATAACCTGATTCTGGCTGTTGCTTCTGGAAAGTAACTTTTGGTTTATCACTAGAAGACTTTTCTTATAAAGCTATCTATTGAATATAGAATGGGTGTCGAAGGAGTTATCATTAGGCACCTTTGAGATGAAAAACCTCAGTTGTTGTACGGATCTTTCAGAGTTGCATTAAGGATTTCCCTTAAGAGTTTCTATGCTTGATTAAGGTGAATGAATAAGTTACAAGTTAGACTAAGAGTGAAAATGTTTTTAAAATATTAAATTAAAATATTTCATTCATCTCTTAAAATTCTGGTCCTGTGCAGTTTGTAGCTATGGCATGAGTCTTAACACCCTAGAGAAGACAAGGGTGGTTTCTTTCTGCGACAATGTGGGTCAACAGCTAGATTATGTCTCAAAGCTGGCTTTTTTCACTGTGTTAGCTAAATGAGGTCTTAAAGGCTGGAAGTTATTAGTAGAACTAAATTTCATGCCTTCTCCTTTAGTAAATCAAGAGTCAAACCTGAAGGTCAAATTTAACGAGTTTTTAACGTATGCCAGGGCATCCTATAAAAGAAATGATACACTGATTCTTGGCAAGTGAATTGTGGGGATGAAAAAAGGTGGACTAAGGTAGGAAAAGCAGGTGGTGTGATTCATGCACCTTCACCTTCCTTCTCTAGAAGCCAACATCGTGGGGGTTTGGATGGGTTAAGAGGAATGTCAAACGTACAAGTACAATTTCCCTGGGTTGGCCTAGAGGAACAGAACATGCATTACACTAGCCATAATCTTCATTACACACCTAATTCTGGAATCTGAGCATAACGATCCCACCTGAAATCCCATCCAATGCTGTCCTGAATACAGATGTCAGGAAAGGACAAGGGACTACTTCAATCCCCCGTAACCTAAGGTCATTTAGGACCATGCCCATTTGGAAGTGGAACAAGGAGAGAGATGTAGAAGGAATCCGAGAAACCAAGTCACCCAAAAAAAACCTAAGAAGATTGTCATAGTGGATTGCGATTACTGGATTGGACAAACAAATATTTAATTGCAATGCCCTGCTAATCTGTAGGTTTTACAAGGAAAATATGATCATTTACAGAAAAAATAAAGATGTATTTTATTTACAGTTATTAATATAATGGGAGCAAATCTGTGACCGTACTATACAGTAGGCACATTTTAATCATAGGATTCCAATAATCTCAACTATATACAACTATGAATAACATCTCTACATATAAGAAAGGGCTATTTGAAAAAGTCTTATGTAAGGGAAAGGGATGAAATATTGAGTTTATAGCTGGCTGATGAAGAGAAAGACTGTGGTTACAGGCCTCACTTGTGAGAGGACATAATCAATTTCCCTGCAGCAGGCCTTCCCACATGCCAGGGTTTGCATTATATGCATAGATACGACGTGTCAGGCTTTCTTTCTCACATTTAAACCAGTTAACTTAGAATTTTTTGGAGATGCTGACATTATGGATTTAACTTTTCTCTTACTCTGAATAACGGGAATCCTTTTTAAAGGGTGGTATGGACTACTATTATAGGATGAACACTTCCTTTGTGAAGTGCTGAAGAATAGACTGTACAAATTCTTAGTAGAAATATATAAGGAATTCATGCATGAAAAGTGTGGCTACATGCAGATTAATTAGTGATTCCATGATTCTATACGTATGTCCTATTTGACTTTGTTTAAAGTTTAGACTATCAAAGTAAACATTTTTAAATAAATTAGTATTTGCACTAAAATACTATGGGCAACTTTAATCTGACAAAAATGATATGCATATTGCATATGCCACATTTTGACAAATGTGTGTGTGTGTGTGTGTGTGTGTGTGTTTTGTATAACAGAAAGGAAATACTATTGGTCATTTTAATTGAAATTCAGTTTAGTTTAGATGATTTTAAGTACTGAAACCAGGAATCCTAATTACTAGACTGTAAGATCCTTTGGCATAGAGACTATTTTTTTGATTCCACAGAACTTAGCATAGTGCCTGGTATGATACATGTAATATTTATAAACAAACTAATAAAGGAAAGATAACACTGTACGTATTGAAATTTTTGACTCCTTAATTTCATATGTTCATTTGTGTTTAGTTATCCATAATTTCTTATTGTTTAAAATATTTCAAAAACCCCTCCCCTTTTTTGGATATCTCCATTGTCTTGATTTTTCCTCAAGAAAAAATAATGAATTAATTGAGCCAATACTTATTAAATAGTCATAACTTGTCCATAATGTAGACTACTATTTTGCTCTATCAATATTCAATACTATTCCATTCAACATGCTGTAATATGTGGCATAGAAAATCCAAGATTATTAAGATAGAGTCCTCATTTTCCTTTTCAGAAACTTACAATTTAATATGTCTGCTAACAATTTTATACTTAAAACAGTAATGCATAACATTTTTTAATACAGATATGACATAAAAAGTGTTATCTGCCTTGAAACAAGAGAGATATTCTTTTTGTTGAATGGACAATATGTAAATACGTGCTGAAAAAAATGAAGAGTTCCTTGAATAGCCACTAAAGAATCTGTAATTTCCTTGATAAGTAATGAGCAGGCTTTGAAATTTTTGATCATGGGAGAAACGTAGAACCTAAAAAAGGTTGATGCAAATTTACTTGATAAGTTGCAATAGAAAGGCTTGGTGAAAAGGAATCAGATGAGAATTCTCTGCAGCAATAGTTCAGGCGTAAGTTGATTAGTGCCTGAATTAGCATCATTAGGTAGGGCAGTGAAAGAAAGTGACATGATGAAGAAAAAAGCAAGCAAGACTTGCAGAACTATTCTCCTTAGTGGGGAAAGAATCAAATGTAACATTTGGTTTTAGAGACAGAAGTTTCATTTTAGATCTATTAAGTTTCACCCAGAGGAAAAGTCCCTTCAGAAATAGATACCACATTTGTTTCCTATCGCTGCTGTGACATATCCACAAATTTAGTGTTTTAAAACAATACAAAATTACTATGTTATAGTTCTGGCAGTCAGAAGTCCAAAGTGAGTCTCACTAAGCTGAAGTCAACATGTTGACAAGACTGTTCCTTCTGGAGTCTCTGAGAGAATCTGTAACTCTTTCAGCTTCTAGAGGTCATGTTCACAATTCCTTGGCTCAGGGTACCTTCCTTGTATCACTCCAAATTATTGCTACTGTTGTCACATATCCTCCTACTACTCACTCTTACCCTTCTGCTTCCCTCTTAAAAGAACCCTTGTGATTACAACGAGCCTACCTGAATAATCCAGGATACTCTTCCCATCTCAAGATCCTTCATTGAATCACATCTGCAAAGTCCCTATTGCTCTATCAGATACATAGTCATAGATTCTGAGTAGTACATAAACATCTTTAGGGCCATTACTCAGCTTATGACAGCTATGGGGTGCAGTGTTTGAGGAAGAGGTAAAGCTGGAGATAAGGACTTGAAAGTCATTAACTTGGTCTGAGAGTTGATACTCTACATGCAAATAAAATCTCCAGAATAAAGTACTAAAGAGAGAGAGAGAGAGGAGAGAGAGAGGAGAGAGACAGAGAGAGAGAATGAGAAAAGCATCATTGTAATACCTACAGTTAGTAGGAGAAAGATTAAGTGTTGGAGCAATGGAAACATCAAAGTGAAGCCTTAGGTCTGATACTATTCAAGTGAGTTTTGTGAAATGATTTGATCAACTTTGCCAACCAATGAAAGATTAAGAGGACAGAGCTGATAAAATCTTACTGAAATTCTGTTTCGAAGCACAGTTGTAAGGAAAGGATGGGAGTCAGATTAACATCATGTTATAATGTCGAGATTTTTGACATGATCTTGAACTAGAATGAATGACAGCTCTTTTAGTTGTCAGTTTGTAATCAGTGATAATTTCTCTGAATCTCACATTCATTACATTTAAAATGAAAATAATAGTGCCTATCTTGCATGATTGTTTTCGCAATAAAAGGTGATAATGATTATAAAAGTGTTTAGTACATTATCATCAAATAGAGGGTTGCCACCAGAAAAGCTGGCATTATCAATTTTAAAAAGATTCACCCTTTTTCTGTGACATGGAAGTTACAAATGGCAGGTTCAGAGACAGGAATGTTTCAGCAAACAGAGAGAATATTAATAGAGGAAATGACACAGAAGACGACATTGCTAAAACAAGTTCAGCAGAAAATCAGGTGCGGGTTTATGCTGGCTATCACTGAGCCTACCCATTTTGTATAGAAAGGTTAGGAAGCTGAGTGTGGCTAAGATTCCTCTTGTGAGAACTTAGTAATTAGAAGTTCTAGTAAACCATTCTGTTTTGAGAGGAATTGAATGCCTGGACTATTCTGTGATTTGTAACTGAAGAAAAAAAATCCTAGGAAGGGCTAGTTTAATGTCCTGGCACTAACTATGAATTTTAAGACTTATGAAAACAAGGATTAAAGGAACATTAAGTGCAAGGGTTCCTGTGAATCATCAGTAGAGATAACAATGTAGAGTGGAAAGAAGGAAGCAAATAAATCATAGAAGGGTCTTACTTATTAAAGAGCTACTCTGCTTAAGCACTCCGCCAGTTTTAGGAATAGACTATTTTGTTCTCAAAACAAATCTTTGAATTAGGCATCATTACTACCATTAATTGTACATACAGTAGAGGAGCTAAGAAATACGTACATCCAAAGTCACAAGACAAAATGTGCCAAAATTTTTATGGTTTCCTCAGATTCCATGTTTCTACTCACGTCAATCAAGTGCTGAAACCAGTAGAAAATTGAAAGTGTAAACAAAACAGAAATGTCTTTTATCTAGGGCATGGGGACATCAAAAGCACCGATAAAAAGACTAGAGGTGAATATATGGATTTTCATTACTTAAGTTAGAAGTTACTTAGGTTGTCCAAAAGGATATTTCACCTTTGTATAATGATGACTTTAAATTGCTTGAATGATAGTTATCTGAGAATTCCTTCCAGGAACTCTAGCGTCAAAAACCTATGTTAAATTTTGGTTTGATTAACATTTCAAAATGCACAATATTTGATCCTTAAATGATTTATCTATATTTGTAAAGATCCTACTGAAAATTCCACATAGAGATGTTTCAGAATATAAAAAGACACAAGCTATTCTCAATCTCTATAATTAAGTTATGTTGTATATTTAATGCTAAATCAGTTTTTTATATTTGTATTTTATAATCTGATTCTTTCATTCCCCAGAACTACAGAGTTAATGAGTAGGTTACTATAATACGATTTAGTTATTTCTAAGATAGTTCATAGTCTTTAATGTTCCAAACAGGCCATGTCCAGTTATGTTGTCTTCCCCGGGAAATCGTAAGTACCTTACGTCATTGGCAGCTTTGAGCCCCCTCACTGAGTTCTGTTCAAAGGAGCTGCCATTCTTGGTATTATGCATTCTTGCCATCCTATCCACAACTGATTGTATCACTGATAAATTTTTTATTCAAAAATTAATACCAGTGGCTTTATATGGAAGCAGAAATAAGGAGTAGCTAAGTCCCAAAGTAGCTGAGCCTTAGAGTAATAGTGTGTTTATGGCTCCAAAATGTTTCAATATTTGGGCCAGTTTTATAGCTTCTGAGGCTATAAGGTTGTAATGCAAACGAGCATCTAGTCACTTACCATTTGGCCAATCCTAGCATATGTTAAAGAGTATTCCTTTTTTTACAAGCAAGCTTATATAGACTAGAGAAGCAATTCCTGTGTTTATACTAAAAAACAAGAGAGAGCTTGGTGTTTGCTAAGCCTTTAAATATTTGCTGGGATCAGAAGTGAGCATGGTGGGTGACAGTTTTTAAAACATCTACTTGTCTTTTAGATTAGTGGAAAATACTGGTTTACAGAAAAATAAATAAAAATAAAGCAAAAAAAAACCCGAACAAACAAAAAAACCAACACTGTTCTTGTTTCTATTATTGCTCAATCTCAATATTGATTCAGGCTGAGAACCAGGCTCAGTTCTCTGTTATCAAAGGATAATTTACTTGTGAAAACTGTAGGACAGTTGTTAACATACTAGACATTCAAAATTCCAAATGCCAGGCTTTATGAGTTGAATAGTATCCCACATCACACACATACACACACCAGGGGTATCAAAAAATGTACACAAGTGGACACTTTGGTCAACATTGCTCAAGCAGTAGTTTGCTGTAATCAGAAGTGTCTGGACGCTGATGGTAACCACTTTGAGCACCTCTTGTAATTGTGTAAGTCAAATGTGACTTGTACTCATTTTTGTTATTGGTATATATTATTACAATTTTTTCCTTTTCTTAAAATGTGTGTACATTTTTTGGCTATATACACACACACACACACACACACGTGGTTGGTACAAAAGTAATTGCAGTTTAAAAAGTTTAAAAATAATTGCAAAAAACGCAATTACTTTTGCATTGACCTATATGTATGTATGTATACATATACATATCACTGACCTAAAATATATATATATATATATATATATATATATATATATATATAATTTGCATCGACCTGATACATATATATGTATGTATATGTATATACATATATATATAACCTTCAGTACCTCAGAATTTCACCTTATTTGGATAGAGGGTCTTTACAGAGGTAATCATATTAAAATAAGGTCATTTGAGTGGGTTCTAATCCAATATAACTAGTGTCCTTATAAAAAGTAAAAATTTGGACACAGATACACATCTGGGGAAAGACACGGTGAAGATACAGGGAGAATGCCATCTCCAAGCAAGGAACACCTGAAGCTACCAGAAGCTAGAAAATGACCATGGAATAGATTCTCAGTCACAGCCCACAGAAGGAACATACCCTGTGGACACCTTGATTTTGGACTTCTAGCCTCCAAAACTGTGAGAAAATACATTTCTAGCGTTTATGAAGACACCCAGTTTGTTTGATTCTGTTATAGCAGCTCTAGGAAATTAACCCACCAGGCTATTGTATTTTAAGAGTGTGTATGTGTTGGGAAAGGCAGACATGTGCAGCTTTCCTGCCTTCCGCCTCCAGCATGGCCGCATAAGAATGACTTTGGGATTGGGACATTCCTTGTTGGAAAATAAAGACTCTCCCACAGCTTATGCTGGACTTGCTGCCTTGTGAGGGAAGATCTATCCTCATTCTGGGTTTTGTGCATACTCCTTTGTTCTGCTGAGGCACGTGCATATCCGTGACTCTGGGGCATGCCCCAGCTTTCTGTATTTCAGACGAGATGGGGGAGGGGTCAGTGTCCTTCCACTGGGCACCAGGTGTGGTGTACGCAGCTGCATGACCGCAGGTGGCTACCGAGTGGATCTGCTGGCCACGGGGAACCAAAGCATTGCAAGTGGCTGGTTATTATACACCTTTCTGTCCTCTTGCTGTAAGTAAATGCTGTACCACTTGGGCCTGGTGTGTGTGTTGTCAATTCTCACAACTTTGAAACACTTTCCCTGGGTTGTACTTATCTACCTTTTAACCATGGCTGCATAGCCTGGACCCCCAGTGAACTGGAAAACAGCATCCAAAAGGTGGGAAACACTTTGAAGTCTGCCCTAAATAGACAGTAGTACAGTGAACACTGGACTAAGTGAGTCTCTCTTTGAGTGTCCATGAGCCATCAGAAATGCTGTCAGGACCTACCATTTGTAGCACCAATGTCTGGCTGAGTGGTAGTCAAGGAATAGTGTCTTCCTTACCTTCGTATATTCTTTCAATAAAACTCAAATTTGTTGAAAAAAAAAGAAAGAAAAAAAATTTAAAGAAAGAAAGAATCCTCAAATTCATATTTTATATATAAACCAATTTTAATGGCTTCTTTGATGTGGATTTTTTAAATTCATCAACAACACGGCAATTAGCAAATGTTCAAAGCTACTCCCTTGTGGAATGAGCTGGTAAGGATTAGAGAAAAGCAAGATGTAAGAATGTCTCTCATGGAGCTGTGGGGAATGGTGAGATCAAGGAACCTCGCAGACAGGCACAAAAAGGAAACGAGGTCTGTGGCAGAGGGAAGCTAAAAAGGCCATCAATGCCAATGGCTCTAAAAGAGAGTGAGAGTTGGACTTGGAAAAAAAGAGAGCACAGGAAATAGGTAGGGAGCACGAAGTTGAGATCAATGACTCCCAAACCTGGTCTCACATTAGAACAACCTGAAGTGCTTTCAAAAACAGCCAAAGCTTAGGCACTTCTCCGAAATAATTAAATCAGACTATCTGCCGGTGGGGCTTAGGCAGCGCATTAAAAAATTCCCCAGGTGATTCTAATGTGCGTCTAGGGTAGAGAATCACTGAGCAAGAGCAAGTACAGAATTTTCATGGGCAATTATATGGGGGAAAAAAAAAGTTGTACTATTATACACCTTATGACTTCTTGGCTGAGATACCAGCAGTAAAAATCTGAGACAACTGGATACATCGAAAAGTACTAGGCAAGGAGCTGTCCTCAACTTTAATATTTATGTTTATGAAGCTACAGATTTTTTTGCTCTCAAAGTTAATAAGCCTCTATTATTTATGTGTAGAAAGTGTCTCTACTTTATAAATCAAAAAGAACATAATTTTACATATAACCCTGAATTTAATTGATTTTAATTCTTACTATTATGTCTCGTCCTCTAATATCATTATTCTTTTTCAATTACAAATATATCTAAACATTAGAAGACCCAGAAAGAAAAATACAATCAAATCCCATGTAGCCACAATTATTTTAAGAATTAAAAACATTACTAACACTGGTGAAGATTCCTATGTACCAGGACTCAATCTCTTTCACTAAACCCTAACAATAAAACCACAAGCCTGGATTTAGTATTTATCATTCCATATGTGTTTAACTTTTCTTCTCTAGTCAACATTATATTTTGAAATCCACTGTTGTTTGTATACATGACTCCAGCATATTCATTGTTAAATATTCCATTGTATAATTATGTCATGGTAATTATTCATTCTCCCAGTGATGGTATTTAGGTTGTTTCCAGTTGTTTCTTTTTTAAAATAGGTTGTTGAAATATAATACACGTGTCATAAAATTTACCTCTTAAGAGTGTATGACTTAGTATATTTTAGTTTATTCGGTATTTTAAAGTCATCACAACTATATAATTTTAGAGCATTTCCATCACCCAAAGGAAATCCCGTATTTATTAGCAGTCATCTCCACTGCTCTCATTCCTATTGTACCTGGCAACTAATCTAGAATCTGTTTCTGTGAATTTGCCTATTCTGGACATTTCATATAAATAAAATCTTATAAATGTGGTCTTTAATACCTGGCTTCTTTCAGTTAGCATAAAGTTTTTAAGATCCACCCATGTTTTAACATGTGCCAGTACCTTATTCTTTTTCATTACCAAATAATACTCCATTGTACTGCTATGCCACATTTTCACTTTATTGTTTATCACTTGATGGACATTTGGGTTATTTCCATCTCTTGACTCTAATGAATTATGCTGCTAAAAGTAGTCATGGGTGACATTTTGTGAAACATATGACCTCAGTTCTCTTTGGTGTACACCTAGAAGTAGACTGCTGGATAATTTAGTAACACTATATTTAATATTGTGAGAAACTGCAAAATTGGTTTCCAAAGCCGCTTCACCATTATAAACATCACCAGCAATATGTGACTACTCCAATTCACGATATCCTCAACATTTGTTATTCTTTTTCTTTTTTTTTTTTAGCTTTCCAAGTTGGTATGAAGTGTTTTAAGGTTTATTTTGATTTTCATTTCCTTAATGATCATTGATACTGAGTAATCTTCCATGTACTTATTGGCCATTTGTGCGCCTCCTTTAAAGAAATGTCTATTTAAATATGTTGCCCACTTTTTAATGAATTATTTGTCATTTTAGACAAGACAAGCTACACAGTGAAAGGTGTAATACACATCCTGCAAAGGACTCGTATTCATAATGTATAGGTATTATAAACCAATAAAAAAGATGTTTCAATAGAAAAAAATCTACTACAACAGATACTTGATATAAGTGAATATCCAAATGGTTAATAAACTTAAGAAAAAATACTGAAATACATTACTCATAAAGGAAATGAAAACTAAAGTCACAATGACATGCCAATACATAGTGAGATCCCAACATACATCCACCAGAATGGCTTACATAAAAAGGTAGATAAATACCAATGTCATCTGTGACATGACAAAATGTGAACTCTCATGTGCTGATAGTACAACCACTTTGGAAAATTGTTTGGCATATTTCTAAAACTGAATGTGCTTCATGACCTAAACATCCCACTCTAAGCAAACAGATACTCAATAGAAATGGGTATATGTGTTTTCCCCTCAAAAAAATAAGTATTTGCAGGAATATTACTAATACCTAAAAATTGTAAATAATCCAAAAATGCCCATCAATAGTAGACTGTATAAAGTGTGGTATATTTGTTCAATGAAATACTATTCAGAAATTAAAATAAATGAACACAGTAATACTGACAAATCTCACAAACATAGGCTGAGCAGAAAAAGCCAGACACAGAACAATAATTCTGAATAAATATACAGAGTGCCAAAAAAACCATACACATTTTTAAGAAAAACTGTATTAAAATTGTAATACTCGATATATACCAATAACAAAAGATGAATACAAGTCACATTTGACGTCTGCAATTACAAGAGGTGCTCAAAGTGCTTACCATCAGAGTCCAGAAACTTCCGATTACAGCGAATTACTGCTTGAGTGACACTGACCATCTCTTAAAATGTGTATACATTTTTTGTCAGCCCCCAATATATAGTGTGACAGGGTTTCAAAAGTCATACTAGTAATTATCTCTTGATCCAGATACTGGACATATGGCTGCGCTTAGACTCTAAAAATCAATTGAACTAGATACTTATGATTGGTGTACTTTATATACAGAGGGTGCCAAAAAAATGTATATACATTTTAAGAAAAAAAAACTGTATTAAAATTGTAATACTCAATATATACCAATAACAAAAGATGAATACAAGTCATGTGTATACATTTTTTGGCCACCCCCTGTATGAAAATATGTATGCATACTCGTATATGTATGTATATGTACATATATTTTTCTTCAGAAAATACTTGCTCCTCTCTTTTGCTTTTTTAATCTTTCTGTTTCAAGTACCTTTTTCTCTCCTGCCTTAAAATAGAAACTTTCTAAGACATGATTGTAATGCAGGGCCTCTGGTCCGACTCTTGATGGGTGAAAACAGAATATGGGGACTCAGCTCTCGCTCCCCGCACAAGAACGCAGGATATGGTGAGACCAAAAAGAACAACAATGGAGCCATAGATAGGTGGTTCATACCACTAGATTCTCAATGGCAACTGGCTGAGACACAAAAGCAAACATCCACCAGGACCCCAACAAGGGGTCTTCCTGTACCCTGTCTCGCTGGCGGTTGGGCGAGAGACAGGAAGTAGGATCAACACGACACACAGTCCACAATCCGCTTGCTAACCCAACTTGCTAGCCACAACCTGCCATCCACTTCTCTGCCAACCAACCAACCCCCTTGCCAGCGTAGCCACGGCAGTTATATTAGTGGCTAATGGCTAACTGGTAACAGCTGATGGCTACCCAGCCACAACCGATGGCCATCTGATTACAGCTGATGGCCATCTAATAACTGAGCCAGCACCTTTCCACTTGAGGCCAAGAGCCTGGAAACTGCTTTCTGGGACTCTGTGCCCACAATGTTCCTTTCCCTTTTACTCTTCACTGGAGAAACTGGAGCCATGAACAGTTTTTAGGAAACTAATCTGGTAAAACAGTTATGATGTGATATGGTACTGGACTCGGGGTGATAGCACGTATTTTAAAAACAAAACAATTATGAGAAGAAAACTGTAGTAAAATATGATGGAGGCAACAAGGGATAAAGGATAAAACTGGATCAAAACTAAGGATCTTCATCCCAAGATCCATAACGGATGCACACAAATTGTATTAAACAAACATAAAAATCCATGCCTGGGTGGAAGTCCATTATCTTCCACCTCATTATTCTGGAGCTCCATGTAAATGGTCAGTGTGGAAGAAGTTGTCATCATGAGTTCACTCAAGAGTCCTATTCACATTTCTTACAATACACCTGCTGTTAAAAATTCACTAACCAAAAAGAATCCTAATAAAATCAGGAATGAATCAGGGGTCTATCAAAAGCATTTTTTGAGAATACATGTGACTCCCAGCACCAAAATAGCACCTATGTATGTCAGAGAGTTAGTATGTTATATATAAAGCTCTTGCTAAGCATATGTGATTACAGAGATTATACATTTAGATACTGGCTATCATAAAGCAAGGAGAATAAAAGGGCACTCTGAGCAATGGTCTGCATGTTACCATGCACTTATATATCCATTCTAAAAGACAGGAGAGTGGAACTGAGGCTAACAGATTGAGGAAGAATGCACTGGAGACACATCCCAATCATCTTTTATTGCTAAACTCTGCTCCGTTTCTGATTTGATTTTTAGCAATCTGTGCTTTGTAGTCTCAATTGATGCACTTACAGGTTTGAAGCAGATGACATTAGTTAACATAGCTTAAAGCTGCACTGGAACCCCAGAGTAGTGTTATTTCCATGGACACCTTTCTTTATATACAAGTGCATATAGATCCATTAGATAACTTCACCTATCTCTTCATTTTGCTATTGTTTTGACAAAGAAGCCATGTGTTATCATCACCAGAACGGCCATGGAGGTACTACATATTGCCGATAATGAGGCAATTATGAAATTCATTTAGGGCTTCTGAAAAGGGTAAACAACAATATATTTACAACATACCAGATGGCAAATGGATACCATGTTTATTTTATATTTTTATGCTAAAATCTTCTGTGTAATGTGCATTCCATTTATCAAGGTGGTTTTAGAAAAAACATAGTATGCTTGTTTTTCAAGGTGCCTCTGTGATTTCTGAAAAAGTACGTAGCCATACTTCTAGACTCAGATATATCTCAAGGAAATTTATTTAAGTTGACTTATTTGGTAGTAATGCATTCGATAGATATTTTAGTAAAGCCTTCTATCATAAGTACCTATCATCTTATTTAATCGCAAGTTATGGGTATTGTTCCTTTAATAATAAGGATCAGAAATAAGTATATTTATAAGGTCAGACTTTGCTCAATAACAGGTTTAGATATAATTCTACCAGAGACATTTCAGGACGTCTCTTAGGCTAAATAAGCTTTTAAAAAAATGTTAAAAAATAATTTTTCAACAAATGGTGCTGGGACAATTGGATATACATGTGCAAATAAATGAAGTTGGACCCCTAGTTCACACTACACAATAAAATGAATCCCAAATGAATATCAGAGCTAAATGTAGGAGCTAAAGTAATAAAAAACTCTATCCAGAAAGTGAAAAGACAGAATTCTCTCATAGAATGGGAGAAAATAGCTTCAAATAAAGTATCTAACAAGGGCATTGTATCCAGAATACACAAAGAAATATTATATTATTTTATAATCAACAATAAAATGACAGATAACTCACTTAAAAATAATCAAAAGATTTGTATAGACATCTCCAAAGAAATGTCTCTATATACAAATGGCCAAACGCACATGAAAAGCTGTTCAACATAATTAATCATTAGCTAAACGTAAGTTAAAACCACAGGGAGGTACCACCTCACATCCACTAGGATGAGTAATTGTCAAAAGGACATGATATAACGAGTGTTAGTAAGAATGAAGAGAAATTAAACCCTATATATTATAAAATGGTGCAGCTACTTTGGCAAAAAGTTTAGCAGTTCTTCATAATGTAAACAGAAAGATCACATATGATCCAAAATTCTACTCCTAGGCATATACCCAGGTAATTGAAAACTTATGTCCACACATACATAGACTTGTACACAAATGTCATAGCAGCATTATTAAGAATAACTGACAAAGGGAAACAACATAAATGTCCATCAAGTGATGAATGCATAAACAAAATGTCGTATAGGCATACAATGGAATGTTATTAGGAAGTAAAAAGGAATGAAATACTGATACACGCTACAACACAGGTGAACCTTTAAAAGATTACACTAAATTAAAAGACAGTCACAACATAACACATCACTCAGTTTCTACTAAATGCTCAAAATGGAAAAATTCCTAGAGACAGAAAGCACATTAGTTACCGAGGGCTGGGGTCCTGGGGGGAACAGGGAGGGACTGCTAATCGCTATGGGGTTTCTTTTGGGGGTGAAAAAAATATTCTGACATTAGATAGAGGTGATGTTTGCACAACTTGCTTAAAATACTAAGACACTGAAGTGTACATTACAATAGGATAAATTTTATATATTGTGAACATTATCTCAGTAAAGCTGCTATTAAAAATAACAAGGAATCTCTATACTGCCATTGAATGAATATACTAGGATATATTAAATGGGGAAAAAAAGTTAGAGAAACTGTATATTAATTGCAACTTCTTACCTAAAAGAGGCATGAATTCAGGATATGAATACACACACATATTTACTTATTTTCTAATAGACAAATAAATTAAAATTTTAATTTTAAAATAATGGTAACCTAAGGGGTGAAAAGAACCAGGCTTGGGGGGGATAGAGATAGAGACTAGCACTCCCTAAATAAGTTTTATGTAGATTTGACCAGAATCTTGTAAATGTTTCACATAGTTATATAACAAAATTAAGTAAAAAGGTAAACCCTAAACATTGAAAGTAATATTAAATTAATGAATCTGTGTATTGACTTAGTGGCATAACCACAGAGAAAAACTATTTCACATTTAAGAGTGTAAGATACAACACATTCACCTCGCTTCCCTAAGGATAAAAATGATGAAAGGAAAAATCCCCAACTCTGCTGGAGAATTCTTTTGTTGACGGCAGTGTTGGCATGCTTACACTGACCCTGCTATCTGCATATTGTGGGATACAGTGAATGAGTCATTACTGCGGGGTCACTGAGAACTGCACTTTCGGGTGTCAAAAAAAGAACAATACAGATAGATGATTATTAAGGTTAAACGAAATCTCTGTAGTCATAAGTGGAAGTCATGTGAATAATTCATGGTGTGTTTTATCTTAAAATAAATTTCTACCCCTACTCATCCATCAGGAAATTTGAAGAAGCATCCATTGTCAAACTATTTTGAGTTTGTGTCAAACTTTATCCGGCCTGAATAATGTGGGTGGACTAACAGTTACTGTGAAACCACATTAGAGTTGACACAGCAGAAGCTTTTCTTGGTGCCTGCTTCCCCTCTGCATGTGTCTGCATTCATAGGCTTCTTCGAGAATTTCTGGTCATCCACCATTGAGCTTCTTATTGAAGAATAAGAATGCTTATTCCTGTCCACAGAGATATAGAGGCACGCTAGTATAAACGTTGAAAGAAAAAGCCTCCGTTTTTCCATCCTGTTGTAGGAGAAAAACCTCATTCCAGTCTATCTCCTGTGTTTCTTCCCTGTGTGTCTTCATTACTGTCAACGGACTACCACACTCACACACAGTATTTCACGTCTGATAGTTCTGGTCACCAAACGTGTGGTGGTTTTTCCCCACTCCAAGGTACTCTTTGAGACACCAGCTGGGTGTCCTACAATTTAACTCAATTCTGACATCTATTGACCCAGAGATTCTATACTCCCCTCCCACCCCACATTAAGAGTTCAGTTCTACAGGAATGCCCCACCACACCCCAGCCCATGTCAGATGCCAGTCACAAGTCCAGGTTGGCACCTCTGGTTCTGACCAACTGGCTACTGATTAGAGGTTCCCAGGACCCACGCACTGGATTCTATTCATCTGATACAGGGGCTCACAGAACTCAGGGAAACACATGCACCAGTTTCTTTCAAAAGGATATGATAAAGGATACAGATGAATATCCAAATGGAAGAGATGCACAGGACAAAGTATGGGGGAAGAGAGGTAAAGCTTCCTTGCCCTCTATTGGAGTGCCACTCTGTCAGCACCTGGAAGTTCTCAAAACCCAGTCCTTTTGAACTTTCATTACTTAGGTGGCTTCATTACATAGACGTGACTGATAAAATCATTGGCTATTAGCAGTTGATTCAACCTCCAGCCCCTTTCTCCTCCCCAGAGATTGGGGGATGGGAGCACTGAAAATTCCAACCTATAATCACACAGTTGGTTTCCTGGCAACCAGCCCCCATTTTTTGATGCTTTCCAAAAGCCTCCTCATTAACATAACAAAAGATACCTTTACAGCTCTCATCACTTAGGAAATTCCAAGGGTTTGATGAGCTTTGTACCAAAAAGACAGGAAGATCAAATATATACTTCTTATTATATCACAATATCACAGATGCATACTGAAAGTTTCTTGAATTTTAATATAATTAAGGAAAGTGGATTGAAGAAACAGACCCAGGCATTACAACAAATGAGCTCTAGAATCTATCATTTTCTAAACATTTCACTCTGAAAAGATTGATCATCTCTGCAGGCCTATTTCATCATCAATAAAATATAAGATTTGAAAGAATAGTACCCAAGACATCCTTTG
The DNA here is from genome assembly GCF_004115265.2 of Rhinolophus ferrumequinum. Classification (NCBI taxonomy): domain Eukaryota; kingdom Metazoa; phylum Chordata; class Mammalia; order Chiroptera; family Rhinolophidae; genus Rhinolophus; species Rhinolophus ferrumequinum. The sequence continues at coordinate 10,797,129 of NC_046295.1, read as the reverse complement.
CCTCTGCATTCAATGATTCTATATAATTATCCTAATATGTAAAAAGATACCAGATACTTCTCAACCAAAAATCCCTTCTTAGCAACATATACCATGTTTCCCTGAAAATAAGACCTAACCAGAAAATAAGCCCTAGCATGATTTCTCAGGATGACATCCCCTGAACATAAGCCTAAAGCATCTTTTGGAGCAAAAATTAATATAAGACCTGGTGTTATTTTGGGGGAAACACGGTAAGTGAGACAGAATATTCACTGGGCTTGGCTCTAGTCCCTTAACGGCCAGATCTGACACCACTCAGTTCAGCTATTTTCTGAGGCTGAGATGAGCAAATTTCCAACAGCAAAACTTCTGTGAGGCAGGGGACCCCCCCCATATCCACATGTATACACAACCCTGAGTTGACCACTATAGGACCATCTTGAGGTGGCAATACTGAGCAGAACTGCTATCTTGGGCCTACCGAGCATACACCTTTATCTACTGCCTCTGTGCAAGCCCCATAACCAGGAAGAAAGGAGAGGTCACCCCAGCTGAGGGCAAGCCCTCCCTCACTCTGCCCTATATAACGCGCCCATGGCTCCCTTCTGGGCTCTAGCTACAGAACTTCTCTCACTGTGCTGTCTCACTTGTGCTGGAGCATAAGCCCCAATAAACGTTGTCTGAGCTTCTGGTTTGGCCTCTTGTCCATTTCTGTTACACAGAGAGCCTAAGAATCTAAGGTTGGTAACATAAGCAGTGTCAAAACAGAGCTGGATATAAAGGTACAAATAAGATCATTACATCATGAATAGTCAATCTGGGGTAAGTATGATGGTGGTGATAATTTCAAAATATGTATTGATATTTCTGTATACTTAGACGAGAAAAACAATAAATGCATCTGTAGCTGCAGGTTCCTGCTTATCATAATTATCGGTGTAGCTATTTGCTACATGCAATAGATGTACAGGTCCTTCTCTTGTTCCTAGATTTCTAGGATTGTTTACACTTGATATACCATTGGTTAAATAGTGCTTAATATTTGCCAGAGATAATAATAATGATATACTGAAACTAATTAGTCAATCATTGGCTTCCCTGATTTACCACTAAATATGATAAACTCTTATGTTCTATCTTATTTTTGATTCTTTGAAAATATTTAATGAGACTTGACCTGTAAGTAATCAATTCATAATTATTCACTAATAAGATTTAATCCATTACTTTTTCACCTAGAAAAGTGAATGGGACCATATTATTGCCCCCCCAAAAAATATGCCTTTTGGGATATTGAGTTTTAAGCTGGTTGTTAAGAAACAAAAGACTCAGAACCTTTGACCCCTCCCCCTTTCGTGCCTAATAGTTTCACATGGAAAGGCCTGCTATAGGAAGGAAATCACAGCATATTCACCTAAGCCTAATTTGAATTAACTATCACAGACAAGAATTCTCCAGGCAGGGACCTGGTAGCTAGATCCTGCCCCACTGTGCCCTACTGTTTCTGGGTTGGCTTAGGAAGAATTTACCAACCCCTGTCCCATCTGGCAACCACCAGTTTGTTCCATGCATCTGAATCCGTTTCTGTTTTGTTTACTTATTTTGTTCTTTACATTCCACATATAAGTAAGGTCATATGGTATATGTCTTTCTCTGACTTATTTCACTTGGCATAATACCTTCTCTCCATGTTGTCACAAATGGTGAGATTCCGTTCTTTTTTAAGGCTGAGTAATATTCCATTGTATATTCCATTGTATTCGATGCCACCATTGAGTATGATGTTAGCTGTGGGTTTGTTTTATATGACCTTTAGCATGTTAAGGTATGTTCCCTCTATCCCCAGTTTTCTGAGAGTTTTTATCCTAAATGGATGCTAGACTTTGTCAAATGATTTTTCTGCATCTATTGATATGATAATATGATTTTTATCCTTCGTTTTGTTTCTGAGGTGCATCACATTAATTGATTTGCAGATATTGAATCAAACTTGCATCCCAGGAATAAATCCCACTTGATTGTGGTGTATGAACTTTTTAATGTATTGCTGAATTCGTTTGCTAGTATACTGTCAAGGATTTTTGCATTTATGTTCCTCAGGGATATCAGTCTATAATTTTCTTTTTTTGTAATGTTTTTGGTTTTGGAATCAAGGTAGTCGTAAAGCTTCGTAAAACGAGCTTGGGAGTCTTTTCTCCTCTTGAATTTTTTGGAATAGTTTGAGAAAGATAGGTGTTAATTCTTTGAATGTTTGGTAGAATTTACCTGTGAAGCTATCTGGTCCAGGGCTTTTCTTTGCTGGGAGCATTTTGATTATTGATTTGATTTCATTACTAGTAATCAGTCAGTTGAGATTTTCTGTTTCTACTTGAATCAGCCTTGGAAGATTGTATGTTTCTAGGAATTTATCCATTTCTTCCAATTGTCCAATTTGTTGGCATATAATTGTTCATAATGTTTTCTTATAATCCTTTGTATTTCCACGCTGTCAGTTGTCACTTTTCCCCTTTCATTTCTGATTTTATTTATTGGGTCCTCTCTCTTTTCTTCCTGATGAGTCTAGTTAAAGGTTTATCAATTTTGTTTGTTTTTTCAAAGAACCAGCTCTTGGTTTCATTGATCTTTTGTATTGTTTTTGTTTAGATTCTATTTTATTTATTTCCACTCTGATCTTTATTATTTCCTTCCTTCTACTCACTTTGGACTTTGTTTGCTGTCCTTTTTCTAGTTCCTTTAGGTACAGTTAGATTGTTTATTTGAGATTTTTCTTGTTTCCTGGGGTAGGCCTGTATTGCTATGAATTTCCCTCTTAGGACTGCTTCTGCTGTGACCCATAAATTTTGGGTTGTTGTGTTTTCGTTTTCATTTTTCTTAAGGTATCTTTTGATTTCTTCCTTGATCTCATTGATCTCATTATTCAGTAGCATGTTATTTAGCCTTCATGTGTTTGTGTGTTTCTCAGAGTTTATTTTTTCTTCTTATAATTGATTTCTAGTTTCATACCGTGTTTCCCCCAAAATAAGACCTAACCAGAAAATAAGCCTTAGCATGATTTTTTTCAGGATGACATTCCCCTGAACATAAGCCCTAATGCATCTTTTGGAACAAAACTTAATATAACACCCAGTCTTATTTTCGGGGAAACAAGGTACCATTGTGGCCTGAAAAAATACTTCTATGATTTCAACCTTCTTAAATGTATTAAGACTTGTTTCGTGGCCTAACATGTGATCTATCTTTGAAAATGTTCCATGTGCACTTGAAAAGACGGTATATTGTGCTGTTTTGGGGTGAAACGCTCTTAAAATATCAATTAAATTCATCTCATCTAAGGTGTCATTTAAGACCTCTGTTTCCTTGCTGATTTTCTCTCTGGAAGATCTGTCCACTGGTGTCAATGTGGTGTTAAAGTCCCCTCCTACGACTGTATTACTATTAATCTCTCTCTTTATGTTAGTTAGTATTTGCTTTATATATTCAGGTGTTCCTATGTTTGGTGCTCAAATGTTTACAAGGTTCATGTCCTCCTGTTGGATTGATCCCTTTATCAATATGAAATCTCCTTCTTCGTCTCTTATTATAACCTTTCTTTTAAAGTCTATTTTGTCTTATATAAGTATTGCTACCCCAGATTTTTTTGTTTGTTGTTTCCATTTGCAGGAAATATATTTTCCCATATTTTTACTTTCAGACTGTGTGTGTCTTTTGATCTGAAGTCGGTCTCTTATAGACAACATATGTATGGGTCTTGTTTTCTTATCCAGTCAGTTATTGCCATTTTATTATTCATGTTTATGTTCTCTTTTTTCCTGTCTTCTTCTTAAGTCCCTTTAACATTTCTTTTTCTTTTTTTTTAATTGGGAAAGGGGAGCAGGACTTTATTGGGGAACAGTGTGCACTTCCAGGACTTTTCCAAGTCAAGTTGTTGTCCTTTCAATCTTAGATGTGGAGGGTGCAGCTCAGCTCCAGGTCCAGTTGCTGTTGTTAGTTGCAGGGGGCACAGCCCACCATCCCTTGCAGGAGTTGAACTGGCAATCTGTGGTTGAGAGGATGCGCTACAACCAACTGAGCCATCTGGGAACTCAGCAGCAGCTCAGCTCAAGGTGCTGTGTTCAATCTTAGTTAAAGGGGGCGCAGCCCACCATCCCTTGCAGGAGTCGAGGAGTCAAACTGGCAACCTTGTGGTTGACAGTCTGCGCTCCAACCATCTAAGCCATCTGGCCACCCGGGAGCTGAGTGGCAGCTCACTGACTTTGTTCTAGTTTCGGAGGGCACAGTTCGCTGGCCCATGTGGGAATTGAACCAGGAGCTCTGTTGTCCAGACCTCACGCTCTAACCAACTGAACCACCCATCCACCCAACATTTCTTGTAATACTAATTTGGTGTTGATTAATTCTGTTACCTTTCTCTTGTCTGGAAGTGCTTTATAGCTCCTTCAATTTTAAATGATAGCCTTGCTGGGTAGAGGTCTTGGTTGTAGGTCCGTGCTTTTCATCACTTTGACTATTTCCTGCCACTCCCTTCTGGCCTGCAGAGTTTCTGTTGAGAAATCAGCTGACAGTCTTATGGGAGTGCCCATATAGGTAACTAACTGCCTTTCTCTTCCTGTTTTTAAGATTCTCTTTTTTTCTTAACCTTGGCATTTTAATTATGATGTGTCTTGGTGTGGGTCTCTTTGGGTTCATCTTGTTTGGGACTCTGTGCTTCCTGGATTTGTATTTCTATTTGCTTTGCCAGGTAGGTCAGGGAAGTTTTTCATCATTATTTCTTCAAATAGGTTTCAATCCCTTGTTCTCTCTCTTCTCCTTCTGGTACCCCTATGATGCAAATGTTGTTACACTTGATGTTGTCCCACAGGCTCCTTAAACTACCCTCATTTTCAAAATTATTTTTTTCCTTTTGCTGTTCCAATTGGATTTTTTCTACTACCCTCTCTTCCAAATTGCTGATCTATTTTCTGCTTCATGTAATCTGCTGTTGATTCCCTCTAGTGTATTTCTTCATTTCAGTTATTGTGTTCTTCATTTCTGTTTCTTTTTTGTGGTTTATGTCTTTTTTTATGCTTACTATCTATTTTTGAAGTTCTCATTAAGTTCCTCAAGCATCCTTATAACCACTGTTTTGAACTCTGTCTCTGGTAGGTTGCTTGCTTCAATTTCATTTAGTTCTTTTTCTGAGGTTTTCTCCTGTTCTTTCATTTGGGACATGTATTTGTTTGTTAGTTGGTTGGTTTCTTGATTTTGGCTGCCTCCGTGTTTCTTTCTATGTATGAGATAAGGCCGCTAAGTCTCCAGTTTTGCAGGATGTCCTAATGTAGTAGGTGTCCTTTGCACCCCAGTGGCAGTCTCCCTGATCACCTGAGCCTAGCGCTCCAGGAGTGTTCCTTGTGTGGGTTGTGTGTGCCCTCCAGTTGTAGTTGAGCCTCAATTGCTGTTGGCATGTCAGTGGGTTGCATTGACACTCAGGCTTACTAGTTGTGAGGATTGGCCACTCCCACAGCATATGAGCTGCTGTGAGGGGGCTGACCCCAAGGAGTGGGACTCACCACATTGGGCTCTCATGCCTGCCGAGACCACCCTTTGGGTGTGCTGCTTTTGGGGCAAATCAGGTTATGTTCTGTTATGGTCTGAAGCAGCCACTGGATGTGTTGGTTTCTGGGGCCTCTTGGGAGGGTTTCTGGTGCAGGTCAAGGTCAGCTGCTGCTTGTGATTGGACCACGGTAGGAATTACAACGTTATCTGCAGTTGGTGACTACCTGAAGGCACATGGGAGTGGCCACACTGTGAATCTAGCCAGACTGAAAAAGAAAGTTTCAAAAAGTATATCTCTTGGGATTACAGTGCCTATCAATATTTATAGGATACTCCCTATAAATATATCCCATAAATATATGCTAAAAATACATAATTGTGTTCTTCCCCTAAAGAATCTCACATACTGTTAATTTAGTATTCGCTCCTTTCCCGACTGAAACAAAATTGTAGACACTGTCAAGAAATCACTATTTTCCATATTAGCTATCTTCAAACAAGATTGCATTTGAATGTTTTAACATACCTGTGGCTCCTTTTAATTTTCCGGCTAAAGCAGGGAAACTAGGTCATCAAATATGTGGCAATAAGCATTGTTTCATTTCAGGAGAGCTTTCTCTCCTGAAAGAATGTTTTCCCCCTATATTTTAAAAGTGTGAAGATGACATTTTGTAGCCAATTAATCACAGGCGACTATTTGCTAGGGTTTCCCCACAGGATGTAGTCTAGGCTCTGTTACCGTATAAAAAGCCTTACTCTAAATCCATATAAGTGATCAGCAGCAGGGTAGATGCTGTCAGCAGGTCTCCAGGGATTTTTTTGCTTTAAAACATAAATACCTTAGCATTCAAGTAGCAATAACATTAAGAACACCTCACCCTTGATTAAAAATGTACATACTCTTCAGGGCTTATAGTCAAGATTTTAGATCTTTCTCTCACTTCCCCTTAGGCATTGTGAGCAACTTGAGAGAATGGTTTCTCTTTTTGGTGATTTCAAAGAAATAAAGCCAGAGATGTTGTTAAAAGGAAAACCATAAAAAGCATTTTGACACATTCCTATCAGGTCTTTGTATGTTTCAGCAGCCAAAAGGTTTTTCTCCACAGCTTTCTCTTCCCATAATCCTTTACCACTTTATTGTACCCTGAACCTACTCAATGTGAACATTATTTTATGAGTGCATCACAGGCTGGTTTGTTTATGTTTTTTTCCACATGATTTCTCTTATATTACCTATGGTGAGTTTTAGATTTGCTCTCCGATAATGTCGGGAGAGGTATTTTAGAGTTTTAAGAAAACACATACATTTTCAGATGAAAAACAGAGGCTCAGAAACGTTAGGAAACATCCCCGAGACTCACAGAAAACACATCAGCTACTTCTTCCAAGGCCACTGAAGTAAGAGACTCCAGTTCTGCTTGTGGTTTCTAATTTTGGCAGATCACCTAGTCTGTTCAGGCCCTCATACTCAGGCTGCAAAATGTATTCTTCTCTGCATACACTTCTAACGAGCACCTGGTTTCTGTGCTTACCGTGAATAGAGAAGCTTAGCCCCAATACCTCTTAGATGGCAGATATAAATGTACTGAAACTTCTTATTGCCTGTGAAGGGTGGAAGTGGAGCTCAACCAGACTACCTAGAAGCTGTGGTTCTTATCCCTGGATATGATCAGGGAATTCAGAAAAAGGAGTAACTACAGCAATGTTTTCAAGCCAAAGCAGTTTGGTGCAGTGCTAGTTTAGTGCCTGGTCACACGCTGTGATTTGAGAGGTTCCTCCAGGCCCCACTTGTCTCACCAATCCTACAGCTCTTCCATATCATTTGTATAAATGGTTTAGAAAATGAGACTAAAACGGTTGCCTGAGAGTTGGTTTGAATATACACAAGGTGAATAATAATAATAAACATTTATGAAACCTACTATGTGCTACTCTTCTAAATGTTTCTCATGATTATTTACTTTAATAATTGTCACCCTATGCATTTTTCTCAATATCTGTTTTAATACTCAAAACAACCCAATGAATTTTGTCTATTTTAAGATGAGAGAAGTAAGTTTTAAGGACATAGAGTTAATATGTAACAAGTTGATTTTCTCTCTGACCCCAGGCCCTTTGCCACCATCATTTGCCCTCATTCATAATATTTATTGAACAAATATTTGTTAAGCATAGGTTCTGTTAATGAGGTAATGAGATATCTGTGGCAAGGGCCTCAGGATTTTCTTGACCTATGCGAATCATTCTCCTAAAAGTCCACGGGTTGAGTCAAATAATTTAGTTATCCTAGTAGACTTAGAAGGGCTAAATGGGCATTGGGCATGGGATAATTGTCTCCAAAGAGACCCAGCACCTACACAATGAAATGACTGAATTACATTGAGAGAAATGCATAGACATACTTATATATATGTGGAATATCTTAATTTAACCTACTGTGTAACAAATTCACAGTCAATAAGAATATTGTATCATTGGAATTTTGACCTCTTCTGTCAAGTAGGTTAAAATGAACAGCAAGTCTTAGAATCTAATAAATAAACAGTGCCTTTTCCCATAAAGAACTTGCATAGAGTAAAGTGAATTTCCTATGATTGGAAATAATTTAAGGCAGAGTGAATCATTAGAAAACTTTGTGGCTTTAAAGTGATATATATAAGCATTAGTAGAATACAATTTTATATCAAATATTTGGTATACTTGTCATCCATCAATGAACATGCACTGTAATAATGTAATATTATCATATTCAGAATACCAAATATACCCTCTTCATTAAGTCATTTTTGGTTATATATTTGATAAGAATAGAATAATTACTTCAAAATTGAGAGAAATAGCAAGTGTGTTGACTTACTTAGCATTATTCCATATTTTTAGTGTTTACATTTTGCCCCTCAGAAATGTATTTAAAATCAACACAACTGAGAAGAGGAAAATTAATAGCAAGGTGGGCTTTTCACAACACATTGAAGAGTCTGCTAACATAAACTCAGTGAAACTCAAAGAATCATACATTGAGCTAGAATTTTTGGCATTAATTTTATATATTCACTCACTCAACACGTGTTTACTGAGGGCCTTCTGTGATCAGACTTTTACTAAGGTGAGCAAATAGAGACAGGTCCTGTCCATGTACTGTCTAGTCTACATAAATGTAACACATTACCTATTTTCTTTCCTTAATCACATATATGCTTGTCTGTGTATGTATGCAGGTATTAATGCATTTAATTTATTTTAGTTTGCATGGTTGTTCTAGCTAAGCCCAAACTGCAACTTAATTTTTGGTGAATAGAGAACTATTCTCACTACACCCCCTCTACAGTATCCATTTGCATGAGTTGATATGTACAAGGGCTTTAGTTTTAGAACTAAAGCAAAGTAGACAGTTCAAGATGTCTTGAGCTACAGTGTCAGGTGAGAGATGAGGCTGGAATGAAAAAATTGGGGAATATCTTGAATAACCACATAATAACAAGTAAACTGTTTTCAGATGTTGGGACTTGATCTGAGAACAACGGTAAACCCTCCTGAATTTTTAATGGAGGTCCATCACCATCAGATTTGAATTTTTCGAAAAACTGTACTACAGATTAAGCATCAAGTGGAATAAAGGTGTCACTGAGACATGGATGGGTGGGTTTAAAAGTTTATTGATGCAATAATGTTGTAAAGACTTTGCAGGGTGTCAGATGGGCAACTGTCTTACTAGGGAGACCACTTCATGGACGGTGTAGATGCCTGACCACTGCAGTGTACACCTGAAGCTAAAGCTGAATAATATTAAATGACTTAAATGTCAAATATATATATATACATATATATGTGTGTATACACACACACACACACACACACACATATATCTCCTGTGAATATATATGTGTGTGTGTGTGTGTGTGTGTGTGTATGTGTGTGTGTATATATACACACACACATATATATGGTTACAGGATGTGGTGTACAGCTTAGGGAATAGAGTCAATGGAATTGTAACAGTTATATATGATGTCAAAGGCGTAGTTAGATAGTTCGGGGGTTATCACTTTGTGAGGGGTGTAAATGTCTAAATGTTACATTGTTTTGTACACATGAAACTAATAAAAAAAGTCTACGGATGCAATGTGGAAATGGATTAGGCCCAAATACTTATCAAACCTAGTGAAAGACATTTTTGGATACACAGTTTGATATTCATAAGATTAATTATAAATATTAATTAATGTCTCTACTTTTTAATGGTTTATAACAGCATAGTTAATATGTATATTTGTTGTTATTATAGAAAACAGGCATATATTCATATATGTACATTGTATTTTTATGGTTTTGCAGGTTCTATTATGGCCTGGATTATTTTTAGTGTTAGAGGCATTGATTCAGAGAGCTGCATATTTATCATACCATCACTGCATTTTTAGTTTCAAATAGTTATTTCAAACTAAGGTTTCCTTTCGCTGTAATTGCAACTTCTTAGAATGGATTCATATTTGAGGTATATCTTATTACCACAAGAATTGGAGTGGTACTGAAATCACATTATTTTACAAACAGAGACAGGAGAAAAATAGTTCCATTTGGGGATAGTGCTTTTAGAACCTGATAAGAAAGGGGGGAAAATAACTCCATTAAATTACAGAAAAGCTTGTGTTTTAGATTACAGCTCAAAGCAAAACCTCAAACCATCTAAAGAATTTGCTTCTACAACAATCCAGAAACTCTCTATTTAGGGTGACCTCTATAGAGTGCTAAAATTAATTCTAAGGAAACAATGGCTACAGCCTTCTGTTATGTTTATCATCAGGTCAGCCAATAGCCAAAATCCTCAGCTAACCAAATTTGTCTTTGAGTTTCGGCACTTTGTCTGCAATTGCCTCCTGCAGATTTTGTCGATCAGCCCCATGAAGCATTCAGGTCTATGAAAGTGCTTAGAAAACCCTGCCCTCACCTCTTGGGTATCTCTGTAAGGCAAAACCTCAAGATATGGAGCTTATCTGGCCTTTTGACTGCAATAAGACATATTTGCTCCCTTTTTCTTTGACCCAATTATCTCCTAGTTGGCAGATAATGAATAGCCAAGCTAATGTGATAATGGGAACAGCAGGCACTCCTTTATTATACCAAGGCCTGGAAAATACAGCCAGATTATTTTATTCATTGTAGATTGCATCTGTTGTTAGATACAACATTAGCTTCCCACAGAATTATATAAACAACTTCTAATAGAAGTTTAACCTGAATAAGCTGTATGGTCAGGGGTCCTTTCCAAGGTCACACCAAATCTTACTCCTTGTTCCTTTTATCACACCAAATCTTATTCCTTGTTCCTCCCACTCCTACTTGTAGAACTGTCTCAAATACACACAAATATACAGATATGCCTGTTAGGTTAATGCAATCTTTAAGTTTTCCGTTTGGGTTCCCATTCACTTTTTCTTTCACTGTTCTCTCCTTCCCTTAACCTTTTTTCTCACTCACTTTCTATTTCTCCATCCAGACAGTTGAAATAATAATGTTAGTATTCTAACAATCCCTAGGGTTTGTTTTCCTATTTTATGCATTTTTTTGCATGTCACAAATGACTTTCATCATTTCAGTAAAGTCAGGAGAATGCATTATAAGTAGTGTAGTTGGCATGAATACAACCAAATTTCTGGATGAAAGAAATAGTGTTTTTAAGTGCATTTGACTTATAGCTGGTACATGAAAACAGACTACAGATATTGACAGAGTAAAATGAAGAGCAGCAGAAAAAAATGAACACTCAAACATCCCTTCTTTACATTATCAACAGATTACCTTAATGGGATATCTGATACATACGGGTATATGTCACACACATACCCATTGTATAATTCTTGCCATGAATATAAAATGGTTATAACAACAGAGACACAGATTACAGAATCAAAAAGATAACCGGAGTTCTTCAAGTAAAGAATGCATAAATACTAAGAATGAATTAAGGGAAAATAACATCTAAAACAAGGAATACATTTAAATACATGAAACGGTTTTAATTAAAATCTGTAGAAATAGTTTTTTAAATAAAGCAAAACCAAAAATGAAACAAATTATTACTTGTTTCATCACCCCTGAATGATTTATTAAATTATAACTCTTACTCTTTAATGAAAAAATACTCTCATAATTTTCTACAGCAATTTATCTTATTTCTTCCTTGTTTCCTATGTCCAATCAATGATCAATCCCTTAAGCTCAACCTTCAAACTGTTCCAGTTAACTCCTCCATCTCTAGCCCATCATCAAAATCACTAGTATCCTTTACCAGTTCTGCCTCCTAAAATGACCTTCTTTGCCTATCATCTACACAGCAGCTACACAAGTCTTCAAAAACATGTATCTGTTAATTTACTCCAAAGCTTGAAACTCTTCATTCACCTCTCCTTACACTTGAAATAATAGCCAACCAGTTTACTTCAGTCTATATAAAGATCTAAATGAATTAGTCAGCTCCCAATTTTCTCTGACATCATCTTCTCACTGTGTCTTCTGTTGACTTTTCTATCCCTTTTCTCACTACTTTATTCTGAATATTCTCTACTGATCTGTTTGACAGTTATCCCATCTTTTCCCCTGGGTCAAATGTTCTATTTGATAGTTTATTCAAAAATTTTATATAATTTGTTTTAATAGACTTAATTCTCTGTGAAATTATCCATCTATTAATCTCTTTTGTCATTTATTTACTCTATTTTCTTGAAAATATTAATGATAACTGCTTTCAAGTCTTGTTTGATAGTTTCTTGTAGGTTCATTCCTGTTATCTTCTTTTTCTTTTGTTTTTGGTAATATGTTCCTATCACTTGGCATACCTAGAAGAATTATTTTATTGAATAGTATACACTATTTTTAATTTTTTAAGGATCCAGGTTATATTACCTTTCTTCAAGAAAGGTTCATAGTTTCCCCTGCTAGGGAATGACTACTTTAATTCCATCATGTCTGAGCTAAAATCAAACTTAGGTTAAACTTTTGTTAAAGCTTCATCCTACTTTGGTTTCACCTTTGTTTCTGGAATGTAGATAACCGCACACTTTTTTTCTGTTGATCAAGCTATTATTTTGTTGGCATTGCTCAATTTTCTCAATTAAATAAGTACAATAGACCCATGAAGATGAAAGGATGTCAGCATGCCCAGTGTATGCTACTGGAGTTCTGCTCTATGTTCTTTCTCCCCAGATTTATTGAGTTATAATTGACATGTAATATTATGTAAGTTTAACGTGTACAACATGATGATTTGACACACGTCTATGTAGTGAAATGATTACCATGATAAAGTAAGTTTCCCCGTCACCTCACAAAATTACAAATGTGCTAATGTGTGGTGAGAACATTTAAGATCTACTTGTTTAGCAAAGTTCAAATATATAATACAGTGTTGTTAATTTTAGTCATCGCTTTGAATATGAGATCCCAAGAAATTATTTATCTTATAACTAGAAGTTTGTATCCTTTGACCAATATCTCTCCATTTATCCAACTCCCCATCATTCTACACTGTTTCTTTAGACATGGAAATAAATTGTCTATCAACCTATGAATGGATATATGAGGTCGGACAATTAAGTTCGTGAACTTTCCAGCATGCACTTACAGTATATAATCAACGTATGAATGGATATATATATAATGGGTATAATGGATATATATATAATGGGTATAATGGATATATATAATCCATATATATATATATATATATATATATATATATATATATATATATATATATATATATGCTTTATTCGGCCACGAGACAGCAGAAAATCCTGCCAACATGAATGAACCTTGAGAACATTATGCTAAGGGACATAAGTCAGACAGAGAAAAACAAATATTGTAGGATTTCACTTATATGGGGAATCTAAAAATAAAAAAAAAATCACACTCTTTAAATGGAAAGATTGATATGTTCAAGGAGAACTCTTCTCTGGTGAGTCCTAAACTGCAATCTCTCAGTCCTTGGCAGTGGAAGAATATTTTTTAAATGAATGCTGTAATTCTTTTAATATGCTTTCTGCTTTGCCTTCTTAGTTTCCTTCAATACAACTTCATAATTTAACAAATAACTCGAGAAGAAAAATATCAGTTCATTTGAAACCCAGCAAATCTTTAATATATTTACTCTAGTTCTGTCAGACCTGTTGGAATCTCTGTTCTGCAACAATGACTACTGCCCAGTGAAAACTCAAGTTAGTCACTTGACAGTATTGAGAGTACTGGTAACTTCCTTTAGAAAAAGAAGCTACAAACAAATGAAGAAACAAAAACTCTAGACAGAGACAATAGTTTAATGGTTACCAGCGGGTAAGGGGGCTGGGAGGTGGTAGATGAGGGTAAAGGGGGTCAAATATATGGTGATGGAAGGAGAACTGACTCTGGGTGGTGAGCACACAATGGGATTTATAGATGATGTAATACAGAATTGTACACCTGAAATCTATGTAATTTTACTAACAATTGTCACCCCAATAAACTTTAAAAAAAAAGCAGCTGAAGTTCACCCACAAATCTGTGTGTGCTTCTACTCTTTCTAGAATCTTACCCTACCTTTAACAGACACATTTCAAGGCAACATTAAATGTCTTTAATTGATACATATGAAATGCCCAATAAATGTTGGCTATTACTTTACTACTACTACTCTTACTACAATACTATCAATGTTATTACTTCATTTCTTCAAACGCAAGGGATGTTCCAGAACAGTGAAAAGAAAACTACAAGAATTATTTTGAATAGCTCACTTTTTCAGATCAAATATATTATTGTAAACAACTGAACACCCGGTTGTGAAGGTTCCCTCTTTATTAACTGACATTTAGATAATAGAGTCACTTATGCTGTAACTGTTACGAGTTCTTTCTTAAAATGAATTAATAATACGGTTTTCATTTTCCTTGTTTGAGTGTCATAAAAGCTCTCTGGATACTTCTATCTGATTATCCAAAAGAACACAATGACCTACATTTAAAGAACTTTCTCTGCTCTAAGAATTGCTGCCTTCAATAATACAATTCAGCAAGTTCTACACGACACTTTGCAAGATGTGTCACAGACAATATATCAAAGTGCAGATTTTTCATGGTTGTTATTAAATCCCCTAAAACCATTGACTCGTGCTGTCCTTGACATAATAAACTTCTTGTTCCTTAAAAATCCGCTACACATGTGCATGCAGTAAACCAGAATTATGCTTGCAACGTATATTTCCATTGTTAACACAGAAAAACACGTCTGCCTCCAAGTTCAGTGCACCTATTTATTATTCACATGTCTCTCTTGCAGCGCTCAAAAAAATACCAGTTGGTAGAAACATAACATTTGTCCTCTTCTATTGCTTTTTTATACAAAGTTTTAGTCGTAGTCTAAAAAGTGTATTATTTTCATAGGAGATGAATTGGAAGGAAACAAACGTTGGGGTAACTGTACAAACCCTGGGGTAACTGATGCCCAAAACAAAGTAAAAATTCTTATCTGTCCTAAATATTAATTACCGCCCATGAGAAATTATGCTGAATAAATAAGGAATGGATATAGCATGAGACAGTGTTATTTTTTTTTGCTACTGGTACCAAGAAGAGACTGTTCTTATAGGTTTTGATATCAGGAAAGAGAGAACTTATTTCTTAAATTGTATCAATCACATCATCTAAACCTCTAGATTTATTTTTAACACAAATGTCTTAGAGGTCTAAAATATCGATCATCTATCAGTCTACGCAAATGCTCTGTTTTATCCTTAATGCTTCTCCATGCACCCCAAAGTTGTAAATGTCATTATCTTGGATCCTGGAAAATATAGAATGACAAGATTGTAATCTAGACTTCAGATCTATCTCAAAATCCTAGCTCTGACATTAACTATGTAACACAGACTTTCTTAAATGTTGTTCCTTAGATTCTCCAGAGATGTGCCAATGGTTTTATTGAGTACCAGATATCATCAGGGAAAGTATATATTGGCATAAGTATATGGACCTAATAACAGTTACAGTATCAACAATAATTCACTCTCTCACTGATTTACACTGCATTGCAATATACAAAATAAATCATTCTTTTATTTTACAACTCCAGAGCTCCACTGATTCTTCACAATGACTTATTAAAGATATTTAACAAATTGATCAATGATATGAGTAGATATTAGAAGGGAATGATGTTATGCATTTAAAAATAAGAAGAGTTTTCAGCCATTGCAATTGGAAACAAGTCATCCTGCAATTGTGAGCCACCTATGCAAAATTATGATCTAACTTACCAAATAACTTTATTTGTCACAATACAAAGATGAAAACTAAAATGAACTAGTCTCATTTTTGCCAGTGACTGACTCTACCAGTCATTTTCACACCCATTACCTCATTTAATCATAATAAGAAATATCTGAGCTATCAATAATTATTTCTATTTGTAAAACGTGATCATGGAAGCATAGAACGTTTAAGAAATTGGAAGAACATACATGTTGCAATTAAAACATAAATGGAGGGTCTGGCCTGGTGGCTCAGGCAGTTGGAATTCCGTGCTCCTAACTCCAAAGGCTGCCTGTTCGATTCCCACATGGGCCAGTGGGCTCTCAACCACAAGGTTGCCAGTTCAATTCCTCGACTCCCGCAAGAGATGGTGGGCTCGGCCTCCTGCAACTAAGATTGAACACAGCAGGACCTTGAGCTGAGCTGCCACTGAGCTCCAGGACGGCTCAGTTGGTTGGAGCGCAATTCCTCGAGTCCTGCAAGGGATGGTGGGCTGCGCCCCCTGCAACTAGCAACGGCAACTGGACCTGGAGCTGAGCTGCGCCCTCCACAACTACGATTGAAAGGACAACAACTTGACTTAGAAAAAATCCTCGAAGTACACACTGTTCCCCTATAAAGTCCTGTTCCCCTTCCCCAATAAAAAATCTTAGAAAAAACATAAATGGAATTTCAACCATGATATATTTGAATCTGAAAGCCCGTATATTCTTATAACACAAAAACTTCATGTTCCTAAACATTGAAAAATGACAGATACATCCAAAAAGATACACTGTAAAAAATTACATATTACACTAGATTAGAGCTGTAAACTTTTTCTTTGTTTTTCTTTGGTAGGAATAACAAATATAAATAAATATTGTCATCAATACAGCCCCAAACATAGTAGTCTTAAAAATAAATAAAACATAATTCATTTCACAATCTCTTTTGTATTATCATCCAGATATCAAGGTTGTTAGCTTTTAACACTTTTGTGAAATGTCAATTTGTTTCTTGCTTAAAGAAACATATACAAATATACACATATACATATGGATTTATGCATGTATGCATCTATGTATTTATAACAATGTGAGTGTGTGTGTAGGTCCAAAAATCTTAGTGCAATGTTGTTTTAATGATTTTAGAACAAATACGCTACTACTTTACAAAGTGTCACTGAGGTATTTAATTACGTAAAATCATTTTGAACCTATTTAGTTTTCTGAATTTATATACAGTTAATGGTTACTTATTTTTTTTACTTAAAATTTTCCATTTTCAATTAGAAACTGTAAAGATTTACCTCTAAAATCTACATAGAGGATAGAGTCTCTACTTCTAGCAAAGGAACCTTCCAACTATAAATAACTATAAACCTTGACAAAGTAAATAACATAGTTCTTTTGATTTCAGTTGTTAGCCCAAAGGCTCCTCAAGACTAACCTCCATGGCATAAGGGTAACCTACCAGGTGAGTCTCAAGTTCGTTCTGGCTTTCTGCATGGGGGAACTTTCCGAACCACAGATGAGGAAGGCAGAGAACAAGCAGAACACAGTGGATGCACTTGATACAGAAGATAGAGAAGGGAGGGATAGGAACTGTTATGGTGGAGAGCAGATTGTGGCAGACAATATTTTTCATAATGTCCATAATAATATTTCAGTCCAATTTACTCTTCCAGAATCTTATTATTGCCAATCAAAAGGTGAATGGTTTTGAAGACCCAAATTAATAAACAGAATATTTAAAAGTGACACTGAGTGATGTCTTAGGACAGGTTAGAAAGACAATGTGATTTCCAGTTGGCTTCCTCTCTTTTGGGATGCTTGCCTTTTGGAACCCAGACTTCAAGCTTTGAGGAAGCCTCGGCCACATGGAGAGGTCATGTTGATGCTTTGAGCTAGCTGCCCCTACTAAGGGACCTGCTGACAAACAGCATCAACTGCTAGGTACATTAGTGAACAAACTTTGAGGTGCTTTAATTTCCAGCCTTTGAATAAACCAGGTAATGCCAATAAAAGCAAAGATAAACCATCCCTCCTAAGTTCTGCTCAAACAGCAAATTGATGAGGACAAAATTATTGTTGTTTTAAACCACTAATTTTGGAGACAGTTTGTTTTACTCAGTAATGGCTTACCAGAATATACGCATAAGCATAATAAACATCCTCGAAGTGGTATCACATCCACAAAAACAATTTGATATAATGTAAAAGGCATACATATTTCTGGAAATTAAAACAAATGACTTGTGCTAACTATAAAATAAAATATTACATATACAACATAATATATATTTATCAATATGGACAGGCTTTGAAAATATGATCCTACATGAAAATAGTAAATTTGCTGAATACAAAGGGTGCCAAAAAAATGTGTACACACTTTAAGAAAGGAAAAAACTGTATTAAAATGATGCTGATAGTAACCACTTCGAGCATCTCTTGTAATTGCAGAAGTCAAACGTGACTTGTATTCATCTTTGGTAATCAGTATATATTATTACAGTTTTAATAGTTTTTTCCTTTCTTAAAATGTGTATACATTTTTTGCCACTCTCTGTATATATGTATAAATGTACATATTATAACATTAATATGTAATATATAAAACACAGAACTAGTGAAATATGTAAATACTAACTGGAAGAACTTGTGTCAAATTTAGGGGAATAGTAGCCTTTGAGGAGAGAGTGAAAAAAAATGGAAAAGGAACTTTAAATGTATTTAATATGAATTTATCTCATATAAAAATTATGGGAAGAAAAATGAAGATATACGAACTTTTATTAAGGTGAGTATGAGTTATAGATTCAAGATCTTCTCTGCTTCTGTTAAACAGATGAATATTTATTTTAAAATTTCAAAAGCTGGAAAAGAACAGAATTGACATGGTTCATCAGCCCTGGGAGCACCTCAGAAAGCATAGCAAATACACAAGGAGATGGAGAACTAAGTGTTCCAAAGGGTGGAAACAGAGGTAGTAGGAGTGAAGAAATTAAGGCTATGACATCACAAAATCTTCTAAGACTAAAGAAGAACTCCAAAGGATAACCCAATGAAATCTGAGAATTCCAAATATGAAAACAAAATTACAGAAGGAGTGGGAGACCAAAATAAACAAACGAAAACATTATCTACAAAGAAATGGAGTCAGATTTCCATCAACTTCTCATCAATAAGCAGATGCTAGACTATAATAAAGTAAAATCTTTTGAGAAAAAAATGAAATTCTCTGTCCAAAATATTAATCAAGTCTAAGAAAGCAAAACACTGTCATTTACTTACAGGCCAATACTCAGAAATGTTATTGCCAATAAGCATTTCTGAAATAATTTCTTGAAAATGTAGTAGGTAGATGTATAAATAGACAGGTTTGAGATCAAAAAGGATAAACTAAACAAAACTTAAATAAAAATAACTGTTGATTAATTAGTTTAAAATACAAATCTGGTATTACCCTCCTCTAAAAAATAATAACTTATTTTTTATCAACTAGTTTGGAGTACTAGGAGAGTTTAAAACAGAAGCCAAGCTCTAATAACAAGATTATTTTCTTTATTGGGAAAATGCATTTATTAATTACTATTAAACATTTAACAAAAACATATGTAAATGTAGGTTATATATATAAGGCCATTAAAGAATAGATTTAGGATGGTTAATAAAAAAATAAAAGATAAGGTACTGGAAGAAATAAAGAATAAGTAAAATGCATTAATTTAATCAAATGGAGAAAACACAAATCAATCAGTCAGTACATTATTGCAGAAAGAATGAATAATGATTTTAAAAATGAGATTACCCATATATATGCATAAACATATTCTATATAAGCACATTAAGGTAAGGAAGTTAAATATGACTCTGAAAATAGAGACTCACAAATTGGATTAAATATCTTTAAAAATTTACTTACAAATGTTAGGAAAAAACACTAAAAAACAAAAGACAGGAAAATGATGTAAATATAAAAATAGAAGCAAATAAATCAGGCATATACTAAGAAAAACAAGAAAATAGTTGAGGTACTATCAGATAAAAAAGAATGAAGTGTAAAAAGAATTCAACGGGATATGAGAGAAAAATTAATAATTCAAGGACAAATATTTACCTCTATGCACCTGTAAACATAATGTAATATAGCTTTAAAATTTATAAATATTGTTAAAACTATGAAAATACACAATGTAAATATGTATTCTAGGCAATATAGTTCAGAATGGGATTTTTCTGGAGTATGTAATATAGTAATTCAGGGAGAGATGTCTTGATTTAATTTTTTAGTCAGTAAAGTTGTTCTCCTTTTGGATTTATGTTCAACTCTCCTCTACTATTATCTGTTTTCATATCTGAACTATCATACTTCAAGTTCCAACTTCCATAATGGTATTGCCAGAACAAATAATTACGATAATAAATGGCTGAATTTACATGCATT